>NC_139997.1:31331430-31997486 GCF_964263955.1 Coregonus lavaretus
CTCTTTATCCCAAGGTCAACAGGTTTTTCCCATTTCAGAGAGAGAGCATCAATCCATAGAATCACCTGTGTGATCAGCCTTTTTACAAACTCATTTCAAACAGTCTTAGACAGGCAATTTAGTTTAAAACATTTTTGATCAATTCTGAGCACGCTTCCGTTGTCTGCATAGCCTCTTTGTGCTGACTAAACAGCAGGTTAAGCTCACTGGACAAAAGTTGTTTTTTGGGGGGGAAATCGTATTTTGTCTTTACTGTATATATTTCTAGTGAATAAAAGCAACCATAGTTCAGCGCGGTCTTATTGAATCTGAATTCTAGTACCCATCCTCTCATCTTCTTTCTAAGTCACCACTCCTCTGACTCCCTTCTTTCTTTCTTTTTCTCTTTGTCTCCATCCCTTCTCTCTCTCTCTCCTGTCTCCCCCCCCCTCTCTCCTCTCTCGTCTCTTTCTCCCTCTCTCTCTCTCTCTCTCTCTCTCTCTCTCTCTCTCTCCGTCTCTCTCTCTCTCTCTCTCTGTCCTTCCTTCTCTCTTCTATTCAGTGGGTTGCATTGTCTTTAATCATGTCTGTGGACCCTATTATTCCTGTAGCTGTGTTGGGGCTGTGGTTTGTCTGTGTTTCTCTCTGACTGAAGGAGGTCAGCCACGACCCGCCCTCCTCTCTGCCCCTGGAACAGTTATTATAGTAAACTAAAACTAATCATGAAAAAAACGATTTAGTAAACTGAAATAAAATAATTAACAAACCCTTTTGAAAAATGTAGAACATACTGAAACTATTATCTTTGACTCCAAAACTAGCTCAAATCAAATAAAAACCATCATGAATTATGTTCAGTTTTAGTTTTTCTTCTAAACTTTGGGCAAAAATCTAATGGGGTTTTCAAGCTTTTGGGGGGTTTACTGAATCTGGTGGGTAAATGCAGCCAGGAGATGGTGATGTTTCAAATATGCCTAACTAGTGCATCACTATCACTAGCTATCACTAGATACCAGGGGGGGGAATCAGCTAGGTAGCTAACTTGATTCTTCTTACATGTATTACTAAAGTTAAAAAGCATTAGATTGGTGTAAACATGAGTGAGAGTGAGTTTCCTTCCGCCATATATTTTGTCTCTGAGTTATTCCTTTTAAAGATGGAATCCGCAGTAGCGGGAAACAACGCCACTGTCCGCCCCACGGCCGTTGTTATTGTTTTTGTTTTGTAGACGAAGCAGAGATGGGGAGCGCTGGGGGAGCGTCGCGCATCAAGGTAAAACAAAAAAATGGCAGTACATATGCTGCTGTTCTATCGCGCGTGCAATGATGTCAGAGAGAGACATTTTTTTTGCGTTGTTTGCAGTAACTTCTTTGTTGTTGTAATATCGCAAACGGACATGGCAGTTTCACCATTAAGGATTGCAGATTTAAATCGAAGTCACATTGAGATTTACTTTATAATTTAAACCTAAACAAACCTATAACCTGACCCATGACCTTATATATTACTGCCCCAGTGCCCCCAGTTGCAAGAAGTGACATCCCACAAAACAAATTAAAACAAAAACCTATACAACACAAATGGCTCCTAGCCTCCCACACATGCTTTCTGTAGGTAACACTAAAACTGAAACTAAGTCATATAAAAACTAAATAGAAATATTTTTATACAACTAAAACTAAATACAAACTAGCAAATAAGGTCTGAAAACTAACTGAAACTAAACTGAATTCCAAATAAAAACAAAAAAACTAATAGAAATAAAAACGAATATAAAAAAACACAAAACTATAATAACCTTGCCCTGGATGACTGACATTATGCCACAATACACACAATGTCTCTCTCTTTTTTCTCTATCTCTCCCTCCCCGATATCTCTTTCTCTCTCCACTCCTCTTTCTCGCCCTGATTTATTTTCCGTAACCGTCTTTTTGGTTGGACTCTTTGTTGTTTTTGGTCTGTACTGGTATTGACATCTGCTTTGGTCCCTCATTGCACATTGACTACGTTTACACCTGGATCATTCCACCAAATGAGTGCCGTTTGCATCCCTTTGATATTTTATGTAGAAATTGTGCACCAATATTTAATTTTAAAAGGCTGGTTATAAGTGCCCTTTAATATAGACCACATGGAGAATTCTATCAATTTATATGAATAATGGCTTGCTAAAGTGCCTAAATTCAGCATTTTGACGTCCCTCTGTCAACCCTTTGTCACTTCTAAGAAGATTTTAACCCACTTAATCCAAAATGTCTCACCACTGTAATGCCCTAGTTATTCTGTTGCTTTGACAATGTTATTTTTGAAGATTATTATTTATTTCATGTGATTAATGATTCATTTATTTCTGTCCCTCATTTTAATGTCAACCCTGTTACGTGAACTAAACTTTCGTTTTAATATGGTGGAACTATTCATATTTTTCAAAGAAACATTGAATATCTAATAGTGAAATCATAGAGTAAAAGCAGGTGAGCTGGTTCTACTCTTTTTGGCCATGTTCTGGTGTTTTGTGGTGGAAAACTGAGCGGGTTGAGCATAACACGTCAACCCTGTTACACATAGATAGACAAGCTAGAAATGTTTGAACAATTTCTTTTTTTTGTGAAGCTTGCATTCAATAGCCACTCCCTATTGCACACAACAAGCTTCCATCAGCCATAAAGGGGATTTATGGCTGATTTAAGAAGAAATCGTCAACCCTGTTACGGTCAATCCTGTTACGGTCAACTCTATTACTTTATTTGGCACTTAATAGGCACTTACTTACTACCTCTTGAGATGGGAAAAAATGTTTTTTATGAAGTTGAACATGGACTCTTTATGATAGAATGTTAAAATGAAACGTTTTTATTTTTACAAAGTTACACTTCTGAAAAGGCGCCGAATTGGAACGACCCTCCTTTCTGTCTGGGAACAGAGATTTCCTGCTATTGTTTATCCTCTACAGAGCCTTGGCCTAAAAGCATATGTGTCTCTCTTCCCTTCCCACATTGGAGTCACAACTACTACTTTCTCTTTCACAGCTTTCGGAATCATTTACAGGGAGCGTTTTCGATGTGTGTGTGTGTGTGCGTGCGCACGTGTGTGTGTTCTTGGTTGCGTGAACACCTCCAGCCAAACGTTTCTAGGACCTGAGGTTATTCAAGAAGAAGCACGTTAATTAGCATAATTTCCCAGAGGCACACTGCTTAATTATCAACAAAGCTTGTGCAGACTGCTGCTACAGCACAGCTCATCACATTAAGATATGGTCCCTCCATGCTGTTTTATACCCCATGACCTTCAGGCACCATACTGTACCACAACCTATAAGCTAATTTCATTGTTAGCTGCAAGCAATAAAGTTTCATCTTCATACCAGAATATTTATCTCCCTGAGTACATTGAGGTGTGTTTACAGAGGAAGAAAAACTCAGGTGATTCTCGCATGGATCCGTGGGCATATATACAACACATTTTCCTTTAGACTCACTGTCACTCGCTGCAATTGAGTTGATATACACATCACTCCCTTGCTTCTGTCTGTGGCCCTCCAGTAGCACCTAGACATATTCATGGAAGGTACTGTAGATTGGCATATGAGATGAGAACCCTCCTGTCGTCTCCACAGTCCCTGTTTAATTCCCTGCATGATGAGACTCAGACAGCATGGTCCGACATGCCTGTAGCTTTAATGTGATGGTGGGCCGTCTGGACCACTCTCCACCATCTCCTTCAGACCAGGGGGAGAGGAGAGGTCGTCCATACCTATCACCTGCCTGCCTGGCTGCCTGGAGAAGGAGACGGAAATGGGAATAGGTTCCGCATGCGGGCGATGAAAAGCAATTTCCAAGAGACACCCGTATCCCCACTGCCACCTCTTCTACTTTCATTATAGAGCTTTATGGTAGGAAATGATAGGAAAATGACTTGACTGAAACACACACACACACACATCCATACTCACACACGCACACATACACACACACACACACACACACACACACACACACACACACACACACACACACAGAGATTTAAGAAAAAATCTTAAACCACAAACGGCTCATTTAGTTTATAAAAAGAGATACAGATATACAGATCAACCCACGTCAACATCCACTTTTTGCCACAGAACGCCAGTCCCACTTTTAGAAATAAAAACAGAGAAACACGTAGGCAGGATCACAACACCTGTCCTGTCTATACAGTGGCTTGCCAAAGTATTCACCCCCCTTGGCATTTTTCCTATTTTGTTGCCTTACAACCTGGAATTCAAATGGATTTTTTTGGGGTTTGTAT
Organism: Coregonus lavaretus; assembly: GCF_964263955.1. NCBI lineage: Eukaryota > Metazoa > Chordata > Actinopteri > Salmoniformes > Salmonidae > Coregonus > Coregonus lavaretus. Next base: position 31,335,699 of record NC_139997.1, read on the forward strand.
CATTTGATTTACACAACATGCCTATCACTTTGAAGATGAAAAATATTTTTTATTGTGAAACAAACAACAAATAAGACAAAAAAACAGAAAACTTGAGCATGCATAACTATTCACCCCCCCAAAGTCAATACTTTGTAGAGCCACATTTTGCAGCAATTACAGCTGCAAGTCTCTTGGGGTATGTCTCTATACGTTTGGCACATCTAGCCACTGGGATCTTTGCCCATTCTTCAAGGCAAAACTGTTCCAACTCCTTCAAGTTGGATGGGTTCCGCTGGTGTACAGCAATCTTTAAGTGATACCACAGATTCTCAATTGGGTTGAGGTCTGGGCATTCCAAGACATTTAAATGTTTCCCCTTAAACCACTCGAGTGTTGTTTTAGCAGTATGCTTAGGGTTATTGTCCTGCTGGAAGGTGAACCTCTGTCCCAGTCTCAAATCTCTAGAAGACTGAAACAGGTTTCCCTCAAGAATTTCCCTGTATTAAGCGGCATCCATCATTCCTTCAATTCTGACCAGTTTCCCAGTCCCTGCTGATGAAAAACATCCCCACAGCATGATGCTGCCACCACCATGCTTCACTGTGGGGATGGTGTTCTCGGGGGGATGAGAGGTGTTGGGTTTGCGCCAGACATAGCATTGTCCTTGATGGCCAAAAAGCTCAATTTTAGTCTCATCTGACCAGAGTACCTTCTTCCATATGTTTGGGGAGTCTCCCACATTGCTTTTGGCGAACATCAAATGTGTTTGCTTATTTTTTTCTTTAAGCAATGGCTTTTTTCTGGCCACTCTTCCTTAAAGCCCAGCTCTGTGGAGTGTACGGCTTAAAGTGGTCCTATGGACAGATACTCCAATCTCCGCAGGTGGACTTTATTTAACTAATTATGTGACTTCTGAAGGTAATTGGTTGCACCAGATCTTATTTAGGGGCTTCATAGCAAAGGGGGTGAATACATATGCACGCACCACTTTTCCATTATTTGTTTATTTTTATTTTTAGAAACAAGTTATTTTTTTCATTTCACTTCACCAATTTTGACTATTTTGTGTATGTCCATTACATGAAATCCAAATAAAAATCCATTTAAATTACAGGTTGTAATGCAACAAAATAAGAAAAACGAAAAGGGGGATGAATACTTTTGCAAGGCACTGTATGTGCAGCATCTTTTAATCAACAGGAAGAATTATCACTAGACGGAAAGCTCCGTCAGAAAAACAGGTTTGATGTATGGCTGTGAGGCTGCAACTGTAATTAAACAATATTTCTTGGTATTTCCAGGGCCTGCAGCATATGTTTCATGTCGCTGTGTTTCATAACTGATAAACAGCGCTGGCAACACAAACAAATGAGTGCTGTGCTGGCAAATAAAGATTTATTATACATTTTTATATTCATTTTTTTTTTTTACACCCGCTTCAAAATATTTGCAAGGGAACAATGCAAGGATACACTTCTCTGACAGAGGAGTAAAAATAACAATGTTTTTGTCATTGTGAAGAGGAACATTCTTTGTTCAGTTACTGTGACACTAGCTCTCAGGTATGTTGTTAGGTGAGGTAAGGTTAGGTAAGACATATTGTTCTGTATGTGCGTGACTGTACTGCCCCTAGTTGTTTCAGTGCACAGTACCAGACAGATAGAATCCCAATTGGGACAGCAGCCAAACGGAAAGTTCCTTTCAAGAATGAGAGCAGACTGTGGATAGTGACACATTGGATAGCATCATGTACCTGGTAGCTGAGTCTCTGTGGCTGATATCTGAGCCTGTGTGGTGTCTGGGTTGTTCCAGTCAGGCCTCCTGCTGTGGGCGAGTCTTTGCTGGGACTGGGAGTGTCACAGATATGCTTGTGGGTATTTATCATTGTGTATGTTTTATTATTATATTATTATTTTTTATTGTATTCTGCATTGTTGGGAAGAGCCCGTAAGTAAGCATTTCACTGTTAGTCTACACCTGTTGTTTATGAAGCATGTGATTTGACTTGTCAAGTGTCAGAGTTCTTCCCTTTGACCTTAGCTTATCCTCAGATTCACACCAGTGTTTCTAACCCAGGGGGAAAACATGATTGTTGAGGTTTGTGTGTTCAGCCATTTCTGACAGTAATCATGGCGGGGGCTGTAGCTGTAGTCGTTAACAGACAGAGCCAGAGGGAGCAGACAGAACAGACAAATAACAGCAGCCAGCCAGCCAGTCAGGCTTGGCTAACCAGACCAGAGGATTAGACAGGCCAGGCCAGGGAGGGAGCCATCACATCAATCTCTAATTCAATCACACAGGCAACTTTCCTCAGTGCTAACTGAGTTATGGCAGTCAGCGTTGGGAGGTAATAAAGTTTGATCCAAAGCAGAAGTCTTGGCGATATAATAAATGGCCCTCCAGGCCCCCAGCAGCAGCAGGATGGCTTGTAATTAAGCACTCTGATGGTACGTGGAGGAAATATAGGATGACCACCATAGAAATAGAATGACTAGCATGGGTACACTCAACGTATGTAGGTATACTCAACATGATGCCCGTTCTAGTCATCCATTTCTAGGATGACCACATCATCTTCTGAGAATGGGCCACACTCCACCTCACTACTCACTGATAGAGATCACTGTCATATAACCTTCAGCCCCATAGGGCATTGGACTGACTAGACAACTAAAAGGTCATGTGTCACAGGCTAATGTTCTCATTCGATGATTCACCAACAGGTGACAATTTCATTAGAATATGCCAAAAGTCTTTGTACTAATACATTAGTACTCTATACAGTGTAACATTCACCGCCTTTTGTTTTAATGTGTGTTGTTTGTGCATACATGTTGTTGGATGCTCCACACACACTAACCTACAGTATCAGAGTGCATGCACACAACATCCAAAGCTATGGCTGACCCTGTAAAACAACACATATCACTGCACCTATCCGGTGTATGTGAAACAAAACATATTTTGTATTTATTTTATTGGTACATGAAGTCTGTGGTATCATATACTCTCACTAAAACCTCTCAGTCACTGTATATAGCCCTCCCTGAGCCTGACCCAGAGAGAGTGAATGGGGACCTCAGTCCATCCTGTGTGATTGGATACAGAGTTACCATGCCGTTACTGTGGTTCCCAGCCAAGAGTTAATGCATTGTCACGCATGGACGCTACCTCATCACACACTTTACTCTGGGGACAGGCCAAGGGCCAACAAGCTCTCCTCAAATACCTTTATAGAAACTTTCTATTTTTCTCATTCTCACGGCTGTGTAATTCAGTATCATCTTCTGGGGCGACGTGGCGTTTCATTAGTTCATCGAGAAACGTAAGCAGTCAAGCGACCAGAGAGAGAGAGAGTCAAGGCTGAGCTCTCCTCTCTTTCCAACACTACTTCTCTCCTGTCATATTCTCACTGAACAGTCCAGGGAAAAGAGAGAGGAGAATCAAGGCTGCTCTACTGAGCTTTGTCAGTCTCTCTTATCGTCACATCTCCTCTCTTCTCGTCACATCTCCTCTCTTCTCGTCACATCTCCTCTCTTCTCGTCACATTTCCTCTCTTCTCGTCACATCTCCTCTCTTCTCGTCACATCTCCTCTCTTCTCTTTCTTTTCCCTTTTTCTTCTCTTCTGTCTTCTCTAGTCTTTTCTTATCTTCTCTTCTGTCTTCTCTTGTCTTATCTTCTCTTCTGTCTTCTACTCTCTTTTCTTGTCTTCTCTTTCTTTCCCTTATCTTCTTCTCTTTGCGTCTCTTCTCTTCATTTCTCTTTCTTCGCCTCTCCTCTCCTCTGCTTTCCACCCCTCTACTCCCCATTTCTCTCCCTGAATCTGATTGAAGAATAAACATACTCCTACAAAAGTATCGCCCATTGATGTTTATTTTAGAGGATTTACTGTACTCCACTAAAGGTTCTGTGATAATCACAAAGCCTAGGCCTCCTGACTTCACAGCTATCTGTGAAAATGATTGGAGAACAATTTAACAAAGTGTTGCTGCACTTGTCAAAAACATGGCATTTTTCAACCATCGCCGGTTGAGGCTGAGTGCTCTTCAAACCATCTGGAGAGCATCTCTCTGAATCTCTCTCAGTTGTTCACCACAAGCAATTATCCCCATTGTGCAACATTTAAGGATTGTTTTTCCAGGATTTCAAACTTCAAGGATAACCCTGTCAGTGGTGTTACCACAGAGGACGGATGAGCCTGAGCAATAAGTCAGACCCATGTGGATGAACTCAAAGAAAATCCTCAAACAGCATATGTTGCTAAACAGAGAGACAGGCATCTGTTTTGGCTGCTGATTTACTATCATTAGCATCACATCGGCTTTGCTGTTTTTGTATTTAGCCAGATAGGCCGCAGGGTATGTATAAGTGCGGTTAGACTCTCAGGGCTGTCCTTGCTACAGCACACACGCATGCGCACACACACACACACACACACACACACACACACACACACACACACACACACACACACACACACACACACACACTGATAAACCCAGAGAGCTGATAGGGTGGCAGTGATTCGTGACTGACCTACCCCAAGGTGTAAAACTTTGCTTTCCATTGTGATCCATGTTTGCTGTCTCTGTGTTTATTCACCTGTGTGTCTGTGTGAGTGTCTGCATGTCGGTATGGATGTGGGGTGTCTGTAAATAAGACGCATTAGCCCCTGGGTGACCTACACTTTCCTTTTCCCATTGTTATCTCTGTCTCTTCCCCATTAATTGTTCTCACGCCCTCCCTTCCTCCCTGCAGTCCTACCTGATTACAATAGGATAATCTCTATCTCACTCCACATCACTCTATTACCAGCCACCTCCCAATCTCCAAGAATGTACATGGCTTGTGTGCACGTGAACGTGAATGGCGCAGGAAGCACAGTAAACTGTGTCTAATAGGAACAGGAAGAAAGAAGGAGCTGCGTGTTGAAGTGCTGTGCTGAATGCTTTTTACTGCCCTGCAGCTATTGTGGAGACGGCTCTTTAAACTCCTGTAATTACGTTTTAACGGCTCTTCCTCGTGGCTAACTGCCTTTATTACTGCTGTACCTGCCACCCAACTGGCCAAGTGTAGCGTTAAGAGTCCTCCTGCCCACTCTTGATAGATACTCATTGTGTGTGGGACCAGTTCCGAGGCGCCCATCCAAATTACCGTTGTTGTCTTAGGATTTAGATAATGCTTGGTGCTTTGCAATTCTATGTGCAGTTTACAGTATGGTTGTTTGTGGCCCATTAGATGCTACATTATTTACTTTTACGTTATCGTAGCTTGGATTGTACAGTACTTGCCAAGTTGCCATTGTGGATATTTTGTATTCAAGTGAACTCCGCAAACACTCTCAAGTCAAGTCCCAACTCCAGAATAACTAAGTTTTCCCTTTATAATCACATGGGACATTCAATATGGCATATGAGATGAGAGCGGGACGCTTTCTTCGCTCCCCTGGCCCTGTTGGATGGGAGAATAATGAATGCTGTGAGGTTACCATAAGCAGTTTCACTGCATCGTACCATCGTGTCATTTGTCACTGCTCCCTCAGCTTCTATATTTATAAGATTGAGTTTACCCATCCGTGTCCATAGTGGGCTTCTACTGCTAATCTCTCAAATGAAGTTTTCACCTTTTACTCAAGGTTGAACACGAGTCAAATCACCAAATGGTATGTACTGTATATGCATGCATCCAGTACATGTAATCCTGAACATCATAAAATCCATCATATATGTATACCACAGGAGGCTGCTGAGGGGAGGACGGCTCATAATAATGGCTGGAACGGAGCGAGTGGAATGGCATCAAATGCATGGAAACCATATGTTTGGTGTATTTCAAATCAAATCAAATCAAATGTTATTTGTCACATGCGCCGAAAACAACAGGTAGACCTTACAGTGAAATGCTTACTTACAAGCCCTTAACCAACAATGCAATTTTAAGAAGAAAAAAAAAACATTAAATAACAAAATAACAAGAAATAAAAGTAACAAATAATTACAGAGCAGCAGTAAAATAACAATAGCGAGGCTATATACAGGGGGTACCGGTACTGAGTCAATGTGCGGGGGCACCGGTTAGTCGAGGTAATTGAGGTAATATGTACACGTAGGTAGAGTTATTAAAGTGACTATGCATAAAGTAGCAGCAGCGTAAAAGGGGGCGGGGGACGACGACACACAATGCAAATAGTCTGGGTAGCCATTTGATTAGAATGGTACCATTCCACCAATTCTGCTCCAGCCATTATCACGAGCCTGTCCTTCACAATTAATGTGCCACCAACCTCCTTTGATGTATACTGTACATTTATTATATCACAGACTGATTGTGTACATGTTTTCAATCACCAATAGGCAAATGCTTTAGTTTGATCTTTCCAGTAATCCTACAGTACATAACACAGTAGTCTACTCTAGTCTTCAGACTTTATCCAGGTGAAGTGAGTCCAGGGTTGTCAGACTTGTACTTTCTTGATAAGTCTGTTCCCATTAACAGAGCTATGCAGCCTGGAGAGATCATATCGACCTGAGGCACAGCGCTTATCTGATGCAGACAACAATTGCCCCTCTCCGTATACCTACCCTCAAGGCTCTCGTGCCACTTGTTTCAAAGCTATGTTATGTGGTTTGATTTCATTCCTGCACCGACTATTTGGGGGCCTGGCATTTTTCTTCATTATCTATCCATTTGGGTTTTGGCTGTGTGTGACTGCTGTCATCTCTCTGTTGTGGGAGGGAACAGCGAGGGAAGGGCCTTGAAAAGGAAACACTGCCTGTGTCTTTGTGCACCTTCCACAAAACCAATGATAGTTTGATAGAGAAGGCCATTAAAGTATCATTAACAAGGCTGCTTTGAAGAGCCAGGCCCCTGCAGATAAATACAGGGCCATTCTGAGCAGGACAGAGACAGAGCTCTGGGTGGATTGGGGGTACAGCAGCCTCAGCTCTGGGTTGGGGCTACAGCAGCCACATCCTCAGCCTCAATCAGCTCAATGTAATGGGTTGACGCTGGTACACAGTGCCCTAAATTCCCACACATACAACCTTCTCCCCCTTCTCTCTGTTTCTTGTACTTATTTTTTGCCCCCTCTTTCCTTTTTCTCACCCCCTTCTTTCTCTGACTCAGTTTTTCCTCCTTCCTTCTCAGTTGCTCTCCTCGGTTTTCTCCTTACCTCTATCGGTTTCTCTCTCCTCTGTGCCCTTAGCGTGACTCTCACCAGTCTCTCCCAGAGGGCTTTCAAACACACACCAAAAAATTCAATCTTATCACTCTCTCTGCATGGGAAATGTCATAATATAGAGCTCCCCTCAACCCCTTCCAAAAAATCCATAACATTGCAGCATAAAACAATTTGATACTTGACATCCCCATTGCCTTATCTTATAACTTCACTATTACACTCCATCAACCCTGCTGCTACACTGTCCTTGAAAGTCAGAAACTCTGGAATCAATACATGAACAAAATATTATACGTGTTTTATAGACAGACAGACAGCTGTGAATGATAGTTTGTTATCAAATCGATAGTACCCTATTATTTCATTTTATCGTAAAAGACACAATGACAGTCCAGTATAATGGAAATCTAACCTTTATGTTTTTCCTCAAAATGAGTAAGAGTAGTAATGATGATACTCAGCAGTCGATAGCTGCTTCTTGGCAGCGCTGGCTGGCAGACCTAACTCAATTTTTTTTAAACTGAGCCACTCTCTCAGCAAGTCGCTACAAGGGGCACTAAGGATGTGATACTGTCTGGGAAAGCTGATTGCTGTCATCAGTTTGGCATGAGAAGTGCTAATGGTTTTTGGGAGACATGATTCACTTTGCATTAGCCAAGCCTGTCAATCCAGAGTCATCAGAGCTCCTTTTTTTTACATAAAAAGCCTATTTCCTCTCCTCCATCAGTCCTTTCTCCATCACTCCCTGGCTGAGTCAATCTCAATAGTGATTTATTTTTCTATAGGTGCTATTCAGGGTGCAACTGGAGATAGAGCAGACAGTGAAGCTCCTAAATTACACTTTTGACCATATCTGTGGGCTATTGGCTCATAATGCAAAATCTCTAGTGCCACCAAGTGGCCAGGGGTCAACATTACTAGGAACACTTGTCAATCTGAAAGCAATGAGCCCGGATGGAAACTTTTACAGCTGGATCTTTGATTTAGTTCAGTTGGAAGGATGATCGAAATGTAAGGATAATTGAAAGAAGCACATGAGGAGGAGGGATGTTAAGATATATTTTTGGGAAGCTGAACAATAGGGGATCTTGTTCTCCACGGTGCTGTCTAAAGATATGATCAAAAATGAAATACATGACCAAACAACAAAACACAATGGTATTCGAATGTAACCCTGGTTGTAACCAAAGCCTCTCCCATTTCTCCTCTCTCCTCCAGTGTTCATCATGGGATCTGGGTTACTGGTCTATCCCTTTGGGCTCAACTCCACCTTGGTGAGGTCCTTCTGCGGGGACTCAGACATCTACTATGCCGGGGACTGCCAGATTGGCTGGGGATACATGCTGGCCATCGTCGGCGTCATGCTCACACTCTTCCTGCCTTTCTTCGCCAAATACGCCCCAAAGGAGCACCTGTCCCCGACACCCCTGCCCACTCTCTTATAGGGCAACAACTGACCCCGCCCTCGTCCAGTCAGTCTACTACAGTACTTCCTACTTCCCTGTATGATGTCATGGAGATGAAGAAACCCCTGCATCCACTTCTTCTGTAGGATACCATTTTAAAAAGCCCTGCCCACTGATATACAACTAGGCTATACCCAAATGTGACTAACATTTATATACCGTCTTCCTTCAAACAAAATATATTTATTTGATCTAATAATTTACCTTATTGTTATGTTCTTTCTTTTACTGTCAATTTGTGACTTTCCATTTCTGGTTAGACATATTTGATATTCAGTATCTTTTCTGGAAAAAATACATGTTTGAAAGAAACACAAGGATTGATAATAACAACCTCTGTTCAGATGGACAGAAGTATACATAAATATTCCTATCATGTTATTCATAGAAAGTTGGTTAAACACTACAGTAACCAGACAGAGGGTGATGGTCAGGACTATAACCATAATGACTCCATCGTGACATTAATAGTGGGCTATAAGAGTGGGCAATACTGAATAAGTATAACATTCCAGAATAATCAGGGAGTTGTTTGCATGAGAAAAGGTGGGAAAATAAGGAGAATCTTCAATCGTCAAGGGTGGCATGAAATTAACAGACAATATGAGACATTTCTACAGTTATCAAAGGATGTGGACATGCTTCTATCTTCAATGGGTTAATGTGGATTTGGCGAACAGTCAAGACAATGGGAGACCCATTTGACATCAAGACAAAGCGAGGATCAGAAAGTTAAGAACACGGTCTCAGACCCATAGATCTCAACACAGTGAGCGCATTCAAAGACTCCATCCAGTGGAGTTTGAGGAAAGTGGATTGTATATAGGTTTGGATCTAGATGCAGTTTGGATCCAGCATTGAACAACACTGTGGCTGTAAGGATGTCATAAGATGGACGTGTAGCACAGTGAAACATTAGCCCTGGGGACTCGTCATCTGACTTAGCTTACACCTTCAACATGGTTCTAAAGGGACGGAGACCATTCACATTTTTAACAAGTCTCAAGCAGTGAACCATCGGACAGTAACAATTCTAGAGAAATAGTTGGACATGTTTTTCAGTGGAGGAGATGTATTTGCCTTCAAGACAAATTAATATAGATAGGGAGGTGTGCATAATAACACAATATTTGTCTGATAGTCAACTTTTAAGGCATGTGAAAAGCATTTGTTACAAATTTGATGTTGGGATGACATGGCATCCTTCTACCAACCTTTCCAGAGTTCCTAGTGTTGATATGGTTGTCTTGTTAACCCAAGTTATTTCAGTTTTTACACCACACAATACTAGCGATACACTATAATTCAGGACTACATTAAATCAGGCGAAAGGCAAGAAGATAAGATAGTATTGTCTTGAAATTCTAGACTAGAGTGCAGATAAAGTTGGGGTTAGTTAATAAATAGTAAAACAGCTGATCTAGATTAAAATATATCTGCTCTGACCATACCAACGTGTGCCTTTATAACAAAACCAAGACAAGTTACTTCAATACTACACTCTTAGAAAAAAGGGTTCCAAAAGGGTTCTTCGGCTGTCCCCATAGGAGAACCCTTTTCAGTTCCAGGTATAACCCTTTTCGGTTCCAAGTAGAACCCTCTGTGGAAAGGGTTCTACATTGAAGCCAAAAGGGTTCTACCTGGAACCAAAAAGGGTTCTTCAAAGAGTTCTCCTATGGGGACAGCCGAAGAACCCTTTTAGGTTTTAGATAGCATAGAGTGTATTAATATCAGGTAACTATCTATTTCAGCTGAAACTGTGGATATTGTAGTGTAGAAATGTTCACATGTTGTTATTTTCCCTGTGTGCTGTACTTTTCCTGTATGTTTCAATATGTGCTTCTGTACATTATAATCTTGTTGAACTTGGAAGAATGTTCTATAGAAGAAAAAAGCTGATGTCTTCTAAAAGCTTCCAATTTATTCACAAGAGGGAAATCACTTTAATCACTAAATTAAAAGGTTGTGACATGCAGCTAATGCATTAATTCCTGGCATGCCCATACACCAAGTAGAGTGGCAGAGCTTGAGAGCTGTACAAATTGAACTTAGCCTGCAGTTATCAGTGATGAGTTGACACATTATCCACGTAATGTGTAAAGCGTGGCTAAAAATAATTACCTTCTGACATAAGCCAATGGATTAGTGTGTTTTTGCCCTCACATCTCCTAATTGAATTGTTTTATTCTTATCATGTTCCATGGACAAATTGTATAATTTCCCCAACTACGCAGCCAATTCAACAAATCGGTGTGCTTTTACATACATACTGTATTCCAAGGTGTGTGTGTGTGCGTAATGCTGGGTTGAACTTCTTTGAAAATTGCCAAATTTACTTAAAAAGAAGAAAAGTCCTGATAAAAAAAAAACATTGTAATTGTGTTGCCATGTTTTCAAAAGAAGCCCAGGAAAGATATGTTGGTGTTTGTATTGGACCTCATACTGTGCTTGATACTGGGAATGACTGGGGTTCACTTACTGCACAGGATTTGTGCCCCGATATTATGTTGAAACATTGTGTCAAGTCTCAGCACTGGTGAAACTGTTTTTGTAGAGTAGTAGTACTGGGTTTTCCATTGTGATATGTTGGTTGTAAATAAACGAATAACTGTATGTTAGCTCACTTTTCATTCTTAACTGGACCCCCCCCTTCCCTTTGAAATATATATTTTGAGATATTACCTCAACAATGTGTTTGTTTTATCTGAAACCATCCTCTTAACAATGTTTGCTGTTCTGTGAATTTTCTTTGTAATAAAACATTTCATAAATGAAGAAGAGAAAGGGGTTTTATTTTTTGTCCAAAAACAGAATTGCACATATGAAAAATGTGAAATGTGTTAAGTATTATATACACAAGAAAAACATATATACCTTATCTGTACTCTGCTGATATACAGATGCAAGTACAGATTTAACATTAGGAAATTCATAAACACACAATCTTAATTTGTTGCTTGTCACAAACAGATGGCACCATTTACAGGCAAGCAGGTGAAACTGCATACACTTGAACTGCCCAGTTCAGAATATTCTTTCAAAAATAAATCGGGAATCACGTACTACTCATCCCTGGAGAATATTCAGACATGTCAAGGATCTACATACAGTAGGACTCTATATACAGTAGGATCCTTCAGTTTCTAATAAAGAGGAGAGCGCTTGCCATATAGTGATACTCACAAAAACCCATTGGCAAAGACAATTGTTTTTCCTTTGAACTGTTGTTGGAAGCTCTCTTATGTGTTTCTTTGCTGCTGATCAGACTTCACTGAGTGATTTCACCAGGTCCCTCATCTCAGCGTCCGACGCTTTGATAGACTCCTGTGCGTTCCTCTGCTCTGAGGGCAGAGCGGCCCTGACAGACACACAGGTGAGGATGTCCCTGGTGCGGTCGTAGTTCCCCACACAGCGGTGCACCTGGCCTCGGATCAGCCTGGGCAGCTCCAGCTCCTGGTGGATATAGAGCAGAGATGCATTAGACAAAAAGGGTATACATCCAGCACAACACGGTAAAGGTAACATAATGGGTATCCACCCTGGAGATACAGTACGATTTGAGAATCCATATCCTCCAGCCATGTCGAAAAACAAACTACTGCTTTATAATGCTGATGATCAGTAGCAGCTGGTAAGAATCATGTCGAAAGAAAATTCTGGTCTACAAAGTTCTTGATATCGAAAAGAACTGTGGATTTTTTAGGCCTTTAAAAACTCTCCAATACATGTGCTGAACATTAAGTAATTTAATGGTGTCCTCTGATTAACTCTAGACAGCCCTGTAACTGTATGTCTCAATTTTCTACTAAAGAGGAAGTGTTTTTCTGACTCACATTTTCATAGAAGACACACTGCACCACCTCTTTCCCATCTCTCATGAGGAAGTTCTTAGCTCCATGAGATCCGCCGGTAACTGCAGAGTCAAGAGTGGCTGTGGGACGAACATAGAATATGAATTAATAGAATAAAATATACATTATAAAAATTGTGTACACAGTACCGGTAATAGTAAATACAATGTTAGAGAAGTGACACTTCCTGAGAACTTACCGAAAATCTCAAATAGGTATGGGGCTCTGTCCTTGAACTGGCTCCAGTGTCTAATGCCATCAATGACAGCAGTCAGGATCCTCAGAGAGTTCTCAGTTGCTGGTTTGACCTGGAACACAGATGTAGTCTTCCCAATATAGGAGACATTAATGCTTTAAATCACTGATCTAGCATTGAACATACATTTTACAAGACTAGCATGATAAAAGGTATTTACGATAAATGAGCTGTCATTTTTACTTGATTAAACATATCTACAATTGGGTTAAATATGAAAACGATATAATTGTTATTTTATGGTAAGTAATCTACGGAAACCTTTGTTTTCCTACAGCAAGGGTATTCAACTCTTACTCTACGAGGTAAGGCCTGCTGGTTTTCTGTTCTACCAGATAATGAACTGCACCCACCTGGTGGCCCAGGTCTAAATCAGTCCCTGATTAGAGAGGAACAATTAAAAAACACAGTGGAACTGGCTTCGAGGTCCAGAGTTGAGTTTGAGGGTCCTACAGTACGTTAAACTATAAACTATAATTAGCACAGATTACTTACATGTTGTACCTGAGACTGAGAGGTATTTTGAGTTTGATATGTGTCTCTGTCTTCCATCAGCTGTTTCTGTGGCCCAGTGTTGGTGGTGGTTCTAAACTTCCAGGATGTGCTCTGCTTCTGTGGTCCAGGACCAGGACTTGGTCTGCTTGGAGGGGGAGTGGGTTTAGACTGCTGGGAGTAAAGAGGAGGCTCTGGTGGGTTGTCCTGTCTCGGTCTGTAACCTGACTGCTGCTGCTGACCCATCTGAGAGTAGCTACTTGGGGGTACTGGCTTGTTCTGTGTGTTCCCACTGCTGAAAGGTGCATTGTAGTTGCTCTGTCTGGGGTTTGCAGGGACTCTTGAGTCCTGCTTCACTGGTGGCTGTCCCATCTGCGGACTGGACATATGCGAAACAGTGATATGACAGGTTTATGTGTTGCATAACCATCAGACATCTATAATGACTGCCTCTACAGAGAGCTCCAGAGAGTCCTATCAATTTACCATACCCTGTATTCCCAGCTTTGTATGGGTGTGGCAGAGGTGCAAACCTTCTCCCCACAGGTCCCGGTGCACGTTGACTGTTAGGATACTGAGACTGTGGTTGAGACTGCTGCTGGTTGCCTTGTCTGCTCCACTGATTGTCCTGAGCAGCAGGTCCAGGACACCTTGGGGCTTGATCTTGGTAATAGCCTGTGTTACCTGAGCAGAGGTTGAAAGTACTATGAAAAATGTTGTATGTTATAGCATTGAGATATAGGTGGCAAAAATGCATTTTTCTTTGTGTGTGGTGCCATCTAGTGACTGAGACGTAGTAGAATCTCTCTCTCTCTTTAAAAATCCAATATAAATTCAGGATAAAAGTTTATGAATCACAGAACACATCTGATTATAGCTACTACTGAAATCCATGAGAAGTAGCCTATATTCCTCTTACCTGATGTGTTGATGGATGAAGCAGAGCTGTGTGTGGGCATGTATTCATTGCCGGAGCAAAATTTGTTCTCTGAGGGATTGGATGTCAAAGGCAGCCTGCTCCTTTTCTTCTGGTTAAACAGAGGCACAGAGAGGCATCCTGGAAGACAAACGATCATGAGACATTACATTTTTTCTCATGACAGTGTTGACAATGTTTTGACAATGCAGCCATCAGTTTATGACATGAATGCGGCCATCACATTCCAATAAATCAAATGGCTACCTGGCGTATTTGCATTGACCCCCCCTTCCTTTTTTTTTGTACACTGCTGCTACTCACTGTTTATTATTTACATTCTATGCAGTCACTTTACCCCTACCTGCATGTACATATTACCTCAATTTCCTCGACTAACCTGTACCCACACACATTGACTCGGTAACGGTACCCCCTGTATATAATCTCGTTTTTGTTATTTTATTGTGTTACTTTTTTTTTTACTTTAGTTGATTTAGTAAATATTTTCCTAACTATATTTTCTTAAAACGGCATTGTTGGTTAAGGGCTTGTTAGTAAGCATTTCACGGTAAGGTCTACACTTGTTGTATTCGGTACATGCCATGTGACAAAATTGTTTTGATTTGATTTGAATTTCACAAACCTGCAGTAGGTCTGGCCTGCTGGTTTTCATATCTTCTCATCTTATTCCAGTGTCTTCACTCAATCAAAGAATCTAATGAATTCATAAAATAAAACATTTAACTAGCTAGCCTGACACCTCTAACTACAAAGCATCAAATACAACGTATTGCTAGCTAGCTGTCGTTAGCACTGGGCCTAGCTATAGTAGTTAGCTAGCTAGCTAGCTACAGTATAACGTTAGCAAAAAAAGTTATCAATAGCTATTTCTGTTTTAGTAGCTAGCTAGCTAAATAACAACCTAATCATCAAAGAATGTTTAGTTTTCATCAACGTTAGCCAAGTTACATTTAATTAAATAATGTCTTTCCATTGTTTACATGTGGTTTCTGTTCCAAAGTAGCTAGCTAAATACCTACTGTAGTTAGCTAGGCAGCCTCCTCCAAGCTTCGTCGAATAAAGCAGGGGCCTCCTTTTCGCCAGTCAGATTGGATAGGCACGCGCTAATGCCCGCGATTTCCCACTTCTTGGCTAGCTAGAACACTTAGCTAGCTATTAGCTAAGAGAGGGAGGCTGCACTTTATATAAATACTACCTAGTTTGTTCGTTTTCTTTTCAAGTGGGACTGAGTTAGTCTGTTGGCCTATATACTACAGCATCTATACTGCTCACCTGTTTAGGTACTTGTAACTGAGGTATTACTGTGCTCTTGTAATCAGTTAGGCATCATCACATATGGGTGACTGCGGTCAATTGAGCGATTTTTTTACATTCAGGATCACTCTGTGAAGGGAAATATAGTATTCTTTCTAACAAAGATATCTACATATATTTCAGGATGTTGTGTATCCCTGGACATAATCAGAACGCATGTAAACATTACAGTTTTTTTTTTTTAAACATAGCTTGTCTGGGTATTGGGTAAGTTGAGCCGCCTACAAATGTCTGTACTGAATGAAATATTACCACTACATTTTAAAAACCATGTCTATATTTCTTTCCCAAACACAATTCAACACAATCACACTCGTTTTTTTATTAATCATTTTAAGCATCTTTTAACACAGGCTTAACACCTAACAAACACTTTTAACATAGGCCAGGCCCTGTTGTTACCTCATATCCCAGCAATATAATGCCTTGCATTACGGCTGGGAAGAAAACACCTCAATTTGCCTTTGGCTCAACCTTTGGCTCAATTTACCCCATGGCCATTGGCTCAACTTACCCCAAGACAAACATTTTGACTATATTAGCCCACACAGCCAGAAGGATGCACTTTCATGCTTGGTTTAGGACCTCATATTGAAGCTTATAAAGACCACAACTGATATATAGAACAATCTTATAATGATCTACTTTGGTTTAGATACAAGCATCATGAAACCTCTAACACAAATTCATTTGATTTGGTAAAAATATGTTTTTTTGGACCTAACTTGCTTATCACTTTCCCCATGTGGTTTCTTCCTTTACAGACTCCATGAAATCATGACCTCTTCCTAAATATATACGTACCACACTCTCCCCTACCACAATAGATGCAATTTGAATCAGGTACAGTATATGAATAGCAGGCTACACACAATGCATTTCCAATGTCATGAATAAAATAGAGAATCACTGACTGTCAAGGTTTTTGTGTGTTTTTGAAGGGCTGATGTTTGAAGGAGAGGTTAGAGTGAGTAGACTGATATCCACCTACTGCAGCCTCCCCCAGAGTCAGGGCCAGTGGTTGAATGTCTCAACAATTCTGTGTCCTGTCCCCTGCTCTGTTATTCTTTAATGGGAGGGATTAAAGAGCATATACATTGACATGTCTCCACAGTCAATTAGTAACTTCCCCTCAGCTCCAGACCAAAGGGTGCATGTTACTGCAGTGCTACCAATGGAACTCTAGACACTTTATAAACAAGCATAAAGAAAATAATGAGAGAGAGAGCGAGATAGAGACTGTGTCAAAGTAGATTAGATTGGTGTGTGTTTTTGGTGCATTCTGTAATGTAATTTAGAGCAGATTATTTTTTTTACCCGTTTCCAATCATAATCGTTTAGCTGCCAGGGTGCTTGACGTGCTGGTTGATAATCAGACAAGGGGAATGATTGTTTTGCCAAATAAATTGTTATTTGTTTTGATGGGGCTATATCTCTTTCATATCAATTCTTTGTAATGCACTGCAAACTTGATTAAAAAGTGATGAGTCTTTTGGATCACACATGTTCAATTTCAAATTGATTAAGGTTAGGGTTAGAGTATATTGTCATTTGTTCACCCTAGATAGAAAAGCAGTGGGATCTGCACACAGTGGAGCACATGTCTGAAATGAAGTGACACTGACAGTCTCACATTGTCATAGTCATGTGATCAAGGGTGGAGCTCCAGGAACCTGATCACAGAGTATGAGATGACTATTACCCCCACAAGCTGGGCTATTATCATTGTAGGAGGGGGTTATTTACAGTACCAGTCAAAAGTTTGGACACACCTGCTCATTCAAGGGTTTTTCTTTATTTTTACTATTTTTTACATTGTAGAATAATAGTGAAGACATCAAAACTATGAAATAACACATATGGAATCATGTAGTAACCAAAAAAGTGTTAAACAAATAGCCACCCTTTGCTTTGATGACAGCTTTGCACACTCTTGGCATTCTCTCAACCAGCTTCACCTGGAATGCTTTTCCAACAGTCTTGAAGGAGTTCACACATATGCTGAGCACTTGTTGGCTGCTTTTCCTTCACTCTGCGGTCCGACTCATCCCAAACCATCTCAATTGGGTTGAGGTCGGGTGATTGTGGAGGCCAGGTCATCTGATGCAGCACTCCATCACTCTCCTTCTTGGTAAAATAGCCCTTACACAGCCTGGAGGTGTGTTGGGTCATTGTCTGTTGAAATGTCAGTGAATGTGTGTGAGAGAGAGTGTGCGCATTTGTATTCCTACATTCCATAGAGCCACAGAGCCTCTTAAGCTTGCACTGGATCCTAGTTAGTCCAGTCCATTCTTTATCACTGGGGGAATAACTCAGCATGTTAATCTAGCCACAGGAGGACACAGAGCTCACATCTGATGCTAGAGCCCTGCCAAAGAGCCAACAGTTACTCTTACATAATGTCTAAGACTAGAGAGACAGAGTTTTCTGTTTACATCTTTTCCTCAGCACATATTCTTTAGAATCTAAGGAAGGCATAGATGTTTAGAGAATCAGTGGCAAGAATCTAAGTGGTGGATCTGAGCCTGTTTACTTTATCCATGTTGAAGATGGATCTGTTACTCTGCACTGGAAGAGGAAAATAGGAAATGACAAGGGTCAGGGCTGAGTTACCAGCGTTTCTCTTCATTAGCTCTAGGCCTGAGGGTAATCGCTGACTCTTCAGTGTGCCTGTGACATACCGGCAGCGAGTCCGAAGGCCACCCTTTTATGACACACATGGCCTCTCTGTATGAGCGACTGTGTCTTGTGTTTCCAGGGTCCCTACCTCCATGGCAACAGATATTTGCATAGTCTTCTCAGGGAGAGGAGCCTCCTTCCTTGCACTTCATTCCTCTTTAAACTCCCCTAGCATTAATTGGTCTCCCAGCAGCAGAGAACTGATCAATTTCTACTCCTTGGTGCAAAACCAATGGCCCACCACTGGCACTGGCAGCTCTCCAGAAGAGCATCAGACAGACCAAAAACACGAGGAGGCAGAGATTTAACAAAGAGTATGGATTTTTTGTTGTTGAAAATAGATAAAATGGTCAAAGTAGCCTAAAAATGTAGGCCACCCATTAATGGGATATGGTGAAAATTGCTCTGCAAAAAGGTATTTCTCCAGTTTATGGGGTGGGAAATTCCGTTCCAGGTTTCTCTCCTGCTCTGTCTACTCCAGAGCCACCTCCTCTGGGTAAGGCCTGAGGCACAAAGAAATATTGAGCAGTACAATGCCTCCAATTGTCTTTGAATAAATATTTACAATTAAGCAGAGTCCATTCCTTAAAACCGAAATCAGGCGTGTCGAATCCAATGGAAAAGGGTTAAAGCACATGTCAAACTCATTCCACTGAAGGCCAAGTGTTGAAAAGAAAAAACCAAAACCCGCAGACACAGGGCCGTCCATGGAATGAGTTTGACACCCCTGGGTTAAAGACATTGGGTTAAAGACTGTACACTTCCCGGAAACTCCAGTGCATGTTATCAGTGTGATCCGCCAATGATACAGCCAGAACTCCGCCCCCTTTCCAGTTCTCCGGGTAGTCACTAGTTACCATAACCACAAGTTCATAAACCCCGCCTATTTCTACAATTTATCTTCTTAAAATCTGATTTTAAACCCTCACCCTAATCTTAACCCTGACCTTAAATTAAGACCAAAAGCTAATTTATGTTTGTAGGAATTTTTACGATATAGCACATTTTGACTTTGTGGCTGTGGTAACTAGTGGAAACCAGTTCTCCGTTTTCGACTGAGGTCCTTCCTCGTCAGCGCCCCTAGCCGCTCTGCAGCCATGCTGCCTCTGCAATGCTTCAAATAGAGTACCACAGTATGAGTCATAATAACCATAAAGCCTAGCCATCAAACATGGAAATGGTTCCAATCGTTTTTCCACCATTTATTTTTCCCATAGGGCTGTGTTTTGTGTAGGCTTACCCTGGCGTGACGTTTTGATAACCGTGTAAATCTCTCTCAGACAAGTTGACTTTTATCAATATATTCGTCTGTATTTACCCCCAACAAACTAATTAGCTGCTAATGTGGCTATTATAAAGAACTACAAATGCCATGATGTAGCTCAGTTGGTAGAGCATGGTGCTTGCAACGCCAGGGTTGTGGGTTCGATTCCCACGGGGGGCCAGTATGAAACAATTTATGAAAAAAAAAATGTATGCACTCACTAACTGTAAGTCGCTCTGGATAAGAGCGTCTGCTAAATGACTAAAATGTAAAACGTATAGCCTGTCTGCTGCAGAGGGACACGGCGGAGCCACGAGAAAGTGAGTTTTGATCAGTTATGGGCAGGAAAGTGCTGAAAACATGTTGGCTCACCATTTAAGTTATCAGGACCTATTAGGATGATAAATACCAAAGTTTTGGCGCAGGAGCTATTATGAATGAGATACCAATCTCAAAATTGTGATTGAGACATCCCTATACACATATGCATGTCACCAATATCAACACCATCAAACGTTTTTTTCACATGACATTTTATACATTTCTCTTTACCATTTACTTTTTGTCTGTCAAAACTTTACTACTTGCCATACAAAAGGCTGGGTCATGAGTAATCTTTCAAGATTATTTGTCGGTGTGAACGGCTGTACATGGTCTCAGTCAGTGACAAGCAGTATCTTGGTAGTGAAGTGTGTTGGGATTAGTTACTTAAGTAATTTTACTTGTTTAAAATATTACTTTGTGTGGAAAGTAATGTTACTTTCATTAACAAATCATCTCTAAATCAGTTTGTTTGACTGTCAAGGGAGCAAGGCGAGCTGCGTGTATGCACTCACTAACTGTAAGTCGCTCTGGATAAGAGCGTCTGCTAAATGACTAAAATGTAATGATGATCTGGATGAGACTGCCGAATCGAGGCAAAGGTAAGAATCTCTGGATGAACTATCTAATGTTAGCTAAATGCAGTAATTAATAAATTGGCAAAATGTCTTAAGATGTACAGTTGAAGTCGGTAGTTTACATACACCTTAGCCAAATACATTTAAACGCAGTTTTTCACAATTCCTGTCATTTAATCCTAGTAACAATTCCCTGTCTTAGGTCAGTTAGGATCACAACTTTATTTTAAGAATGTGAAATGTCAGAATAATAGTAGAGAGAATTATTTATTTCAGCTTTTATTTCTTTCATCACATTCCCAGTGGGTCAGAAGTTTACATACACTCAATTCGTATTTGGTAGCATTGCCTTTAAATTGTTTCACTTGGGTCAAACGTTTCGGGTAGCCTTCCAAAAGCTTCCCACAATAAGTTGGGTGAATGTTGGCCCATTCCTCCTGACAGAGCTGGTGTAACTGAGTCAGGTTTGTAGGCCTCCTTGCTCACACACGTTTTTTCATTTCTGCCCACAAATGTTCTATAGGATTGAGGTCAGGGCTTTGTGATGGCCACTCCAATACCTTTACTTTGTTGTCCTTAAGCCATTTTGCCACAACTCTGGAAGTATGCTTGGGGTCATTGTCCATTTGGAAGACCCATTTGCGACCAAGCTTTAACTTCCTGACTGATGTCTTGAGATGTTGCTTCAATATATCCACATAATTGTCCTTCCTCATGATGCCATCTATTTTGTGAAGTGCACCAGTCCCTCCTGCAGCAAAGCACCCCCACAGAAAGATGCTGCCACCCCCGTGCTTCACGGTTGGGATGGTGTTCTTCGGCTTGCAAGTACTCCCTTTTTCCTCCAAACATAACGATGGTCATTATGGCCAAACAGTTCTATTTTTGTTTAATCAGACCAGAGGACATTTCTCCAAAAAGTACGATCTTTGTCCCCATGTGCAGTTGCAAACCGCAGTCTGGCTTTTTTATGGCGGTTTTGGAGCAGTGGCTTCTTCCTTGCTGAGCGGCCTTTCAGGTTATGTCGATAGAGGACTTGTTTTACTGTGGATATAGATACTTTTGTACCTGTTTCCTCCAGCATCTTCACAAGGTCCTTTGCTGTTGTTCTGGGATTGATTTGCAATTTCCGCACCAAAGTACGTTCATCTCTAGGAGACAGAACGCGTCTCCTTCCTGAGCGATGTGACGGCTGTGTGGTCCCATGGTGTTTATACTTGCGTACTATTGTTTGTACAGATGAATGTGTTACCTTCAGGTGTTTGGAAATTGCTCCCAAGGATGAACCAGACTTGTGGAGTTCTACAATTATTTTTCTGAGGTCTTGGCTGATTTCTTTTGATTTTCCCATGATGTCAAGCAAAGAGGCACTGAGTTTGAAGGTAGGCCTTGAAATACATCCACAGGTACACCTCCAATTGACTCAAATGATGTCAATTAGCCTATCAGAAGCTTCTAAAGCCATGACATAATTTTCTGGAATTTTCCAAGCTGTTTAAAGGCACAGCCAACTTAGTGTATGTAAACTTCTGACCCACTGGAATTGTGATACAGTAATTATAAGTGAAATAATCTGTCTGTAAACAATTGTTGGAAAAATTACTTGTGTCATGCACAAAGTAGATGTCCTAACCGACTTGCCAAAACTATAGTTTGTTAACAAGAAATTTGTGGAGTGGTTGAATAGCGAGTTTTAATGACTCCAACCTAAGTGTATGTAAACTTCTGACTTCAACTGTACCTGTAAACAAAGGTGCCAGCTAGAGATTATGTGCAGGAGCTTGTAGGGGTTTGTAGTCTTGCATGTCTACATTGATGCTAAATAGAGCCGAATATATTGATAAAAGTCACCTTGTCCGCGAGAGATGTACATGGTTATCAAAACGTCACACCAGGGTACGCCTACACGAAACACAGCCCTTATTTTAAGTGTTTCTAAACTCCCCTATGGAAAAATTAATGGTGGAAAAATGATGGGGTGGAACCATTTCCCTGTTTTGACCGCTAGGTTTTATGGGTATTATGACACCTCCACTGTGGGGATCTATACACACATCAATACACAGTAAACCAATGGGAATACATTGAACAATTGTACCTGCATTCTCACGAGGGGGGTGTGAAAATCGGGCCGCAAGTTGCTCCGTTCTCCTCCTGTTGTTGCACTCCAGTGATTGTTGGCAATGCTCCTATGAATCCACCACAGGAGGTTGGTGTCACCTTATTTGGGTAGGACGGGCTCGTGGTAATGGCTGGAGCATAATTGGTAGAATGGTTTCAAACACATCAACCATATGGAAACCACACATTTGCTGGAGCAATCCACAACAATACTGTTTCCTTATGAATGTAATTTTGTCAGATCATGACATGGGTGTGTGGTTTGTTTGTTTGTTTTCCTGGCTGCCTGTACCATAAGGCCACACTGATGAGGTTTGAGATGTGGGAAGCAACCACTTTGCCTGCATGAGTTGGGCTGAGGTAAAACAGAGTGCAAACGAAAAGACACCGTTGATGTCAGCTTTTATTCTTCTACCAGAGGAACAAGTAGATACTTCCAATACATGACCACCTATAACCCTAGCTCTTGAAAACCTTTATTCTCCATATGTAGGGTTTTCAGTGGTTACATTCGCTCATGCTTGGCCTCCATGTGAACTACAATTCAGACACTGTGTTTTAAAGTTTAGAAACGTCAATAATCATCGCTTTCAAACCGGTTTTCGAAACATATGCTGATATTTACATTTTACATTTTAGTAATTTAGCAGACGCTCTTATCCAGAGCGACTTACAGTTAGTAAGTGCATACGTTTTCATACTGGCCCCCCGTAGGAAACGAACCATGCTCTACCAACTGAGCTACAGGGGACCAGTATGTATGTCCCTTATCTTTCATATCAATGAGAAATAATCTTTCAAATAAAAATATACACTTACTGTAGCAATTTTTCACGGATCCACAAGCTGTGTGTGCCTCCAGTTGACGAACTACACTTCGTCCCATCACGCTTACACACAGGTGTTTGGAGCACGCTAAATAGCTAATTAGCACAGGTGGCTGCCTATGTCTTCCATCTGTCTTCCGTAAACAAGCGATATAATATGGAAATATGGCTGTGTGGGAACCCTAACCGTATAAAGGTGTCTAGTAATTTAACCTTTTGGTTTGAGAAAATTATTTCTCGCTGATATGAAAGATACGTTCCTTATGTTTAAACCGTACTGCAAGCGATGCGTTTTAATGTTCAGAATGAGCGTCGGGATCTTAACAAAACACCCCCGGCCAGAAGATACTATCATCAATAGGTGCTAAAGCAGTTAGCGTCTATGATTGGGTTATAATCCGCACAATCCTCCAAACCAAAGGTTTACTGGTTTCCATGTACAGTTGAAGTCTGAAGTTTACATACACTTTGGTTGGAGTCATTAAAACTCGTTTTTCAACCACTCCACAAATTTCTTGTTAACAAACTATAGTTTTGGCAAGTCGGTTAGGACATCTACTTTGTGCATGACACAAGTAATATTTCCAACAATTGTTTACAGACAGATTATTTCACTTATAATTCACTGTATCACAATTTCAGTGGGTCAGAAGTTTACATACACTAAGTTGACTGTGCCTTTAGACAGCTTGGGAAATTCCAGAAAATGATGCCATGGCTTTAGAAGCTTCTGATAGGCTAATTGACATCATTTGAGTCAATTGGAGGTGTACCTTTGGATGTATTTCAAGGCCTACCTTCAAACTCAGTGCCTCTTTGCTTGACATCATGGGAAAATCAAAAGAAATCAGCCAAGACCTCAGAAAAAAAATGGTAGACCTCCACAAGTCTGGTTCATCCTTGGGAGCAATTTCCAAACACCTGAAGGTACCACGTTCATCTGTACAAACAATAGTACGCAAGTATAAACACCATGGGACCACACAGCCATCATACCGCTCAGGAAAGAGACGCGTTCTGTCTCCTAGAGATGAACGTACTTTGGTGCAAAAAGTGCAAATCAATCCCAGAACAACAGCAAAGGACCTTGTGAAGATGCTGGAGAAACCGGTACAAAAGTATCTATATCCACAGTAAAACGAGTCCTCTATCGACATAACCTGAAAGGCCGCTCAGCAAGGAAGAGCCACTGCTCCAAAACCGCCATAAAAAAGCCAGACTACGGTTTGCAACTGCACAAGGGGACAAAGATCGTACTTTTTGGAGAAATGTCCTCTGGTCTGATGAAACAAAAATAGAACTGTTTGGCCATAATGACCATCGTTATGTTTGGAGGAAAAAGGGGGCAGCTTGCAAGCCGAAGAACACCATCCCAACCGTGAAGCACGGGGGTGGCAGCATCATGCTGTGGGGGTGCTTTACTGCAGGAGGGACTGGTGCACTTCACAAAATAGATGGCATCATGAGGAAGGAAAATGATGTTGATATATTGAAGCAACATCTCAAGACATCAGTCAGGAAGTTAAAGGTTGGTCGCAAATGGGTCTTCCAAATGGACAATGACCCAAGCATACTTCCAAAGTTGTGGCAAAATGACTTAAGGACAACAAAGTCAAGGTATTGGAGTGGCCATCACAAAGCCCTGACCTCAATCCTATAGAACATTTGTGGGCAGAACTGAAAAAGCGTGTGCGAGCAAGGAGGCCTACAAACCTGACTCAGTTACACCAGCTCTGTCAAGAGGAATGGGCCAAAAATGCACCCAATTTATAGTGGGAAGCTAGTGGAAGGCTACCCGAAACGTTTGACCCAAGTTAAACAATTTAAAGGCAATGCTACCAAATACTAATTGAGTGTATGTAAACTTCTGACCCACTGGGAATGTGATGAAATAAATAAAAGCTTAAATAAATCATTCTCTCTACTATTATTCTAACATTTCACATTCTTAAAATAAAGTGGTGATTTTAACTGACCTAAGACAGGGAATTTTTACTAGGATTAAATGTCAGGAATTGTGAAAAACTGAGTCTAAATGTATTTGGATAAGGTGTATGTAAACCTCCGACTTCAACTGTATCTGCTCCATCCGTTCTGTCATGGACAGAAGAGGACCCAAGAGCGCAAGTTCAAAATCAGAGTTCTTTATTGAAGGTTTCAGGCGGGAAGAGGAGTGCCAGGGGTGTCAGGGGTTCCAGGGGTGCTTGGGGCTCTGGGGTTTTTCAGGGTCCTGTGGGTACCTGTGCTCCGGGGGTCACCAAATGTCCGGGGGTGTCCAGTCCAAGTGCTTAGTGTGTGTGTTCCCCAGTGATGGAGCGGCGTATCGGGCTGAGGGTGGTGAAGCGTCTGGGCACGCTCATCTGGTGGTCGGAGACCGGAGGGGCTGAAGATCGGAGAGTAGTCGAGGTCCAGAAGGCAGGTCGGGATAGACGGGGCAGTAGAACAAGGAGGCAGTCAAGAAAGGATCGGTATCACAAACAGGAGTCAGAGCGCAGACAGGCAGGTTACTGGTCCGGGTATGAAGACGATCTGACAGGGCTTGGCTGAAAAACAGGGCTTGATATACTGGGAGAGGTTAGTGGGGAAATGCAGTTCAGCTGGCAGAGTAATTAGAACAGAGTAGGGCGGAGCCAGGTGGAGCTCGTTAGGCAGAGTAGGGAGAGAGTGAGCAGAGTGGCAGAGAATTGAATGCAATTAATGTTGCTACCAGGGAGAGAGAGTGCTCATGACAGGACCCCCCCTCCAAGGGACGGCCCCAGAAGTCCCAAGAACAACATCATGCCGGGAGGGTGGAGGGGAGCAGGCGGCGGGTCAGAACTCCTCCGAGCGGTCCGAGTGAATCTCCTCATCCTCAGAAGGAGCTGGAGGGTCACGGTCGGGAGACAGGACAGGCACTGAGACAGGAGCAGGGTCAGGCACAGGACAGGAAGCAGGGCGGGCAGGACGGCTAGGAACCCCTCTTGGACGGCCCCTACGGATTGCAGGCTGATCAGGATGTAGTCGGTGGAAGTCAGTGATAAGGGTCCGGTCCACTATCCTCCTGGCCGGGATCCAGGTCCTCTCCTCTGGACCATATCCCTCCCAGTCAACGAGGTACTGGAGACCCCTACCCCTTCGCCTAGAGCGGAGCAGCCGCCGGACGGTGAAGACAGGACCGCCATCTACGAGGCGCGGAGGAGGTGGCGCCGGAGCTGCAGGGACCAGGGGACTTTCATGGACCGGCTTGACCTTGGAGACGTGGAAGGTGGGGTGGACCCGCATGGAAGCGGGCAACTGAAGTCGGACCGCCGTTGGACTGATGACTTTCTGCACAGGAAAAGGACCAATGAAGCGAGGGGCCAGCTTTCGTGATTCAACCCGCAGCGGCAGATCCCGGGCAGACAGCCAGACCTTCTGACCAACCCGGTAAGTAGGTGCTGGGGTCCTCCGTCGGTTGGCACCGACGGCGTAGCTGGTTCCAGACTTCAGGAGCACAGTGCGAGCCTGGGCCCAAGTGCGGCGGCAGCGGCGGGCATACGCAAGAGCAGACGGACAGGTGGCATCCGCCTCCTGGCTGGCAAACAGTGGAGGTTGATACCCGTAGACACACTGAAAGGGGGAGAGCCCGGTGGAGGAACTGGTGAGTGAATTATGGGCATATTCCACCCAGAGCAGGTGTTGAGCCCAGGCCCGGGGATTTTGGGAAGCCACACACCTCAGTGCCTTCTCCAGCTCCTGGTTCATGCGTTCAGTCTGGCCGTTTGACTGCGGGTGGAATCCAGACGATAGGCTGGCGGTGGCCCCAAGGAGATGACAGAACTCCTTCCAAAAGGTTGCTGAGAATTGCGGGCCCCGGTCTGACACTATATCCTGGGGTAGGCCATGGATACGAAACACATGTTCCAGGACCACCTGGGAGGTCTCTTTAGCAGAGGGTAGTTTGGGAAGGGGCACGAAGTGGGTCATCTTACTAAAGCGGTCAACAATGGTAAGGATGACTGTGTGTCCGTCAGAGGGCGGAAGGCCCGTAACAAAGTCCAGTGAAACGTGGGACCAGGGCCTCTTGGGTATGAGTAGGGGTTGCAGCAACCCAGCAGGAGGCTGGTTGGGGGTCTTGTTTCGGTTACAAGTGGGACAAGCTCGGATGAATTCTCGGACATCCCGTCTCATCCGCCGCCACCAGAACCGCTGGCGGACCAGATGAAGGGTGCGAGTGATGCCGGGATGACAGGCCAGACGGGATTCGTGCCCCCACTGAATCACAGGTGACCTGAGATTTGCTGGAACAAACAGACGGTTGGGGGCGCTGGTGCTTGGACCTGGCTGGTCCCGAAGAGCCTCCATGACCTGCTTCTCGATCTCCCAGGTGAGGGCCGCTACGACCAAGTGGCTGGGAAGAATGGGGGCTGTCATGGCGGTGGTCTCGTCCTTCTGAAACATCCGGGAAAGAGCATCAGGTTTGATGTTGCGAGATCCCGGGCGGTAGGAGAGCGTGAAATTGAAGCGCGTAAAGAACAGAGACCACCGCTGTTGACGGGAGTTCAGCCTCCTGGCTGTTTGGATATACTCCAGGTTCTTGTGGTCTGTCCACACTACGAATGGTTCCTTTGACCCCTCTAACCAGTGCCGCCATTCTTCAAGGGCGAGCTTGACAGCCAACAGCTCGCGGTTCCCAATGTCGTAGTTGCATTCGGCAGGGGTTAGCCGACGGGAGTAGAAGGCACAGGGGTGCATCTTGCCATCCTCAGCTGCTCTTTGAGAAAGCACTGCACCCACTCCCACGTCCGAAGCATCTACCTCCACCACAAACTGCCTTGCTGCATCTGGCATCTGGAGGATGGGAGCAGAAGTGAAACATGTCTTGAGGATATTGAAGGCCTTATCAGCAGCTGATGTCCATTGGTACGGTTGTTTAGTGCTGGTTAGCGCCGTGAGGGGTGCAGCCACTGTGCTATAGTTTCTGATGAATCTCCTATAAAAGTTGGCAAAGCCCAGGAACTGTTGCAACTTTTTCCGAGACTCAGGAACTGGCCAGGAAGTGACAGCCGACACCTTCGTGAGATCCATCTGAATGCTGCCCTCGGTCACCACATACCCCAGGAATGAAACGGTCTTGGCATGGAACTCGCACTTCTCTGCCTTCACGAAAAGAGAGTTCTCCAGCAGGCGGCGCAGGACCAACTGGACGTGGTGCGTGTGTTCTGACAGAGTCTTTGAGAATATTAAAATATCGTCAAGGTACACAAATACGAACGTATTTAGCATGTCCCTGAGGATATCATTCACTAGGGCTTGAAAAACTGCTGGGGCATTGGTGAGGCCGAAGGGCATGACGAGATATTCATAGTGGCCGGTTGGTGTGTTGAACGCTGTCTTCCATTCGTCTCCCTCCCTCATCCGCACCAGATGGTAGGCATTGCGAAGGTCCAGCTTTGTGAATACAGTGGCTCCCTGCAGCAGTTCGAAGGCAGACGAAAGTAAGGGCAGTGGGTAGCGATTCTTAACCGTGATGTCGTTCAGACCCCGGTAATCTATGCATGGACGAAGAGAACCGTCCTTCTTGCCGACAAAGAAGAATCCCGCTCCTGCGGGGGAAGATGACGGTCTAATTATCCCGGCGGCAAGAGAGTCATTAATGTAGTCCTCCATGGCCTTTCTTTCCGGGGCTGACAGTGAATACAGACGACCCTTGGGAGGTGCTGTGCCAGGCAGGAGATCAATCGCGCAGTCATAGGGTCTGTGTGGGGGTAGAGATGTCGCCTTGGATTTGTTGAACACCTCTTTCAGGCTGTGGTAACAGGCCGGAACATTGGATATGTCGGGGGTAGCGCTAGATCTTTCCCGGTGAACGGGCAGGGTGGCCCCCCTTAAACAGGTCTGGTGACAACTCCTTCCCCACTCACGGACTGTTCCTGTCTCCCAGTCGATGTGGGGGTTGTGCTGACGGAGCCACGGGTATCCAAGAATGAGTGGTTGGCCAGGTGAGTGTAGGAGGTGAAACTGGATGGACTCCTGGTGGTTTCCTGACAGCAGGATTGTCACAGGGGCGGAGATATGAGTGACAGTGCCAAGATGATGCCCATCCAGGGCTCGTGCAGGAATGGGTTGTGTCAGTTGATGATGGTTCACGCCCAGTTGCTGTGCAAGCTCAGGGTCCATGATGTTTGCTTCGGCTCCGGAATCCACAAGGGCGGCCAATGTATGAGTCTTGTCAGAAAGCTGAAGGCGGAGATGAAGCAGGGTCTTTCGGATGGAGGGAGACTGAAGGCTTGTTGAGCTCACCCGGATCTCCCCTACACCTGGTGAGCTGCGGCTTTTGCCGGACAAGTGGCGACACGGTGATTTTCGCCACCACAGTAGAGGCAAAGGTTGGAGCTTAGACGGCGCCGACGCTCCTCGGGAGTCAGAGAGGCACGGCCAATCTCCATGGGCTCAGGCTGATTGAGTTGGCTATGGGACTTGACAGGCAGGGGCTGGACAGAAGCGGTATCGACCCGAGTGCGGATGGCAGGTTGACTGAGACGGCCCTTCTCCCTCCTCCGGGTCTGTATACGGCGGTCAATGCGGACGGCAAGGTCAATGGCGGCATCAAGCGTTGAGGGCGGGTCATGGGAAACAAGCTCGTCTTTGATATAGTCCGCCAGGCTATGGAGGAAGGCTTGCACCAGTGCCTCTGGGTTAAACGAGCTTTGACTGGCCAGGGTACGAAAGTCAATGGAGAAGTCTGCCACTGTCCGATTGCCCTGACGGATGGTGAGCAGAGCTTGTGACGCTTCGGCTGTTGGCGAGCCTAGGTCAAAGACCTTTAACATCTCCTCCTCAAAGGCACTGAAGGAGGCACAGGCTGGGGTTTGCCGGTCGAATTCCGCCGTTCCCCACAACCGAGCTCGACCGGTGAGATGTGTGATGACATACCCCACCTTGGCTCCCTCTGTTGAGAAAGTCCTGGGCTGTAGTGCAAACTGGATTCGGCAGCTGCTCAAGAATGGTCTTACTTGCTTCTGGTTGCCATCAAAACGTTCCGGGTTCCCAATCTTTGGTTCAGGAGCGTGGGGATCTGGTGGCAGCACTGCCGGGCCTGCAGCATTGGGACCTCCAGCGGAGGGATGAAGGAGTGTCGGTGGTACAGGAACAGAAGGACCAGGGGGGGGTGCAGGTGGAGTAGCCGGGTTTGAGAGTAGTTGCAGGGCTTGGGCTAGCTGTTGTTGCTGCAGTTGGAACTGTTGTTGCTGCTGGTTGAATAGCTGGAGAAGGGAAGCGATGTCGCCAGCCATCCGATTTATGTCTCCCTCAGAGCGTTCCAGTCGCTGTAGGGCAGTCATCTCTGGCTCTTCTTCCATCGTGGTCAGGAAGTGCGCTGGGTCCATGATGGTCAGATCGTTCTGTCATGGACAGAAGAGGACCCAAGAGCGCAAGTTCAAAATCAGAGTTCTTTATTGAAGGTTTCAGGCGGGAAGAGGAGTGCCAGGGGTGTCAGGGGTTCCAGGGGTGCTTGGGGCTCTGGGGTTTTTCAGGGTCCTGTGGGTACCTGTGCTCCGGGGGTCACCAAATGTCCGGGGGTGTCCAGTCCAAGTGCTTAGTGTGTGTGTTCCCCAGTGATGGAGCGGCGTATCGGGCTGAGGGTGGTGAAGCGTCTGGGCACGCTCATCTGGTGGTCGGAGACCGGAGGGGCTGAAGATCGGAGAGTAGTCGAGGTCCAGAAGGCAGGTCGGGATAGACGGGGCAGTAGAACAAGGAGGCAGTCAAGAAAGGATCGGTATCACAAACAGGAGTCAGAGCGCAGACAGGCAGGTTACTGGTCCGGGTATGAAGACGATCTGACAGGGCTTGGCTGAAAAACAGGGCTTGATATACTGGGAGAGGTTAGTGGGGAAATGCAGTTCAGCTGGCAGAGTAATTAGAACAGAGTAGGGCGGAGCCAGGTGGAGCTCGTTAGGCAGAGTAGGGAGAGAGTGAGCAGAGTGGCAGAGAATTGAATGCAATTAATGTTGCTACCAGGGAGAGAGAGTGCTCATGACACGTTCATAATGTGAAAATTATGTAAACTTGTTTGCCATATACACTGTTGCTTTCAAACTTTGTGCTCTGCATATTTAATAAAAATAAATATTTTCTTATTTATTTTCTTTCAATATAATGTTACGATAAGTCTCCTGTAGCTGAAAAAGCTATAGTTTGTGAAAGGTAACATAACCATTATGATAATTTCCTTCCGCTCATAAAACAGCTGTTATCTCTGACAAGAAATATCATCAACCCAATGAACCCTGCCATTTCTCTGTGTAACTACAAATACAGAAAGACATTCATGAAATAATAACAACATTGCAATGGTACTATAAAATGAAGCACATTTAGTTGTAAGTTGTTTCCACTCATAATAGTTGCACTGTTATAGCTATTGTAGTTGGAGAGCAAATCAAATCAAATCAAATCAATTTTTTTTGGTCACATGCGCCGAATACAACAGGTGCAGACATTACAGTGAAATGCTTACTTACAGCCCTTAACCAACAGTGCATTTATTTTTAACAAAAAAAGTAAAAATAAAACAACAACAAAAAAAGTGTTGAGAGAAAAAAGAGCAGAAGTAAAATAAAGTGACAGTAGGGAGGCTATATATACAGGGGGGTACCGTTGCAGAGTCAATGTGCGGGGGCACCGGCTAGTTGAGGTAGTTGAGGTAATATGTACATGTGGGTAGAGTTAAAGTGACTATGCATAAATAAACAGAGTAGCAGCAGCGTAAAAAGGATGGGGTGGGGGGGCAGTGCAAATAGTCTGGGTAGCCATGATTAGCTGTTCAGGAGTCTTATGGCTTGGGGGTAGAAGCTGTTGAGAAGTCTTTTGGACCTAGACTTGGCACTCCGGTACCGCTTGCCGTGCGGTAGCAGAGAGAACAGTCTATGACTAGGGTGGCTGGAGTCTTTGACAATTTTGAGGGCCTTCCTCTGACACCGCCTGGTATAGAGGTCCTGGATGGCAGGAAGCTTGGCCCCAGTGATGTACTGGGCCGTACGCACTACCCTCTGTAGTGCCTTGCGGTCGGAGGCAAAGCAGTTGCCATACCAGGCGGTGATGCAACCAGTCAGGATGCTCTCGATGGTGCAGCTGTAGAATTTTTTGAGGATCTGAGGACCCATGCCAAATCTTTTCAGTCTCCTGAGGGGGAATAGGCTTTGTCGTGCCCTCTTCACGACTGTCTTGGTGTGTTTGGACAATGATAGTTCGTTGGTGATGTGGACACCAAGGAACTTGAAGCTCTCAACCTGTTCCACTACAGCCCCGTCGATGAGAATGGGGGCGTGCTCAGTCCTCTTTTTTTTCCTGTAGTCCACAATCATCTCCTTTGTCTTGGTCACGTTGAGGGAGAGGTTGTTGTCCTGGCACCACACGGCCAGGTCTCTGACCTCCTCCCTATAGGCTGTCTCATCGTTGTCGGTGGTCAGGCCTACCACTGTTGTGTCGTCGGCAAACTTAATGATGGTGTTGGAGTCGTGCCTGGCCATGCAGTCATGGGTGAACAGAGAGTACAGGAGGGGACTGAGCACGCACCCCTGAGGGGCCCCCGTGTTGAGGATCAGTGTGGCAGATGTGTTGTTACCTACCCTTACCACCTGGGGGCGGCCCGTCAGGAAGTCCAGGATCCAGTTGCAGAGGGAGGTGTTTAGTCCCAGGATCCTTAGCTTATTGATGAGCTTAGAGGGCACTATGGTGTTGAATGCTGAGCTATAGTCAATGAATAGCATTCTCACGTAGGTGTTCCTCTTGTCCAGGTGGGAAAGGGCAGTGTGGAGTGCAATAGAGATTGCATCATCTGTGGATCTGTTGGGGCGGTATGCAAATTGGAGTGGGTCTAGGGTTTCTGGGATAATGGTGTTGATGTGAGCCATGACCAGCCTTTCAAAGCACTTCATGGCTACAGACGTCAGTGCTACGGGTTGGTAGTCATTTAGGCAGGTTATCTTAGAGTCCTTGGGCACGGGGACTATGGTGGTCTGCTTGAAACATGTTGGTATTACAGACTCAGTCAGGGACATGTTTAAAATGTCAGTGAAGACACTTGCCAGTTGGTCAGCACATGCTCGGAGTACACGTCCTGGTAATCCGTCTGGCCCTGCGGCCTTGTGAAAGTTGACCTGCTTAAAAGTCTTACTCACATCTGCTACGGAGAGCGTGATCACATAGTCATCCGGAACAGCTGGTGCTCTCATGCATGCTTCAGTGTTGCTTGCCTCGAAGCGAGCATAGAAGTGGTTTAGCTCATCTGGTAGGCTTGTGTCACTGGGCAGCTCGCGGCTGTGCTTCCCTTTGTAGTCTGTAATAGTTTTCAAGCCCTGCCACATCCGACGAGCGTCAGAGCCAGTGTAGTACGATTCAATCTTAGTCCTGTATTGACTCTTTGCCTGTTTGATGGTTCGTCGGAGGTCATAGCGGGATTTCTTATAAGCGTCCGGGTTAGAGTCCCGTTCCTTGAAAGCGGCAGCTCTACCCTTTAGCTCAGTGCGGATGTTTCCTGTAATCCATGGCTTCTGGTTGGGGTATGTACGTACGGTCACTGTGGGGACGACATCATCGATGCACTTATTGATGAAGCCAGTGACTGATGTGGTGTACTCCTCAATGCTGTCTGAAGAATCCCGGAACATGTTCCAGTCTGTGCTAGCAAAACAGTCCTGTAGCTTAGCATCTGCGTCATCTGACCACTTTTTTATTAACCGAGTCACTTGTGCTTCCTGCTTTAGTTTTTGCTTATAAGCAGGAATCAGGAGAATAGGGGGCACATGTAAAAGTCTTGTGAATGTGTTTGTGAAGATGATGAGGGCCATATAGGCTACTGTGGAGTAATTAAGAATCACAATGAGTGTGTGTTTCCAACCTAGAGACATCTTCAAATAACTACAGTTATACAATTATGCTTTTTAAATTAGATTCAGGATTTTGATCACGCTACTCTGCATGTCATATAAATGTATTGTATTTTTATTGCCCTCTATTATTGAGGATGTCCATGTGCAAGGTAAGCTGCTTTAAAGATAAAATCATTGTAAAGTAGTTAACATACTGAATTATTGTCCATTTCAAACCAGGAGTACAATTTATCACACATAATGTATTGTCATTTCCTCAACTTGACTTTGATCATTTTCTTACATAATGTAAGGGGCCAGTATATGAATGCAGTATCACAACGTGCTCAGAGAGAGAGCGTAATGTTGTGTATTCATAGCAAGAAAGTTTAAACTAAAGATTAATTTGCATTTTCATATACAGTATTTAGGCACCCATTATTGTAAGAGTCAATAAAACCTGTGGAGGAAGAGATAGTTTGCAGCTATACTGACACTGGCTTATGCATACGCAGCCATGAGTCATTCAAGAACATTTGACATGGTTTTCAATTTCATGATTTGCAATACATTCTTGTGATCCAAAAACAGTCATGGGTTTGCATTTGGTTTGAGTTCTATCGGAAATAACTGTAATTCACAAGGCTTGTTCTGTGCAAACATGGCTGAAGGCCTTGCCTGTGTCAGGCAGTGATTTTCCAGATGTGTTGGACCAGTCTCGCTGCAGACACTTTGCTGTGATGAGATCAGTCTCTTCATTGCTGCTGCAACACAACGTTATGAGGCTCAGACACACCTCGCGTGCTCTTTATAATCAAAGCAGGTGACACTGCCAGACATCTGCAGACTGCAGTTAACTGGCCAATTGTAAACAACTCAACTCAAATCATTTTCTTATGGATTTTTAAACAATAATAGAAAGGTTTATATATTTGATGACTTATGGTGATCAAATCAAATCAAATCAAATTTTATTTGTCACGTACACGTGTTTAGCAGATGTTATCACGGGTGTAGCGAAATGCTTGTGCTTTTAGCTCTGACAGTGCAGTAATATATAACAAGTAATATCTTACAATTTCACAACATATACCCAATACACACAAATCTAAGTAAGGAATGGAATTTAAGAATATATACATATATACATAAATTATATGGACAAGCAATGACAGAGCGGCATGGACTAAGATACAGTAGAATATTATAGAATACAGTATAGACATATGAGATGAGTAATGCAAGATATGTAAACATTATTAAAGTGACTAGTGTTCCATTTCTTAAAGTGACCAGTGATTTCAATAGGCAGCAGCAGCCTCTAATGTGCTAGTGATGGCTATTTAACAGTCTGATGGCCTTGAGATAGAAGCTGTTTTTCATTCTCTCGGTCCCAGCTTTGATGCACCTGTACTGACCTCGCCTTCTGGATGATAGCGGGGTGAACAGGCAGTGGCTCGGGTGGTTGATGTCCTTGATGATCTTTTTGGCCTTCCTGTGACATCGGGTGCTGTAGGTGTCCTGGAGGGCGGGTAGTTTGCCCCCGGTAATGCGTTCGGCAGACCGCACCACCCTCTGGAGAGCCCTGCGGTTGCGGGTAGTGAAGCTTCCGTACCAGGCGGTGATACAGCCCGACAGGATGCTCTCAATTGTGCATCTGTAAAAGTTTGTGAGGGTTTTAGGTGCCAAGCCAAATTTCTTCAGCCTCCTAAGGTTGAGTAGGCTCTGTTGTGCCTTCTTCACCACACTGTCTGCGTGGGTGGACCATTTCAGTCAACTCTTCTTACTCTAAAGGGCAAACTCTAATAGCCTACTGGTGGATCCAGATAAGATAATTGTCAATGCCTCTTGTCTTTATTCAATCTGATTTAGGAACCAAGGTGTTTACAAAATCTAAAATGGTCCGAAATACCCACCCATTCTTGATTAAGATGACTTATTCAACTTCTTTAACAAGAGGACAAAATAAGGAGAAACATTTTTGTATTAGCTTATTCTTGACCACTCCTTGGTTAGCCAGCATCTGCCTCCTCAGTTTATACTGCAGACTGATCAATTCCCTCTCTAACTCTGCCCACCCAATTTCCTAGCATCCTTGGGCAAGTAAGTGCTGGCTCAGATGCCTGCTGCATCTTCTTGATGAAATGGCATTACTACTAAAAGGTCAGCTTCACTATCAAGTCCCAAGAAAGGCTTTTACCAACCCTCATTTATTTATTGTGCAATTATAGCCTACTACACTCAGTTACCATGCAGATTGTGGCCACGTAAAATAGAAAATGTCTACTTGGATGTCTGACCCACCCTTAGCACTCTGGTATGATAAAGATGTTGATAGACATCTGGATCCAGGATCCAAGAGAAATTGGATTGTTGTTGAGTTGGATGATATATTGTGCAAATACTCTGAGTAGAGATCGTTCAACAACTATTTAAAACAGGTCGTTTTACCCTACTTATTTCCACTGAAACTATACACTCTCACCTCAAGATTTAGCTGAGTAAGCAGCTGATGTGTCATTGTGTCAGAAGATGTACTACTACCAGTGCTTGGGAAATGGACAGGATGGAGCTGTGTTGACTTATCAAAAATGTATATTTGACAGAAAGGTCCTGATGAAATGTGGGATGATTCAGTTCTAAGCAAGTGGATCTGTGGCAAGCCCTGTTTGACTTTTGTGGGCAAATGAATTGAAGTTGTTCTCATTTGCTGCACATACACACAGCAAGAGTAACATTAATTGTTTATAGCCTATTAGTAGTGGCTTCACCTGTTATCTGTTACCAGTGGTAAAAATACTTTATAAAGTACTACTTAAGTAGTTTTTTTGGGTATCTGTACTTTACTTTACTGCGCTTATCAAAAGAACATCCCTGGTCATCCCTACTGCCTCTGATCTGGCGGACTCACTAAACACAAATGCTTCATTTGTAAATTATGTATGAGTGTTGGAGTGTGCCCCTGGCTATCTGTCAAACCGTCTGGTTTGCTTAATATAAGGAATTTGAAATGGTTTATACTTTTACTTTTGATACTTAAGTACATTTGAGCAATTCCATTTATTTTTTATACTTAAGTATATTTAAAACTAAATACTTTTAGACTTTTACTCAAGCAATATTTTACTGGGTGACGTTCACATTTACTTGAGTCATTTTCTACTAAGGTATCTTTACTTTTAATCAAGTATGACAATTGAGTACTTTTTCCACCACTGTCTGTTACCCGTCAAATCAGGTCAACTGTAGGCATCAAGCCTATTGAGGAATACGATCTAGTTATAAAAAGTGAGTGGTTTGACGATAAATATAATACACACCACATCGACCAGATAAACATGTGAATATATTTAAGGCCGTGAATTCAAGAGGCCTACAAAACTCCAATATCATGATTTTATTGTAAGGGATTTTATTGTAAATCGATTAAACCCTTTGACCCACAGCTTTCACCCGTGCGGAACAAGAGTAGCCTACGCAAGTAGGAACTGACGTGCAATCACGAGGACGAATGATGTGGCAAAAATCAAAGGATGAATCGCAAAGAAATAGTACCAATGCATCCTTATCTCCAAAATGGCATGCTTCCTTTACACACTAGTCAATTTTCCTGGATGGTATAAAAATGAATAGGTTTCAATGGTGAATATCCTACATCAGTTTAATCATGATTAGAAATGACACTTTTTGAAACATGAATATCTGTATTCGTCCGCCCGACTGAAGTACACAGCCATTTCCGGATTGTTTCTCTTCTCCTGAGCAGCTGCCACCGCCATTGCAGGTCCAGGGTGTTCAGTGCAGCTGCAGCCGTCCGTCATCAGGGGAAGCGCTCAAGTAAACAGCAAAAGGACGAATAAAATCACCATCACATTTTCATACAAGACTTCGAGTCTACCCAATTGGACTGTAAACTAGCAGTTCCCTGGCTGTCCGGCTAGGATCTGAGAAGAAGCCGTAGTTTGTTAGCATTACTTGGAGAATCGGGAGGAGAGCAGAGGAACCGTCATGGCTCAGATTCTGCCTATCCGCTTTCAGGAGCACCTGCAGGTATGTTGTCTGTTGAATGAATGGTAATATTTCGGAAAAATTATCATCTATTACTTTCCTCATATTCATTGTTCCATAGGACACCAAAATAACCGATAATTAAGCGAGCGTCACTGATCTCTGAATGAAAAATAGCTCTCAGTCTCAACATAATGTGAGTTAGCTTAGCTAACTAGTTAGCTTATGACACATCGTCTCCCGGCTCGGTGGGAAGCTGACACTAGCGATGGATGATATTAGTTGGCTAGATATCGTTTCTACCTAGTTACCTTACCCGGTGGTGTGGATGGCGAGGTCGTTAGTAGGCAGATAAGCTATTATTGTTGATATTGGCTAGCTAAAATAAAGTATAGTTCGCTAACTAACCTGTAACAAACTCTAGTTAACTACTCACGTATGTGTCGCGAAGTGGCTAGCAATTTAGTTAGCTAGCTACCTTGCTAAGGAAATAATGGAATAGCAATTCACCATCAATCGCAAACTACGATGTCGGGTGTTTTGGTGTTTTAAGGCATATAACTTTATAGCTAACGTTCGCTAGTTAGCTAGGTAACTAAATTGCTGACCATTCTACCCGGATCAAAGATTAGTTAGCTGACTTTAGCCAGCCGCTTAGCTAACGTTCTTCCCCGTCACACATCTGACTTATCTCAAGCGACTTGAGTTTGAATTGCCAACCCACCATTTACACTTGTTCTTGCCCCAGTTTTGAAAGTCTGGTCTAGCTCAGCCAGCTGAGCGAGGTCTTTAGCTAACACCAAGCCTCATAGTTAGTACTCAAGAATAGGCAACGTTTGTATTTCTGTCCCTAACAGTAACAATCATATCCGTTCATTCATGCCGATTGCCTAACGATTGTAGTGCTTTGCTGGTGGTAGTGAATGGACATTACCTCCTAGGTACACACACCATGATAGTATGAGAGAGCATGTCATCAGCAGGTGTATGGCACACCTTCACACGTAAGCAGACTTTGTTATGTGATTTTTAATGAATGTGTACCGACCAGTGATGTCCCATATCACAGATGACACTTTATAATTACTGTTCTGTTAATGAAATAAGACTCTTGAGCAGGTTGGCTGTAGCTTATGGTCAGTGGACGATTACCTCAAGCACTAAAATGCTCCACAAATGACACCTGACATAGAACACTGTGGGTTGTGAAGTCTCAGGCCAATGAAACAAATGAGGACTCTTCCTATATTATCAGGGAATATGTGTGAATGGGAATGTTTGTGGTTTTGAATTACCATACCTTAGCCTGACATAGGCTACATGTCATGTTGACTATTGAACTCACAGTAGGTCAGGTTGAGGAAGTGGAAAACATTCATGCTCCTTGGAGAGAATGACTTGTGTAAAGACTGTTGGCTTGCAAGTTCCGTGACCTAGCTAGTGAATAAATCATACTCTTTGGTGTTTTTGTGGAGCCTCCGATTCAGAACGAGACATGCAATCCGCCTACATCTTGGCTTCATAAAAATAATTTGTTTTGCATTGTGTTTATTTGTTGCTACATAATGCATCGTTTGTTTGTTTTTACAGCATGTCTCGCACACACTACCCGTTATTAGAAGCACAGTTGGATAGATTGTCACAGTCAGACTGACTTTACAACAATACTTCCATAGACACAAAAGTGCTGCTTGTGACTGAGACTGTCACTTTTGTTGTTAAATTGTGCAGGTTTGCCTCTACATCTGAAGTGCTGCTGTTTTTGCTATTACATTGATTCTAGTTCATCTTCTCTATTCTCATGGATATTGTGTTGCGTCTGAGGGGAATTGCTACTGTTTTTCTCAGTAGTTCAATCTGTGGTGTAAAATTATAGGTTATTGTCAGGAGGATTATGGCTAACCACAGATGTTGTAGAGGTGAAGGGAGGGAAAATGTATTTCTCTCCTCTATTTCTCTCTGTCCCCCTCTCTCTGTCACTGTGAGCCAATGTTATTGGAGGGCTGTCCTCTAGTTTTTTTTTGTGCAAAGTGCAGACAGGGATGGTGAAATTAACACAAATTAACCCTACAGGCAGTGCCCCAATCACGAGACCTATTATCCACTCCAGCCTTTACTGCTGCACAGCACAGTGCACTCACATCAATAGCACTCCATATCACTACTCTACCTGTTCTATAGGCTACTGAAGCTACATTTGAATCGGCAACTTTAAATAATAGAGCTCTAGAGTTATTCATACATCAAGTCTGAGGTTGACAAGCCTGTGTAAAGGCCTTTTGTCCTTGGAATTAGAATGTACAGTTTATAGAGGGGAAAAAGTCTGATGCCCTTGACAGATTCATAATTGCAGGAGTGGGTGTTAAAGAAGATTGAGGAAGGTGGTACTGTTAGATAATGTACTGGCCATTCTGTGCGTTGAGATTGAGCTCAGCTGGCACTGTCATTTCTATCTGCAGGCACTGGAATTCCAACTAGCGTTAGCGTAATGACTGGAAGTCTACAGATACGCTAGCGTATGTGTATGTAGAAAAACGGCAAATTGCCAGAATCTTGCAGTATCCCTTCAAAGCACACATGGCTTCACCCGGACTGACCCCACAGGCTGAGGGAAACCCATGGTGAACTTCATTGGAGTGCTTCTGGCTGGGGGAAACGGAGCCACTGGCAGCCCCCACCACAATTGTTTTAGTTGCGGAACTGAGCAGCATGGTCAATTTTTACAAGTACATATTGTGCGTGCAATGATGTCCGGGGTGGGGGGGCCAGTGTTCGTTCTTTACAGTAATTTATTTGTTGTAATATCACAAACGGACGTGGCTGGTTCACCACTAAGGATTCCAGCTTTAAAGCCTCCCATCCACTTTATTTGCTCTCCATCTGCGGGTGTCCTGTCCTTTCCTCACTCATACGGGGCCACTTGCATAGCTTGTATTTTTATATATCAACCATTTATACAGCTGGGTATTTGGTGAGCTCTGGCTGCTATAGATTGGGACTTTTCTCTCTCTAAGTAACAAGAGCACTGCTTGTCTTTCCAGGCATTATTATTTTACACACAGATACAGTAGGCACTCACACACTCATAAAGCCAGACACTCAGATTGTATAACGCTGCTAATTGTGCAAAAGTTGGAGTTGAAAAATATATCAAACATGACTGGAAAGCTGGGTTCCTGCTCTTTTCAATAATTGCTGACTTGTCTTTTAGGAATGTTGCTCAGTGACTGGGCTTATTAGAGCACATTTCGTTCCATGCAGCAATCAGCTGTATGAGGAGTTGCACGCTCTTGCCATCCGACATTTGATATTAGTCAGATAAATAAACGGCATAGCTCATTAACAGCTTCGGGAATATATATATATATATATATTTTTTAAAGATTATATAGAAAACAATAGCATTATTACATAAAAAAAAATATATACATTGATTTGTGAAAATGTAGTTTCTGTAAATAATGTTTGTCTTGACAAGCAAGCAGCTACATGTAGGTCTAGGCCTACGTAAACCTTTCTTTGCTAATAATGACATCGCTGTGTATGATGTCTGATATGAAAAAAGACTGAAAATGTGGAGGACTTTTATTCTGTGATTGTGGAATGCGTGTGCCGAAGTTCATCTCAGAATTGATGGGTTTCCCTCCTCCGCTGAGACGGGTCTGGCGCTAGTATCCAGGACTTACTTAGGCGGGGCTCACTCCAGAGGGAAGGCTTTGACATTCTTCACTTCACTTGGAAACCCAATGCTGGTTAGTAACAAGTTTGAAGTGTCAGATATCTTGAAGATTGTGAAGGAATAAATAGAAATTCTAAAAAAATATTTGTTTTGGAGTTTGAAAATGTACTGGCCCAAGCAGGCCATATGAAAGCTTGATTAACTGACCGGGTGAGCTCGGCAGATGTTGCCGGAGAAGCCCTGAATGTCGAGCACTGACAACCAACCATCAAACAGCAGCAGGTAGGCTGACAAGATCAGTCTTAAGTCTAACGAAATCTAAGTACTTGCGATATTTTGACAGGCTCTCGTTTGCTGGTGTCGAACTTTTGTGACATTGTTTAGAATTTTTTGCAGTCCACTAAGTCAGCGAAATTAAGTTCACCAAAGTGGTCAAACCTGGCTCTCATTTAAACCCTGGACCTGTTTGATGAGCTGGCACTATCATCGTTGCCACGAAATGCCAACTCCAGTTTACCTAGGTAGCATTAATTAGCTAGGTCTTTCAAAATCTCACGGTTCTCTTTTACCTTTGCATTATGCATGCTGATGTTCAGTTTCCGTTGTTCATTCAATTCCAGATCTATCCGTGAGCTGTAGGGCTGTCCTCTACAACAACAAAATATTGGTAGACCGAGACCCGTCATGTTTAAACTTATTTTTCCATATATAGACACATATGAATAAAATCAACTACATATGCACTTAGCTTGTCTGATGCTTTAAGCACACTGTTTGAGTAAATAATGAAGACACACAAATGACTCAAGAAAGAGCCCGATGGTCACACTGTTATAAAAAATGACAGCGAGTGCCTGTGTGATCAGAAATACAGTGTAGACATTGTTAATGTTGTAAATGGCTATTGTAGCTGGAAACGGCTGATTTTAATGGAATATCTACATAGGCGTACAGAGGCCCATTATCAGCAACCATCAGTCCTGTGTTCCAATGGCACGTTGTGTTTGCTAATCCAAGTTTATCATTTTAAAAGGCTAATTGATCATTAGAAAACCCTTTTGCAATGATGTTAGCACAGCTTGAAACTGTTGTGCTGATTTAAAGAAGCAATAAAACTGGCCTTCTTGAGACTAGTTGAGTATCCGGAGCATCAGCAATTGTGGGTTCGATTACAGGATCAAAATGGCCAGAAACAAATATCTTTCTTCTGAAACTCGTCAGTCTATTCTTGTTCTGAGAAATGAAGGCTATTCCATGCGAGAAATTTCCAAGAAACTGAAGATCTCGTACAACGCTGTGTACTACTCCCTTCACAGAACAGCGCAAACTGGCTCTAACCAGAATAGAAAGAGGAGTGGGAGGCCCCGGTGCACAACTGAGCAAGAGGACATTAGTGTCTTCTAAATGACTAAAATGTAATGTAAATGTAGTTTGAGAAACAGACGCCTCACAGGTCCTCAACTGGCAGCTTCATTAAATAGTACCTGCAAAACACCAGTCTCAACGTCAACAGTGAAGAGGCAACTCCGGGATGCTGACCTTCTAGGCAGAGTTGCAAAGAAAAAGCCATATCTCAGACTGGCCAATAAAAAGAAAATATTAAGATGGGCAAAATAATACAGACACTGGACAGAGGAAGATTGGAAAAAAGTGTTATGGACAGACGAATCGAAGTTTGAGGTGTTCGGATCACAAAGAAGAACATTTGTGAGACGCAGACCAAATGAAAAGATGCTGGAGGAGTGCTTGATGCCATCTGTCAAGCATGGTGGAGGCAATGTGATGGTCTGGGGGTGCTTTGGTGGT
This sequence comes from Coregonus lavaretus, assembly GCF_964263955.1. Taxonomy (NCBI): domain Eukaryota; kingdom Metazoa; phylum Chordata; class Actinopteri; order Salmoniformes; family Salmonidae; genus Coregonus; species Coregonus lavaretus. The sequence goes on from NC_139997.1 coordinate 31,379,293, forward strand.
GGTAAAGTGGGAGATTTGTATAGGGTAAAAGGGATCTTGAAGAAGGCTATCACTCCATTTTTCAACGCCATGCCATACCCTGTGGACGGCGCTTGATTGGAGCCAATTTCCTCCTACAACAGGACAATGACCCAAAGCACAGCTCCAAACTATGCAATAACTATTTAGGGAAGAAGCAGTCAGCTGGTATTCTGTCTATAATAGAGTGGCCAGCACAGTCACCGGATCTCAACCCTATTGAGCTGTTGTGGGAGCAGCTTGACCGTATGGTACGTAAGAAGTGCCCATCAAGCCAATCCAACCTGTGGGAGATGCTTCAGGAAGCATGGGGGGGAAATCTCTTAAGATTACCTCAACAAATTGACAACTAGAATGCCAAAGGTATGCAAGGTTGTAATTGCTGCAAATTGAGGATTCTTTGACGAAAGCAAAGTTTGAAGGACACAATTATTTCTATTAAAAATCATGATTTCTAACCTTGTCAGTGACTACATTTCCTATTAATTTTGCTATATTTCCAATTCAAACTAATTTCATGTATGTTTTCATGGAAAACAAGGACATTTCAAAGTGACCCCTAAATTTTGAACGGTAGTGTACAGTACCAGTCAAGTTTGGACACACCTACTCATTCCAGGGTTTTTCTTTATTTTTACTATTTTTTACATTGTATAATAATAGTGAAGACATCAAAACTATGAAATAACACATGGAATCATGTAGTAACCACAAAAGTGTTCATATAGCCACCCTTTGCCTTGATGACAGCTTTGCACACTCTTGGCATTCTCTCAACCAGCTTCACCTGGAATGCTTTTCCAACAGTCTTGAAGGAGTTCCCACATATGCTGAGCACTTGTTGGCTGCTTTTCCTTCACTCTGCGGTCATTGTCCTGTTGAAAAACAAATGATAGTCCCACTAAGCTCAAACCAGATGGGATGGCGTATCGCTGCAGAATGCTGTGGTGGCCATGCTGGTTATGTGTGCCTTGAATTCTAAATAAATCACAGTTTCACCAGCAAAGCACCCCCACACCATAACACCACCTCCTCCATGCTTTACGGTGGGAACTACACATGCAGAGATCATCTGTTCACTCACACGCGTGTCACAAAGACACGGCGGTTGGAACCAAAAAAGTTCTTAAAATGTTCAATTTTGATTGACCTTCATGTCTTAAAGTAATGATGGACTGTCGTTTCTCTTTGCTTATTTGAGATGTTCTTGCCATAATATGGACTTGGTATTTTACCAAATAGGGCTATCTTCTGTATACCCCCCTCCCTACCTTGTCACAACACAACTGATTGGCTCAAACGCATTAAGAAGTAAATACAATTCACAAATGAACTTTTAAGAAGGCACGCCTGTTAATTGAAATGCATTCCAGGTGACTACCTCAGGAAGCTGGTTGAGAGAATGCCAAGAGTGTGCAAAGCTGTCATCAAGGCAAAGGGTGGCTATTTGAAGAATCTCAAATATAAAATATTTTGATTTGTTTAACACTTTTGTGGGTACTACATGATTCCATACAGTGAGGGGAAAAAAGTATTTGATCCCCTGCTGATTTTGTACGTTTGCCCACTGACAAAGGAATGATCAGTCTATTATTTTAATGGTAGGTTTATTTGAACAGTGATAGACAGAATAACAACAAAAACATCCTGAAAAATGCATGTCAAAAATGTTATTCATTGATTTGCATTTTAACGAGGGAAATAAGTATTTGACCCTCTCTCAGTCAGAAAGATTTCTGGCTCCCAGGTGACTTTTATACAGGTAACGAGCTGAGATTAGGAGCACACTCTTAAAGGGAGTGCTCCTAATCTCAGTTTGTTACCTGTATAAAAGACACCTGTCCACAGAAGCAATCAATCAATCAGATTCCAAACTCTCCACCATGGCCAAGACCAAAGAGCTCTCCAAGGATGTCAGGGACAAGATTGTAGACCTACACAAGGCTGGAATGGGCTACAAGACCATCGCCAAGCAGCTTGGTGAGAAGGTGACAACAGTTGATGCGATTATTCGCAAATGGAAGAAACACAAAAGAACTGTCAATCTCCCTCGCAAGATCTCACCTCGTGGAGTTGCAATGATCATGAGAACGGTGAGGAATCAGCCCAGAACTACACGGGAGCTGGGACCATAGTTACCAAGAAAACAATTGGTAACACACTACGCCGTGAAGGACTGAAATCCTGCAGCGCCCGCAAGGTCCCCCTGCTCAAGAAAGCACATATACAGGGCCGTCTGAAGTTTGCCAACGAACATCTGAATGATTCAGAAGAGAACTGGGTGAAAGTGTTGTGGTCAGATGAGACCAAAATGGAGCTCTTTGGCATCAACTCAACTCGCCATGTTTGGAGGAGGAGGAATGCTGCCTATGACCCCAAGAACACCATCCCCACCGTCAAACATGGAGGTGGAAACATTATGCTTTGAGGGTGTTTTTCTGCTAAGGGGACAGGACAACTTCACCGCATCAAAGGGACGATGGACGGGGCCATGTACCGTCAAATCTTGGGTGAGAACCTCCTTCCCTCAGCCAGGGCATTGAAAATGGGTCGTGGATGGGTATTCCAGCATGACAATGACCCAAAACACACGGCCAAGGCAACAAAGGAGTGGCTCAAGAAGAAGCACATTAAGGTCCTGGAGTGGCCTAGCCAGTCTCCAGACCTTAATCCCATAGAAAATCTGTGGAGGGAGCTGAAGGTTCGAGTTGCCAAACGTCATGCTCGAAACATTAATGACTTGGAGAAGATCTGCAAAGAGGAGTGGGACAAAATCCCTTCTGAGATGTGTGCAAACTTGGTGGCCAACTACAAGAAACGTCTGACCTCTGTGATTGCCAACAAAGGTTTTGCCACCAAGTACTAAGTCATGTTTTGCAGAGGGGTCAAATGCTTATTTCCCTCATTAAAATGCAAATCAATTTATAATATTTTTGACATGCGTTTTCTTGATTTTTTTACGTACAAAATCAGCAGGGGATCAAATACTTTTTTCCATCACTGTATGTCTTATTTCGTAGTTTTGATGTCTTCACTATTGTTCTACAATGTAAAAAATAGTACAAATAAAGAACCCTTGAATGAGTAGGTGTGTAGCTCAGTTGGTAGAGCATGGCGCTTGCAACGCCAGGGTTGTGGGTTCGATCCCTCACCTTCCTCATGATCATTGATGCCCCACGAGGTGAGATCTTGCATGGAGCCCCAGACCGAGGGTGATTGACCGTCATCTTGAACTTCTTCCATTTTCAAATAATTGCGCCAACAGTTGTTGCCTTCTCACCAAGCTGCTTGCCTATTGTCCTGTAGCCCATCCCAGCCTTGTGCAGGTCTACAATTTTATCCCTGATGTCCCTACACAGCTCTCTGGTCTTGGCCATTGTGGAGAGGTTGGAGTCTGTTTGATTGAGTGTGTATACAGGTAACGAGTTCAAACAGGTGCAGTTAATACAGGTAATGAGTGGAGAACAGGAGGGCTTCTTAAAGAAAAACTAACAGGTCTGTGAGAGCCGGAATTCTTACTGGTTGGTAGGTGATCAAGTACTTACAGTGGGGGGAAAAAAGTATTTAGTCAGCCACCAATTGTGCAAGTTCTCCCACTTAAAAATATGAGAGAGGCCTGTAATTTTCATCATAGGTACACGTCAACTATGACAGACAAAATGAGAAAGAAAAATCCAGAAAATCACATTGTAGGATTTTTAATGAATTTATTTGCAAATTATGGTGGAAAATAAGTATTTGGTCAATAACAAAAGTTTCTCAATACTTTGTTATATACCCTTTGTTGGCAATGACACAGGTCAAATGTTTTCTGTAAGTCTTCACAAGGTTTTCACACACTGTTGCTGGTATTTTGGCCCATTCCTCCATGCAGATCTCCTCTAGAGCAGTGATGTTTTGGGGCTGTCGCTGGGCAACACAGACTTTCAACTACCTCCAAAGATTTTCTATGGGGTTGAGATCTGGAGACTGGCTAGGCCACTCCAGGACCTTGAAATGCTTCTTACGAAGCCACTCCTTCGTTGCCCGGGCGGTGTGTTTGGGATCATTGTCATGCTGAAAGACCCAGCCACGTTTCATCTTCAATGCCCTTGCTGATGGAAGGAGGTTTTCACTCAAAATCTCACGATACATGGCCCCATTCATTCTTTCCTTTACACGGATCAGTCGTCCTGGTCCCTTTGCAGAAAAACAGCCCCAAAGCATGATGTTTCCACCCCAATGCTTCACAGTAGGTATGGTGTTCTTTGGATGCAACTCAGCATTCTTTGTCCTCCAAACACGACGAGTTGAGTTTTTACCAAAAAGTTATATTTTGGTTTCATCTGACCATATGACATTCTCCCAATCCTCTTCTGGATCATCCAAATGCACTCTATCAAACTTCAGACGGGCCTGGACATGTACTGGCTTAAGCAGGGGGACACGTCTGGCACTGCAGGATTTGAGTCCCTGGCGGCGTAGTGTGTTACTGATGGTAGGCTTTGTTACTTTGGTCCCAGCTCTCTGCAGGTCATTCACTAGGTCCCCCCGTGTGGTTCTGGGATTTTTGCTCACCGTTCTTGTGATCATTTTGACCCCACGGGGTGAGATCTTGCGTGGAGCCCCAGATCGAGGGAGATTATCAGTGGTTTTGTATGTCTTCCATTTCCTAATAATTGCTCCCACAGTTGATTTATTCAAACCAAGCTGCTTACCTATTGCAGATTCAGTCTTCCCAGCCTGGTGCAGGTCTACAATTGTGTTTCTGGTGTCCTTTGACAGCTCTTTGGTCTTGGCCATAGTGGAGTTTGGAGTGTGACTGTTTGAGGTTGTGGACAGGTGTCTTTTATACTGATAACAAGTTCAAACAGGTGCCATTAATACAGGTAACGAGTGGAGGACAAAGGAGCCTCTTAAAGAAGAAGTTACAGGTCTGTGAGAGCTAGAAATCTTGCTTGTTTGTAGGTGACCAAATACTTATTTTCCACCATAATTTGCTAATATAATTCATTACAAATCCTACAATGTGATTTTCTGGATTTTTTCCCCTCAATTTGTCTGTCATAGTTGATGTGTACCTATGATGAAAATTACAGGCCTCTCTCATCTTTTTAAGTGGGAGAACTTGCACAATTGGTGGCTGACTAAATACTTTTTTTCCCCACTGTATGTCATGCAATAAAATGCAAATTAATTACTTTAAAATCATACAATGTGATTTTCTGGATTTTTGTTTTAGATTGTCTCTCACAGTTGAAGTGTACCTATGATAAAAATTACAGACCTCTACATGCTTTGTAAGTAGGAAAACCTGCAAAATCGGCAGTGTATCAAATACTTGTTCTCCCCACTGCATATCAACAGTAAAACGAGTCCTATATCAACATAACCTGAAAGGCCGCTCAGCAAGGAACAAGCCACTGCTCCAAACCGCCATAAAAAAGCCAGACTACGCTTTGCAACTGCACATGGGGACAAAGATCATACCTTTTGGAGAAGTGAAACTTTTGTGGACATATTGAAGAAACATCTCAAGACATCAGTCAGGAAGTTAAAGCTTGGTCGCAAATGGGTCTTCCAAATGGACAATGACCCCAAGCATACTTCCAAAGTTGTGGCAAAATGGTTTAAGGAAAACAATGTCAAGGTATTGGAGACCTCAAACCTATAGAAAATCTGTGGGCAGAACTGAAAAAGCGTTGGCGAGCAAGGAGGCCTACAAACCTGACTCAGTTACACCAGCTCTGTCAGGAGGAATGGGCCGAAATTCACCCTACTTATTGTGGGAAGCTTTTGGAAGGCTACCCGAAACGTTTGACCCAAGTGAAACAATTTAAAGGCAATGCTACCAAATACTAATTGACTATGTAAACATCTGACCCACTGGGAATGTGATGAAAGAAATAAAAGCTGAAATAAATAATTCTCTCTACTATTATTCTGACATTTCACATTCTTAAAATAAAGTGGTGATCCTAACTGACCTAAGACAGGGAATTTTTACTACGATTAATTGTCAGGAATTGTGAAAAACTGAGTTTAAATGTATTTGGCTAAGGTGTATGTAAACATCCGACTTCAACTGTGTCTATATAGCGATTCGATGTTCCAAACATATTGCTCAACATATTTCTGTTGCAGAGGGACGAGAGCCATGAGTAAACGAGTTTTGATCAGTCATGGAAATTAAAGTGCTAAAAACAAATTGGCTCCGTATTTAAAAAAACAAGCTATAAAGGAAAAATACTGGAGTTAGAAATTTATAAATTATTTTCAAAGCGATCTTATACGCTATATCGTCAACTAATATGTAACTGTATAGATTTTTTCCCCCCATCACTATGAAGTAGCCTAGTTTTATCATACTAAGGCTGTCTAGCGAAGCATAAAACATGCATATCATTCTCTATATCTGTTAATGCAGCATGAACAAGTTACAAGCATGTAACCAGTTCAGCTGAAAATGAAATGGCCTCAGTCCTCAAGGTCGCTTCCTTTTCTCCTCTTAGCTAGCTACATTTTACATGACTGTTCTCCTCTGCTTACTGCTTTGAAGTCTTTATGCATTTTAGCACGGTAATAACCCTCGCCAAATGGCATTTAAATGAAACATTACATTTTACCCCAGCAGTTATTTTTTTATTTTTATTGATTTTCTTCTTTAATAAAACATCACCTTTTTAAAAGGTTTGTGTGGTGAACTTTGAACTGTCAAATGGTAACCGGCTGATATCTCGTGACATGCTTGTGAGGATATGGATTTGCTGAACACTTGACATTCCTCGGTGCAGGCAACCCAACTGTACAATAAAGCAGCAAAGCATTTCACAAAAAGGAAAAGAAACTACCCGGAAACCAACCCTCAGTCAGCAGAACTGGCTGGACCAGTGGCTGGACTCCACTCTGCATTCAGCTTCTTTTTTCCTCCCTCCTTTCCCCCTTTTTCCCTTAGATCCATCAGGCCAGGGCACCCCTCTTCCTCACCCCTGGGTTGGTGCTGGTCAAATGTCCCCTGGTTCGTGGTCACATGGTCGCTGTGGAGACGGCGCCAGATTGTTTCAGTCTGTTGAACAATGGGCTCCTGCTTCCTGTTGTGAAGTTCTAGAGCGAGCTGGAGCCTCTGCACATTCAGCACATCCTACCCTTGCCCTTCCTTGAACCCCCCCCCCCGCCCCCCCCGTGCTGCAGGACGCCGGGGGCTTTTGTGCTGAGCAAGGTGCCCGTGTTCCCTCCAAGGAAGAGAGGAAACGCAAACTTCGGGTTAAATTAGCAGATTAATTCATGGGGCAGGGGCTCCCTCTGGTTATGAGAGAGCTTAAGAAAGCTATTGGTCAACTGCAAAACATACAGATTGATGCAGCACGGGGACTGACCAAGACCAGACGGAGAGCACACATTATACCGGTTTTAAGGTCTCTGCACTGGCTGCCTGTGAGCTTCAGAATTAATTTTAAGTTTCTTCTATTGGTTTTTAAATCAATCCACGATTGTGCACCCCAATACATGTCAGACATGCGTTTAAGTTATGTACCTCAGGTCCTCTGGCGCTGGCCTTTTAACTATCCCAAAGCCTAGGACCAAGAGGCATGGAGAGGCAGCCTTTAGTTATTATGCCTCCAGCCTCTGGAATAGCCTGCCAGAGAACCTGAGGGGGGCTGAAACTGTGGACATATTTAAAAGAGATATTAAACACATTTTTGCTTTGCTTTTCCTTAGGGTGCTTTTTAGTCGTTCAGTTTGTCATTCTTTTGTTTTTGATCTTATGTTTGTGTAGTAAATGTTTCAGCTTTTATATAAATTGTTTTATGTTTTTTTTCCTGTAAAGCACATTGCGTTGCATTCCATATCTGAAATGTGCTGTATAAATAAAGCTTGATTTGATTTGAGTAACATGGTGGTCGGGGAAAGTGTCTGATTTGCGGTTTAGCCTAGTAGTCGTAACATAAGCTTTGATTAAGCCAGGGAGAGAGAGTGCAGTTGCATGTTGACTTGGATGCTCATTCGTAGCCGCAAGGCTTAGCTAGGCTACAGCTTTGTGAAAGGGATGATTTCTTTTCAGTTTAAGGTCACTGATTCCTGGTGAGAGAGGAGAGCAGCTGCAGTAGTGAGCACAGTGTAGCGGTATTGCTGCTTCTAGAGAGCTGAAGCGGAAGTTGGCAATGATAACACCAACAATGTCAACTGAACTTGCAGATTTCTTGTAAACCAATTACAGATTTCTTGGTCGATCACAAACTGTTAACGGGATAGCATTCATTATGTCACTATCTGAAAACCCCTTATGATATTAGCTTTGTCTCTCTGTTTTCTGGAGTCTGTGCTGCGGATGTTTAGCCCTGTTCCACACAGTGCACTACTGCTTTTCCACTGTCTGCCAGTGAGGCTGTAGTGAGGTGGATATCCATTTGATCCAGCCACGCCAATGCATCTGGAACCAGGAGCTGCTCGGCTCAGCCCTTACTAATAAATGATCTAGCTGCATACGGATGTGTGTCAGTCTACATTTCCTGTCGGCTTCCCAGTCTTACGTAACAGAGAAGTATGCAGAGCATGCACCACTGTAGTGCCATTTAACATCTAGTTAGGGGTTTTCATGTCATTGTGACAATGACAGTGGAGTGGGAGAGACTTGTTTGTAAAGGTAGTGGTGATGGTGATATATGAGGAGAGGTTTGATGGTGGGTGAGGAGTGACTTACTGTTACCTTGTGGCTGTCTGTCTGCTTCTTCCCACAGCACAGCACTCACCTGCAGAGTCAATCGCCTGGCAGGGAGCATCACTCAGAATCATGCTCCCTCGCTCTTTTCCTCTTTTTCATCCCTCTGCCTTTCAGTTTCCCCCAATATCTCTCTCTCGCTCTCATCATGCTGCCGTGGCAAAGTGAACTTTGACAAGGACACCCGCCGGATAAATAACCATGTCACGCTGTGGTGTCAGCCGTGACGCTAACTCTTTCTCTGTCTGTCTCTCTCTCCCCCTCTTGTCTCTCTCTTCAATCTTTCGTCATCTTTCAAGTCTCTCCTGCTCTTTACTCACTTTCTTTACGCACTCTATCTACTCTCCTTTCTTATATTGCTCTTCTGTGTCAAGTCTTGTCACTTGTGCATCCCCGCTGTGTTGGCTTACATGTCATATTTAATGCAGTGATTCGCCGGCAATGTGCCAAAACCCGCTAATCCAGCTTGTGCCAAGGGGTAGGTAACCCAACACCAGGTCTGTGTGAGGAGAGGAGAGGACACAGCCTCATGACTAAATTAGTGATTTTCCAGCCTCTTCCAGGTTAGCGTGTATAATGGTGTAGGTTTGTTCTGGTTTCACCCAAATTCCTCCTCAGTGATGTCATGCATGGCTATGTGGGGGCGGCTATGTTAGTGCCTGCCCAGCTTGCACTCATGTTTGCCTGGTCATAGAAAATCAGTGTAGACTGACAAACGTTTTGCTCAAATCAAATTTAAAATAAAATGTTATGTCACATGCGCCGAATACAACTGGTATAGACTTTACCATGAAATGCTTCCAACGATAGAATTTTAAAATAATTATACAAATACAATAGTAACACAAGGAATAAAATGCACAAGGATGGAGCTATATACAGGGAGTACCAGATCAATGTGCAGAGTTATTTGAGGTAGATATGTACATGAAGGCAGGGTAAAGTGACTAGGCATCAGGATAGATGAGTAAAATAATGAACAAGAGTAGCAGCAGCAAATTGTGTGTGCGCATGCGGTGAATGTGTGTGGGAGTGACAGTGTGTGTGACCTCAACGACCTGTGCGACTGGAGTGGAGCTCAGGTGGACACAGACTGATATGGAAACTGAGCCAGTGACTGCCTCTGATGCAGTTGTGGCAGATTGCGGTGTTGTTGTGGAGGCTTCTGTCACTCATGATGGAACATCCCATCCTACATCCAGGACAACACTCCTTGGTATCAGACGGATGCAGCTACTACAACACTGGACTGGCCTGCGGCTGCTGGGAAACTCGCTGCTCTGGACTGTGCTGACCACTCTGTCTCACATTCCATGTACCAGAATGCTGCAGTTGGCGAGGACATTCTCACCTTTATTGTTAAGGCGATTCTGTAATCTGTAATATAATCTCTCTGGTACCCTGCAAACCATGACCCATTTTGTATTTTGTTTTATACATCAGCCTTCTGTGTGTTCTCTATTTGACTCCGTCTGCATATTTGCAATAAAACGCAAAATGTTTCTCCATCTCCTTAGCTATCATACTCTAATTCCACCATGCATTCCACTGATTTCAAAACTCGGTCCTCCAGAAAATGGAAAGCAACATCTTTGCAGTTCTACTATGTGATATCTTTCAAAAAAGACATGTTAGAAAGGATTACCTACACATACTGACCAGCTCATGTTATAGACCGAAGCATGCTACATGGCAGACCAATCCGAACTCATCTCTCGGAATGTCCAGCCCATCCATTATCAGTCAATCGTGGCTAGCGGGAAGGTTCCTGTCTTTTTCTGTGGCTAAACCAACTAGGCTCGTAATTTTAATACTTTTATTCGCATTTACAGATGGCATACAAGTTTGTTATTGAAAGTTGAAAACTTCACATGTTCCAGAAGGCATTTCTGCATTTTGATAAAAAAATAGAGTTTACATTCAAATGGCTCTCCTGTGAAGTAGTGATGTGCGACATACGCCTAGTTCCCTGAAATGAGTCACTTTGTACATTGCTGGACATGACCACCTTGTTGACCTGATAGCCAGCGAGGTGAGACAAGTTGTCTCACCAACAGCTCACATGCATAAACCTTGCATAAACCTACCCCCAGTGCAAATTGTCTGGGTAGCCATGATTAGCTGTTCAGGAGTCTTATGGCTTGGGGGTAGAAGTTGTTCAGATGCCTTTTGGACCTAGACTTGGCGCTCCGGTACCGCTTGCCGTGCTGTAGCAGAGAGAACAGTCTATGACTAGGGTGGCTGGAGTCTTTGACAATTTTGAGGGCCTTCCTCTGACACCGCCTGGTATAGAGGTCCTGGATGGCAGGAAGCTTGGCCCCAGTGATGTATTGGGCCGTACGCACTACCCTCTGTAGTGCCTTGCGGTCGGAGGCCGAGCAGTTGCCATACCAGGCAGTGATGTAACCAGTCAGGATGCTCTCAATGGTGCAGTTGTAGAACTTTTTGAGCATCTGAGGACCCATGCCAAATCTTTTCAGTCTCCTGAGGGGGAATAGGCTTTGTCGTGCCCTCTTCACGACTGTCTTGGTGTGTTTGGACCATGATAGTTCGTTGGTGATGTGGACACCAAGGAACTTGAAGCTCACAACCTGTTCCACTATAGCCCCGTCGATGAGAATGGGGGCGTGCTCAGTCCTCTTTTTTTTTTTTTCCCTGTAGTCCACAATCATCTCCTTTGTCTTGATCACGTTGAGGGTGAGGTTGTTATCCTGGCACCACACGGCCAGGTCTCTGACCTCCTCCCTATAGGCTGTCTCATCGTTGTCGGTGATCAGGCCTACCACTGTTGTGTCATCTGCAAACTTAATGATGGTGTTGGAGTCGTGCCTGGCCATGCAGTCTTGGGTGAACAGGAGGGGACTGAGCACGCACCCCTGAGGGGCCCCCGTGTTGAGGATCAGCGTGGCAGATGTGTTGTTACCTACCCTTACCACCTGGGGGCGGCCCGTCAGGATGTCAGTGCTACAGGGCGATTAGTCATTTAGGCAGGTTACCTTGGAGCTCTTGGAAACAGGGACAATGGTGGCCAGCTTGAAACATGTTGGGATTACAGACTGGGACAAGGACAGATTAGAAAATGTCTGAAGACACTTGCCAACTGGTCTGCGCATGCTTTGAGAACAGACCCTGGTATTCCGTCTGGACTGTTTAAACGTTTTGCTCACTTCGGCCACGGAGAGCGAGATCACACAGCGTTATATTCCTCAACGCGAGCATAACAGGCATTTAGCTCGTTTGGAAGTTCTGCATCGCTGGGCAACCCCTGGCTGGGTTTCCCTTTTGTAATCCATTATAGTCTGCAAGCCCTGCCACATACAACGACCGTCACTATATAGCAAAGTTGGGTTGGAACTCATAAGATGTCACCCTTCTCCATCGGCGCCAATATTGTCAGCTCTAATGCAACATCTATCTGTCTGAGCTGAGTTATTTGGGTCCGGTCGGTGTAACACATTCATTGTGTAGTGGAGATGGTGAGTGCACTGTGGGCCTGCCTGCTGGACTGCATTTTCCTGTTTTATTGTGGTTTTCGTGTTATTTTTTTTTACATTTGAGTCATTGAATGAAATGCTTTTCCTTAGAATAGAGGGAGCCGATGGAGAAGGGAGAGGGAGAGCATGTAAATCTGTCTAGTCCATTGTGGAATGACTGATGTTAGGACCAGAGGATAGGATAACCCTATACTCTCAATAAGCGATCAGTTCATTGTCCACTTTCAACAGCATCACCGAGACATGTTTGACTCCCTCAAACTCTTTGGCACATATACAGCAAGACACTAGAAAGATGTGGCATCATGTCTAGGGCTTCAGCATTTCAAATATGTAGCCTACTGTACATATATTCCATTCGATTATCAGCCATGGGAGTTTAGTAATTTTTGTAGGATGTTTTGCACTGGACATTTTGAAGATCATTGGTGATCAGTGTGTCCATCATCATAATAATAGTTATTAGGTGGGTGCTCATTTGTCCTATTTAACAAATGTACAAGATTGTATTATACGCATGTGTGAATTGGAAATGTGTGTTTTGCATATCCCAACTACCCTTGAGACACCCTCGGAGTGGGTTCACTGCCAGGGTCTGCCATTATCAAAGCGACTTGGAGCAATTAGGGTTGATTGCCTTGCTCAAGGGCACATTGACAGATTTTTCACCTTGTCTGCTCGGCGATTCAAAATGTTGTGATTTGACTTGCGATATATACTGAACAAAAAAATAAACTATCAACGATTTTACTGAGTTACAATTCATAGAAGGAAATCAGTCAATTGAAATAAATTCATTAGGTCCTAATCTATGGATTTCACATGACTGGGCATAGGCTCGCCCACCCACTGGGGAGCTGGGCCCAGCCAATCAGAATTTGTTTTTCCCCACAAAAGAGCTTTATTACAGACAGAAACACTCCTCAGTTTCATCAGCTGTCCGGGTGGCTGGTCTCAGACGATCCCGCAGATGAAGAAGCCGGATGTGGAGGTCCTGGGCTGGTGTGTATTTACATGTGGTTGTGAGGCCGTTTGCGCTGCTTTTTGTGCATATGGAAAATTTCTGGGAACTTCTATTTCACCTCATGAAACATGGGACCAACATGTTGCGTTTTATTTTTGTTCAGTATAGATCAAAAACATTGGAATCATAGAAATTGAATGATTTATATTAAAAAGCTAAGTAGAAAGCGGCATCGTTCTTGTTTGGAATAATGGGTTGACTGCATTTGACCTAACATAACAGTATGCAAACTTATAGTGAATCTAACAGTGGGGAGGAGGAACTGGGCTGCTTGAGTGACATGGGGCGTGGCTTGGTGTGTGTGTGTGTGTGGGAAGTAGCTGCAAGTGGAGAAAAAACATTGAACTATAAAAATGGACGTTACACCTGGCTCAGTGACGTTTTTAAAATATTGCATGCGATGTAGATATTGCAAATGTCAATATTTCGATGTGAATTTGATTAATTGTGCAGCCCTACGTCAGAGCCACTAAAACAGGTGCGTTTCAAACTCATCATAGTCCTGTCATCAGTCTCACTTTGGTTTTATACATGGAATCTCTTAAAGAATGGCCTTGAATCTGTTGAAGAATTGTGATAGTATGTGTTCTGTTCTGGGCTTGGATAAGGCCAAGGTTATCTCTAGGGAGATGGTAGCCTTTGTAGTGAGTTTCTGTGTGCGTGTGCTGCTGATGTCACCCACAGTGAACAGGTAGGCAGGCAGTTCTAAATGTGACCGTGTCTTTACTGAGGGATGAATCGTGTTTGGCTAGGGGCTGCAGCAGATCTCCATTGTCTACTGTTCAATTCACTTAGTGATCGTTATGTCTTAAGCACTTCTTGCGCAGTGTTCCCTACCACCGACAAATAGCACTGAGGTCAAGGCTTCCCTCCGGCCAATGAGAGATGGTTAGGCCCAAGATGCTGTGATGTCATCAGGGCCATAGTAAATAGAACTCTGAACTGGGGTGTACAGGAACTGATGTGCAACTTCCTATAATATAATTTCTACCATACAATTAGATGGGTAGCTATCTCCCTTTTTGTCCCTTCTGTTATAATGATAAAGGAGAGTTCCCTCTTCACCCTGACCATTCTCTTTAACCTGTCACTCCCAGAAGCTTTTTAACAGGCTCTTAAATTACTTTTACCAAAGGCTATGGATATACTGACAAGATACATGTCTCTCCGCCCTAACAATGGGAGTCGTTGTCCACAAAGTGGCATGGCTGGCTATCTAGCTCCTTTCTTTGGATTGGTGGATACATTATTGTAAGCCTTTTTTGAATATTCGATGAGGGTTGTTGACGTCAACCGCCTGTATTCAATGCTACTAGCCTCATGCCATGAATATGCAGAGCCATCTCGAGATGACTCCAATATAAAGTGTTTTTTTATCAAAGTTGCCAGGATCTCACGTCCTACTTATATCAGTACACTTGTAACAACTTAAGCATTACAAAACTTCTATTAGATCAAATAAACTTCACGTAACAATTAAGCCATACATATTTTTTGTTGACCAAATTCGACACTCATTAACTTCCATTCAAAAGCTCCTTGCTTGGTGGGCGAAACAATGATAAAATGCCACATGCTGGAGGGAGTGTTTTTGGTGAGTTGGGCCCCTGTCTTCCTCTGCTTTTACACAACTTTTGAGTCTACTTCCATGACTTTTGTCTTCATCAAGGGACTTTGTCTGTGTGTAGGGTAGATATGTAATTGAAAAGGAAGAACTGAGGCTACACATGAGTGAAAGAATGCGGTGCCTGCCTGGTGTGGTTGTGGAGTCTCACCATTGATAAAGGTTCAGGTCCTGGTATTGTTGAGCCCTTCGTGGAAATGTGGTTTATGTTAGCCCATTACCAGTGAGCTAGGCCAGGGGTGGGGTATTGACCCTTGTGCTTTCTCTTGTTTAGCTATGCCCTCAGGCTTCATTCAGTCAAAACTGGTATCTGTGTTACCTGGATATTTAAACAACAAATTAACATTTGACCTGTGTGCAGCAAGAGAGTACGTTTGAATTATTTCAAATTGTCAGGTCTAGGCTACATTGTTTTGTTCATTAGGCAACATTAATAAAAAAATATAAGCTATTTTTACCAGTAACCCATAAACCCGGCTACTGGTTTTGATTTGAATAGGCTAGGTCTCCATGTTTGTGCTTCATATGCACTCCAGGGCATTAGCTAGGGGAATTCCAGTGGTAAAAGGCCTGATTTGCTTTGTGGGGAGGAATAAAATCCTTTGCTTACATTCCCAAATTGTATGTTGTTTGGCCTTTTGTTTAATAAAGAATTATTTTAAGAAAATAATGAAGCTGTCATCTGATATGATGTAAAAATGAAATGTCTGTGAGTAGTTGTGGTGAGCCATGGGGGGTTGTGCCAAACAGCTGTGTACAGAATAGTTCTGAATCAGAGATGTGTACTGCTTGGAGTAACAATTACATAACGCCTCCCCCTGCCCCTCTCTCTGTCAGATTCTATTCCTGTCAGTTACCATACCAGCTGCAGGCGCGGAGGTGGCACCTCCAGCCCTGTGTGTGTGTGTGTGTGTGTGTGTGTGTGTGTGTGTGTATCTTGATGGAGAGCTCCCTGTTTTTTTCCATTCAGTTTAAATTAAACTCCCCTCAGTGTCTGGTATGTGATCTGAAAGCAAAGTTGGTTTTGGCTGCATTTCAAGTCTGAACAGCTAGATGGATAGATGGATAGATAGATGGAGGATTCTCCCTCAGCCCCTAATAGCCCTGGAGGGAGAAGGAGCTCCATGGCCCACATAATCAATGAGCCTCAACCTAGACAAATACCTGCAGGTTGTAGGCTACTACTACACTATCAGAATCACAAACTGACACATGCCTTGCAGTCCCAGTTCAATATACACATGTACACTCCCACATTACTACAGAAGTAGAATAAGGTGAGAAAGTAAAACAATGTTGAGAAAAACATGCTCAACTTGTCCTAGAAATAAAGGTTCACCAAATGTAGCCATGGATAGTGATAGATCAATGTTAGATAGGCCCATGGGCACAGTATGCAGCAACACCTCCCGCTGCTACCCTGCAGATGGCAGGTTGTTGCTGTGTCAGGGTTTCTATGTGTGAGTATGGTCTGTAGGTGTTATGCCAGCCAGGCCTGGCAGACAGACAGGGTGACCGTAGAGTGGTGCCTGAGAGGCAGCTGGTGTGATGTTGGTGATCTGGCCTCCCACAGGTCTTTGTTATTGGAAAACAGGTTAACTCGTTGTTCCTCCTCATGCAGGCTGACAGACAGACAGACAGACAGACAGTCTCTGTCATGTTGTCAGCAGTGAGTTCAACAACAGATCTGAGCAGGACTTGTACTCAACTCAAGCTATACCTGCCCTGAGAGCACCTATGTTCCCCTGCAGGAGCTTTCTGGACCAGCTATTCAAAGAGCCCCAGGAATGGGGTGTTTTGGCATCACCACAATGCCTCGTCATCATCAGACATTCTTGTTTGGCTGGCACACCTAAAATGTTCAGCACATGATTACTAGTTGGAGTTCTAATTGGTATTGTCAGACCATTACTATGAGCCGAGCCAAATGTAGTATGAGGTTGTGAACAGGACTTTGGAGTCCACATTGAAAAAGGGTCCAGAGATGTTTTTTCAACAGAGTTACTAAATGGTGAAATGCTGCCAAATGAAACGTTGGGCAAGGATCACTTCCCATCACCCCTCCCTACCCTGGTCCCCCGCCCAGTCCCCAAGAGACCATGCAGCTCTGCTCTGTTCTGATCATCTCTCTGTTGGGGTGCTGCTCAGTGTCAGGCTCAATGACATCACCAGTCACTCAGTCACAGCAGCACAGCACCACCACACCCCTTTTAAGTACTGTGTGCAGCTGACCTGATATTAAACCCCTGGCATAACACTTGTTGTTTAGCCACAAAGGCCATTCATCCATCCCATGTGCTGCAACTGCAGATAACCACACAACCTGCAGATACTGTTGTCAAGCTTATTACCATCAAGTTAACTAAGCTGCAACATGTAGAAGAGTGAAGACCCTTTGACGAATGTCTTCAAAGTATTTCTAAATAGCCTTCTGCTTGAATATGCCCTTTCCCTATGTTCTCTTCCCACTTCATAGCCAGTCAGTCTGGCACCAATTGACAGTTGAGTCCAATGAAAATGTTGATGTTTCTAGAAATGCAGTGTGCCTGTGTGAGAGAGGCCTACTATGGTGTGATTGATTGATTTATTATACAGTGCATTCGGAAAGTATTCAGACCCCTTGACACTTCCTCATTTTGTTACGTTACAGCCTTATTCTAAAATTGATTAAATTGTTTTTTCCCTCATCAATCTACAGTTGTGGTCAAAAGTTTTGAGAATGACACAAATACTAATTTTCACAAAGTCTGCTGCCTCAGTTTTGATGATGGCAATTTGCATATACTCCAGAATGTCATGAAGAGCGATCAGATGAATTGCAATTAATTGCA
Source organism: Coregonus lavaretus (assembly GCF_964263955.1). NCBI lineage: Eukaryota > Metazoa > Chordata > Actinopteri > Salmoniformes > Salmonidae > Coregonus > Coregonus lavaretus. Next base: position 31,396,982 of record NC_139997.1, read on the forward strand.
AAGTCCCTCTTTGCCTTGAAAATGAACTTAATCCCCCAAAAACATTTCCAATGCATTTCAACCCTGCCACAAAAGGACCCGCTGCCTTCATGTCAGTGATTCTCTCGTCAACACAGGTGAGAGTTTTGACGAGGACATGGCTGGAGATCACTCTGTCATGCTGATTGAGTTAGAATAACAGACTGGAAGCTTTAAAAGGAGGGTGGTGCTTGAAATCATTGTTCTTCCTCTGTTAACCATAGTTACCTGCAAGGAAACATGTGCCGTCATAATTGCTTTGCACAAAAAGGGCTTCACAGACAAAGATATTGCTGCTAGTAACAGCCATGAATTAAGAATGGTACCAACACATCCTCCGAGAGCAACTTCTCCCAACCATCCAAGAACAGTTTGGTGACGACCAATGCCTTTTCCAGCATGATGGAGCACATTGCCATAAGGCAAAAGTGAAAAATAAGTGGCTCGGGGAACAAAACATCGACATTTTGGGTCCATGGCCAGGAAACTCCCCAGACCTTAATCCCATTGAGAACTTGTGGTCGATCCTCAAGAGGCGGATGGACCAACAAAAACCCACAAATTCTGACAAACTCCAAACATTGATTATGCAAGAATGGGCTGCCATCAGTCAGGATGTGGCCCAGAAGTTAATTGACAGCATGCCAGGGCGGATTGCAGAGGTCTTGAAAAAGAAGGGTCAACACTGCAAATATTGACTCTTTGCATAAACTTAATGTAATTGTCAATAAAAGCCTTTGACACTTATGGAATGCTTGTAATTATACTTCAGTATACCGTAGTAACGTCTGACAAAAATATCTCATAACACTGAAGCAGCGAACTTTGTGAAGACCAATACTTGTCATTCTCAAAACTTTTGACCGACTGTACACACAATACCCCATAATGACAAAGCAAAAACAGGTTTTTATCAATTTTAGCAAATGTATTACAAATAAAAAATGTAAATATCACACTTACATAAGTATTCAGACCCTTTACTCAGTACTTTGTTGAAGCATCTTTGGCATCAATTAAAGCGTAGAGTCTTCTGGGGTATGACGCTACAATCTTGGCACACCTGTACATGGGGAGTTTCTTCCATTCTTCTCTGCAGATCCTCTCAAGCTCTGTCAGGTTGGATGGGGAGCGTCGCTGCACAGCTACTTTCAGGTGCCTGGTTTCCTCCTTTCCTTTGGTGGAGTGCTGCAGAGATGGTTGTCCTTCTGGAAGGTTCTCCCATCTCCACAGAGGAGCTCTGTCAGAGTGACCATCAGGTTCTTGGTCGCCTCCCTAACCAAGGCCCTTCTCACCCGAATGTTCGGTTTGGCCGGGCGGCCAGATCTAGGAAGAGTCTTGGTGGTTCCAAACTTCTTCCATTTAAGAATGATGGAGGCCACTGTGTTCTTGGGGACCTTCAATGCTGTAGAAATGTTTTGGTACCCTTCCCCAGATCTGTGCCTCGACACAATCCTGTCTCTGAGCTCTACGGACAATTCCTTCAACTTCATGGCTTGGTTTTTGCTCTGACATGCACTGTCAACTGTGGGACCTTTTTTATATAGACAGGTGTGTGCCTTTCCAAATCATGTCCATCAATTGAATTTACCACAGGTGGACTCCAATCAAGTTGTAGAAACATCTCAAGGATGATCAATGGAAATGGGATGCACCTGAGCTCAATTTCGAGTCTCATAGCAAATGGTCTGAATACTTATGTAAATAAGGTATTTCCGTTTTTATTTTTAATAAATTAGCAAAAACTTCTAAACCTGTTTTCGCTTTGTCATTATTCGGTATTGTGTGTAGATTAATGAGGGAAATGTTGTATTTAATCAATTTTAGAATAAGGCTGTAACGTAACAAAATGTGGAAAAAGTGAAGGTCTGAATGCACTGTACATGCATACACACACACACACACAAACACACACACTCAAAAGGTATTCCTGTCATTCCAGCTGGTTTATATTATCCTACTACCCAGGTAATTGAAAGCTGAATAGCTCCTAACGTTGTCCTCGTCCCCCCCAGCTCCAAAACTTAGGGATCAACCCGGCCAACATCGGGTTCAGCACTCTGACGATGGAGTCTGATAAGTTCATCTGTATCCGAGAGAAGGTGGGCGAGCAAGCGCAGGTGGTGATCATCGACATGGCCGACCCCAACACGCCCATCCGCAGGCCTATCTCTGCAGACAGCGCCATCATGAACCCTGCTTCCAAAGTCATCGCACTTAAAGGTAAGCCAGTTAAAACTGACAGTCTGAATTTCATTTAAACTTAATTTAACCAGGATAAAATCCCTTTAAGAGGTTAAAAACCTGGGAAACAATTGGAATTATCAAGTTATCCTATGTAAAACAGGCCTACCATTTTGTACACTTGTGTTGATGTTTTTATTGATATAGTACAGCAGCATTTAACCCTTAATGGGCCTGCCTTCATGATTCAGTTTTGACATGTTTGTGTTGTAGCCAGCAGATTTTTGTCAACATCCAATGTCCATACAGTGTTGAAGTAAACATCTGTTTATGTCCACATACATACAGCTATTTCTATTTAGTTTTGTAAAGTATTTTTGATTGGCCCAGACATTAGTCTTACTGACCTATGACCCAACAGTAGTGTACATTGATAGTCTTGTTCAGCAGCCATAATTGCTTTGTCTGTTTATGTTTTGTTTTTGTTTCTCTGTTTTGTTTGTTCTTTTTTATTATTTTTTCGGCTTTCTTATGTGTATGCAGACGGTGAGTTAAAATTTCAGTACAACTGAGTTGTGGAAGTTTTAAATCCTGTTTTTAAATCAGCATTAAAAAAACAACCATAAGACTTTGTTCAATTCTGATACTAGGGTCACTAGAAACACACACAAGCATACGCACACACTCTCACACTCACTCCAGTCTCTCCTTTCATATTAGACACATCATCACCATGTTATCATACAGCTTGAGACTGACTCCCACTGTTCCAGTCCCACTTGTACTCTATTCCAAAACATGTCTATGCACACAGATGGACATCATTTTGTCAAAATACAGTGGCAGGAGTTTTATTATGGAATCAGAACTTTTATTTTTACATTACCAAAATCCATTCACATATATTTTTTCATACATGCTATATTTCATGCACCTATGTTTAAGCTATTATCTAACTATTAGGCCAATCTAAACAGGATTTATCTTTCACAACCTTCTAGCTTGAATGTTGGCATTACATCAATATGGTTTCTTAGATGTACCAATGATTTAGTATCTGTTTGGGGGTGGAAATATTGTGGGTTGACACAAATTTGTTGCTTGCCATTTCGATTCCCTCCCCAGTTCCTCTGTGTTTGAATGTAACGTTGCCAAAACCCATGGGATCCAATAGGGATCACTACCTTTGTCATAAGAGCTATGTAGTTTTATCATGGCTCTAAGTTTAGGTTATATATTATCCTGAAACGAGACCACATTAGTTGGGAGTAAAGCAGTAAGTAGACATGGGCTAGGTTACTCATGATGTAATCTGTTTCTTTTATTGAGAGATTTAGAATTCCCTCATAGCTAGCTAACTATCGCTGTAGATCCTTGCTCCTCCCTCTGTTAGAGGCAGTGAACGTGGCCTGGGTGATGATATTGATTGAATCAGTGCCCGTATTCTGATGGTAGCTCTGCTCAGATTAGATTATATACATATCCAGTGAGTCTTCCTCTGATATTCTACCCTATCAGATGATGGAGTGGATGTAGCAAGTGTATATTTCAGACCAGAAGGAGTATAGAGATGATGAATAGGGCCCTTTGACGAGTTACCATGGCCCAGAGGGCTGAAAATCAGATTAGCCACCAATTGATTGGTCGTTAAAGTAAAATACCCTTTGATTGGTTTAAACCAGTAGATTTAATTAGAGTCGTCCTCCTCCCTGTAGGTCCAACACTGCCCCTCTCCACCCCCATCCCCGCCACCAATCCTAATGTAATTTACACAGGCCCAAACCACTTAAACAAACCTCCTGGTTTTTACATATTTCCTGGGATTCCATTCAGACAGACTGACACAGACCCCATCCATGTGACAGTAGTGCTCGGTGTGTCCTCCTGTCCTCCTAGCTTCCTCTCTCCCCTTCTTTGTATTGTGACCCTGCGTTTTCCCTGACTGCCTGGTTTCAGCAACCAGTAATATATCTGAAAGGCTCATTTCTAGCAACTGAGTGAATAACTAATATTTCTGAAATAGCACAGTACCGAAGGGCCAGTCGTCCACTTGTATGCTATTTATAATTTATACCTGTGAGGGTAGGATGGTTGTGTGATTACACAATGTTTGGAGGAGGGACTCATTATCGGTCTATGTGGCTACAGCCAATAGGCCTAATACTGATTTCAGGAGTAGATATAGTCAACAATAACCAAATAGTATTACTGTTACATGCAATCTTGACTTGCCTGCAATTTAGTTTTGGAGCCCACTCTTCATTCACAAACATATGACCAAAGGACACAAGTTGAGTGGCAAATGTGAGAAAAGGGACTTTCAGTGCCTAAGATGGTAAAAACACGCAAATGCTATAAACTGTGCCAATAAATGATACTCTCGTTTTGAAGCAGAAAGCAGTTGTGAGATTATACTGGATTAGCAGTCATGATTTGCCATTATTTGGAGTCTCATTCCCAATCATCTATGTTGTACTGTAGGATGGAATTACAGGTTGTAGAACTATGTAGTGGGAAACGCAGGGCCGTGATCTTCTAGCATAGTAGCATAGCTATCTACCATCTCTTCTTACTCTTCCCTAATCTGCATTCAGACAGGGCCTGCCCTCCCTCTTTACCACTGTACTAAATCTATCAGGTGATGGTTTAGTGACCCTGGGGGATGTGAGAAGCAGAATACACAACATGTACCATGCAGATTCTCACGTGCACCTCCAATTGCTTAATATGGTCAAATCAAAACTCACTTTGTTGATTTTGTTTACACTTTAAATGTGGCTGCCGATGCTTTGTAAGTGAATTGCTTTCTGTGATTTACAATTAACTTTCGATAAAATTAACAGGGAATATATTAATTAATGCTTCTTAATAAGGCTTTAACTTACCTATTTAATTACGTTAATTCACCCAAAACTAATCAAACAAAACACAGGTGAGTAACCTTTTCTAACCTATTCATCATTGATACACGGAGTATACCAAACATTAGGAACACCTTCCTAATATTGAGTTGACCCCCCGCACACACAGTTTGCCCTCAGAACGGCCTCAATTCGTCAGGGCATGGACTCTACAAGGTGTCGAAAGCATTCCACAGGGATGCTGGCCCATGTTGACTCCAATGCTTCCCACAGTTGTCAAGTTGGCTGGATGTCCTTGGGATGATGGACCATTCTTGATACACACTGGAAACTTTTGAGCGTGAAAAACCCAGCAGCGTTGCAGTTCTTGACACAAACCATTGCGCCTGGCACCTACTACCATACCCCGTTCCAAGGCACTTAAATCTTTTGTCTTGCCCATTCAACGTCTGAATGGCACACATACACAATCCATGTCTCAATTGTCTCGAGGCTTAAAATCCTTCTTTAACCTGTCTCCTCCCCTTCATCTACACTGATTTGAAGTGGATTTAACAAGTGACATCAATAAGAAATAATCGCTTTCACCTGGATTCACCTGGTCAGTCTAGATGATGGAAAGAACAGGTGCTCTTAATGTTTTGTATACTCAGTGTATATTAACAATGTAAAATAACATCTAACAATGTACAATGGCACAGTCTTAATCAATCAATATTGAAAACCCCTCTTTTCCATTACTTTTATAGGGGTGTCCTTTTCTAGTCAGTCCCCAACCACTGTGCAACATATCTTTCCTCTCCCTCTAATACTGTCTAAGTATTAGTCCTTCTCCCTTTGTCTCTTATAATTGACCTGGATGCTGATATGTAAGATTTTAGTGGTTGTCTGTTTTTAATTTCTTTGCTTAATCTCTGACTGCTGCGTCATGGTGTCCTTCTTGCCTGATGCTCTCTTTGGGCCATGACTACCATCATTTCAAGCTTGACTCTCATTACTCAAGTGGAATTTGGTATTTACTTCACATTTCCCTTAGTCCGACGTGTGTTTGTGGCTCTCTATGACTGACCTGTGTGTGAGTGTGTTTGCTGACTTCTCAGAGTAGCCATAACGAGTTGTTCTCCCATGCGATGCCTCTCTCTGCTCCCTCTGCCCCTCTCAGCCGCCAAAACCCTTCAGATCTTTAACATTGAGATGAAGAGCAAGATGAAGGCTCACACCATGACGGACGACGTCACCTTCTGGAAGTGGATCTCCCTCAACACAGTGGCACTTGTGACCGACAATGCCGTCTACCATTGGAGCATGGAGGGGGACTCCCAGCCAATCAAAGTCTTTGACCGGCACTCCAGCCTGGCGGGCTGTCAAATCATCAACTACCGCACTGACGCCAAGCAGAAATGGCTACTGCTCATCGGCATCTCCGCACAGGTTACAGTCTTAGACACACACACACACACCCACACACATACACACACACACACTAACTCAATGACAGTGAATATACCTAATCTCACACACATATACCTAGCTATGCACTATCAAACTTGACTCATCGTTGTAGCAGAGAATGTTGCCATTGCCCTGTAATGAACATAATGAACATGTTTTTTCTCTGTTGCAGCAAAACCGTGTGGTGGGCGCCATGCAGTTGTACTCTGTGGACAGGAAGGTGTCACAGCCCATCGAGGGCCACGCCGCCGGCTTCGCCCAGTTCAAAATGGAGGGCAACACAGAGGAGTCCACACTGTTCTGCTTTGCTGTGAGAGGACAGGCCGGAGGAAAGGTAGGACAAAGGACTGGGGTACTGAGGGGAGGGGGGTTATTGGATATTGGGGTTGGTTGGTGGAGATGTTTTTCATTTTCACTTGACAATACTCAGCTAGCAAAGCTGGTTGAAATGACATAATTATAACCAGATTAAAACTAACAGGTTAAAATCTGGTTGTGTTGATGTCATTGCAGCCAGTTTTGCCCGCTGGCTAAGCACGTCATTGTAGATGACTGTAAATGACGTTGTTCTCTAATGATCATCTCTATTGTAGTTGCACATCATTGAGGTGGGCACCCCACCCACAGGGAACCAGCCTTTTCCAAAGAAAGCAGTGGACGTGTTCTTCCCTCCAGAGGCTCAGAACGACTTCCCTGTGGCCATGCAGGTACGTAATAGCTAATAACTATGGACTGTACTGTACTTATCACTCTTATACCCCTTTCACACTACTGAGCCAAGACAAGCTGTACTGTGCTGGCGTGGATCCACCATAATTACATGCTGGAAAGGCCAATATGAAAAGAAAAGTAGTACGGTTCGTGTCAGCGAAGTAATGTGAGAAGGTTATTAGTGTTAGCCAAGGGAAGCCTAGTAGGTAGCTGTGGACTGTACTAAACACTGATAGCCACTGTTAGCCAAGGACACCCTGACCTTGTGGCACAGCACATACAGTGCCTTCAGAACGTATTCATACCCCTTGACGTATTCCACATTTTGTTGTTACAACCTGAATTAAAAATGTATTACATTTTTAAAAAATCTCGCCCATCTACACACAATACCCCATAATGACAGTGAAAACATGTTTTTAGACATTTTGGCTAATTTATTGAAAATAAAATACAGAAATATCTCATTTACATAAGTATTCAATACATGTTAGAATCACTTTTGGCAGTGATTACAGCTGTGAGTCTTTCTGGGAAAGTCTCTAAGAGCTTTGCACACCTGGATTATACAATATTTGCCCATTATTATTTATCATTGCTAGACAAACATTTTCAGGTCTTGCCATAGATTTTCAAGCAGATTTAAGTCGAAACTGTCACTCGGCCACTCAGGAACATTCACTGTCTTCTTGGTAAGCAAGATATGGCCTTGTGTTTTAGGTTATTATCGTACTGAAAGGTGATTTCATCTCCAAGTGTCTGTTGGAAAGCAGACTGAACCAGCCTGTGCTTAGCTCCATTCCATTTCTTTTTTATCCTGAAAAACTCCCCAGTCCTTAATGACTACAAGCATACCCATAACATGATGCAGCCATCACTATGCTTGAAAATATGGAGAGTGGTACTCAATAATGTGTTTTATTGGATTTTCCCCAAACACACTTTGTATTCAGGACAAAAAGTGAATTGCTTTGCCACATTTTTAGCTGGTCCTCTGTAGCTCAATTGGTAGAGCATGGTGCTTGTAATGCCAGGGTACATAAAAATGTATGCACACATGACTGTAAGTCGCTTTGGATAAAAGCCTCTGCTAAATGGCATATTATTAATATTATTATTATTACTTTAGTGCCTTGTTGCAAACAGGATGCATGTTTTGGAATATTTGTATTCTGTACAGGCTTCCTTCTTTTCACTCTGTCAATTAGGTTAGTATTGTGGAGTAAATACAATGTTGTTGATCCATCCTCAGTTTTCGCCTATCACAGCCATTAAACGCTGTAACTGGTGAAATCCATGAGCGGTTTCCTCCCTCTCCGGCAACTGAGTTAGGAAGGACGCCTCTATCTTTGTAGTGACTGGGTTTATTGATACACCATCCAAAGTGTAATGAATAACTAAACCATGCTCAAAGGGATATTCATGAATTAAATTCAATAAATGAATGAACGAAAGACATCTGTACTGCCCTTGAAGGGATTTTTTTTTTCAACCTTAGAGTACTCTGCTTTTACATATGTTACACTTTACACATTTGGTTTCTCAAAAAAAAATCTGCCTTTTTCCTCTCAGATAAGCTCCAAGCAGGATGTGGTGTTCCTCATCACCAAATATGGCTACATCCACCTGTACGACCTGGAGACTGGCACCTGCATCTACATGAACAGGATCAGCGGGGAGACCATCTTTGTCACGGCCCAACACGAAGCCACCGCTGGGATCATCGGGGTCAACAGGAAAGGACAGGTACAGATACCACCTCTCCCACCCTCCTCTATACCAACCTCGTTTATCCCCACCTTCTCTATCACCACGTTCTTGGAAAGACAGAAATAACAGAAATATGGCCTGATTGATTGATAGATTTTTCTGACGCTCACAGCATTTTACAATGTAAAGAGAACTCCCCTCATCCACCACAAATGTGTTGATTATTTTACACCCCCTCTTTTGTATGTAACAAGTTGTAGTGCACAGTACAGTGTAATCCATTCAGCTCGATGAAGCTAGTTGTAATCCTAGCGTTGTAACTATTGATGTGCTCCACTGTAAACCAGCCCTGTGTGTTCCTCCTCATTACTATGCCACCGCTGGTTCAATACTGCTGCATTATACATCCCTACATTATACAGCCTCTCTCTAGGGACAACAGAGGAGGAGGAGGCTGGGTCTAGAATACATGCCACCGTGAGCTGATTACCCAAGCAGCACCCTATATAATACCCACCACCACCACATCTAAGACCCAACAAGACAACCATTAATAATCCCACCCTCTTTTATATCCTACCATATGTTCAGGGGTAAGCAGCACAGGGAGGTGGATAGATGATAAGAAGAGCTGGAGTTGAGCGAACGGGATTAACAATTATCCCGGCCTGTCGTCGCCGTTGTCAGAGGACTCAGTCTCTCAATCTAAGCGATGAGGTGTCCGTTCGTTATAAATAATCAAAGGTTGTTGGGTTTCACAGGTGAACCAGAGAGAGATCCATCCCCCCTCCAACACACACACACACACACACCTCCACTGTGAAGGCATTACAGCAGGATACCAGGATCCATCTAACTGATGAATAATGTTCCAGCCAGGCCACAGACCACATGCATTATTAAGTGGAGGAGTGAAAGCTGATCTGAGACACACGCTGTCAGACCTGCATTGCTGGCGCATAGAGCACACAGATAGACACTGGCTGGGGTTTCTATAGAGCAGTGAGCACAGAGACACCGGCTGTAGTTTGTATGGATGATAATGTCATAGAGACACTGGCAGGCTGGGGCTTCTATGCAGTACATATTTCCCCTATATGCATTTAAATCGCAGAATCGTGGCCACCACTGCAAAAAAATATACTTTCTTTTTTATATAATGTAGATTTCCAGACGTATGCCCCACCCGCTAACTCAGCAAGATTAATTTGCTTCCCTTTGGCTGTAGAAGATGTAGCCAAGCTTGCAGGAGTTGGAATGCGAGGGCACAGTAGTCGTGTGTGTGTGTGGTTTGACTGCTCATTAGTTGGAATGAATTGGGATAGCTTAAAAGCATAATGCCTTGGTAATAGGGATGCCTGCTGGCTAAGCAGGTCCTACAGTGTCTGTCTTCTCCATCACTGTCCCACACAGAGAGCTGTGGGGCTGGGCTCGCCTCTCCTTTTCTCCCAGTGTGTGTGTGTGTGTGTGTGTCAGGAGGAAGAGCCAGGGTCCAAGATGCTGCGTCTGCAGCCAGGCACAGGAACACAGTAACACAGGCACTGACTGACCTTGGGATGGAGGAATCCCTGCAAAAAAAAAACTGCAGCACAGAGCTACTCTGCAGTAATTAGAGGGAGAAAAAAAAGAGGGGGAGAGAGAAAAGAGAGGGGGAGATGTGATGACTTTCACTTTGTCAGAACCAGTTGTGTTGACAGTTGATAATGTCACCGCTCTCTGTAGTCACTAAGGTTTGACTCACAGCTCATCCCTCTCTCTGCCTCTAGCTACTACTGACGTCAATACATCCCCCTCTACACACACACACACACACACACACACACACACACACACACACACACACACACACACACACACACACACACACACACTAGGGTTGAATATTCTCCCGGTATTTTACAAATGTTCCATCCCGAGAGTAAATAACTTTTCTCCCGGGTAACACCAGAAGTGTCATTGAAAAGCATTATCAAGCATATAAATAGGCTTATGTTTTGGATTTGATTAGATCTTTGATCCAAAGTTCAAGGCTGATGCTACCTGAGCCATATATTAAATACATTTAATGAGCCCAAGCCCAAATGATTGTGCGGTTATCCAATACATATATGATATAGGCTACTGTACATTACTAACGACAGAAAAACATAAAAGCCCATAGATGTGGCTAGCTATATGCTCTCTTGGGTAAAAAACTGAAACAAGCTCCAGTAGGCTAATCTTTTTGAGTGTGAACTGTATTACTGTACGATATTGTATTATACTGTATTATATGGACTGGAATTACGCACATCGTTCAAACCACGATAAAGCAGGGAGAACATGCGATTCTGGTGCAGCACATGCGGCCTACAAAGTTACAAGTATAGGCTAGCAAATTTGATTTAAGTTTGAAATATTATAGGGCCTATTTGTATAATTAGTAGGCTGACACATATATATCGTTCATAATATTTCCCCTATTGTTATTAGCCTACCTCCTCTTTCTCTCTCTATTGTAGTTTCATTCCTTCCTCGCATTCAACAGTTAAATGAAATGTTTCATTGTCCTTATCTTCATCATTCTAATGACATCCTTGAATAATATAGGACTAGTATTAGATGCAGAAGGCATCTTCTCTTCACGAAGATTGAAAGGTTATGGGTCTGAATAAATAACTGCTATAGCCTACCACCATCGTGCGTTCGCTCTTTCAAACTATCCGTTAGTTCTATTGGCTGCTGTATTTAACATTCAGCAAACAAGAGCTTGCGTCCCTCTTCTGATAATTTTTTTAGTATTTCTTATACCAATAAACTATGTCCAGCAAGCTATTCTAGTCTAGCTTTTCCTGCATGGGACTCCCAAGAGCTAAGGAGCACAGGTGGGTGCGTATTGCGCAAGAGACAGAGGCTATAAGTTAGAAGCTTATTATGCATAACCCATCATTAATTAGCTAAATATAAGGCTAATACTGCATTGAATGTATTACCTGAAAGAGGTAGGCTAGGGATATATATCAATCTAGAACAGGATTATCTATTTTAGATGCAATTTGAATGGAGTTGATGGAGAGACAGAGACTACGAGAGAGAAAGACTACGAGAGGGTGCTTGCGTGTGCACCGGTTTCTGTTATTTATCCCGGGAAAAAGTGAGTTTTTTGGCGGTAAATCCCGATAATCTCGGTAACCAGGTTCCTGCCATTCAACCCTAACACACACACACAAACACACATCTCCACTAAGAGCTCTAATTTTACTCCTCTTTTCTTTGCCTCCATCCCACCCGCCCTTTATTAGCCCAACAATATTATTAGGGGAGTGGTCTTTCTGACCCTTCCTCTCTGAGTGAAGGGGAGAATGAGGTGCAGTCATGCCTGTTAACAGCTGTGGGCAGTGACCTGCTGGGCTTGTTATCGTGAGGCCCCTCTCCTCTCTCCAGTCCCCCATATAGAACCTTCCACCAGAGGCACATGTTATACTGACACACTAATGATGCATTTACCATCATTACAATGTATCAGCCCCAACCCACGGCCTGGCTCAATGCTCCCAGAACAGTTCATATTGTTTAGCCTAATATGCCCTGTTTACCCTCTGCATTTAAATTCTGTTTTCATCCCAGCCATCAAAGCTCCTAGAAGTAAGAGTGTGTGGTTGAATGTGCATGCATAATACAGTATGTGATTTAGCTAGCTGAGTCTATGGTGCACTATGCAGTGTCAGTCATAGATGGTCGTGAGTGCACTAACTCACTGGCGCTGATGGCTTTTGACAGGCCCTGAATCGGCTGCCTGTTAGTTAGAGTATGTATAGGCCACTACAGACGGAGAAAAGGCCATTTCAAAGAGGCCCGTTTCAAGCTCTTGTCCACTCACTGAGCTTATTTCTTTTAGAGAAAGTGTTGATAGTCAGCAAAAAGAAAGCTACAAAAAAGACACCTAGCATTTATAATAATAATAATAATAATATGCCATTTAGCAGACGCTTTTATCCAAAGCGACTTACAGTCATGCGTGCATACATTTTTGTGTATGGGTGGTCCCGGGGATCGAACCCACTACCTTGGCGTTACAAGCGCCGTGCTCTACCAGCTGAGCTACAGAGGACCACCACCATTTGTTTTGGCTAGCCTTCTGTAGCCAGAGCGATATATATATATATTTTGAAACGTAGCAGTCTTAGACATGGGTGAATGTCCTATTTTGAGATGTAAAAATATATATATATATATATTCTTAATGCAAAATGCAATTTTAAAGAATAGAATGTCTTACATTGCTAAATTATATTACACAGCTTTTTTTATATATACCATAATAACCAAATGTAGTCTATTACTAGCTGAATAGATAGATAGATAGATAATTAAGCATGTCAACCTAGGCCCTGCATGACCCTAATGCATTTATAAAGTACCCTAAGTCCGGGCCAGTAGTACCCCAAGTCCAGGCCCTCACCTTCCCCCTTTGACCCCGCTGACCTTCCTCTCCCACCTGATTGATCGCTAGTCCTCCAGAGTTTTATTTTTTTTAAACAATCTGGCTAGCTGGTGCCTATCTGGGTTGGTGGAGGAAAAGTACAAAGAGCGAACAAACAAATGGTTAGCTAGCTCCGTCTCTCTGGCAGAAAGCGAACACCCCTCTCTCTCTTCATTCTCCATTTCACACATGGCTGTGTCCTTTGTTTACTTGTGGATGGGATTGCCTTACACACTGACACAGAGCTCTGGCTCTGTCCTACCATTTACCGTCCTGTATGTTAGGAACCTGATCTGGAGCATACGCTGGCATCTCTACATGTCCTTCAATGGGAACCATGTACAAAAACAGACACCATTGTAGCTGGATAGTAGATACACCCCCCTGTCAACAAGTAGCTCAGTAAACACTATTGAGATGAAGAGAAAAGGGTCAGTAGAGCAATGTTATTTAATTAATCTAGTTTAAACTGAAATATAATTTTCTGTCAGCCTCGCATACCTACATGTATCCCCTTTACACTCATACCCGTATGCGGGTTGAAAATGGCAGATTTGGGCACTGATAAACGCCTAAATTGGAACACAGTGGCTGTACAGTAACATGCTATACATGACATCAGAACTTTGGCTCTGCGCTTCACAGCTCTGTATGGGTTTTGACTGACAGCCGTTCTGAACTTTAGCACCTCGCACAACATTTTTTGTTGTCTGAGTGAGGGAAATGGTGTAAATTACGAAGACTATGTATTTTGAAAGATTATATGTTGAGGATTATAATAAATACCGCTTTGATGTCATACAAGTAAGCCAAACACCCGTGAGTCCAAATGTGCACTTCACATTTCCATATCATATAACTCATGTAAATACAATGTCAACGTTTATGATCAATGTTTGACTTGCAGTTACAAGATGAGTTATACCCTGGGTTGTCCTGAACAGAATGAGCCTATGTTTGTTGTATTGTGAAGAAAATTTGCCGCGGACCACGCCTCTGAATGCATGACTCCATTCTATGCACACCGAAATTACGATCTGCCTAACACTGTAAGATCGTATTTTATAATTTAGCTAGTCAAGTCAGTGAAGAACAAATTCTTATTTATAATAACTGCCTACACCGGCCAAACCCGGACGACACTGGGCCAATTGTGCGCCGCCCTATGGGACTCCCAATCACGGTCATTGTGATACAGCCTGGAATCAAACCAGGGTCTGTAGTGACGCCTCTAGCACTGAGATGCAGTGCCTTAGACCGTTGCGCCACTCGGAAGCCCCATATGCTTTCCATATTTCTTCTGTAAGAAACATTTCAATTTAGCCCTATCTATATAGACCAATTGCCACGAGTGTAAAGGGTTAAAGCACTAACTCTCGAAGGTCCCCCCCCCCCCCCCCAATTGAACAAAGCCATTGTTTCTTGTCTATTGGGTCCTATGTCTGTATTTTATGGATGATTTTCAAACTCCTCTCTCACCCATGTCCTCTCTCCAGGTCCTGTCAGTGTGTGTGGAGGAGGAGAACATCATCCCCTACATCACCAATGTGCTCCAGAACCCAGACCTGGCCCTGCGCATGGCCGTCCGTAACAACCTAGCTGGGGCCGAGGAGCTGTTCGCACGGAAGTTCAACAACCTGTTTGCCGGGGGAAACTATTCTGAGGCTGCCAAGGTGGCTGCCAATGCACCAAAGGTAACTTGTATATAAACGGTACAGGGTCTCCCTCCAGGGGCTGTCTGATCACATTGCTGTAATTAAATGGAAGTTAAACTTTCTGATATCCACTACAGCTTTCTGTTTGTCCATATCATGTTACATCAATACAATATCAAAGTGAATAGTAGCTCACATGATCACGAGAGACTTTGGATATGCAAATGCATTTCTGAATAAATAACCGTTAACTCCTCTCATTTGAATAGTTTGTCTCCAGCATGTACGTGTTGCTATGTACAATATGTTGCTAGCAAAACCCTCTCACAGCCATGTATCAGCAGTATCGCTCTGTGAATATATAAACTGCAGCTGACTCCCTCCACCCATGTCTTGTTGTTCTGTCTCCTCTCTCCCCTCCAGGGTATCCTGCGTACTCCAGACACCATCCGTAAGTTCCAGAGTGTGCCAGCCCAGCCAGGCCAGACCTCTCCCCTGCTGCAGTACTTTGGTATCCTGCTGGACCAGGGCCAGCTCAACAAGTTTGAGTCTCTGGAGCTGTGCAGGCCCGTCCTACAGCAGGGACGCAAGCAGCTGCTGGAGAAGTGGCTCAAAGAGGACAAGGTGTGTGTGTGTCTGTCTCAGAGAGAAGGGGGAGAGATGGGTATCTGACCTCCCATAGGAAGAGGCCTTTCCTGAGGGGGGGGGGGGGGTGTGTCCATGTTCATATCTCCCCAATCATCAGAGTTGTTTGTCCTTTCTACGATTTGAGGCAAACTGTTTGTTATGCTGAGTATTTGAAGAGTTTTTCCCCGCCTTCAGAGAGTGCTGGGAAATGTGGGCGGCTCCTTTGTCTGTCTCAATGTTTCCCCCCATAGTTTTCTGCTTCATACTAATTGTGAATGTTTAAATGTGTTAAAAATCACACACAATTGAAACATTACATTATATTCCAAATATTATTTTTAAAAAACTTTTCTGTAGGGGTTTTCAGTAGGTTATTTTACCTGTAGGGTACTTGTGGTGAAACTAACGGTTTGTCTCTTCTCAGCTGGAGTGTTCTGAAGAGCTGGGGGACCTGGTGAAGTCAGTGGACCCCACCCTGGCTCTCTCCGTCTACCTGAGGGCCAACGTACCCAACAAGGTCATCCAGTGCTTCGCTGAGACCGGACAGTTCCCCAAGATAGTCCTGTACGCCAAGAAGGTACGTTTTCACTCTGCGATGGAGCTCTGTTGATGTTCCTGTTTCCTTGGTTTGCTTTCCTTATGACATGTTTGAGGAAGTGGATGAGCTGTATCTTAGTGTCCCGAGAGGGGCTTTAGAATGGGATCGGCTCCATTGGGGCCAAATGGGGGTTGGAAAGAGGGCTTTAGCTTTCATTAGCTAGATACTTGATGTATGATTGAAAGGTATGTGATATGACAATGAAAGGGTGTTTAAAAAACTAAATACATATTATAAATATGTACGTTGAGGAGTAGATTGGTGCATTGGTAAATGTGGTTGTAACTGTTGTCTTGCTCTTTCTGTGTGGGTAGGTGGGCTACACTCCAGACTGGATCTTCCTGCTGAGGAACGTGATGAGGATCAGTCCAGAACAGGGCCTGCAGTTCTCACAGATGCTGGTCCAGGACGAGGAGCCTCTGGCTGACATCACACAGGTTGGTGGGGGGAGTGGGGGGGGAGAGGGAGGACGAGTGAGAAGGAGGGAGGGGAGGGGAGGGAGAGGGTGGGAGGAGGGAGATATTGGGGGAACGATGGGAGAGGGGAAGGAGGAAGACGGAAGGGAGAGATAGGAGGGAAATGATTTGAGAGAGGGAGAGGGGAAGAGACCCTAGACTATACAATGGCGCCGGAGGGGGTGGCTGCCGTTTTATGGGCTCCTAACCAACTGTGCTATCTTGTTAGTTTTTTCGCATGGTTTGTAACTTATTTTTTAACTTATTCAATCAATCAATCAATTTTATTTTATATAGCCCTTCTTACATCAGCTAATATCTCGAAGTGCTGTACAGAAACCCAGCCTAAAACCCCAAACAGCTAGTAATGCAGGTGTAGAAGCACGGTGGCTAGGAAAAACTCCCTAGAAAGGCGAAAACCTAGGAAGAAACCTAGAGAGGAACCAGGCTATGAGGGGTGGCCAGTCCTCTTCTGGCTGTGCCGGGTGGAGATTATAACAGAACCATGCCAAGATGTTCAAAAATGTTCATAAGTGACAAGCATGGTCAAATAATAATCAGGAATAAATCTCAGTTGGCTTTTCATAGCCGATCATTAAGAGTTTGAAAACAGCAGGTCTGGGACAGGTAGGGGTTCCATAACCGCAGGCAGAACAGTTGAAACTGGAATAGCAGCAAGGCCAGGCGGACTGGGGACAGCAAGGAGTCACCACGGCCGGTAGTCCCGACGTATGGTCCTAGGGCTCAGGTCTCTCAGTTGGCTTTTCATAGCCGATCATTAAGAGTTGAAAACAGCAGGTCTGGGACAGGTAGGGGTTTCGTAGCCGCAGGCAGAACAGTTGAAACTGGAATAGCAGCAAGGCCAGGCGGACTGGGGACAGCAAGGTGTCATCATGCCCGGTAGTCCTGACGTATGGTCCTAGGGCTCAGGTTCTCAGAGAGAAAGAGAGAACGAGAGAATTAGAGAGAGCATACTTAAATTCACACAGGACACTGGATAAGACAGGAGAAGTACTCCAGGTATAACCAACTAACCCCAGCCCCCCGACACATAAACTACTGCAGCATAAATACTGGAGGCTGAGACAGGAGCGGTCCGGAGACACTGTGGCCCCATCCGAAGAAACCCCCGGACAGGGCCAAACAGGAAGGATATAACCCCACCCACTCCGCCAAAGCACAGCCCCCGCACCACTAGAGGGATATCCCCAACCACCAACTTACAATCCTGAGACAAGGCCGAGTATAGCCCACAGAGGTCTCCACCACAGCACAAACCAAGGGGGGGGCGCCAACCCAGACAGGAAGATCACGTCAGTAACTCAACCCACTCAAGTGACGCACCCCTCCCAGGGACGGCATGAAAGAGCACCAGCAAGCCAGTGACTCAGCCCCTGCAAGCCAGTGACTCAGCCCCTGCAACAGGGTTAGAGGCAGAGAACCCCAGTGGAGAGGGGAACCGGCCTGGCAGAGACAGCAAGGGCTGTTCGTTGCTCCAGCCTTTCCGTTCACCTTCACACTCCTGGGCCAGACTACACTCAATCATATGACCTACTGAAGAGATAAGTCTTCAGTAAAGACTTAAAGGTTGAGACTGAGTCTGCGTCTCTCACATGGGTAGGCAGACTGTTCCATAAAAATGGAGATCTATAGGAGAAAGCCCTGCCTCCCGCTGTTTGCTTAGAAATTCTAGGGACAATTAGGAGGCCTGCGTCTTGTGACCGTAGCGTACGTATTGGTATGTACGGCAGGACCAACTCGGAAAGATAGGTAGGAGCAAGCCCATGTAACGCTTTATAGGTTAACAGTAAAACCTTGAAATCAGCCCTTGCCTTAACAGGAAGCCAGTGTAGGGAAGCTAGCACTGGAGTAATATGATCAAATTTCTTGGTTCTAGTCAGGATTCTAGCAGCCGTATTTAGCACTAACTGAAGTTTATTTAGTGCTTTATCCGGGTAGCCGGAAAATAGAGCATTGCAGTAGTCTAACCTAGAAGTAACAAATGCATGGATTAATTTTTCTGCATCATTTTTGGACAGAAAATTTCTGATTTTTGCAATGTTACGTAGATGGAAAAAAGCTGTCCTTGAAACAGTCTTGATATGTTCGTCAAAAGAGAGATCAGGGTCAAGATAGTTTTTTATATTTTCCGGGTCAATGTTGCTGCTACCGTCTCTTATGACCGAAAATAACTTCTGGACATCAGAACAGCTATTACTCACCTCGAACTGGACAAATCATTTCTCTTCAACGAGTCTGACGCGGGCCCGTTTTCTCGGGAACGGGCCCAAATCCCCGTCATTTGCGTGAAGAAAAGACAGAGAAAAGGGGGGTGGAGGTCGGGCTACCTTCTGAGAATTCGTAGGCGAGTGAGTAAACCTCCACTACCATCCGTTCTATTGGCCAACGTGCAATCATTGGAAAACAAAATGGATGATCTACGATCAAGAATATCCTACGAACGGGACATTAAAAACTGTATCTTATGTTTCACTGAGTCGTGGCTGAACGACGATACGGATAATATAGAGCTGGCATTTTCCATGCATCAGCAGGACAGAGAAGCTACGTGTGTCTATTTGTCAATAACAGCTGGTGCGCGATGTCTAATATTAAAGACGTCTCGAGGTATTGCTCGCCTGAGGTAGAGTACCTCATGATAAGCTGTAGACCACACTATCTACCAAGAGAGTTCTCATCTATATTATTCGTAGCCGTCTATTTACCACCACAAACCGATGCTGGCACGAAGACCGCACTCAACGATATAAGGCCATAAGCAAACGAGGAAATGCTCATCCAGAAGTGGCGCGCCTAGTGGCCGGGGACTTTAATGCAGGCAAACTTAAATCAGTTTTACCTAATTTATACCAACATGTCACATGTGCAAACAGAGGAAAAACAACTCTAGACGTACATATCCCAACCAGAAGCCATGGATTACAGGCAACATCTGCATTGCGCTAAAGGCTAGAGCTGCCGCTTTCAAGGAGCGGGACACTAATCCGGACGCTTATAAGAAATCCTGCTACGCCCTCAGACGAACCATCAAACAGGCAAAGCGTCAATACAGGATTAAGATTGAATCCTACTACACCGGCTCTGACATTTGTCGGATGTGGCAGGGCTTGAAAACTATTACGTAATACAAAGGGAAACCCAGCCGTGAGCTGCCCAGTGACGCGAGCCTACCAGACGAGCTAAATGCCTTTTATGCTAGTTTCGAGGCAAGCAACACTGAAGCATGCATGAGAGCACCAGCTGTTCTGGACGACTGTGTGATAACGCTCTCAGTAGCCGATGTGAGCAAGACCTTTAAACAGGTCAACATTTACAAAGCCGCGGGGCCAGACGGATTACCAGGACGTGTACTCAAGGCGCGGACCAATGAAATAATCCCAAAATTCCAATCTCGAAGCTAAATCAAGAGTATTTCAAATACTCATAATTGTAAGTAGTGTATTTCTGTGGCTGTGTCTTGTGTTGACAGTTGTTATTTTGTTTCTCTCTGTCCCGGTCTGTTCAGATTGTGGATGTGTTCATGGAGTATAACCTGGTCCAGCAGTGTACCTCCTTCCTATTGGATGCCCTGAAGAACAACAGGCCTTCTGAGGGGCCGCTACAGACACGCCTCCTGGAGATGAACCTCATGCACGCCCCACAGGTTCACCTTAAATTTAGATGAGGATATGACAATCAAAAATCCAATTGCCCTCAAAGGGAACGTGACTATAATTGACATTCACACTTTATCACCGTTCCATGCTTATCCTTCTCTGTAGGTTGCGGATGCCATCCTGGGCAACCAGATGTTCACCAACTACGACCGTGCCCACATAGCCCAGCTGTGTGAGAAGGCTGGCCTGCTGCAGAGGGCTCTGGAGCACTACACCGACCTGTACGACATCAAGCGGGCCGTGGTGCACACACACCTGCTCAACCCAGAGGTATGAATCCAACAAACCCTAGTGAACCCTCCTCAAAACCCCCTATGACAGTAGTATTCAGGCCAGTCCCCTCTCATGTGTCAGCTAGTGTAAAAAAACAAACATATCACATTGGTTTCAATTAACACAGCTAGATGAACATGACTGTCATGTATTTCTTCATGACACTATCTAATTCTGACCCTACTCTCCTTTCTCTTGCTCTCTCCCTCTCTCTCCCCCCTCTCTCCCTTCCCCCCCTCCCTCTCCCCCCCCCCCTCCCTCCCTCTCTCCCCCCCCCTCCCTCCCTCTCTCCCCCCCCTCCCTCCCTCTCTCCCCCCCTCCCTCCCTCTCTCCCCCCCTCCCTCCCTCTCTCCCTCCCTCTCTCCCCCCCTCCCTCCCTCTCTCCCCCCCTCCCTTCCTCTCTCCCCCTCCCTTCCTCTCTCCGTCCCTCCCTTCCTCTCCCCGTCCCTCTCTTCCTCTCTCCCCGTCCCTCTCTTCCTCTCTCCCCGTCCCTCCCTTCCTCTCTCCCCGTCCCTCCCTTCCTCTCTCCGTCCCTCCCTTCCTCTCTCCGTCCCTCCCTTCCTCTCTCTCCGTCCCTCCCTTCCTCTCTCCCCCTCCCTCCCTTCCTCTCTCCCCCTCCCTCCCTTCCTCTCTCCCCCTCCCTTCCTCTCTCCTCCTCTCTCCCCCCCTCCCTCCCTCTCTCCCCCCCTCCCTCCCTCTCTCCCCCCCTCCCTCCCTCTCTCCCCCCCTCCCTCCCTCTCTCCCCCCCTCCCTCCCTCTCTCCCCCCCTCCCTTCCTCTCTCCCCCCCTCCCTTCCTCTCTCCCCCTCCCTTCCTCTCTCCGTCCCTCCCTTCCTCTCTCCGTCCCTCCCTTCCTCTCTCCGTCCCTCCCTTCCTCTCTCCGTCCCTCCCTTCCTCTCTCCGTCCCTCCCTTCCTCTCTCCGTCCCTCCCTTCCTCTCTCCCCGTCCCTCCCTTCCTCTCTCCCCGTCCCTCCCTTCCTCTCTCCCCGTCCCTCCCTTCCTCTCTCCCCGTCCCTCCCTTCCTCTCTCCCCGTCCCTCCCTTCCTCTCTCCCCGTCCCTCCCTTCCTCTCTCCCCGTCCCTCCCTTCCTCTCTCCCCGTCCCTCCCTTCCTCTCTCCCCGTCCCTCCCTTCCTCTCTCCCCGTCCCTCCCTTCCTCTCTCCCCGTCCCTCCCTTCCTCTCTCCCCGTCCCTCTCTTCCTCTCTCCCCGTCCCTCCCTTCCTCTCTCCGTCCCTCCCTTCCTCTCTCTCCGTCCCTCCCTTCCTCTCTCCCCCTCCCTCCCTTCCTCTCTCCCCCTCCCTCCCTTCCTCTCTCCTCCTCTCTCCGTCCCTCCCTTCCTCTCTCCGTCCCTCCCTTCCTCTCTCCGTCCCTCCCTTCCTCTCTCCCCGTCCCTCCCTTCCTCTCTCCCCGTCCCTCCCTTCCTCTCTCCCCGTCCCTCCCTTCCTCTCTCCCCGTCCCTCCCTTCCTCTCTCCCCGTCCCTCCCTTCCTCTCTCCCCGTCCCTCCCTTCCTCTCTCCCCGTCCCTCCCTTCCTCTCTCCCCGTCCCTCCCTTCCTCTCTCCGTCCCTCCCTCCCTTCCTCTCTCCCTCCCTCCCTTCCTCTCTCCCTCCCTCCCTTCCTCTCTCCCCCCCTCCCTTCCTTCCTCTCTTCCCCCTCTCCCTCCCTTCCTCTCTTCCCCCCCTCCCTCCCTTCCTCTCTTCCCCCCCTCCCTCCCTTCCTCTCTTCTCCCCCTCCCTCCCTTCCTCTCTTCTCCCCCTCCCTCCCTTCCTCTCCCCCCTCCCTCCCTTCCTCTCCCCCCTCCCTCCCTTCCTCTCTCTCCCCTCCCTCCCTCCCTCTCTCCCCCCAACCTCCCTTCCTCTCTCTCCCCCCAACCTCCCTTCCTCTCTCTCTCTCCCCCCTCCCACCCTTCCTCTCTCCTCTCTTCCTCCCCTTAGTGGCTGGTGAATTTCTTTGGCTCCCTCTCAGTGGAGGACTCTCTAGAGTGCCTGAGGGCCATGTTGTCTGCCAACATCCGTCAGAACCTGCAGATCTGTGTCCAGGTGGCCTCCAAGTACCACGAGCAGCTCTCCACCAACTCCCTAACCGAGCTCTTTGAGTCCTTCAAAAGCTTTGAGGGTGCGTCATACAGCCACACACACTATTCTATACTTCCCTTTGACAGGGTTCGAGATTGTGACCAAAACACTTGCATTTGTGACCCTTTGACTTAGCAGTGCGACCAATTTTTTTACAGGTCGCTAGGGTGGCAGTAAACATTTTTTTGCTGGTCACGTTCGTTTTTGGTTCACAATTTGCTTTTATTTTGTAATTATCTAGATTTATTCAAACAACAATGGGTATGAAAAACAGGTATTCAAAAAGTTGGGTCTGAAGTCTTGGTTGAATCTTTGCGATGCGCAATTCAGTCATCATGTGCTGTTTGAATGTTTATTTTTTTAAAGGCTTTACATTTTAGTCATTTAGCAGTCGCTCTTATCCAGAGCGACTTACAGTTAGTGAGTGCATAAAATGTTATTTTTTTCATACTGGCCCCCCGTGGGAAATGAACCCACAAACTTTCCCAAAACAACTTCATAATTAAATGTTGACTGCAAAGTAGGTCTACCTGGCAGAATTATATAATGATGATTTTTATCAATCGCGGGGTATTTGTTTTGCATACTCTGCCATCACATGTAGCCTACACTATACATTGTACAGTACAAAAACACAGCTAACCAAACACAATGGTCTCTTGCTAGGTGTGCAATTGAATTAAAGGGGAACTACACCCTCCACATAAAAATAATTTAAAAGTATTATTCCCAGACCTCAGAAGTGGTCTCCTGATGTGGTTTTAAGCATTGTTGTGGAACATTTAAAAACATCTATAAAGTGTGATTTTGAGTGAAAACCTACAACCTGGAAAAATGAAAACGGAATTTACCAAAAGATCAATCTGATTTTATAGGGCCCGACAACTGTAGACTGGCAAATGTACCTGAATGTCAAGCCCTGCAAGGGAATGCTAATTTAAAAGATGGCTAGTCATTATTAGCCTGGTTCTGTATGGAATGCAGGTACATTATGGGACGCAGGTCAGGTCAAACATTGGTGTGACCAAATCATGTGCTGGTGCCACCAGTGGAAAACGTTAGTCTAGAATCCTGTTGGATCACTCTCTCTTTCAGCCATGTGCCCTGTAATCAGCTAAGTAGGCCAGAGGCAGCAGAATGGTTGATGGGCTCAGTAGAATGGCCTGTAGGCCCAGGGTAGACTACAGACGACGAGGTGCCCAATCATAATGGATCTACAGCGCAATAAACGAAGTGAGAGAAAGCCACTGTTTTCAATTGTCCAAATAACTCTTGCAAAACAAACATGGTGGAAAGTGTTTGTGATTTTGGCAAATGGCGTTGTCCCTAAGAAGTACAAGTGTTTTATCTTCATCAGCTAATTCTCAAAGAATGTTGTTTTTGTTATTATAGCCTGAAGTGTGATGTACATTTAATCAAACAAGGGGCAATGAGATGGTGACAGTAGCCGTCCACTCCGGTCTCTTGGGGTGCAGTAGTTGCCCTATCGTAATCACTGTTCTATTTTCCCAGCAATGGTTTTACTATTGAACATGTCCTGACATGTGACTGACATGTTCTCTGGTACTGTATTTCCTCTTGACTGACATTGTCTCTATGGTGATGCTTTGTCCCAGGTCTGTTCTACTTCCTGGGTTCCATCGTTAACTTCAGCCAGGACGCAGAGGTCCACTTCAAGTACATACAGGCAGCCTGCAAGACGGGACAGATCAAAGAGGTGGAGAGGATCTGCAGAGAGAGCAACTGCTACGACCCAGAACGAGTCAAGAACTTCCTCAAGGTAAAAGATGGAGGTAGGGAGGGAGACGGGAAGAAGGTATCTAGAGGGAGGTGAAATGCAACTGACTGAAGATGTACTCTCCCTTTTTGTTTTGCTTTTCTTTCTCTTTCGATCTTTCTTAAGTTTAACTTTATTCTACTCTTTCATTTTCTCTCTCTCTCTCTCTCTCTCTTTCTTAAAATTTAGAAATGACGTTGAAATGAAATTACAAAACTTCTGTCAATCCTATTAATATGCATATCGACCTGCTAACACTAGCGTTTGTGAAACGCTTAAATGTTTCTTTCATTGGTAAGAAGTGTTCCTCAATCAACTGATGGCGGTTATTATCTCTTGTGCTTTTCCCTGTTGTC
Source organism: Coregonus lavaretus (assembly GCF_964263955.1). NCBI lineage: Eukaryota > Metazoa > Chordata > Actinopteri > Salmoniformes > Salmonidae > Coregonus > Coregonus lavaretus. Next base: position 31,421,870 of record NC_139997.1, read on the forward strand.
TATGGAATGGCAGGACATGTACCAGGTATATCTATCCCCAAGTACAGGACTCCCATATCCCTGATTAAACCTGGGATATGTATTACAAGTATAATGACACAACCCGCCGCTGTACTAGGTCTGGGCGATATGGCCTAAAAATCATATCTCTATTATATTTTTTAAACATATGGGCGATTCACGATAAACACTACATGGTCAAAAGTATGTGGACACCTGCTCGTTGAACATCTCATTCCAAAATCATGGGCATTAATATGGAGTTGGTCCCCCTTTGCTGCTATAACAGTCTTCACTCTTCTGGTAAGGCTTTCCACTAAATGTTGGAACATTGCTGCGTGGACTTGCTTCCATTCAGCCACGAGCATTAGTGAGGTCGGGCACTGATGTTGGGTGATTAGGCCTGTCTCACAGTCGGCGTTCCAATTCATCCCAAAGGTGTTCGATGGGGTTGAGGTCAGGGCTCTGTGCAGGCCAGTCAAGTTCTTCCACACCAATCTCAACAAACCATTTCTGTATGGACCTCGCTTTGTGCAGCACGGGGGCACATTGTCATGCTGAAACAAGAAAAGGCCTTGCCCAAACTGTTGCTACAAAGTTGGAAGCACAGAATCGTCTAGAATGCCATTGTATGCTGTAACTTTAAGATTTCCCTTCACTGGAACTAAGGGGCCTAGCCCGAACCATGAAAAACGGCCCCAGACTAGTATTACAAACTAAAGTTTGGCACTATGCATTGGGGCAGGTAGCGTTCTCCTGGCATCCACCAATCCCAGATTCGTCCGTCGGACTGACAGATGGTGAAGCGTGATTCATCACTCCAGAGAACGCGTTTCCATTGCTCCAGAGTCCAATGGTGGCGAGCTTTACACCACTCCAGCCGACGCTTGGCATTGCGCATGGTGATCTTAGGCTTGTGTGCGGTTGCTCGGCCATTGAAACCAATTCATGAAGCTCCCAACGAACAGTTATTGTGCTGACGTTGCTTCCAGAGGCTGTTTGGAACTCTGTAGTGAGTGTTGCAACCGAGGACAGACTATTTTTATGCGCTTCAGTGGTCCCGTTCTGTGAGCTTGTGTGGCCTACCACTTCGCGGCTGAGCCGTTGTTGCTCCTCCACGTTTCCACTTCACAATAACAGCTCTTACAGTCCTAGCAAGGCAGAAATTTGACGAACTGACTTGTTGGAAAGGTGGCATCCTATGACGGTGCCATGTTGAAAGTTACTGAGCTCTTCAGTACGGGCCATTCTACTGTCAATGTTTGTCTATGGAGATTGCATGGCTGTGTGCTCGACATTATACATCTGTCAGCAACGGGTGTGGCTGAAGTAGCCGAATCCACTAATTTGAAGGGGTGCCCACATACTTTTGGCCATGTAGTGTATCTGGATTTTTGTTCTCTAAATAAGCTTTGTTGCACAATTAAAGGTCAATAAACTGCATGCAAAATTATACCTAGGCTAAATATAAGACTTCCACAACCATAAACCGACTAATAATATTATTTTATCAAAGTAGAGTTTAACCTGCTTTTTTGCAATAATCTGGCTTTCAAGTCTGTCGATGAAATATATATATGTATATTTTTACAACTTTAACCAGAACAATGCACCTCCACTAATAATGACTAACTTCTTGTAGCAGGCATTATAGAAAATTAACACAGGTCTCATAAACAATCTCTCAAGCACAAGCTCACATGCTAGTGATCACATGCTAGTGAATAGCCAGCTTATCTTTATATTTAAAGTGTAGCCAACTTGGAGCTATTTGCTTGTTAACAAGTTAGAAAGAACAGTTGAACTGTTATGAATACAACCTCCTGTCCTTCTCCAACTGTTTGAACAACATAGCTTGTTCACTTTGTTTAGATATTGAAATCAAGTGGCCAACCTGGATAAGAAGATGCTTAGGCTATTGTCAAAGTCGCGTCAATTCAAATCTGGTATTAGGAACAAAAGAGGTCAACACGACTTCTAAGATATACTAGTTATTTTAATTAATGCAAAAACCTTCAATGGTAAATATGATGTTTCGTATATACGGGCTCTCTGAGATACCTCGCAGGACACCCCAGAGAACTAAATCCATTGTTTCAGATTGTTGCTCAAATACTCTGACAGAGAAAGTTTCCCACTTCTCTGCTGGCCAATCAGAGTAAAGAACTGAGTGTGGTTTAAACTTTACTCAGTTGGTTCAGGGGTTGGTCTCATCTCCTCGGCGCCATTTGTTGCACACTTCAGCCAGGCACAAGTTTATCATAACAACCTATCATAGTGAGAAGAGCCAGCTCCCTTAGACATCATTCCTACGTCCAAGGAAGGCTCACAGATCACAAAGAACTAGTATAGTCTAGCATTTGAAGACACAATCCTTATCTCATTTTACCCCCTAAAACAGCTCTTCACATCAATCACAGCCTGCCAGGTGTCACAGCCTACATTAGCCCAGTCAAGAATGCATTCTTTCTAAGTTAGTCATCCCATCAATTTAGGAGAATAATAAATCCCCAATACTATTTCTCAGAATGAGAACGAGTTGCCAATTGCTTATTGCACATTTATAAAACCGACTAGACAGCTAGCACATGGGTCTGTGGCTAAAATGCTGCTAGCTGTACCGCAATGCCACACGTGACTAACAATCATGTTCATTGATACACTAGTTTTAGTAGGGTCTCTGTTCTACATTTTGGGAGTTGAGACGTGAAAACGGTATCGTTAGAAAGGTTAAGGTCTCGTTTATTACAGTAAAACAATGTCTAAGGGTTTCGGTGTTCGTATAACCGATTCTGTTGGACCAACCCTCGAATCCAAATAGTGAGGTTAAACTGCTTGTTGTCAGAGGAAGACGTTATCTTACAAATACAAATCTTCGTCTTTATTGTGAGTGGCAGGGGGAGGGGCTTGGCGTATGTGCGAGTGGGAAGGTGCACAGCGAGACAAGACCAAAAAGACAGAACGCTCATGAATATATAATTTGATATATCGCCCAGCCCTACGCTGTACCCAAAAACCATACACCCACGATGGGGTGCACCACACTATAGTCTGTCTGTTCAAACAAGTCCAAAACCCGTAGTTTGATAGATAGCTGAGCTACTTGCTAGAAGGTGTTGTGTGAGTGTTCTTTAGTTTTGTATTTGTGACTGTGCATAGCTAGCTGTAATCTGAGCTGTAGTCAAATTAGGTTGTTATCCGTATGGAAAGTCTATCCAGCACAAGCATGGCTATATGTTCTACTGGTGGTGGATTTGAATTTGTTTACCTCTGTGGATAGATTAAGAAACTAAATGCACATACTGTATCAGTCTCCAAGGCTGTACAGGGGGAGCCAATGGACCTCAAAAGTAGTGCACTACATAGAGAATAGGGTGCTATTTGGGCAGCAGCCATTGTTTTCAACAACATGCTCTAGATGTCTTCAAATCCAGTCTTTATGGTTGCTGCCCCTAGGAGTATAAGTCTGAGAGTTTAACAATCCCATGGTATTATGTCTTGTTCAAAACAACTGGGAACTCTTAAATTTGGAAATCTCAGACTTCCAACTTCAGTGCATTCATTATAACTGGGAAATCTGGGGGCAGGGACGAGCTCCGACTGGGAAAAATAGTTTTGACCGGTCATCCAACTCGGAATTCAAAGTCGGAAACTCAGGTGTCTTTCTAGAGCTCCGACTTTCCGATCTGAAGATCACTGACGTCATGAAGCACCATAGATCCTGTAGTGTGTTGATGGCAGTCACCCAGTGATGACACACACACACTGTATGGAGAGTCTAGTCTGGCAGTGTGTGGCAGTACCTCAGTAGTACCTGCAGATGGAGACCTAGGTTTGTGTACATATGTGATTGATCCTTACAATAGGGTTTTCTTGTTTCTCTCCTTTTGTCTTTCTTTTCTTCTCTGTCCACTCAGTCGTAGTAAACAAAATGTTTTCAGTACTTAACCATCTTCTAACCTCTCAAAATGTGATGCCTCCCGTTTGTTGTTGTAGTTACGTATTTTTCATGATATTGTCTAATTTTCAAATCACTCGAGCAGGATCGTTTAAACTGGAAAATAACTTCCCAATTTCATTTTAAGTGATTCTAATATTTTATCATTGTACATTAGTGGTTGTATAAACCCAACAAGATTAGTCAAACTTCAAGCTCGGATTTTAACATTGAACCGCTTGCTATTTTTTTTGCTTTCTTAAAAACATCTATACATACAGGAACTAAAAACAAAAAACACTCAAAGCTTCAACACTAGCCATTACGATCATAAACTCAGCAAAAAAAGAAACGTCCTCTCACTGTCAACTGCGTTTACTTTCAGCAAACTTAACATGTGTAAATATTTATAAGATTCAACAACTGAGACATAAACTGAACAAGTTCCATAGACATGTGACTAACATAAATTGAATAATGTGTCCCTGAACAAAGGGGGGGATCAAAATCAAAAGTAACAGTCAGTATCTGGTGTGGCCACCAGCTGCATGGACTGCACCAGATTTGCCAGTTCTTGCTGTGAGATGTTACCCCACTCTTCCACCAAGGCACCTGCAAGTTCCCAGACATTTCTGGTGGAGAATGGCCCTAGCCCTCACCCTCCGATCCAACAGGTCCCAGACGTGCTCAATGGGATTGAGATCCGGGCTCTTCGCTGGCTATGGCAGAACACTGACATTCCTGTCTTGCAGGAAATCACGCACAGAACGAGCAGTATGGCTGGTGGCATTGTCATGCTGGAGGGTCATGTCAGGATGAGCCTGCAGGAAGGGTACCACATGAGGGAGGAGGATGTCTTCCCTGTAACGCACAGCGTTGAGATTGCCTGCAATGACAACAAGCTCAGTCCGATGATGCTGTGACACACCGCCCCAGACCATGACGGACCCTCCACCTCCAAATCGATCCCGCTCGAGAGTACAGGCCTCGGTGTAACGTGCATTCCTTTGACGATAAACGTGAATCCGACCATCACCCCTGGTGAGACAAAACCACGACTCGTCAGTGAAGAGCACTTTTTGCCAGTCCTGTCTGGTCCAGCGACGGTGGGTTTGTGCCCATAGGCGACGTTGTTGCCGGTGATGTCTGGTGAGGACCTGCCTTACAGCAGGCCTACAAGCCCTCAGTCCAGCCTCTCTCAGCCTATTGCGGACAGTCTGAGCACTGATGGAGGGATTGTGCGTTCCTGGTGTAACTCGGGCAGTTGTTGTTGCCATCCTGTACTGCAGGTGTGATGTTCGGATGTACCGATCCTGTGCAGGTGTTGCTACACATGGTCTGCCACTGCGAGGATGATCAGCTGTCCGTCCTGTCTCCCTGTAGCGCTGTCTTAGGCATCTTTCTTTTGGTGTTTTTCAGAGTCAGTAGAAAGTCCTCTTTAGTGTCCTAAGTTTTCATAACTGTGACCGTCTGTAAGCTGTTAGTGTCTTAACGACCGTTCCACAGGTGCATGTTCATTAATTGTTTATGGTTAATTGAACAAGCATGGGAAACAGTGTTTAAACCCTTTACAATGAAGATCTGTGAAGTTATTTTGATTTTTACGAATTATCTTTGAAAGACAGGGTCCTGAAAAGGGGACGTTTATTTTTTTTGATGAGTTTATATAGCCTGTGAATTCTCTGTGGTTAAAGCGTGTCAGGTTTGGCTGTGATCATTGGTGGGCTGTGATCAGGTGCACCGTCTCATAACAATGATGTCAAACTAACCTTGGCCCCTCCCCCTGCTCTGTGATTGGACAGGAGGCCAAGCTGACCGACCAGCTTCCGCTCATCATCGTGTGTGACCGCTTCGACTTTGTCCACGACCTGGTCCTCTACCTGTACCGCAACAACCTGCAGAAATACATTGAGATCTACGTGCAGAAAGTAAGTCAAACACAAACTCACACACTAGCAAGCATCTACGAGACAATACTTGTCTACGTTTACAAAATCTACCAACTTTCAAACTTGATATTCTAAGTTTCTAACTACAGAAACTATATACATATTTAGTGTCATGTTCGCACAGACTCAAAAAACACCCCCACACTCAAAATGCAGTGTCCAGGAATGTGTGTACAGGATATTGACGTGTGTGTATTAGGTGAACCCCAGCCGTCTGCCGGTGGTGATAGGAGGGCTTCTGGACGTGGACTGTTCTGAGGACGTCATTAAGAGTCTGATCCTGGTGGTCAGAGGACAGTTCTCCACTGACGAACTGGTGGCCGAGGTGGAAAAGAGGAACAGGTACAGCAACCCCATTCTCACCAGATGGCAAAAAATAACTACTAGTTAGAGGGGTGAAATATAGTTAAATGGCTTATTATTATTATTATTATTATTATTATTATTATAAATATAGTTGATAGTAGCTGGTGAATCAGCCCCAAGCCCCCAGCCTCTTCAAACACCAGGGTGTCAAGAACAACAGTGTCTTTACTATAACTTAGTCTTTAATATACTAGCTGTGCTATCTGCATCATTAGTAGTCAGCAGGCTCATCTCTCTCTCTCTCTTTCTCTCTCCCCTCCTTTTCCTCAGACTGAAGCTTCTCCTGCCCTGGCTGGAGGCCCGTATCCATGAGGGCTGTGAGGAGCCCGCTACCCACAATGCCCTGGCCAAGATCTACATCGACAGTAACAACAACCCTGAGCGCTTCCTGCGTGAGAACCCCTACTACGACAGCCGTGTGGTGGGCAAGTACTGCGAGAAGAGGGACCCCCACCTGGCCTGCGTGGCCTACGAGAGAGGACAGTGTGACCAGGAACTCATCAACGTCAGTAGCCTATTCTTCTTCTCCTCTTCCTCTTCTTATAGGAAATAGTTTCATATATCATTTAATTTTTTACAAAAAAGCACTGTGATAAATGTAAATTGAAATTCTCTACATTGTTATGCATGATTTTAACCGACATTCTTTGCTTAAAACAGCAATACTGGGAATAGCCTACATATTAGGTTATTTCAGAATGTGAGGTGATAGCCTGGTGGAGTAACTGTGTTCTCTCTGTTTTCTCTCAGGTGTGCAATGAGAACTCCCTGTTCAAGAGTCTGTCTCGCTACCTGGTACGTCGCAGGGACCCGGACCTGTGGGCCAGCGTGCTGCTGGAGACCAACCCCTTCAGAAGACCACTCATCGACCAGGTGGGACCCCACCTTTCTGTTACCCCTGTGCCAGCTCTGAACCAGGGTTGAGGTTGATTTCATGTTCAATTTATGAATTGTAAATTGCCCTAAATTTTCTATGAGGATTTTTCAGTTAATTAATTGAATTTCAGTTCACTTCTTCAATTGACTCAATTGAGAGTGGAATTGAGCCGAACCCTACTGTAAACAATAAAGGAGTTTGAGGTTCATGCATCTCCTCATGACCCTGTCTAAATCTATTTTTCCCTCCCTGTCAGGTGGTGCAGACCGCCCTGTCTGAGACTCAGGACCCAGAGGAGGTGTCAGTCACAGTCAAGGCCTTCATGACTGCAGACCTGCCCAACGAACTCATTGAGCTGCTGGAGAAGATCGTACTGGATAACTCAGTCTTCAGTGAACACAGGTAACAGAGCTCTTAGCGCTCTGATACCTGTGCTCACTGTAGGCTGGGCTGTCCATTGTGTGTCTTCTCTCTCGTTCACTTCCGCCATCTTTGTTATACTTTTCCAAATCAATCAAATCCAACTTTATTTAAAGTACATTTTAAAATCGCAACACACTTTACTGTAAATGTAAACTTTACACATACAATTGCTGAACTTCACTACGGTGAATTCCGGGATGGTGCGTGATTATTTGGTGTTTTTGTGTGTCAATGCTGAGGATAGTTTGTGTGTTGATCCAGAAACCTGCAGAACCTGCTGATCCTGACAGCCATCAAGGCGGACCGTACCCGTGTGATGGAGTACATCAACCGCTTGGATAATTATGACGCTCCAGACATCGCCAACATCGCCATCAGCAACGAGCTCTTCGAGGAGGCATTCGCTATCTTCAAGAAGTTTGACGTCAACACTTCGGCCGTGCAGGTGAGAGATGAACCCTAACCCCCCACAAACGCCATGGAGTAATCATATCACCCTTTTCTATCTCTCTATTACCTTCAGTATCACTGATCTGAAATTATCGGACTGGTAAAATAAACCTGGTTGAAGGTCTGGAGACCTATCCAGTCCCTTCTCCTATCCAGTCCTAGCAGTGGTCATAAAGGAAGGGTGGGGTTGGGGGTATGGGAGGTTGGGGGTATGGGATGGGATGGGAGGTTGGGGGTAAGGGATGGGAGGTTGGGGTGGAGGTCTGCTTCTTTTTTTGTTTACTTTTCCTGTTCATACTGAATTTATTATTACTTCAACTGTATGTATTTCAGTTTCTTTTTTGTTCTTTTGAGTGGCAGCCTACAGGTACATGTAAATAGATAATGTACCTGTAACCCCGCCCCCCAACAAGAAATTACTAAACAAATAAAAACACGTGGTAAAAAAATCTCTAATAAAGGAAAGGTGGTGAGAAGAGAAGCTAGTCAACATGATTAACACACACCGTCTGACTTCCTGTCATGGTGTGATGTTGACTCCCCTGTTGTCTCTCCTCCCCAGGTTCTGATTGAGCACATTGGGAACCTGGACCGGGCCTATGAGTTTGCCGAGCGTTGCAACGAGCCGGCCGTGTGGAGCCAGCTGGCCAAGGCTCAGCTGCAGAAGGGCCTGGTCAAGGAGGCCATCGACTCCTACATCAAGGCTGACGACCCCTCTGCCTACATGGAGGTGGTACAGGCCGCGGACCAGAGTGGTAAGGATTGTGGGGCAGACCATTGTTGAGATAGGGGGTGGCAGGGTGGGTATTAGAATGGGTAAAATCACCCAAAGTCAGTGAATACAGTCTGGGAAATGTCCAGCTGTTTTTGGTGACTTTCTGTAATCATCAGCGGCTCACTGACTGACCTCAGGATCCAAGGTACTGTAGCCTCCCAGCCTCTCTTAACTGACTAATGGTTGTTCTGGTGTGTGTTAGGTAACTGGGAGGACCTGGTGAAGTTCCTTCAGATGGCTCGTAAAAAGGCCCGTGAGTCCTATGTGGAGACAGAGCTCATCTTCGCCCTGGCCAAGACCAACCGTCTGGCTGAGCTGGAGGAGTTCATCAACGGACCCAACAACGCCCACATCCAACAGGTACTGTAGACCAAAATTAATACAACAGGTACTGTACCTAATAACCTGGCCACTGAGGGTATGTATTGACTAGATGACTGACGGGGGGGGAGTTCATACAATACTATGTGTTGTAAAAAAAAAAAAGTATGTATTAGTGTCTAATGAAAAAAATACGTATTTATCTTCCAAAACCTAACCTGTAGCTGTTGAAATGTAAACATGTAGCTCACCTCTCTACACTACAAAGCAACACAGGGTGCGTTCGTAAATTCACTCTGCCATCTACTCCGATTTCAGAGCACTCTCATCTGAGTGTGCCATAGCGCAGAATAACTGATTAATTTATGAACGCTCAACACCCGTTGAATATGGCCGGTGTCTGTAAACGTCGGCAAAAAAGCGTAATAAAATTGTTGCCAGCAGTACAGTTACAGTCACCAACGCTCTGGATAACATGAAAACAGCCTAACCAGCTCTGCAAGGGCGAGTAAAATGATCTGAATGAGCTGTTCTCTCATTTGTGTCTGGAAGTAGCTAGCAAGCTAGCCAACGTTAGCCAGTTAGCTCGGGTGCTTGACTGCCGTTGAGGTCAGAACACTCGGATCAACCCTACTCCTTGGCCAGAGCGTCCACTGTGCGCTCTGAACGCTCCGAGAGCAAAACACTCTGAATTTACGAAACGCCCAGAGCGCACTCTGGCACTCCAGATTGAATTTACAAAAGCACCCACAATGTCGATTGTATAATGTTAAGCTGGAGAAGTTAATCCATGATCCCATAATAATGTTTTCAATATTGCTGACCAATTTAAGATCAATCTGATGTAAAGTTACTCCCCCATGAAGCCAGTAAAAAGAAGTTGCAATAGACTCAATATCAATAAATGACTCTTAGTACAATAAACCTAAGAACTGATTCACTCATAGACTGTAAAAAACACTGGGTTCACTAGTGGCCTTTTTGTATACATTATGTCATGTAGGTACTAGGCTGGCTGCTAGCTTTAACTACATTCATTGTCAATGCACTATATTTGTTCAACAGTTGTGAAAGGACTATTAGAAAATCCATAACAACAGCAGTTCAATTGTACACATACAATACACAGACATTTGCTTACAAGCGTTGCTATGGTTACACAGTACCACAAGCTGTCAGGAGCAGTCGGTCTCTCAAAGTAGACCAAAAAGTACATTTTCTACGCAAAACATTTTGGTACTTACATATGAAATGTCTTCCCACATCCCTTGAATTGGTGCTGGCTGCATCCATATGCCGCACATTGTGACGTTGTTGACAAGTTGGCCATTTTAATGTGGGGTGTATCATTTTTCCTTGATTTACTTCCATTAATCAAAGCCCCAAAAGGAGGAGTATGATAATCGTGGCTTGAAAGGCTCTTATTGGCCAAGACCTAGCATCACTTATCCAGGGTTTGTATACGTCATTGCATCCAACTGGTACTGTAGACCAAATTGCATACAACAGGTACTGTTACTATAGGCCAGACTGCATACAACAGGTACTGTTACTATAGGCCAGACTGCATACAACAGGTACTGTTACTATAGGCCAGACTGCATACAACAGGTACTGTTACTATTGGCCAGACTGCATACAACAGGTACTGTTACTATAGGCCAGACTGCATACAACAGGTACTGTTACTATAGGCCAGACTGCATACAACAGGTACTGTTACTATTGGCCAGACTGCATACAACAGGTACTGTTACTATAGGCCAGACTGCATACAACAGGTACTGTTACTGTAGACCAAATTGCATACAACAGGTACTGTTACTATAGGCCAGACTGCATACAACAGGTACTGTTACTATAGGCCAGACTGCATACAACAGGTACTGTTACTATAGGCCAGACTGCATACAACAGGTACTGTTACTATTGGCCAGACTGCATACAACAGGTACTGTTACTATAGGCCAGACTGCATACAACAGGTACTGTTACTATAGGCCAGACTGCATACAACAGGTACTGTTACTGTAGACCAGACTGCATACAACAGGTACTGTTACTATAGGCCAGACTGCATACAACAGGTACTGTTACTATTGGCCAGACTGCATACAACAGGTACTGTTACTATAGGCCAGACTGCATACAACAGGTACTGTTACTATAGGCCAGACTGCATACAACAGGTACTGTTACTATTGGCCAGACTGCATACAACAGGTACTGTTACTATAGGCCAGACTGCATACAACAGGTACTGTTACTGTAGGCCAGACTGATATATTAAACAGTACAGGTTGTTGTATTCAAAGTCAATGGGAAATATAAACGGCGGTGTGATTTTTCGCTCCTAGTTCACCAGGAAGTGTTTTCGAATCTTAACCAGGACATTATTTTCTGTTTTCCCAAACAACTCCTTATGTAAGATGTTGATTGACATTCATACGATTCTCCTCTCACCGAAGGTCGGCGACCGCTGTTACGATGAGAAAATGTACGATGCGGCCAAGTTACTGTACAACAACGTGTCCAACTTCGGCCGCCTGGCGTCCACCCTGGTTCATCTCGGGGAGTACCAGGCGGCGGTAGACGGGGCGCGCAAGGCCAACAGCACTAGGACCTGGAAGGAAGTGTGCTTCGCCTGCGTGGACGGAGAGGAGTTCCGGCTGGCCCAGATGTGTGGCCTCCATATCGTGGTGCATGCTGACGAACTGGAGGAACTCATCAACTACTACCAGGTAAGACTGATGCACACACACACACGACCCACTCGATCTCGATGCACCTTATCCTCCTTGCTGCTAGATGCTGTCAAGGTTATATGTTTGTATTAAATTGGAGTTTTCAGTCTAGTCAACTTGAAAAGTTCTCATTTTGTCCACCTCTCTCCACACACTCTCTCTCTCTCCAATCACATTTGGTGCTTTAGAACCTCTTAATGCTTTACCTCTACAAACTCATGACCCCCTTTAACAAATCCCCCCCTCTCCCTGTATGTTCAGGACCGTGCTTACTTTGAGGAGCTGATCACCATGCTGGAGGCAGCCCTGGGGCTGGAGCGGGCTCACATGGGTATGTTCACCGAGCTGGCCATCCTCTACTCCAAATTCAAACCCCAGAAGATGAGGGAGCACCTGGAGCTCTTCTGGTCCAGAGTCAACATTCCAAAGGTTCTGCGGGCGGCAGAGCAGGCCCACTTGTGGGCGGAGCTGGTGTTCCTGTACGATAAGTACGAGGAGTTTGACAATGCCATAATCACCATGATGAACCACCCCACAGACGCCTGGAAGGAGGGCCAGTTCAAAGACATTATCACCAAGGTACCAGTCATTGCTGTATAGGATCTATAATGACAAAGCTCGACTTAATGTGATATTGTTCAGTGTTTCTTTAAAGTACATTGAAACATCTCAATACACTTACAATTATAAAACAATAAAGGACATCAACAATAGATGACAAACAATAATTTCAAAAGTAAAATGTTAAAATTGGACATACGCATTGGCTTCTCTTCACAATACTTTCATACATGACAATCTCCCCCTTACTCTCTTTCCTGTGACTGTGTAGGTGGCCAACGTGGAGCTGTATTACAAAGCCACTCAGTTCTATTTGGAGTTCAAGCCTTTGTTACTGAATGACCTGCTCATAGTGCTGTCCCCCAGACTGGACCACTCCCGTGCCGTCAACTTCTTCAGCAAGGTGAGACAAGCTCTCTTTCCCCCCTATCTGCCAACACAGGAAACTGAAGCATTGATACCTGTTATAGTAGTTATTCTAAGACTGTGAAGCTATGTATTTGTATCTACAGTGCACTCTGCTTATAGTGAATGCAGTTCTAGTAATCAACGGTGTGTGTGTGTGTGTGTGTGTGTGTCCAGGTGAAACAGCTGCCCCTGGTCAAGCCCTACCTGCGCTCAGTACAGAACCACAACAACAAGTCTATCAATGAAGCACTTAGCAACCTCTTCATCACAGAGGAGGACTATCAGGTTTGTGGTCAATGTTTTTGTTGGTTGTTACATTGTCATACAAGTAAGACATTAGACACATTTTCCATTGAATTATTTTTCATCCTCGACTAGGCTTAAAGGGATACTTCAGGATTTTGGCAATTAGGCCCTTTATCTACTTCCCCAGAGTCAGATGAACTCGTGGATACCATTTGTATGTCTCTTCGTGCAGGTTGAAGGAAGTTGCTAACTAACGTTAGCGCAATTGCTAACTAGTGTTAGCTCAATGACTAAGTCTAGGGTAACTGCTAGCATGCTAGTAGATGCCATAGACTTCCAGTTATTGTGCTAACGCTAGTTAATATTGGCTCGTAAAACTACCTCTTAACTTCCATCATAATGGATGCAGAGACATAAAAATGGTATCCATGAGTTCATCTGACTATGGGGAAGTAGATAAAGGGCTTTATTGCCAAAATAAGTATCCCTTTAATCTGGGTTTGGGATACTGGCCCTATATACAGTATGACATTTCTATTACCTTGTTTACATGAAAACAAAGTGTTTTTTTACCTCACTGAACAATGAAGTTACTCCTTCCTCATCCTTTCTTCCCTCTCTCCATGGTCTCAGGCTCTGAGGACGTCTATAGATGCCTATGACAACTTTGACAACATCTCGCTGGCCCAGCGCTTGGAGAAACATGAGCTGATCGAGTTCAGGAGAATCGCTGCGTACCTCTTCAAGGGTAACAACCGCTGGAAACAGAGTGTGGAACTCTGCAAGAAGGACAAACTCTACAAGGTAACTCATTCATTCCCTTCTCCTTACCAAGGCATGTTTCTCCTTGGACTGCCATTCACTGGGGAAAGTGCCATTATATTGTCATTGAACGTAATTTTTTAGGAGAGAGAGGTGGATAATGGGAAGTGTAGTATTTTGCCATTTTTTCTGGTAAGGTTAGTGTGTAAGCGTAGGGTTCGGGGTTAAGATGATTGTTGGTGTACTTTGTTGCAAATCAGATAAATTCCCTATGGGATATTAAAGTATTCCATAGGTGGAAGAAGTCCTATACTTTCTAGGCATTACTAGATTGCACCACACCTGCCACTTTGTCTTGGTATCTACCTTCCCCTCTAACACATCAAGCATCACGTCACCCCTCCTGATCTTGAACCTCCTCCTCATAGTTCCCATCTTCCTCCAGGATGCCATGCAGTACGCGTCAGAGTCCAAGGACACGGAGCTGGCTGAGGAGCTGCTGGGCTGGTTCCTGATGGAGGACAAGAAGGAGTGCTTTGCCGCCTGCCTTTTCACCTGCTACGACCTTCTGAGGCCAGATGTGGTGTTAGAGACAGCCTGGAAGCACAACATCATGGACTTCTCCATGCCCTACTTCATCCAGGTCATGAGAGAGTACCTCTCCAAGGTGGGTGGCTGTCTGGACTTGGCTAGGTGGAGTGTTGAGTGGGCCAAGGGCTGTGTTCATTAGGGCACGCAACGGAAAATGTCAGTTTTCTTCCATTTGGTGGCTAATGAACACGGCCCAGGTCTGCTTTCAGAGGTAGTAGGGTGAACCTTCCCCTAGTCATTGATCTAGGGTCAGTTTGGAATGTCTTACCCCAAATGGTTAAAGCGGCAATCAGCAGTTGAAACAATAACAAATGAAGTCCCCGCCCCTGTTTTGCTAAAAAGCTGAGGGATGGGACTGGAGAAATGTAAGCACTCTAAAATTCATAGACTGAGCTATGGGTGCAAGGACTGACCATCCGTGATATCAAAATTATAGTTTTACCCATATTTTTAGGCTATATATTTACATTTACTTTGTTTACAAACATTGGAGTAAAACAAGCTGATAGTGTTCTGATGGGGTACGACAGTTGAACTAAGCACATGAAGCATTTTAAGTTATTCCTCACAAATCAATTGGTACACATCGTTAATTTATAAGTCCAAAAAAGGATGTAGCAACTGCTGATTGCCCCTTTAAGGTTAGGATTGAGTGAAAGTAAGCTGATCCTAAATAGCATTGGCCACTTTTACCCAAAGCCTTTCCAAACACACTGTGCAGTGATCTTCTGTTACACAGTCAACTGCTTTTAGCAGTTAGTCACGTTTGAAAAGCCACTTAGCTAGTCAGTAGCACAATACCTTATTTTTAAATAGCAAGTTCAGTTGCTACCAGAGATTCTTCAATGATTCCAATAGAACTCAGTCCAGCAGAGTCTAGACTTTGCAGCACGTGTGTTGTAATAGAAATATAATTACTGGAATCAGTAGAATATTCTATTTAGAATACAATAATTATATTTCAATGTGTGGCGTGCCAGTAATCCTTGTAGACTCTATAGGAAGACTTACTTTTGTTTGTTTCTATCGACTTACCTTTTATTTTTAGTGCCTTGTCTCTTCTGTATGTCTGAGTTTGATAAAGCTAAACAAACCTCTCTGCACCGATGCCTTATACTCATGTCATTAGTTTGAATTTTCCCACTTTTGTTAACCATTTTGCTGCTGTTTTGTTAACCCTTTCCATATAAGACAGTAATTGCTCTGTTTAATGCTCTGGCAAAAAATAAACTGCATCATCCGAAATACATAAAAAAATAATTTAAGTACAGTTCAAGTGTCTTGTTGATGCATTGTTTCAAGGTGGTGTCCCCTCTGCTTTGAAATGATCTTTAGTTCCTCTCTCTAGAGTCCAATTGTTTGTTTTCTTGTCATTGATATTAAGTGGCAAGTAAGTGGAGCTCGTCATTGGATGCTGCATGTGGGACTGCTGTGACTGAGCATGAGTCAGCATACCTTAACCACACACACACACACACACACACACCCCACTAGGGCTGTCCCTGACCAAAAACAATCTTGGTCGACCGAGAGTCGTCCTGTTTAAACTTATTTTTCCATATATAGACAGACACCCTATGTGTTTGTTTGAATAAAATCAACTACATATGCACTGAGCTTGTCTGATGCTATAAGCACACTGTTTGATTAAATAATTAAAACACACAAATTACTCCTTGAAAACACCCGATGGTTACACTGTCAAAGTGTAAACAACACTAAATAAATAAGTGTACCAGAGATAAACCGCAATTCATGTCTGAATTGTAATAAAGGCTTATATATATATATATATATATATATATATATATATATATATATATATATATATATATATATATATATATATATATATATATATATATATATATATACACACACACACAGTGAGGGGAAAAAAGCATTTGATCCCCTGCTGATTTTGTACGTTTGCCCACTGACAAAGACATGATCAGTCTATAATTTTAATGGTATTTTTATTTGAACAGTGAGAGACAGAATAACAACAAAAAAATCCAGAAAAACGCATGTCAAAAATGTTATAAATTGATTTGCATTTTAATGAGGGAAATAAGTATTTGACCCTTCTGCAAAACATGAATTAGTACTTGGTGGCAAAACCCTTGTTGGCAATCAGAGGTCAGACGTTTCTTGTAGTTGGCCACCAGGTTTGCACACATCTCAGGATGGATTTTGTTCCACTCCTCTTTGCAGATCTTCTCCAAGTGATTAAGGTTTCGAGGCTGACGTTTGGCAACTCGAACCTTCAGCTCCCTCCACAGATTTTCTATGGGATTAAGGTCTGGAGACTGGCTAGGCCACTCCAGGACCTTAATGTGCTTCTTCTTGAGCCACTCCTTTGTTGCCTTGGCCGTGTGTTTTGGGTCATTGTCATGCTGGAATACCCATTCACGACCCATTTTCAATGCCCTGGCTGAGGGAAGGAGGTTCTCACCGGTACATGGCCCCGTCCATCGTCCCTTTGATGCGGTGAAGTTGTCCTGTCCCCTTAGCAGAAAAACACCCTCAAAGCATAATGTTTCCACCTCCATGTTTGACAGTGGGGATGGTGTTCTTGGGGTCATAGGCAGCATTCCTCCTCCTCCAAACACGGCGAGTTGAGTTGATACCAAAGAGCTCGATTTTGATTTCATCTGACCACAACACTTTCACCCAGTTCTCCTCTGAATCATTCAGATGTTCATTGGCAAACTTCAGACGGCCCTGTATATGTGCTTTCTTGAGCAGGGGGACCTGCGGGTGCTGCAGGATTTCAGTCCTTCACGGCATAGTGTGTTACCAATTGTTTTCTTCGTGACTATGGTCCCAGCTGCCTTGAGATACAGTTGGGGGAAAAAGTATTTAGTCAGCCACCAATTGTGCAAGTTCTCCCACTTAAAAAGATGAGAGAGGCCTGTAATTTTCATCATAGGTACACGTCAACTATGACAAAAAAAAAATCCACAAAATCACATTGTAGGATTTTTTATGAATTTTTTTGCAAATTATGGTGGAAAATAAGTATTTGGTCAATAACAAAAGTTTCTCAATACATTGTTATATACCCTTTGTTGGCAATGACACAGGTCAAACGTTTTCTGTACGTCTTCACAAGGTTTTCACACACTGTTGCTGGTATTTTGGCCCATTTCTCCATGCAGATCTCCTCTAGAGCAGTGATGTTTTGGGGCTGTCGCTGGGCAACACGGACTTTCAACTCCCTCCAAAGATTTTCTATGGGGTTGAGATCTGGAGACTGGCTAGGCCACTTCAGGACCTTGAAATGCTTCTTACGAAGCCACTCCTTCGTTGCCCGGGCGGTGTGTTTGGGATCATTGTCATGCTGAAAGACCCAGCCACGTTTCATCTTCAATGCCCATGCTGATGGAAGGAGGTTTTCACTCAAAATCTCACGATACATGGTCCCATTCATTCTTTCCTTTACACGGATCAGTCGTCCTGGTCCTTTTGCAGAAAAACAGCCCCAAAGCATGATGTTTCCACCCACATGCTTCACAGTAGGTATGGTGTTCTTTGGATGCAACTCAGCATTCTTTGTCCTCCAAACACGACGAGTTGAGTTTTTACCAAAAAGTTCTATTTTGGTTTCATCTGACCATATGACATTCTCCCAATCCTCTTCTGGATCATCCAAATGCACTCTAGCAAACTTCAGACGGGCCTGGACATGTACTGGCTTAAGCAGGGGGACACGTCTGCCACTGCAGGATTTGAGTCCCTGGCGGCGTAGTGTGTTACTGATGGTAGGCTTTGTTACTTTGGTCCCAGCTCTCTGCAGGTCATTCACTAGGTCTCCCCGTGTGGTTCTGGGATTTTTGCTCACCGTTCTTGTGATCATTTTGACCCCACGGGGTGAGATCTTGCGTGGAGCCCCAGATCGAGGGAGATTATCAGTGGTCTTCCATTTCGTAATAATTGCTCCCACAGTTGATTTCTTCAAACCAAGCTGCTTACCTATTGCAGATTCAGTCTTCCCAGCCTGGTGCAGGTCTACAATTTTGTTTCTGGTGTCCTTTGACAGCTCTTTGGTCTTGGCCATAGTGGAGTTTGGAGTGTGACTGTTTGAGGTTGTGGACAGGTGTCTTTTATACTGATAACAAGTTCAAACACGTGCCATTAATACAGGTAACGAGTGGAGGACAGAGGAGCCTCTTAAATAAGAAGTTACAGGTCTGTGAGAGCCAGAAATCTTGCTTGTTTGTAGGTGACCAAATACTTATTTTCCACCATAATTTGCAAATAAATGCATTAAAAATCCTACAATGTGATTTTCTGGAAAAAAAATTCTCAATTTGTCTGTCATAGTTGACGTGTACCTATGATGACAATTACAGGCCTCTCTCATCTTTTTAAGTGGGAGAACTTGCACAATTGGTGGCTGACTAAATACTTTTTTCCCCACTGTACATACGTGTGTGTATATACACATACATGCAGGTTTTCCTACTTACAAAGCATGTAGAGGTCTGTAATTTTTATCATAGGTACACTTCAACTGTGAGAGATGGAATCTAAAACAAAAATCCTGAAAATCACATTGTATGATTTTTAAGTAATTAATTTGCATTTTATTGCATGACATAAGTATTTGATACATCAGAAAAGCAGAACTTAATATTTGGTACAGAAACCTTTGTTTGCAATTACAGAGATCATTCGTTTCCTGTAGGTCTTGACCAGGTTTGCACACACTGCAGCAGGGATTTTGGCCCACTCCTCCATACAGACCTTCTCCAGATCCTTCAGGTTTCGGGGCTGTCGCTGGGCAATACGGACTTTCAGCTCCCTCCAAAGATTTTCTATTGGGTTCAGGTCTGGAGACTGGCTAGGCCACTCCAGGACCTTGAGATGCTTCTTACGGAGCCACTCCTTAGTTGCCCTGGCTGTGTGTTTCGGATCGTTGTCATGCTGGAAGACCCAGCCACGACCCATCTTCAATGCTCTTACTGAGGGAAGGAGGTTGTTGGCCAATATCTCGCGATACATGGCCCCATCCATCCTCCCCTCAATACGGTGCAGTCGTCCTGTCCCCTTTGCAGAAAAGCATCCCCAAAGAATGATGTTTCCACCTCCATGCTTCACGGTTGGGATGGTGTTCTTGGGGTTGTACTCATCCTTCTTCTTCCTCCAAACACGGCGAGTGGAGTTTAGACCAAAAAGCTCTATTTTTGTCTCATCAGTCCACATGACCTTCTCCCATTCCTCCTCTGGATCATCCAGATGGTCATTGGCAAACTTCAGACGGGCTTGGACATGCGCTGGCTTGAGCAGGGGGACCTTGCGTGCGCTGCAGGATTTTAATCCATGACGGCGTAGTGTGTTACTAATGGTTTTCTTTGAGACTGTGGTCCCAGCTCTCTTCAGGTCATTGACCAGGTCCTGCCGTGTAGTTCTGGGCTGATCCCTCACCTTCCTCATGATCATTGATGCCCCACGAGGTGAGATCTTGCATGGAGCCCCAGACCGAGGGTGATTGACCGTCATCTTGAACTTCTTCCATTTTCTAATAATTGCGCCAACAGTTGTTGCCTTCTCACCAAGCTGATTGCCTATTGTCCTGTAGCCCATCCCAGCCTTGTGCAGGTCTACAATTTTATCCCTGATGTCCTTACACAGCTCTCTGGTCTTGGCCATTGTGGAGAGGTTGGAGTCTGTTTGATTGAGTGGACAGGTGTCTTTTATACAGGTAACGAGTTCAAACAGGTGCAGTTAACAGGTAATGAGTGGAGAACAGGAGGGCTTCTTAAAGAAAAACTAACAGGTCTGTGAGAGCCGGAATTCTTACTGGTTGGTAGGTGATCAAATACTTACGTCATGCAATATAATGCAAATTAATTACTTAAAAATCATACAATGTGATTTTCTGGATTTTTGTTTTAGATTCCGTCTCTCACAGTTGAAGTGTACCTATGATAAAAATTACAGACCTCTACATGCTTTGTAAGTAGGAAAACCTGCAAAATCGGCAGTGTATCAAATACTTGTTCTCCCCACTGTATATACATACATACATATACACATACATACGTATCTATATACACATATATATATACACATACATATATATGTGTGTGTGTGTATATGTATATATGTATATATATATATATATATATATATATATATATATATATATATATATATATATATATATATATATATATATATATATACATACACACACACACATAGCCTTATACATATATATATATATATATATATATGTGTGTGTGTGTATATATGTATGTGTATATGTGTGTGTGTATATATATGTATGTATGTGTGTGTGTGTGTATATTCCGGGGCGGCAGGTAGCTTAGTGGTTAAGAGCATTGTGCCAGTAACCGAAAGGTCGCTGGTTCTAATCCCTGAGCCGACTAGGTGAAAAATCTGTCGATGTGCCCTTGAGCAAGGCACTTAACCCTAATTGCTCCTGTAAGTCGCTCTGGATAAGAGGGTCTGCTAAAAATGACTAAATATATTTTTTTTAAATACATACACAAACACAGTGCCTTCAGAAAGTATTCTGACTTTTTCTACATTTTGTTAGGTTACAGCCTTATTCTAAAATGGATTAAATAAAACAATTTCCTCAGCAATCTACACACAATACCCCATAATGACAAAGCGAAAACAGGTTTTTAGACAAAACATACATTTTTTACATAAATATTCAGACCCTTTGCTATGAGACTCGAAATTGAGCTCAGGTGCATCTTGTCTCCATTGATCATCCTTGAGATGTTTCTACAACTTGAGTCTACCTGTGGTAAATTAAATTGAATGGACATGATTTGGAAAGGCACACACTTGTCTATATAAGGTCCCACAGTTGACAGTGCATGTCAGAGCAAAAACCAAGCCATGAGGTCGAAGGAATTGTCCGCAGAGCTCCGAGACAGGATTGTGTTGAGGCACAGATCTGGGGAAGGGTACCAAAAAATGTCTGCAGCATTGAAGGTCCCCAAGAACACAGTGGCCTCCATAATTCTTAAATGGAAGAAGTTTGGAACCACCAAGACTCTTCCTATAACTGTCCGCCCGGCCAAACTGAGCAATTGGGGGAGAAGGGCCTTGGCCAGGGAGGTGACCAAGAACCCGATGGTCACTCTGACAGAGCTCCAGAGTTCCTCTGTGGAGATGGAGAACCTACCAGAAGTACAACCATCTCTGCAGCACTCCACCAATCAGGCCTTTATGGTAGTGGCCAGACGGAAGCCCCTCCTCAGTAAAAGGCACATGACAGCCTGCTTAGAATTTGCCAAAAGGCACCTAAAGGACTCTCAGACCATGAGAAACAAGATTCTCTAGTCTGATGAAACCAAGATTGAACTCTGAATTCCAAGCGTCACGTCTGGAGGAAACCTGGCACCATCCCTACGGTGAAGCATGGTGTGGCAGCATCATGCTGTGGGGATGTTTTTCAGTGGCAGGGACTAGGAGACTCGTCAGGATCGAGGCAAAGATGAACGGAGCAAAGTACAGAGATCCTTGATGAAAATCTGCTCCAGAGCGCCCAGGACCTCAGACTGGGACGAAGGTTCACGTTCCAACAGGACAACGACCCTAAGTCTCTGAATGTCCTTGAGTGGCCCAGCCAGAGCCTGGACTTGAAGCCGATCGAACATCTCTGGAGAGACCTGAAAATAGCTGTGCAGCAACGCTCCCCATCCAACCTGACAGAGCTTGAGGATCTGCAGAGAAGAATTTGAGAAACTACCCAAATACAGGTGTGCCAAGCTTGTAGCGTCATACCCAAGAAGAGGCTGTAATTGCTGCCAAAGGTGCTTCAACAAAGTACTGCGTAAAGGGTCTGAATACTTGATATTTCTGTTTTTTAATTTTTTATAAATTAGCAAAAATGTCTACAAAAACAGTTTTTGCTTTGTTCTTATGGGTTATTGTGTGTAATTTTAGAATAAGGCTGTATTGGAGGTGAAAGAATTTAGGCGAGGTGCTGGCTAACGGAGTAGAACACTTGAAAAAGAAAAGGAGAGCTGCACACTAGGAGCTCAGATGCAATCATTGAATAACCGAATAACCAACGTTTCGACAGATAAGCTGTCTTCATTGTCATTAAATTATTTTATCTGCCTAGAGTGTGCGGCTCTCCTTTTCTTTTTTTTTTAGAATAAGGCTGTAACCTAACAAAATGTGGAAAAAAGTAAAGGGGTCTGAATAGTTTCCAATAGCTCTGACCGGAACAGTAGTCCAGCAGCTCTCTAGTCTAGTCAATGACATATAGAGGACACCAGTTCTAGCATGTCTGTCTATCAATAGAACGGCTAATGCAGTCTGTACGGCTCTGCTCTCAATATTACTTTAGTGACTCAAAGTTGAGTTCACCGGAACCTATACAGGTGTACACACTAGTCTACTAAATTAAATACATTTGGCCATTTCATATTTGGCCAGCACAGGAGAAACTGTATTTTGATGCATGTAAATGTGATAAAGATCATTACAATGCTTAACTTATCTTCAAAACAATATTTCTTAGGATGGAAGGGATAGTTTAACAAATCACAAACTAGAAAAATTCAGAAAGAAATTGTACCAGACTTCCTTTTAGACAGGAGTGTTACTGTCTTTTCTATCTCTTAGTTTTAGCTATTTTCTACTGTGTGGATATTTGGTTGCCTCTCTCTCTCTCTATGCACTATGGGAAACTGAGTTAATTTTATTTTCTAAGCTGCGCTTCTTGAATTCCCTTCCAGGTTAATGCAATTAAGGAAAAGGTGAAAGTCGATTCCTATATTCCATCAATTTCTTTCGTTATTAAATTTTCTTCATTTATCCTGGAGGACTGCAACCTCAGGAATCTGCATGAGTTTTATTTTAATTCTGTCATCTATTACACTACTGCTTTTCCAAACACCCACACACCGAGTAGTGCCTTCTCTGAGTGTCCTCTCAAACGGACTCTCACCGACTGGGCAGCCAAGCACTGTAGTAGATCTGTAGTTACTCACCAATGACAACCCTTAGTCTGAGTAAGTCTACCAACGATGCCAGTCTGCCATTGGTTTCCAGTCCTGACCTTTCAACCCACTAACCCTAAAGCACTCTTGATACCCCAAGAGTGTCTGAGAGGAAAGTTAATTTTGTAGAATGTTAGAACACCTTTTAATAAACTCAGTCTTGAGTCTTCTCATAGTGCCAGCACATAGTTAAGACTGTTCAAAAAGAGCTGCAAACCAGTTGTAGACTGCATTTAACCATAGTACTAAAACTGTAAGCCAATAAATTCATTGTATGATTAAGGTTTGTGAAGAGAATGCAGTTTTTAGAAATGTTTCAGAAATTACATTTTGTAGTGATTACATTTATATATTTAATTTAAGGCCTGAGGGGGTGTGGTATATGGCCAATATACCACGGCTAAGGGCTCTTATGCAGTCAGCCAGTCAGCATTCAGGGCTCGAACCACCGGGTTTATAATTAAAACTTTGTCATGTTCATATTGAAGTCTTGATAGTGATGTACAGCTTGTGCTGCAGTACTAGAGGCTGAGCAAAAAAATCTGTCTTTGTTGAAGTACATTTTTCACGGGCAGTAAATGAAAAGTGCATTCCTTCACAGACTTTTACACTGTATCCAAGATAGTATGTACTGTGCCTTCAGAAAGTATTCACACCCCTTGACCTTTTCCACGTTTTGTGGTTTCAAATTGGGATTAAAATGGATGTAATTGTCTTTTTAAAATTTATTTTTACGATCTACACAATACTTGATTAGATAAGTGTTCAACCCCCTGAGTCAATACATGTTAGAATCACCTTTGGGAGTAATTACAGCTGTGAGTCTTCTTGGGTAAGTCTAAGAGCTTTGCACACCTGGATTGCACAATATTTGCACATTATTCTTCAAGCTCTTGTCAAGTTGATCATTGCTAGACGGCCATTTTCAAGTCTTGCCATAGATTTTCAAGCAGATTTAAGTCCAAACTGTAACTAGGCCACTCGGGAACATTCAATGTTGTCTTGGTAAGCAACCAGTGTATATTTGGTCTTGTGTTTTAGGTTGTTGTCCTGCTGGAAGGTGAATTTGTCTCCCAGTGTCTGTTGGAAAGCAGACTGAACCAGGTGTTCCTCTAGGATTTTGCCTGTGCTTAACTGTTTATTTTTATCCTAAAAAAAACTCCCTAGTCCTTGCCGATGACTAGCATATCCATAACATGATGCAGCCATCCCCATGCTTTAAAATATGAAGAATGGTACTCAGTGATGTGTTGGATTTGCCCCAAACATAATGCTTTGTATTCAGGACAAAAAGTTAATTTCTTAGCAGTATTACTTTAGTGCCTTATTGCAAACAGGATGCATGTTTTGGAATATTTGTATTCCTTTTCACTCTGTCATTTAGGTTAGTATTGTGGAGTAACTACAAATGTGGTTGATCCATCCTGTTTTCTCCTATCACAGCCATTAACTCTATAACTGTTCTAAAGTCACCATTGGCCTCATGGTGAAATTAAATCCCTGAGAAGTTTCCTTCCTCTCCGGCAACGGAGTTAGGAAGGACACCTGTATCTTTGTAGTGACTGGGTGCATTGATACACCATCCAAAGCGTAATTAATAACTTCACCATGCTCAAAGGGATATTCAGTGTCTGATATTTTTATTTTTACCCATCTACAAATAGGTGCCCTTCTTTGCGAGGCATTGGAAAACTTCCCTGGTCTTTGTGGTTGAATCTGTGCTTGAAATTCACTACTCGACTGAGGGACCTTACAGATAATTGTGTGTGGGGTGCAGAGATGGGGTAATCATAAAACTAAAAATCTTAACCACTATTATTGCACACAGTGTGAGTCGATGCACCTTATTATGTGACTTATTAAGCACATTTTTACTCTTGAAAGTATTTAGGCTTGCCATAACAAAGGGGTTGTATACTTATTGACTTCAGCTTATTTTTGTATTAATTTGTAAACATTTCTAAAAACAAAATTCCACTTTGAAATTGCGGGTATTGTGTGTAGATCAGTGGCACAAAATCTCAATTGAATCCATTTTAAATTCAGGCTGTAACACAAAATATGGAAAAGGTCAAGGGGTGTGAATACTTTCTGAAGGCACTGTATGTTTGTGTGAAAAACGGGTAATGGTACATGCTTTGGGAAATGTTCTCTGGTTTTAAAATATGCATGTGATTGAGCCCATGCCAATGAGTAGCTAGCAGCACTGAGATGCAAGGAGACATTGCTGTTGGCTGTGCCTTGCTGTTGGTTGATGGGACTGGAAGGCCTTGAGTGGCTGGACTACTAATCATCCTAAGCTTTCACTCCCTCTGCGCTTCAGTACTTATGCCTCTTTCAAGCACACTTTTAACCAACTGTGTAACAACTACTGTAGCATGTTGTTCTTCTCCTTTCAATGAAGCCTCGGCTTGTTGGGATTATGTGGGAAGAGATTTACTGATGGTAGTTACTAATGTTCCTAACAAGAGGTATGGAGGGAACTAAACCCACTTAACACAGAAGCACAGCTAAATATAGTGAACAAAATAAGAAAAAAGGGATATCTTTTAACTTGCACAAAATGCATCTTGCCTCTTACCACAACTTTCAAACACAAGTTTTCTTCCTAACAACTCTTGGAAAGCTGCTGTTTTTACTGCTACGCTTAAAACGTCACTCCCAGGATTGGAGTTACAGTGGGCTGATATTGACAAGCTATAAACTAAGTATGTTCGATTATGAAGACGGTTGAATGGGTCCTAGATAAATCAGTGAAAATACCACCTGGTAGTTGGCATTGCTACTTCACAATAGCATTTGTAGGCCTGATTCATACTTGATATGGGTTTGGTTCTCTACATACATAGCAATGTTTATCTATACTGAAAACTTCAAGTAAAGACTGGTGGCTGAATGGAGGGACCAAAGTCCATTCAGTCTTTTTCCAGTCACATCTTAATGGTCATCTCTCATTTTTCTTCACTAGTTTTAAATGTGTGACGAAGGGGCAGCTCACAGCAGCCTTGTATGTGTTGAAAATAAAAATCACCTAAAATGCACACACTTCACACACCGGAACGGTTCTGTCCATCAACCACTTAACATTAATTGAACTACTAAATGAAAGAACAGTCAATGATTGAAGGCTTTTCCAGCACGTCTAGTCTTTTCTGGCCTGCCTGCTTGTAGCAGTGTTTCATTGTGTTCTTTCTGACCTCTATTCCAGGTGGACAAGCTGGAGACCTCAGAGTCCCTACGGAAAGAGGAGGAGCAGGCGACAGAGACACAACCCATCGTCTATGGTAAGTACCTCGCGCGTCATTCACTACCAGTGTTGGGGGTACCACGTTACAAAAGTAACGTTACGTAATCAGATTACTTTTATGGGTAATGGAGTAAAGTAACACGTAACTTCTTCAGAATCTTCTCTCTACCAGGCGTGTGTTTCCATGATCCAATCCAATGTTTCCTCATGTAGTTATCGAGTGAGCGTAGAAAGGCTGTTTGGAGAAATGTCATGACAGCAGCAGTCCATAGAAATGTATAGGGGGCGTACCTTTGATCTTTGCCATTGATTGGTTCTGTGATAGCAAAGCCCCATAGAGGGCTTTCCCGTCTAGTGGCAAGTGTGCCCTCTATACATCTCTATGGGTCCGTATAAGTGCGGTCTATAACCAGAAAAAAGAGGCAATCTGTACAGATGTTTGGCTTACAGTTATATGGCTAAGTAGCCTGTCTTTGGTAGTGCACATGCAGATCGCCTTGCTCCCTTGACAGTCAAACAAACTGATTTAGAGATTATTTTTTAATGAAAGTAACCTTACTTTCCACACAAAGTAATATTTTAAACAAGTAATATGTAATATTAATTAAGTAACTAATCCCAACACACTTCACTACCAAGATACTGCTTGTCACTGACTGAGACCATGTACAGCCGTTCACACCGACAAATAATCAAGAAAGATTACCCATGACCCAGCCTTTTGTATGGCAAGTAGTAAAGTTTTGACTCAGACAAAAAGTAAATGGTAAAGAGAAATGTATAAAATGTCATGTGAAAAAAAACTTTGGATGGTGTTGATATTGGTGACATGCATATGTGTATAGGGATGTCTCAATCACAATTTTGAGATTGGTATCTCATTCATAATAGCTCCTGCGCCAAAACTTTGGTATTTATCATCCTAATAGGTCCTGATAACTTAAATGGTGAGACAACATGTTTTCAGCACTTTCCTGCCCATACTGATCAAAACTCACTTTCTCGTGGCTCCGCCGTGTCCCTCTGCAGCAGACAGGCTATACGTTTTACATTTTAGTCATTTAGCAGACGCTCTTATCCAGAGCGACTTACAGTTAGTGAGTGCATACATATTTCTTTTCATAAATTTTTTCATACTGGCCCCCCGTGGGAATCGAACCCACAACCCTGGCATTGCAAGCGCCATGCTCTACCAACTGAGCTACATGGGGCTATAGTCAAGTGAACAACACGTTTAAGCTTCCTTGTGGTTAGTGTCTCTGACTTAGGCCTATGCCAGAGTCAACATGGGTTTGAATCCGGCCCACTGTCCTTTGACTCAATCTCTCCGATCTTCTCTCTACAGTCCTCTGTTCAATAAAAAACCTGACAAAAATATTAAAGGAGGAGGATTGCCCCACTCTTCCTTGGCTCTCTGGAATGTTGACAGAGTTGCGCTGTGGCTCGTGTGCATTCTAAAACAATTTAGTGAATTTGGGTAAACTAATCAAATTGAATAGATTGTAATTTTGGGGTCCGCCCTACATGTATAACCCCCTCTCTCTTTCCTCCAGGCACACCCCAGCTGATGCTGACTGCTGGCCCCAGTGTGCCCGTACCCCCGCAGCAGGCCTACGCCTACGGTTACCAGGCCCCTGCAGGCTACCCCCAGGCCCCTCAGGCACAGCCAGGCTTTGGCTACAGCATGTAAAGGCCCTTCTGGTCTGGAACAAGCCTGGAGCCCATCCCTCCATCTCTCCCCCCACTCAGCTCAGTCCTTCACCAGCTCATTACCATCTTCTACTCACAACATACAGGGGATTCAAACAAGCAGTTATTACTCTTTTAATTATTTGTTATTATCGTTTGTTTTCCTTTTTTTGTCATGAAGGACTCCATTTTATTTCCATTGTCAAAGAAAAGGATTGGATGACAACGATTTTCTTCCACATTCCATTATATTTACTAGATGTAATTTGTCTTATTTTCATGTACAATGAGGGGGCTTGTGGAAAGAGCGAGGCCTCTTAATTAAAGTTGTTGTGAAGCATCAGATTTGCACTCTGTAGTATCACATTTTGATGTGTGAGCAGCTTGTTCTATCCATCTAAAATGCATTTAATTATTGTATATTCAGAAACGAAAGTTACAATGTTCTTCTATATTTGAACATGAGACTGCCGCTTCCATGAACCACAAACTAGAAACACTACGTACAATACCAGTAATGACCTACACAGGGTTGAGGGGGTTGTGTAGCTCTAGAAAGAGAAAATATTATTTTAAAATGCATATAGACATGATTTCCAAAAGTGAGTTTTATCCTTCCCATCCCAAGCATATGCACGTTCTCCAGTCAGACCGTGCGGTGTAGAGATTAAGTTGTTGGTGTCTTTGGTCTCACTTTGCTGCGTATACAGACTTCCTTTCCTCGTGCTGTAAACAGTGCTCTTGTTTGGGACCATTCCATTTAGGAGGGATTGATTACTAGAATTAAAGAAGCCCTGTTCAGTTCAGTTGGACCTATGTGTTTTACTAACTAACCACACCTTGTGCCCTGTTCTGGACTGTACAGAAGAGAGAATATAAAACCTAATAGCCTCGATGTCCTGCCAGGATGTTTTTCTTTCTTTGGACGTGTCCAAAATGCCACCCTATTCCCTATATAGTGAACTACTTTTGACCAGGGCCCATAGGGGTTTTGCACCATGTAGGAAATAGGGTGCCATTTGGGACAAAGCGTTTCAGTTTGCCCTCTGATCTAATTAAAGAAAATCACAGGACTGTGGTAATTTGGTGTTTTTATCAAAGGCTTGCGTGTATACAAAGAAATTAAATCTACCCTATACTCTCTAAAAACAAATGACTTTAGATTTATGCGTGCACTTGATTGTGCAAAATCTGGATCATGATGAATGAAATGGCGGTTTTCTTTTCCACATAAAATAAAGGCTTCTTGTTTGTCAAGAAAAGTCTGGTCAAGTCTCAACTTTGTTTTGTCAGACTAACACAAACATCGGCAGTTCGCAGTAGATCACGTGCTGGGTGTCAATGATTGTTGGCGATTCAACATTTAGAATAGTCAGGAAATTTTAAAGAAAACGATGGCCATCCGCTGTGCACAGCCGACGTTTGTTTCTTTCATCTTATGAACCTTCTCATCAAGGCATCCTGTAGGGAAAATCCATATCACTCCATATGTACAATACAGTATGTTTTAAGTACAAGCCAGTGCTCAGATGTGTTTGGGGTAGTTTAAGCACAGCCAAAGTGCGGTGTATGCCTATTGGTCAATTGACTAAATACTGAATCTGTCTGTTCAAGAAAAATGTTCACATGTAACTTATTCTATTAGGGGGGGAATAGAGTACCACAGTGAGTCATAATACCCATAAAACCTAGCGGTCAAACAGGGAAATGGTTCCAATCGTTTTTCCAGCATACATTTTTCACATAGGGGATTTTAGAAACAATTAAAATAAGGGCTGTGTTTCGTATAAGCTTACCCTGGTGTGAAGTTTTGATAACTGTTTAAATCTCTCTAGGACAAGGTGACTTATCAATATATTGACCTGTATT
This sequence comes from Coregonus lavaretus, assembly GCF_964263955.1. Taxonomy (NCBI): domain Eukaryota; kingdom Metazoa; phylum Chordata; class Actinopteri; order Salmoniformes; family Salmonidae; genus Coregonus; species Coregonus lavaretus. Next base: position 31,452,084 of record NC_139997.1, read on the forward strand.
TACCCCCCAAAAAATGAAACACTAATTAGCTACTAATGTGGCTATCATAAAGAACTACAAATGCCATGATCTGGACGAGACTGCCGAATCGAGGCAAAGGTAAGAATCTCAGGATTAACTATAATGTAAGCTAAATGAAGTAATGAATAAATGTCTTTAATGGACAATTCTGAACTGTCTTGTGCACGTTTTAAATTGACACAATACCTGTTAGCAAAGGTGTCAGCTAGAGATGACATGCAGGAGCTTGCAGGGATTTGTAGTTTTGCATGATGTCTTCTTTGATGCTAATTAGCATTTTCAAAACAGTAAATGGAGCCAAATATATTGATAAGTCACCTTGTCCGAGACAGTGTGAACCTGCTTTCATCTGTGAAGAGCACAGGGCGCCAGTGGCGAATTTGCCAATCTTGGTTTTCTCTGGCAAATGCCAAACGTCCTGCACGGTGTTGGGCTGTAAGCACAAACCCCACCTGTGGACGTCGGGCCCTCATACCACCCTCATGGAGTCTGTTTCTGACCGTTTGAGCAGACACATGCACATTTGTGGCCTGCTGGAGGTCATTTTGCAGGGCTCTGGCAGTGCTCCTCCTGCTCCTCCTTGCACAAAGGCGGAGGTAGCGGTCCTGCTGCTGGGTTGTTGCCCTCCTACGGCCTCCTCCACGTCTCCTGATGTACTGGCCTGTCTCCTGGTAGCGCCTCCATGCTCTGGACACTACGCTGACAGACACAGCAAACCTTCTTGCCACAGCTCCCATTGATGTGCCATCCTGGATGAGCTGCACTACCTGAGCCACTTGTGTGGGTTGTAGACTCCGTCTCATGCTACCACTAGAGTGAAAGCACCGCCAGCATTCAAAAGTGACCAAAACATCAGCCAGGAAGCATAGGATCTGAGAAGTGGTCTGTGGTCACCACCTGCAGAACCACTTCTTTATTGGGGGTGTCTTGCTAATTGCCTATAATTTCCACCTGTTGTCTATTCCATTTGCACAACAGCATGTGAAATGTATTGTCAATCAGTGTTGCTTCCTAAGTGGACAGTTTGATTTCACAGAAGTGTGATTGACTTGGAGTTACATTGTGTTGTTTAAGTGTTCCTTTTATTTTTTTGAGCAGTGTATATAGTGCCTTCGGAAAGTATTCAGACCCCTTGACTTTTTCCACATTTTGCTGTCTTATTCTAAAATGGATTAAATAAATAAAAGATCCTCATTAATCTACACACAATAACCCATAATGACAAAGCAAAAACAGGGTTTTAGACATTTATTTAAAATAAAAGAACAGAAATACCTTATTTACATAAATTATTCAGACCATTCGCTAGGGGACTCGAAATTGAGCTCAGGTGCATCCTGTTTCCATTGATCACCCTTGATGTTTCTACAACTTGATTGGAGTCCACCTGTGGTAAATTCACTTGATTGGACATGATTTGGAAAGGCACACACACCTGTCTATATAAAGGTCCCACCGTTGACAGTGCATGTCAGAGCAAAAACCAAGCCATGAGGTCGAAGGAATTGTCCGTAGAGCTCCGAGACAGGATAATGTCAAGGCACAGATCTGGGGAAGGGTACCAAAACATTTCTGCAGCATTTAAGGTCCCCAAGAACACAGTGGCCTCCATAATTCTTAAATGGAAGAAGTTTGGAACCACCAAGACTCTTCCTAGAGCTGGCCTCCCGGCCAAACGAAGCAATCGGGGGAGAAGGGCATCGGTCAGGGAGGTGACCAAGAACCTGATGGTCACTCTGACATAGCTCTAGAGTTCCTCTGTGGAGATGGGAGAACTTTCCAGAAGCACAACCACCTATGCAGCACTCCACCTATCAGGCCTTTATGGTGGCCAGACAGAAGTAAAAGGCACATGACAGCCCGCTTGGAGTTTGCCAAAAGGCACTTAAAGACTCGCAGACCAAGATAAACAAGATTATCTGGTCTGATGAAACCAAGATTGAACTCTTTGTGCTGAATGCCAAGCGTCACATCTGGAGGAAACCTGGCACTATCCCTACGGTGAAGCGTGGTGGCAGCATCATGCTGTGGGGATGTTTTTCAGCGGCAGGGACTGGGAGTCAGGATCGAGGCAAAGATGAACGGAGCAAAGTACAGAGAGATCCTTGATGAAAACCTGCTCCAGAGCGCTCAGGAACTCAGACTGGGGCGAAGGTTCACCTTCCAACAGGACAACGACCCTAAGCACACAGCCAAGACAACGCAGGAGTGGCTTCAGGACAAGTCTCTGAATGTCCTTGAGTGGCCAAGCCAGAGGCCGGACTTGAACCCGATCGAACATCTCTGGAGAGACCTGAAAATACCTATGCAGTGACGCTCCCCATCCAACCTGACAGAGCTTGAGAGGATCTGCGCAAATACAGGTGTGCCAAGCTTGTAGCATCATACCCAAGAAGACTCGAGGCTGTAATTATTGCAAAAGGTGCTTCAACAAAGTACTGAGTAAAAGGGTCTGAATACTTATGTAAATGTGATATTTCAGTTTCATAAATGTGCAAGAATTTCTAAACCTGTTTTTGCTTTGTCATTATGGGGTATTTTGTGTAGATAGATGAGGGGGAAAACAATTTAATCAATTTCAGAATAAGGCTTTAACCTAACAAAATGTGGAAAAAGTAAAGGGGTCTGAATACTTTCCGAAGGCACTGTAGTCTACCCCGACTTTCTGTTTCCTATTTATATCATGTTAAATATTCCACTATCAGTATCAGTATTAATGGCACCTGTTTGAACTTGTTATCAGTATAAAAGACACCTGTCCACAACCTCAAACAGTCACACTCCAAACTCCACTATGGCCAAGACCAAAGAGCTGTCAAAGGACACCAGAAACAAAATTGTAGACCTGCACCAGGCTGGGAAGACTGAATCTGCAATAGGTAAGCAGCTTGGTTTGAAGAAATCAACTGTGGAAGCAATTATTAGGAAATGGAAGACATACAAGACCACTGATAATCTCCCTCGATCTGGGGCTCCACGCAAGATCTCACCCCGTGGGGTCAAAATGATCACAAGAACGGTGAGCAAAAATCCCAGACCTACACGGGGGGACCTAGTGAATGACCTGCAGAGAGCTGGGACCAAAGTAACAAAGCCTACCATCAGTAACACACTACGCCGCCAGGGACTCAAATCCTGCAGTGCCAGACGTGTCCCCCTGCTTAAGCCAGTACATGTCCAGGCCCGTCTGAAGTTTGCTAGAGTGCATTTGGATGATCCAGAAGAGGATTGGGAGAATGTCATATGGTCAGATGAAACCAAAATAGAACTTTTTGGTAAAAACTCAACTCGTCGTGTTTGGAGGACAAAGAATGCTGAGTTGCATCCAAAGAACACCATACCTACTGTGAAGCATGGGGGTGGAAACATCATGCTTTGGGGCTGTTTTTCTGCAAAGGGACCAGGACGACTGATCCGTGTAAAGGAAAGAATGAATGGGGCCATGTATCGTGAGATTTTGAGTGAAAACCTCCTTCCATCAGCAAGGGCATTGAAGATGAAACGTGGCTGGGTCTTTCAGCATGACAATGATCCCAAACACACCGCCCGGGCAACGAAGGAGTGGCTTCGTAAGAAGCATTTCAAGGTCCAGGGGCCTAATATATCAATCTTGCGTACGCACGAAAACACGGCGTACGCCAGCTTTCACGTTCACGGTCAGATGTACTAACAGTGAAATTAACGTAAGAATGTGCGTTCTTCCACGTAAACTTCAGGCCTGGCGTACGTACATTTTTGTGATGTTTGTCCGTTGGCGACTCATAGAGGCAATAAAGTGAAGTGGCAAACATTACACTACGAACTGTTCTATCGCACCTGCCAGATATTGCTTATAATTTGTAATTGATAAATGATTTGCCATATTATTGTCACACGAGTCTTATTAGAATATTCTATTAATTATGCAATTAAGTAAGAACATATATAAAGGATGTGAAAATTGATACAACCCGTCTAGCAATGGCAGCTTTGGCTTTATTAGAAGACATTTTCAATGGACAAATCCGGAGAGAACGAGTTTTTAGGGACCACGGTGATTTTCTGGCCCACGACGATGACTGGCTCATCAGCCGTTTCAGATTTCCAAGGGCTATACTCTTGGAGCTCTGCGCTGAGTTGGGTCCGAATTTGGAAAGAGAGACAGTGAGGAGCCACGCATTACCCGTTCCTTTACAGGTGCTTACTACACTTGGTTTCCTAGCAACCGGTTCTTTCCAAAGAGAACTGGCAGACCGCTCAGGAATAAGCCAGTCGTGTTTGAGCCGTGCAATGCCACCTGTATGGGACGGCATCATCCGCTTGTCTACCAGGTATATAACGTTCCCATACGATGCAGGTGACCAGCCAAACATCAAAGCGCAATTTGCAGCGATAGCCGGTTTTCCTAATGTAATCGGAGCGATCGACTGCACACATATTGCTATAAAGGCGCCATCTGAAGACGAATTTGCATATGTGAATCGGAAACATTTCCATTCAATAAATGTGCAGATTATATGTGATGCACAAATGCGCCTAACAAATATTGTGGCAAGGTGGCCTGGGTCAACCCATGATTCATATATCCTTACAAACAGCATGGTTGGGATGAGACTCCAAGCTGGCAGGGTGCGCGATGGGTGGCTACTTGGTAAGTTATGCATTTAAATGTATGGTTCTATCTAAAAGTAAAATGTTTGTGTCTGTAATTATTATTACTGCCCATCAGGAGACAGTGGTTATCCACTAAAGACGTGGCTGTTAACCCCCCTCACCAACCCACAAACTGACCGAGAGCGCAGATACAATGATGCCCATTCCCGCACTCGGTCAGTTGTGGAGCGGGCGATTGGGCAGCTGAAATGTCGGTGGCGCTGCCTTGACAGGACCGGGGGGATGCTGTTATACCGCCCTGACAAGGTTTGCCGCATCATACTGGCCTGTGGAGTGCTGCACAATGTCGCGCACAGGCATGGCATACCCCTTGGTGAGGTGGGGGCACCGCCAGATGACCCTGACCCAGGACCAGTATATGTGCAGCACAATCAACAAGCCATTCAGGCCCGTCAACGTGTAATTGCGACAATATAAATGGTACTCAGACACAAAGTTCATTTTTTGACCAATTCTTTTAATGAATGGCTTATTTATGTGAGTGCGTCAGTGACATTTTTAAGGTGACTGTTCATTTCTTCAATGGCCCTAACAATTTGTTGTTGTGACTCCAGAACAGCATGCGTCAAGACACGGCCAGATGGACGGGCTTCAGCACTGGGGGGAACATTAGAGACACGGGAGACGCTGGACTGAATGGGCTCTGGCTGCTCAGGTGGTGCGGACTCTGAGTGCGTGCCAGTGGACGTTCCTGCGGTTCCTAAGTCCAATTAAACACAGGCACATCTTAACAGTAATTTGAGTCTGTTCCTTATTAATGGGTACACGCATTTGCAATAAAAGCAGTGGATACGTGAAATCTCTGGTGTACCTTTTGCTATATTGCATGCATTTTAAAATTAAACGGTGGCTGGCTATGTATATCAAAGTTAAGGAAATAAATCTGAGTCACCTTGCTGGCAGTCCTGTAGTATATCCGAGTCTCCTACATCAGCGGATACGATTCCAGAGATTAACGTGTCTCCTACAATAGAGGCAACTCTCTGATCAAAGGGTGCAAGTTCATCGGTCCCTGTACCACCGCCTGTTCTGCCCACACTTTGTCGGTGCGCAGCAGTTCTCCGCTTAACTTCCACCTTTATGTCTGACCATTTCTTCTTCAGTTCATTTACGGTGCGACTCTCAGATCCCACCGCGTTGACGGCATCAGACAAACTCGCCCACTATTTTTTCTTTCTTTTGTTATTAATTCCAGAGGACAGATTTCCAAATAAAATATTTTTTCTTGTTTCTACCTCTGATAGTAGCACCTCTAATTCGTTTTCAGTGAAATTTCGTTTCTTGCTTGCTTTAGCCATGTTCTTGCAGGTTTCTTTTGCCAAATTGGACTAATTACCATATTTAAATTGATTTAATTGAGGGAGGAGACAGGGTGTGGTGTGGTGCTCGTGCATGTGCGCTCAATTTCGCGTTGATTGGGATGTACAAAGAGAATGTATGGGGAATGCTGCGTACGCAGAGATTCATACATCAGATTTTTTTGGTGCGTACGCACATTTATGGCTTTGTCCGTACGCAATGTTTTAGTATGAATTCAACGCAAGTCTTTGTACATGAGGCCCCTGGAGTGGCCTAGCCAGTCTCCAGATCTCAACCCCATAGAAAATCTTTGGAGGGAGTTGAAAGTCTGTGTTGCCCAGCGACAGCCCCAAAACATCACTGCTCTAGAGGAGATCTGCATGGAGGAATGGGCCAAAATACCAGCAACAGTGTGTGAAAACCTTGTGAAGACTTACAGAAAACGTTTGACCTGTGTCATTGCCAACAAAGGGTATATAACAAAGTATTGAGAAACTTTTGTTATTGACCAAATACTTATTTTCCACCATAATTTGCAAATAAATTCATAACAAATCCTACAATGTGATTTTCTGGAGAAAAAAAATCTCATTTTGTCTGTCATAGTTGACGTGTACCTATGATGAAAATTACAGGCCTCATCTTTTTAAGTGGGAGAACTTGCACAATTGGTGGCTGACTAAATACTTTTTTTCCCCCACTGTGTGTGTGTGTATGTATATGTGTATATGTGTATATATATATATATATATATATATATACACACACACACACACACAGCTCAAAAAAATTAAGGGAACACTAAAATAACATCCTAGATCTGAATGAATGAAATAATCTTATTAAATACTTTTTTCTTTACATAGTTGAATGTGCTGACAACAAAATCACACAAATTATCAATGGAAATCAAATGTATCAACCCATGGAGGTCTGGATTTGGAGTCACCCTCAAAATTAAAGTGGAAAACCACACTACAGGCTGATCCAACTTTGATGTAATGGCCTCAGTAGTGTGTGGCCTCCACGTGCCTGTATGACCTCCCTACAACGCCTGGGCATGCTCCTGATGAGGTGGCGGATGGTCTCCTGAGGGATCTCCTCCCAGACCTGGACTAAAGCATCCGCCAACTCCTGGACAGTCTGTGGTGCAACGTGGCGTTGGTGGATGGAGCGAGACATGATGTCCCAGATGTGCTCAATTGGATTCAGGTCTGGGGAACGGGCGGGCCAGTCCATAGCATCAATGCCTTCCTCTTGCAGGAACTGCTGACACACTCCAGCCACATGAGGTCTAGCATTGTCTTGCATTAGGAGGAACCCAGGGCCAACCGCACCAGCATATGGTCTCACAAGGGGTCTGAGGATCTCATCTTGGTACCTAATGGCAGTCAGGCTATCTCTGGCGAGCACATGGAGGGCTGTGCGGCCCCCCAAAGAAATGCCACCCCACACCATGACTGACCCACCGCCAAACCGGTCATGCTGGAGGATGTTGCAGGCAGCAGAACGTTCTCCACGGCGTCTCCAGACTCTGTCACGTCTGTCACATGTGCTCAGTGTGAACCTGCTTTCATCTGTGAAGAGCACAGGGCGCCAGTGGCAAATTTGCCAATCTTGGTATTTAAAGCCTTAGGCTAAATAAATCATTATGGAGCGCAGACTAAGCCATAACAGTTTGAACCCGATGGTTAGTGCAGGCAATAGACGAGGGTATAACCTATTGTACACTAATCTTCCAACATTACCATGGGTTGAAGAACTGAACCCAACTTTCAGGATGACTCAAACCACTATTTTTGATTTATCAGTATATTTTGTGCGTAAAGGCTCTTCAAACCAGTTTTTTATGATTAATACATTATTTCCTAAATAATCTACCAATTGGTGCTGAAACAGAGACAAATATGCATATACATTTCTTTAGATGGCTCTTTCATTGAGCCCTAATGTTCTGAACCCGTTCTCTCGATTTATTCTAGTGAGTCTGTCGACTAAATTCAAACTAAAAGGTACACCGAATTTAAAGGGATGGCTTAAGATAAACATACTGAAACCCCACAAGAAAATATCTTGGCCACCAAGTGTGAGGGTTTTCAGCAGTTGAATGAAATGTATTCAGAGCGTGCAAGGTCGCCAGCCACACCTGCTACACAACTGAATAAGGTAAGCCTGAATACCAAATACTGAGAAGTACGTAGGAAAGGCGGACATGATGTTGGACCTTTTAATGAAAAGTAATGTACAGTTCCCAAATGACCACTTCTCTATTAAAAAAATACATTTTGAAGTGGACCATGATTATCCTACTTCAAATACAACTAATACAGACTACTCAATTCAAGTCCTATTTCGTGTCTAATAGAGCTTCAAGTGTCCAGTGACTTTGTCCACAAGATCAGCTGGTCCAGGGCCTACTCCCAACACAGTACGGGATCCTGGTGCTATCTGGGTCCTCCCTGCATCTTGGATCAGACTGACAGGCAGCCCTACCTCTTTGGCATGGGTTAGCAGTTCTATCAGACTGTCCTCATCTGGAGCTTTAACCACAACCTTGGGCTGGCCACAGTACTCCCATTGCTTCAGAAGCTCAGGGTTCCTGCGCTGGACCTGCTTATAGGCCGACACAGCAGCGTGTGAGCACTGGGCTGCCACTTTCCCCTTGCCCATCTTCAGGTCGGATCGGACCACCAGGATCATTTTGAACTCCCCTCCTTCTCCCATGACGCTGGCGGCCATTTCACCCCCGCTGCCATTCCCCATCGCCGCCCCGATGAGGTCTTTGGAGGAGTTGCTGAACCGAGCCCGGACGTGCCAGCCAAGGCAAAGTCCACAGCCCACTCCTCCCAATATTCCAATGGCTACCTGGCCGTATAGGGAATCCATCTTGAGACTTGTCAAACCTGAAAGTTGATTTAAGGCTGTGAATTTATTAAAGGCAATCTGAATTTATTGTAGGCTTCATCTCTTAGCTACATAGTCTAAGTATGCCTTTCACTGTAATGTCTACACCTGTTGTATTCGGCGCATGTGGCGAATAAAATTTGATTTGTTAGGGCCCTATATAATCATTTAAATGTTTGGCCTGATTCTGTTTTTCCCTAAATTCCGTTTTGTTTTTCCAGGTGTCCATTTTCCCGTTTTATTTCAGGTTTTTGCTATCAAAATCACACTTCTAATTTCATATGAATAACAACTATGTTAGTTGTTCTAAGTCAACAATAATGATTATACTACATCAGGACACCACTTTCGAGGTCTAGGAAAATTCGATTAAATTAAATTTCGATTTGTGGGTGTAGTTACCCTATAATTCCAGTGCGCACATTGCAAGAGGATGTTTAGTTATGTTTTTGGATTGATGCAAATAATCATGATATCATTCTGGCAGGTATGCATAGGCTACTTTGTAGTTAACATTGAATTGATTAGGTTTTTGGGTTAACATCTACCAGAAGATTTTTCATTAACGTCATCGCTAACGGCTACACAAAGTGGTAGCTGGGCGCACATACACAGACCGGGGAATTCTCGTTGCCTCTTCAGAAGGTTGCATTAAATAAGAATCACTGTTGCATTCTGTTTGTCTTATGATAAACGTGTGCTAATTAATGTAATACATAGTTGATTCCCTAAGTTCAATACGTTTAATATTGTTGAATTCCGTTAAATTTTATGGATTCCGTCCATTTTATAGGGCCCTACATTGTTGGCTAACTAGTTAGGCACTAAAATCACCTAGCTACCTAAGGTTACCCTAAATGTGTTTCCACTTCAGACAAACATTGACCTGTCATCAGTTGATCTGATAGGATTGTTGAACATGGTAACTTAACTGTTTGACTCAGGGGAGAGAACAAGAGATTCCGAACTTACAGAGTAGGCTACCGTCAAAATATCTTTGCTACCATTGAACTAGCATGTAACTAACGAGTTAGCTATCCTAAGTCAACTTCGCAATATCACCTCAATGGAGGCAGAATTCGTAACCTTTTTACCTGACGCCTTCATAAAGTCATAACATATTGCATAGCAGTTTATGACCACATTTCACCGATTTTTACCTGCTCCCAGCGAGATCAACGCGCTTACATTCGTCTTCATCCACCGTCCACTTCTGATGACGTCACAGTAAATACACTGGGCACGTTTCAGTATGAAGAGGCGACAACTGGGAGATGCAAATAAATTGGGGGTGTCTCTGAGTTTATGCAGCTTTTTAGGTTTTATGTTCTATTAATAATCAAGATTATTGAAGTTTTTGAAAATAACATGGTTCAATTTCAAAGTATTACTATCCCATGTATTTAATTAATAGATTCTCTAGGTCAGTCTTTTTAATGGTGGGTGCACATGTCAGAGTAAAGAAATTAAGAAAAAAGTGTAGTAATCATGGCCAAATACCGACTGGGCACTCAAGGCACGTGCCCAGGGGCTCCTCACTCAGATATCATATTTACATGGCATAAGTTACTGCAAAGATTGCTCTCCACCCATGGTAAAATTAGTCGAATTGCATGAAATTTGTTATAAAATTGCTAAATGTTCTCTCAAGACTGCAAATGTTAAGAAAACGACTGCACTGATTTGTTGCTCTCGAACGCACCCTGAGCATGTGCCGCTCAGCTTTACCTGGCTTTGAAGTACCTGGATATACTCATCGCCTATCTGTTAATGGATGGGGCTTAGATCAAAGCTCATCCAAATGATAAGGTGTTTTGTGGTACTACTATACACCATTCCTATTGGCTCGTGGTCTGCGCTTCAGCGGAAGTACACGCAGACACTGAAGAGGAAGCGAGACACCAATAGAGATAGATAGAGGACTCATCTTTGTATCTGTGCCATTATAGCGTCTGTGACACCACAAGCGCCATTGAGGCAATCTCCATTTTGAAGTAGTCAATTTTCTTCTTAACGATTGGCTGATCCCTCCTGATGACCTGTTTGGACACGACTCCAACAGTGTCATCATGAGGCATCAGCCAATGAAGTTCGAAGTCCCACCCAGTTGACTACATTAAAATGGTGGAAGTCCTTAATGGCGCTGCCCATGCTTAAATGACCTTTTGGCCATTAGAGGCCTCTATCATTCTCTATGGACACACCCCACAGTTTCTTTCTGGTTTAATGAAAGTCAATGAACTAAGTAGACCATACACAGCTGCTATTGCATTGGTGTCTATGGGAGACATGTCCAGTTAAGTAGATCGGAACTTTTTTCAATGGTATGAAAAATGTATGCACTCACTAACTGAAAGTCGCTCTGGATAAGAGCGTCTGCTAAATGACTAAAATGTAAATGTAAAATGTAAACGGCCTCAGTGAACTATCTTTCTTTATCGACCATCTTTGGTACGCGGTCCATGGAATAAAACACACGTCTGTTTCCTGTGCTGTAGGCTGCGGCGTTTGACAGCTCGAGAGTGAAAGGAGAAGGTAGGGGGACTATTTGTATCGTTCATGTCTGCTCATTGTCGTGGCGTGTTCATAATAGTAGTTAGTAGAATAACATTAGGACACATCCAGTCTATCCCCATTTGACATTTGGCTATCCTCCATCATCAGCATGTCTTTGTAAAATGTCAGTCTAAGGCTACTGACGCGTGCCAGTGCCAGGTTTTGCTCAGGATAAAATAAGGTTTACATTGCTATAGGTACCCAAATAATATATTTTGAGCTGCTCTAAAATAAAATAAGTGAATGAAATAGTGAGTCCTTGATGATTGCAAATGTTTTAGTGTCTGGTGAAAAACCTGTTGGCAGGATAATGCGTGAACATTCTGTTCTGTATGCACCTGGCATCAACTTGCCAGTCTGTTCTGTTCAAGGTTAACTTGTTAATTTCGTGCTCTTAACTTTTTCTCGAGGATCTTTGGCTGGATCATTTATCCTCTAGAGGTGCTAGCTGGCAAATTAAAAGTGATCTAAAATTATCTATGGTGAGATTAACACCAATTAACACCAAGTGTTTAGGCGGTCATTTTGACTGCATATGAATTTAAAACTGAAATATCGCTGAAATGTTTAAAGTCATTCCCACCTCCGTCCTTAACTTTTACTAAATACGTTTATTTAACACATATGTTGTTAGTATTTTGATATCAATAACAGAATTTGCGTTATAAGCAGTTTTAAGAGGACATATGACATATCATCCCCCCGTAACTCCTACAGTCACATGCAGTTAAGACGTTCTGATTTCTATAAAGTATCAGAAATAGCAGATTCTGAAGTTTCCAAAACACGTACCTTTGCCAAATAACTCTTAAAATAAGAGATTAGCTATATTTCTAAATATCACTTCTTCCAAAAATAACCGCAGTTCTTTTGCACTCCACATGTGAGCATGCGGCAGAAGATTGCCTACAGTAACAAACATAAACTAATGAAAATGCTATTGTGCTATTTTTTCGTATTCGAATGTTACCCAAGACATTCATAAACACAACCAAATAATGATTTTTCCAATCGCATATATGACATTTATTTCCTATTTTGTTCTATACTGCTCTCCTTTTGATCCTCGATAACATCACAAATTCCCATCAGATGAACTCCTTGAATGCCCTACTCCTTGAAGTTTGCAGTTGTGTCTAAAAAACACTATTTTGTTCAAAACATATATATTTTTAGCCCTTTAATGCAGTGTTTCCCAACCAGGGGTACTAGTGTAATCGGTAACGTCACTCGCTCTGAGACCTTGAAGTAGTTGTTGTGGAGCAATAGTAACAATGCTTTGTGTGAGGCAGTTGTTGATGTATTCAGATGGTCCCTGGTTCAAGCCCAGGTTGGGGCGAGGAGAGGGACGGAAGCAAAAATGTTACATTGGTGCCATGACCCGGATCACTTAGTTGGGCAGCCCAGCTGCTGGTGTTGCTGCGAAGGAGGAGGTCAAAGGTGGGTGAGTGTAACCGGTGTGAAATGGCTAGCTAGTTAACGGTGCACGCTTGTTGCGTTTCAATCGATGACGTCACTCGCTGAGCCCTTCAAGTATTTGTTTCCTTGCTCTGCATGGGCTGCAGCTTTTGTGGAGCAATAGGTAACCATGCTTCGTGGGAGGCAGTTGAGGATGTGTTTCAAAGGGTCCTTGATTCAAGTCCAGGTTGGGGCAACACTGTTACACTAGGACCCCTGCCGTACTTGGCCTATACACATGTGGGTACTGGTAATAGGCCTACTGGTAAAATGCACGAGGGGGTACTTCAGGGGTACACCGGGCAGAGCAAAATTCAGTTGGTGGTACAGTAACAGAAAAATGTTGGGAACCACTGCTTTAGTGTGTTTACTTTACTGTATTTGTAGGGTACTAGGGGGTAACTAGTAGTGGATTAGTTGTGAGCAGTGCAGGAGGTGGGCTCATGAGTTGTGCTCCAATCTTACTGGGGATAGCTTTATTTGTGACCTATGTACAAATTAGAATCCTAGCAGAGCATAAGAGAGTTGCCACATCAATGTTACACTGAGTTAATTAGTTAAGTTATTGTTATTAAATGTTATATTCCAATGTTATTTAATGTTATTAGTTATATTCCATTCCAATATTATATTCCAATTAATATTTTTTTATGAATTATAAACAATTGAAAATCTTTTGCTCCTGAATGTCATTTTTAAAGACTGCTGGGATTCAAAATCTTGCATTATTCAAATAATATTTAGTGCATTGTATATAATGAATTGTATGGAACAACAATGAAAGAACAAATAAAATTAATGTGCAGGTGAGTTAAAGAGGGACTTTACATCAAATATCCTCATAGTGCAGATATTAATGGTGACATGTGCAACACCATTCCCCCCCCCCCATATTTTATTTAAATAATAAAAATAAGACAGCTACACTTAGCTTTTAAGTATTACTTACTAAAGAATTTCTAAATAAAACTGATTAAAATCGATTTTAACACACTTGTGTGAAACCCTATGCTATAATCTTCTAGCGGGGTAACTGGCACACCCAGGGCCAGTTACTCCATTTCATGAAATAACTAAAAAAGTGTAAACTGTAGCCATTTATTTACCTTTATAGTTTATTTGCCTAAACATGACATTCATCCACATGCAATTTCTTTCTCCAAACATTGCTTTTTTTGTGTCAGCAATTAGACATTGTTAATAGGGGGGGGCTAGTTACCCCTAGAACCCTATTTGGGATGTGGCTTTTCAACAGGAAAAGTTCCAAAATCACTGGTCTATAAATCTGCTATTTTAGAGGGGGACTGTTACTGATACAGGTATTCTGTATGTGTATTTGTGTTTTTCCTCTCCTTCTGCCCTAATCACAGGTCGTTGGTGTGTCCCACCTGTCAGATTGCTGAGGTGTACCAACCAGTGGACACTCCTCCTGATTGCACCACCTGTTTCTGGTTTTCATTACCCAATCACATCACACATCCCCTGGTTTAAAAACCCATTCAGTTGTGTTTCTCCCAATACTCTTTTTTTTTTCCCTCACACATTAGGCTACACAGACACAAACTTCTTGTCACAGACCGTTTTGATAGATTGACTACCTTCATACACCACAGTCATAGGCCATACATCTCACTTTGTCCTGTTCCATGTGAGTATGTTTTACTGTGGGGTCTTTTTTGCTATTGTCTAGTCACTCGTTTGCAGTTTAGTCCCTATTTTACCTATGTTTGTTTGTGCCTGGGGAAAAAGGGCATTTTTTGCAGTTAGATCTGAGTGGACCACCCACTGTATTTTTGTATAGTTAGTAGCAGGCGAAGCGGTTCTTTAGGCAGGCAGGATCAGTTTAGGGGTTTTTGAATTTATTATTTCATTCCTTGGGTCCAGCTCAGCCCCTTTCCCCAAACCGTTTACCGTGTGTTTAAAATAAACGTTTTGTGTTTGACGGTAGGATTGGTTGTCAGTGTATTTTGTTCTCACTGTTCCTTTTCACTATTCTAATTCACATGAGTTATGTTACGGGTGTCTTTACCATCCACCCTAGACTTTTAAAGCCACTAGGTTCGTAACAGGGACCAACTCAGGACAGGATGTTAGGTAATAGCTTGAGTGCAAGAAGGACATATTGTTGTTACATTGGCTCTATCAAGCTTTATTCAAACAACATGCCATGCATTATTTGTTTTCTCTTACTTGGATTGAAATAATGGATGTAGGCCTATTACAATAGCATGCACACAATGGCATGCAATGCATAAGTATGTCATTATAATGCAATACTAGCCACAAATGTATCAGTATTAGACTTTTCAGTGGTAATTTAGGCCATGTCTTCTCAAGACATTACCTGAAAATCTCCTCACCCTGGGTGTCTTCTCAGTTTCGTCTGGGTAAGGCTGCCATTCTCTTTCTTTGCTCAATCCAAATAGAGATTCGTTAGATGCCTGTTGCAGGAAAGTTATATGAATGTATTTTTAAAGCTTTAGTCTTGATCTCTTGGGGTAGTTACTAGGCTAACTATGAAAAGTCGGCTCACATTTACTCCTGCCTGCCACCACCCCCTCTGCAGCCCCCGACTATCCTTCTAGTGATTTATCCCTTTACGTGCCCCCAGTCCCCCACGACACCCCACACTGGGCTATAGTCATGTAGGCTATGATTCTATTACAACCGGAGTTTGAAACTGTGGTTTTGGGTACATTCCTGGCGGACTCAAGACATCTCGCGGGGCGGTGAGTTGCTCTCTCTGCCTCGAACAGTGAAAAATGTGACTTGTGTGCCAAGAGATTCATATTACTTTTTGGTACTGTTGATACTTGAAACCAGTGCGTAGGCTACTGCGTGGAGAGGTTTAGTGTTGCTAGAATTGCTTGTTAAAAACATTTAATTTGACGCGGTAATTTAGACTATCGCGTCCTAGAGTCTGTGGACTATGATTTACGCTTGAGACCACCATCCGTGGAGGATGCACAGCCCAGAACGCGCACGACCCCACAATTCCCAACCAATGCATCTCCGGTATGCGTCCTCTATTCGTCTGAATATGTTGACAGTTTGATAAATGTCTTGAGCTGCACTGACAATTCGAGAAGTATGAAAGCCAACGGTCCAATATTCGAGAACACTCCTGTGCGTACAAGTACAAACCCTTAACGGCGCACGGGGCCTCACGCACCTAGTCTGTTGTTTTTGAAGGAAGTTATTGCGTAATCGAGTCCCGTTTTGGCACACTACGCGCTGCTGGATTTACACCACGCGCTGTTTTGTTCTTTTCAGCAGTATTTTGAAATGGCAGATTGTGAAAACAACATGAGTAAATCAATGATCGTCGTCTAATGATGAAGCGCAGTCGGGTGGACTACTACAGACCGTTGTGATGCTGGGAATTGGTTAACATTTTTGCCTCAAGTTGCGTCAACACAGCCAAACAACACTCCCGTTGACGCACGCGAGTAGACTAGACATATTAATTAAAGCAAGGAGCTTGAATAGCTCTCTGCAACGCAGCTGGACATGACTCATGATGCATATTGCTCTCCTTTTTGGATGACTGTCCAGACTGTCAATCCAAAGGTGTTTGGTCTTAGCCAAAGTTACTTCTCTCATGCAAAAACAGTCAAGGTATGATTAGACAGTTAGTTGAAATTGATATGGGGCATCCAATACCTTTACTCCCCCTAAACTTTAAATGTCTGGGTTAACTTTGAGGGTAAGAATCTGTCTGTTGTGCTGCACCAACTCATGTAAATAGCCCCAGTGACCTCACTCTGCATTGTTGAGTGTGTAGGTGTAGCTTATGCTCCTACATGTAGCCTTTAAACTCAATACTGATTGACACATTTTAATGCCGCTGTATCATCAGCCTACTATAAATACTGTCCTCAGTCATCTCTTCCAACCCTGTATTTGTCTTAGAAGGAACCAGTAAAACACAGTACTTTCTCTGTAGTATTGATTTTAAATACCCTGCTCATTCACTTACCAGGTTTTAATGAATTGTATTTGTAATTAGTGATGAACTGTTGCATACCTATATGCCGCCCTATACCATTCAGCATTATGTTTCATTGACCATCACGTTTGTTCCAAAGGCAGCCAGCTATTATTTTCACAAAGGAAGAAAACATGACCCTACTCTGGCCTCAGAATTCCTATCTAGAATCTAAAGAGCCATCAAGGGCCCCTGTAAAGTCAACGATGTACATTGTCTTCTGTCTGTCAGCCCGGTCAATGTGGACGTTTGGAAACTGAATCCAGGGGCCCTCCTGTATTGGAGCCGATGGCACTAAATAGAGGGATTAAGAGGCTGTGACACTGACACTTCCACCAGATTGAGAGCTGAGTGGTCTGCGTGCTGGTACTCTCAGCTCTGAGCTCTCTCTCTCTCTCGCACACACAGCCTCAGAAAAATGGGGGTGGACAGGACACTGGGTTAATAAGTGTCCCTGCTATGTCTCACTCGCACCACCTCCCGTCTCCTTCTGGTTCTGGTCTGTAACATCCCATAGAGCGACTGTGTAGCATAACAGATGTGTCTAGATGCAGAATGATGGATCCTTTCACTGAAGTATCTGGGAAGAGACGAATGCTCAGAAATGTGTTGGCTTGTTAGTGTATTCTTGAGAAAAACGTGGTGGTGGATAGTATCTCTTTTATCACCATTGGTCCTTATCTCTGACACATTACCCTGTTGTCTACGTACTATATAGGTTACCTTGCATCTGCACTGTTCTACTCTGTTCTTCAGAGGCTGCCTGTTGTGATCATTTGGGACATCTAATCTATGACCTTTAAAAAAAAAATAAAGTACAGACACTCACTGACTAGGGGATCAGAGATTTCACAGAGCCTGTGCCGTGTCCTGCAGATTAGTGGTAACCCGATAAAGCGCTGTGCGTGACCTAATGATACTATCACCTTCTGCACTCAGATCACCACTCAGTCACGTCTTGCCAACACCACACTGTCGGTCCCATATCCTGCAGCCCTCTGGTCACGACTTAGCCTACCAACAGCACAGAGTCCCCTAGGTCTGCTCTAACCACAGTCTGTCCCTTATGCAATTTTTGTCGTTCCTCTCTCTAGGTGTCCCCCAGTCCTCCCACTACTCAATGAGATGGCAGAGAATGGGGCAGACTGCGAGCTGCCTAGCGGCCAAGGAACAGCACAACAGGCAGTCTGCAGGTAGGGACCGCTGAATGAACCACTATATAGTTAATGATTGTTATTGTTGACATAACATACAGTGATGTAGGCCTAAGTGTTTTTGTTCACACTGACTGAAGAACATAAAAACCTGCACTTTGACAGTATCACTTGAGTTTATTTAAGCTACACCTTAGCAGTTCACACTGACTGACATGTCTTTAGAGGTGGTTGAGGCAAACCCCACTGTGTGGATGTGTTGATATAGACTCCTTGTCGCTGAGGGAGAGGAAGCAGAGGGACCGTGAGAAGTGCGTGTCTCTAGTGCTATGGAAGAAACCGCTCGTCACGCTACACTACTTCCTGCTTGAGCTGCTCATCACCCTGAAGGACTGGAAGTGGAGGTGAGAAACTCACTCAGACCCTCACCTGTCACCTGTTTTTTGCCGTCATTTAGGACAAGTTTGTGTGGTCTTCTCAATTTTTATATTGTTGAATCAGTGTTACAAAGTAAGTGTTGATTATAACGTTTTGAGTACAAAGTATTGAATAAGTGTTACAAAATGGGAAATAAAGAGTATTGATTAAGTGTTGAAATGGAAAGTATTTTAGTCTCTGTAGAAACAGATGTTAAGTTCACAAATCTCCCCAACACTGTGCTCTATTGCATGTCAGACTGAGCAAGTAAACAGTCTAGCTAGTCTGGTGTTTGTAGGAAGACAAAGGTCTTAGTCCACACATACTCCCTACTGCTGAGGGTGAGGTCATGATATGGCAGCCCAGCCACAGACAGACTTGGAGGCAGCAGGGTCAGAGTCTACACTACAAGATAGAGGCTCTTTGTTAATTTGTCTTTCCTCTATTCCTCGCGTCCTCTGTCCTCGCCTCCTTCTCTAACTGCATTTGGGGAGAAGATCCAAGGTCCCTCCCTTTGGACCTTCTCCTTCAAAATGTTTTGAGAAGGAGGCGAGGAGAAAGGATGTGCAGACAGACAGACCTTGAGACTCTCCCTGCTGCCCTCCTGGCTCGCTCCCCTGTACTTAATCCTTTCTGCCTGGCTGTACAGTCCGACAATACAAGACAGGATCATTTATTAAAACAACTACGTAAGCAGGGAGTAGTTAACCTTCATTGATGTTGCAATGAAAGACACCAATTAGATGCCCTGCCAAAATTGATTTTTTTTTTCCCAGCCCATTTAAAAAAGTGTTTATCAGAATACTATTGTGAGTTTATAGTGAGTTCAGTCGAATAATACTCCCACAAATGCCGTATCACTGCAGGCTCAATGATGATGATGATATGGAACCGGTTTCTGATATGAATAACCTTGCCCCAAACATGATCCCTATGTTTTCCCTGTTTTCAGTCACTTAATACTCTATTGACGTAAGGGCCAGTATGAAAAATGTATGCGCTCACTAACTGTAAGTCGCTCTGGATAAGAGCGTCTGCTAAATGACTAAAATGTAAATTAAAGGAGGTCATTGTGCACACCTTGAGAGCCTCTTGTGGTTGAGTCTGAGGGCAACATGTTTATTTACTAAATGACAAGAGGACGTGGTGAATCTCAGGCATCACAAGGCGAGTACCGTGCTGAGAGTATGAGAGAGAGATTCCTATGACCGAAAACATGTTCTGAACAGCGGCATCCTGACGAGACTACGTCGGTGAGCAAATACACCGTCATTGCCCTCTGTTCTACATGGGCGAACGTGCATTCACTGGAGAATAAACTGGATGAGTTCCGTTCGAGACTATCCTATCAAAAAACGGTAATATGCTATGTTTCTCGGAATTGTGGCTGAATGAGGACATGGATAATATACATCTCGCTGGTTTTTCTATGTATGGTCAAGACCGGTCGGCAGACTCGGGTAAGACGAAGGGAGGAGGGGTGTGTCTCTTTTTTTAATAACAGCTGGTGCGCGATCTTTAATGTTAAGGAGTTTTTGCTGCCTGAGTTAGAATACCTCATGAAAAGCTGCAGACCATACTATTTACCAAGAGTGTTTTCATCTATATATTTTGTAGCTGTCTATTTACCACCACAAACCGATGCTGGTACTAAGACCGCACTCAACAAGCTGTATAGGGCCATAAGTAAACAAGAAAATGCATGTTCAGTGGTTGCTCGTGGCTGGGGATTTCAATGCAGGGAAACTTAAATCTGCTTTACCAAATTTTTACGAGCATGTCACCTGTGCAACTGAAGGTGGCAAAACTCTAGATAACTTTTACTCCACACTCAAAAATGCATACAAGACCCTCCCTTTGGCAAATCTGACCATAACTCCATCCTCCTGCTTCCTGCTTACAAGCAAAAACTCAAACAGGAAGTACCAGTGACACGCTCAATGCGGAAGTGGTCCGATGAAGCGGATGCTAAGCTACAGGACTGTTTTGCTAGCACAGACTGGAATATGTTCCAGGATTCATCCATTTAACACATCAGTCACCAGCTTCATTAATAATAAGTCCGTTGACTGTTGTCCCCACAGTAACTGTATGTACATACCCCAACCAGAAGCCATGGATTATAGGCAGCATCTGCACTGAGCTAAAGGCTAGAGCTGCCGCTTTCAAAGAGCGGTACACTATTCCAGACGCTTATAAGAATTCCTGCTACGACCTCCGAGCCATCAAACAGGCAAGCGTCAATACAGGACTAAGATCAAATCCTAATGGATTACCAGGCAAGCTAAATGCCTACTATGCTCACTTTGAGACAAGCAAACTGAACCATGCATGAGAGAACCAGCTGTTCCGGACGACTGTGTGATCTCGCTCTGCGTAGCCGATGTAAGTCCTTTACAGGTTAACATTTGCAAGGCTGCATGGCCAGACAGAATACCAGGACGCATACTCATGTGATGACCAGCTGGCAAGTGTCTTCACTGACATTTTCAACCTATCCCTGCCCCGTCTGTAATACCAACTTATTTCAAGTAGACCACCATAATCCCCGTGCCCAAGAATGCCAAGGTAACCTGCCTAAATGACTATCTCCCTGTAGCACTCACATCTATAGCCATGAAATGTTTTGAAAGGCTGGTCATGGCTCACATTAACACCATCATCCCAGACACCCTGGACCCACTCCAATTTGCATACTGCCCCAACAGATCCACAGATGATCCAATCTCTATTGCACTCAACACTGCCCTCACCCACCTGGACAAAAAGAATACCTATGTAGTAAAAAAACAGCATTTTTACATCTATGCATTCAACGCCATAGTCCCCTCCTAGCTCACCACCAAGCTAAGGACCCTTGGACCAGGCAGTGAGGGTAGGCAACAACACATCCGCCACGCTGACCATCAACACAGGGGCCTCTCAGGGGTGAGTGCTTAGTCCCCTCCTGTACTCCCTGTTTACCCACGACTGTGTGGCCACACAAGACTCCAACATCAAGTTTGCTGATGACACGACGGTGTTAGAACTGATCACCGACGAGGATGAGGCAGCCTATAGGAAGAATGTCAGAGACCTGGCAGTGTAGTGCAAGGACAAGAACCTCTCCCTCAATGTCAGCAAGACAAAGGAGCTGATCGTGGACTACAGGAAACGGAGGAGCAAGCACGCCCCCATCCACATCTGTGTGTAGTGGAGCGGGTCGAGAGCTTCAAGTTCCTCAGTGTCCACATCACAAAGGAATGAACATGGTCCACACAGACCCACACAGTTGTAAAGAGGGCATGACAGCGCCTCTTCATTCTCAGGAGGCTGAATAGATTTGGCATGAGCCCTCAGATCCCCAAAATTCTACAGCTGCACCACTGAGAGCATCTTGACTAGCTGCATCACCGCTTTATACGGCAACTGCAAGGTACCCGACCGCAAGGCGCTACTGAGGGTGGTGAATACAGCCCAGTTCATCACTGGGGCCGAGCTCCCTGCCATCCAGGACCTCTATACCAGGCTGTGTAAAAGGAAGCCCCAAAAAATGGTTTAAGACTCCAGCCACCCAAGCCATAGACTGTTCTCTCTGCTGAACATCAAGTCTGACACTAACAGGCACCTGAACCGCTTCTATCCCCAAGCCATAAGACTGCTAAATAGATAACAAAATGGCTACTATCTGCATTGACCCTTCTATTGTTATTTTCGACTGTCTCAATGCACACTCTGGAACTGACCGTGTATATAGTTTACTTACATTCCTGTGTTCTTCTTATTTCTATTTCTCGTGTGTTTTTGTTGTACTTGAATTTTTCATACTTTTTTCATGGAACTACTGATATAGATTACTGCATTGTTTGTAAAGCGCAAGCAAGAAAGGCTTTTCACTGTACTAGTGCACATGACAATACAACTTTTAGGGTTAGGGTTGAGGCTAGGGTTAGGATTAGAGTTGAGGCTAGGGTAAGGGTTGAGCCAGCATGTGAACATGAAGCAAGGGTTAGGGTTGAGGGTTAGCGTTAGGGTTGAGCCAGAATGTGGATATAAAGGTAAGGGTTAGCTTTATTCACTTAATAATCTCACATTTGATTGAACATGCATTTAAATCATGAACTGCATTTCAGTTAATTCCTGAACAGACAAATAATCTAAACGGCAACCCCTCAGCCTCAGACGCCCACTTAAACACACTGGGAGGATCAGCCTGCGTGCCAGCTCAAATCCAGGGGGCTGATAGTTGTCACCCGCTTCCCTTGAAAAACTGTTTGCCCTACAGCCAATTCTGTCGAATCAAAAGAATTTGCAAAAATACAGTCTGATTTCGACAGAAATATGGCTGAGACGCAAAGAAAATTCAAGGAGAGGGGGTACAAAAATGGTCAGATTAATACTGCCATTGAGAAAATTCAAAACAAATCAAGACATCTCTTTCAAGGACAGTCTCGTAAAAAGAAGCATTCTTACGTTCTAACTACACGCTATTCAAAGTGCTCTGAACAAATTTAAGGGAATCGTTCACAAACATTGGCACATTCTGGGATCCGATGACAGTATAGGTAATGTGTTTTCGGACCCTCCCTTGGTAGTATTCTCGCGGGGCAGAAATCTCAGATCAATTGATAAACTCTGATTTATCACACAAAAATATCTCTTTGCACCTCTACCAGATGGAAACGAGAAGTGTAATGGTTGCGCTCAATTCAATGGCACTTACAAATGTACATCCTCAAAACACCCCCAAACAGGGAAACAGATCCCAATAAAAGGTGTTATCACGTGCTCCACTAAGGCAGTTATTTATCTTATAACTTGTCCTTGTGGTAAAAATGATGTGGGTAAAATAAAGCGTGAATTAAAAGGACGAATCTCGAAGCATCATAGCACCATTAGGTGCAAAAACTCGACGTACCCAGTCGCGGCACACTTTTTGGAAGCGAACCACTCGATTACGTTATATCGGCATCGAACATGTCACCCTCCCTAGGAGAGGTGGTGACCTCGACAACATATTGTTAAGACGAGAGACTGCCTGGATCTTTAATTTATAGACCCTTGCTCCCTTCGGTCTCAACGTAGACTTTGATCTGAAGCCAGTCTTGTGATTTTGCTATTCATTGTAAATGTTTGTGGGCCTATGTAGCCAGATTGTGATCGTATGCTATCCATTCATGTTTTTTCTATGTTCTGTTTATCTGTGAATTAACCAATATCAGTCCACACCCGGCCATGATTAGACACCTGTGTGTGTCCTTTGACACTATATAAACTAGTGACCCACAGTGTTTGTCACTATACCCTGATGAAGATAGCTTGTCTGTCAACGTTGGTTATTATATTATTGCATCTGAGCTCCTAGAGTGTGCAGCTCTCCTTTTCTTTTTCAAGAGCTCAAGGCCAGCCACCATCTGGTCTGCCCATTTGCTCATCCTCCTCTCCCTCCCCCTTATCTTCTTTACCTCCCTCCCCTCCTCCTCTTTTCCCTCTTTCCTCCATCCCTCTCTTCTTTCCTCAGGTTATGGCGACAAAGACATTCTGTCTTCTCTGCTGGTGCTGGTCACCCTCTTCTCTATCGCCTACTCTGTTGAAGGAAAACATCAGAAGGTGAAGTGTGTGTGTGTGTGTGTCACGTCTGTAGTAAATTAGCTGTTCATTTGGTACAGTGTGTGTGCATCAGGGGTTGCTAATTAACGTTCCTAAGCCTTTATAAAGCTGTTGTCTCCAGAGATCACAAGCTGAAAAAAAAGAGTATTAAACTTACTACACACTTACCTTCACACACTTACCTTCACCTGCCCTATTTACCACATGCCCTATTTAATCGGTACATTAGCTGTACCACATGAACAGCTAATTTACTGAGCGCACACACACACTGTACCAAATGAACAGCTAATGTACCACAGTAAAAGTGGCTCCAGAGATCCAGACAGAATTGCTTTAAAGCTGCAGCACCAAATATTTTATTGTCCATGTTAAACTCCTAAACTCTAGTCCTAAGGTGTTACGTCATTAATTCTTGGTAACCCTGAAAACAATTGGACATGGCTGGCACTTCCCACCCAGGCTTTTTAAGAGGCCATGAGAGATGCTGCTGCTGCATATAATGTTTTTGTTTTCCTCTGTTCACTGGGGTTTTCTGGGAAATGAGTTTGGTGCCAGAAAAACTCCACAGTGTTCCCGTAATCTACAACATCACTGGCTCTTCCTGAAAACAACCTGTCTGCCCATTTGAGGAGGTGGTGTTGGTCCATATACTGTATGATTGATGGAGGGAGAGATGGGCGGGGGAAGAGAGGGAGAGAGAGGGAAAGAGTTGTGTAAGAGCTGACTTCCTTGTAGAATAACAGTTATTCTGCTCTTCTCTTTGTGTGTGTTGTTTTGAATCTGAACACTCCTATCCTACGGCCCTGTCCTCTAAAACTCTCAACAACAGGCACTAACTGATGATATTTTGCTCATTCTCCCTCTCTCTCTCTATCACATGCCCTCTCACCCCTGCCACTCTCTGCTTCGCCTCTCTCTATTACTTGCGCTCTCTCACCCTCTCTGCCCCTCTCTCCCTCCCTCACGCTCTCCAGGTAGAATCAGGAATTCCCCAGGGCTGCTGTCTAGGCCCATTACTTTTTTCAATCTTTACTAATGACATGCCACTGGCTTTGAGTAAAGCCAGAGTGTCTATGTATGCCGGATGACTCAACACTATACATGTCAGCTACTACAGCGACTGAAATGACTGCAATACTTAACAAAGAGTTGCAGTTAGTTTCAGAGTGGGTGGCAAGGAATAAGTTAGTCCTAAAGATTTCTAAAACTAAAAGCATTGTATTTGGGACAAATCATTCACTAAACCCTAAACCTCAACTAAATCTTGTAATAAATAATGTGGAAATTGAGCAAGTTGAGGTGACTAAACTGTTTGGAGTAACCCTGGATTGTAAACTGTCATGGTCAAAACATATTGATACAACAGTAGCTAAGATGGGGAGAAGTATGTCCATAATAAAGCGCTGCTCTACCTTAAC
The DNA here is from genome assembly GCF_964263955.1 of Coregonus lavaretus. NCBI lineage: Eukaryota > Metazoa > Chordata > Actinopteri > Salmoniformes > Salmonidae > Coregonus > Coregonus lavaretus. Next base: position 31,477,544 of record NC_139997.1, read on the forward strand.
AGCACTATCAACAAGGCAGGTCCTACAGGCCCTAATTTTGTCACACCTGAACTACTGTTCAGTCATGTGGTCAGGTGCCACAAAAAAGGACTTGCAATTTGCTCAGAACAGGGCTGCATGGCTGGCCCTTGGATGTACACAGAGAGCTAATATTAATAATATGCATGTCAATCTCTCCAACTCAAAGTGGAGGAGAGATTGACTTCATCACTACTTGTATTTATGAGAGGTATTGACATGTTGAATGCACCGAGCTGTCTGTTTGAACTACTGGTGCACAGCACGGTCACCCATGCATACCCCACAAGACATGCCACCAGAGGTCTCTTCACAGTCCCCAAGTCCAGAACAGATTATGGGAGGCGCACAGTACTACATAGAGCCATGACTACATGGAACTCTATTCCACATCAAGTAACTGATGCAGGTAGTAAAATTTAGATTTAAAAAACAGATAAAAACACCTTATGGAACAGCGGGGACTGTGAAGCAACACAAACATAGGCGCAGACACTTGCATACACACGCACTATACACACACGTACACATGGATTTTGTACTGTAGATATGTGGTAGTGGTGGAGTAGGGGCCTGAGGGCACACTGTGTGTTGTGAATGTATTGTAATGTTTTTAAAATTGTATGAACTGCCTTAATTTTTCTGGACCCCAGGAAGAGAAGGCAGCAGCTAATTGGGATCCATAATAAATACAAATACTTGCTCTCTCACCCTCTCCCCACTGCTCCCCCTCTTTTTCTGTGGCGCACTTTCACTTTCTGCCTCATGTTTACCTTCTCTCACTCTCTTGTCCCTCCCTCCTTTCTCTAGAACGGAGTAGGGTGCACACAGTGCACACGCAAAACCTCCTGTCTCTCCTACTTCGTTTTTTCTCTCACTCTGCCTGAGTCTCCCATGGCTGACTGTCTCGGTCTGCTGTGAAGCTGACACTGTCTCTCTGTCTGTGTCTGTCCCCTGTGTGCAGTATGTGCAGCACATGGAGAAGAGGTTCCTGTGGTGTGCCTACTGGGTAGGCTTGGGTATCCTGTCCTCTGTGGGACTGGGGACTGGCCTGCACACCTTCCTCCTGTACCTGGTAAGAACTCTCATTTACAATGCAAATACACATTTCCACAATGGTCAGAGAACACTGTTATATACCATGCAAATACATGTTCATATTCAAAAAGAGATCCTTACAACAGTCTCCTGCCATAGAAATGCATGCTGATGCTCAGATTGCACCTAGCCTAAAAACACTTTCATATACCATCCAAATCCTTGTTACTTCTCAGGTTGAAATATCCTCTCTGTATGATGTTACTTAGTCAGTCCCACTGCGTATGATGTCCGTCTCAAACTCGGTGTTGATGCGTGTGTGTGTATAGAACAGTGTGTTACGTTTCCCTCAGTGAATAGGCACACACTGCGGCGGGTAGCAGTAGTGTTTTGACAGGCAGTCCAAAAAATGAGTGCACTCAATGACCCCGCTGACTGAGTGCATGCAAGGATAGCCAACTTCTCTCCTCCCTTTTTCTCTTTTCCTTATCTCTCTCTCTTTTATTTCTCTCGCCGCCTCTCTCTTTTCTTTCTCTCTCCACCTCTGCTGCTCTCTCTTTTTTTTCCCTTTCCACCCTCCTCTCTCCCCCCTCTCCCTGCCTCTCCCTGTTTTGAGCGGCGGTGCGGAGTGGAAAAATGGGGGCTGGCTGCAGATCTGGGCTCCCAAACATCTGGTAGTCTTTACAGCTTGCTCTGAGAGCATTATTAACACTGACTCCCCCATCTGTCATTTGGGAGCAGCACAGTTGCAGTCCCATTGCATTGCCCAGTGGAGCTGAACTGGAAACTGTGTCCTCCATTCTGTGTTTTGGAGAGCCCACGCAAATGTAATTTGAGACGTTTTTATATTTAAATTTTTTTGGGTGACCTGACTTTCCAAGACGCCTGTCTGTTTCTAAGGAGGACGTTGCCATCTAATGGCCTTTTGATGGATCAGTAGATTTTCAGTGCTGTTTGAGGAATCAGTTAAAGTTGCCTGCTTTTGAATGTGGAGCTGATTGAGACTGCTGGATGTATGGGTGCTATTGCAGGGGATGAATTGTGGGTTTGTGCTCTCCTACCCACAGAGGCCTTGGTAGAACCATAGACTTATGGTTAGAACACTGCTCCTTATCTGATCTAGCTTGTCTATGACGCATGTTCATTTCTACAGGAAATGTTCACTACTACAGGAAACCATATTAATGTTTGTTATGATTTTTGCAATGTTTGATGGTTGCAGCGACTTGTTTATAGAAAAGTTTGTGGTCATACGCACATCCTTAAAAATGTAGGTGCTGGGCTAATAAGGAATACTTGTAAAGAACAGGAAGGCCCGCACACTGTTTATGCTTCCCCAATTCACTGCTTTATTGACAACGTGACTTGTGTCCCCTTTCTAGATAGTGTCTTCTTCACAATGGTTGATGCAGCTTTCCTGCTTGGGGTCAGGGGGTTCACTGTAAACCCATGCCCTTTACCTTCGGTGAGCAGTAGGTGGGGACATTTGTCTGTGAATGTGAGTCAGACGCTGCATGCAGTGTATGTAGGTACTGGCAGTGTTCGAGAGGATCAAAACCGTAATGTATCATGGGTAAATTGTGACTGACTGATCTACAAATAATAATTTACATTTACGTCATTTAGCAGACGCTCTTATCCAGAGCGTGAGTGAGTAGTTATTTGAGTAGTTATTTATGATGCAAGGTTCATTGTAGATCACTCAGTCGACAGTCGCCTGCACTGTTGGCTGCAACGTTAAACAAGCCCACCCAGCAAACCAAAATTGGTTCTGTGAATGTTCCCAGAACATTCATTAGGTCATGGCAAATGTTCTCAACACAAACTGTCCAGTCTGCTGATAATGTTTGTATAAAAAATTTGCTGGATGTTGCAAGAACGTTCCTCAAACAAATGTAATCTGTTCTTCAAAGGTTCCCAGAATGTTTCATTAGGGTGTGAGAACAGTCTGGTGAGAACATTGTGGGGACATCACAAAAGATATGTTTCCAAAACACAAAAACTGTCCAGTTGTGCGGATGATTGTACAATATTTATTTTAGGGTGCAAAAAACATTCACCTGATGTCACAAGAACATTCCCAGAAGACATTTTCTTTAAAGGTTCCCAGAATGTTACTTTAGGTTGTGGGAGCATTGTGGGGATATCACAAGAGAGGTTCCCAAAACACCAAATATGCTCAATTGTGATGACATTCATACAATGTTTAAGTTAGGTTGCACAGGACATTCCTATAATGTTGTCAGAACACCTGGTCTAAGTTCTTTAAAGGTTCCCAGAATATTTAATTAAGTAATGGGAGTTGTCTGGGATGTTTCAAGAATATTCCCACTATGTTCCACAATTTACAGATAATTCAGTTTGTATGATGTTCATAGCATATTAATTTTATGTTTAACATAATATTCCATTGATGTTCACGCAATATACATTTTATCTTGTCTTGGAGGTCCTCAGAACATGTCAAGACCATTTAGAAAATGTTATTTAAGTTTTACCTAATATTACCACAACATTCTCAGCATGCAAATGTGTAGCTCCTTAAAGCAGATTGGAATACATCCCCATTATATTTCTCTCCACGCTTAATGGCCATTCACATTTGAAGGTGATATAGAGACGTGCCATTTTCATTCATAGGACATTTGAACAGCATTTAATCATACAAACACAACTATTTTTTACACTTCAAATGTTGACAATCTGCAATGTTTGGTTCCAAAACCAGGTTTTTTATCCTCTGCGCCACCAGGGAAGCTCTCTTATGTCTTAGTTTTTCAGTATATAGCCATGGCAGTATGGTCAATCGAATTCCATGCTTCCTTTTTTGCCTTCTAATACATACAGTGCATTCGGAAAGTATTCAGGCCCCTTGACTTTTTCCGCATTATGTTACGTTACAGCCTTATTCTAAAATGGATTAAATTGTTTTTTTCCCCTCTTCAATCTACACACAATAGCCCATAATGACAAAGCAAAAATGTTTTTAGAAATGTTTGCTAATTTATTCAAAATAAAAAAAACAGATCATATTTACATAAGTATTCAGACCCTTTACTCAGTACTTTGTTAAAGCACCTTTGGCAGCGATTACAGCCTCGATTCTTCTTGGGTATGACGCTACAAGCTTGGCACACCTGTATTTGGGGAGTTTCTCCCATTCTTCTCTGCAGATCCTCTCAAGCTCTGTCAGGTTGGATGGGGAGCGTTGCTGCACAGCTATTTTCAGGTCTCTCCAGAGATGTTCGATCGGGTTCAAGTCCAGGTTCTGGCTGGGCCACTCAAGGACATTCAGAGACTTGTCCCGAAGCCACTCCTGCATTGTCTTGGCTGTGTGCTTAGGGTCGTTGTTCTGTTGGAAGGTGAACCTTCGCCCCAGTCTGAGGTCCTGAGCGCTCTGGAGCAGGTTTTCATCAATGATTTCTCTGTACTTTGCTCCGTTCATCTTTCCCTCGATCCTGACTAGTCTCCCAGTCCCTGCCACTGAAAAACATCCCCACAGTATGATTCTGCCACCACCATGCTTCACTGTAGGGAGGGTGCCAGGTTTCCTCCAGACGTGACGCTTGGCATTCAGGCCAAAGAGTTCCATTTTGGTTTCATCAGACCAGAGAATCTTGTTTCTCATGGTCTGAGAGTATTTAGTTGCCTTTTGGCAAACCAAGCAGGCTGTCATGTGTCTTTTACTGAGTGGTTGTTCCGTCTGGCCACTCTACCATAAAGGCCTGATTGATGGAGTGCTGCAGAGATGGTTGTCCTTCTGGAAGGTTCTCCCATCTCCACAGAGGAACTCTAGAGCTCTGTCAGAAAACTTTTGGGGAATGTTCAGTGGTGGTTGTTACAGATGTTTTCCACAACATTTTATTGAATGTTAGCAGAACATTCTAAACACTAAGTAGAACTTAATGGGAATCCTAGCTAATGTTCTGTAAATGTTCTCTCCTTTAGGAGGTAATGCTGCGTTCACGTGCTATTGGAAACTTCGTGTTAAAATTAAGATAAGTTATTTGCGTAGAGCTTCCTATTGGTTGATTCTGGTACTTTCAAGTGGGAAATTCAGAGCTCATGTTTCTACAACGAGTTTCCAAGTAGGAGAATTCTGAGTTTCCTAGTTCCGACTAGCACATGAACACTGGACTCAGTTATATCATTCCTATAGGACATCACTGAGAGGTCTTGATGTCACTGGTTTTTCTTTCTAAACCAGAGCTTCCTGTGGACATAAAGGGCTCTGCTTATGAGGCATCCTGTGACCTATTCATTCACTACATGGGTGTCAGCAAGCATGTGACTATTTCACGACATGAGTGTTGTCATGTGACTTTCACTTCCTATTTCTGACATAGTGTAGTGAGATATATATTACATTTACGTCATTTAGCAGACGCTCTTATCCAGAGCGACTTACAGTTAGTGAGTGCATACATTATAATTATTATTATTATTTAATCATACTAGCCCCCCGTGGGAATCGAACCCACAACCCTGGCGTTGCAAACGCCATGCTCTACCAACTGAGCTACATCCCTGCCGGCCATTCCCTCCCCTACCCTGGGCCAATTGTGCGCCGCCCCATGGGTCTCCCGGTCGCGGCCGGCTACGACAGAGCCTGGATTCGAACCAGGATCTCTAGTGGCACAGCTAGCACTGCGATGCAGTGCCTTAGACCACTGCGCCACTCGGGAGATGTGTGTGTGTGTGTGTGTGTGTGTGTGTGTGTGTGTGTGTGTGTGTGTGTGTGTGTGTGTGTGTGTGTGTGTGTGTGTGTGTGTGTGTGTGTGTGTGTGTGTGTGTGTGTGTGTGTGTGTGTGTGTGTGTGTGTGTGTGTGTGTGTGTGTATATATATATATGTGTATATATATATATATATATATATATATATATATATATATATATATATATGTGTATATATGTATATGTGTTCTAGAAGGTTGTCTTTTTTAGTGACTTTAGTCATCTGTCTGAAATGTACACAATGTTGCATTCTCCTGAACACGACAGTGATTCCATATATTATAGTTGTATATAATACAATCAGTACCCAGCAGAGGGAGGTAGAGTCAATGCTGATGATGTCCTGACTGACTCACTCGGGCAGTGAAGTGGAGGCTTTCCTGTTCACTGACCTTGGCAATTGCTGCACTTGCCTCCTTTGTGTTTGTGTCACAGTGAGACTGGGAGAGATTGAGTATACATGGACACAACTGGCTGTTGGAGAAACACACACACACCACCCATGCACACACACACCTCTCCTGCCTTCGATTGGCGTGGACTCATGATTCACCAAGCTGCTTAGAGGGAGGGGGTAACTGCTCTTGAAAACAATAGAGTTGTCAATGCACCTCACAACCAGAGGGTAGATCTGATTTCAAGGTTAGGCAGAGAGGCTGTGATGACTATAGTTCTCCTAGTGTGTGTATGTGTTAAGTCTCAGCGCAGACACATGACTCCGAGTTCCTGCTTCTGGCCCATCTGCTCCAGCAACACAGGCCTTTATTGCCAGAGCCCGTCTCCTCTTTACCAACCGTCTCTACCCCTCCACCAACACAGCGGGCATAGCTCTCACAGCAGGGGCCTGGGGTGGGGTGGGGGTTTGTCCCTCTGCTCTCTGTCTCTCCCTGTGCCGGGCCACGTGAGAAGGGGAGGGAGGGAAGAAGGGGGAGGGAGTCGCTGTGACTTGCTGAGGCGTGGTTCCCCAATAGCTGGATCTCGGACACAACAGTCTCCACTCCCAGGGGCTTTAGGTTCCAGAATACACACATCCTACGGACAGATCTACGTCTTTGTCCTATACCTGAGCCCATCAGCAACTACAATGATTACCCTCTCGTCACAGCATCCAGAGCAGTTTCTGTGTTTGTTTGTGAAGTCCTCCTAAATCATGGAAGATTGTATTGTGTCAGTATACCATATAAATCCAGTTTTAATGGGCCTGGAAGGGATGACTGAGACTTGGGGAAATCTAGGCAAAGCTGTAAATAGTTTTGATGAGAGCTCATTTGAGTCATCCACAATTAAATTGCATTCAGTAATGGCTGTTGTCATTAAGTAATTATGGGCAGCTTAGAAAATTGCTGTGATTAACAGTAAATCAACAGCAACAATGTATTAAAAAACCATTATATTCCAAGTCTAACACATTTGTGTTTGGATAAACACAACCAGGCCAGGGTAGTCCCAAACCCACCCGCCCTCTTGCCGCTATTTCTGAGACTCGTCCTGTGTGTGTGTGTGTGTGGGTCGTTCCACCAATTAGGTGTCTTGTGAGTAGTGTAACTTGATTTCACCTGATTTTAACATTCTGTCATAAAGAGCACATGTTCCACTTCATAAAAAACACGTTTTCCCATCTCATGAGGTTCAATAAAAAAAACACTATAGTAAGTGCCAAATAAAGTAACAGGTTTAACTTTTTAACAGGATTGATGATTTCATCTTAAAACAGTTATAAATGCCCTTGTGATAGGGGGTTTAAAAGTTTGTGTGTAACGGGGAGGATCAATTTAAAGTAAGCTTCACAAAATAATAATAATTGTTAAAGCATTTCTAGCCTGTATCTGTGGGTAACAGGGTTGATGTGTTATGTTCGACCCGCTCACTTTTCCACCAGAAAACACCAGAACATGGCCAAAAAGAGTAGAACTAGCTCATCTGCTTTTACACTATGGTTTGACTATTAGATGTCTAATGTTTCTTTAGAACATCTTATTTTTTTAAAGGATTAGTTTCACCACATTAAAACGTAAGTTCAGTTCACGTAACAGGGTTGACCTTAACATGAAGGACAGAATCACTAATCACATTAAATAAATAATAATCTCCAGAATTTACTTTGTCAAAGCAACAAAATAACTAGGGTTTTATAATGATGGTGAAAACTTTGAGAAATGTTGCGATTAAGTGGGTTAAAATCTTCCTAGAAGTCAGAGGGTGCATGAAGGGACATGTCAAAATGCTAAATTTTGGCACTTCATTGAATTCTCCATGTGGTCTATATTAAAGGGCACTACAATTATAACAGGCTTTGGTGCACAATTTCTACTTATCAAAGGGACGCAAAAGGCACTCATTTCGTGGGAATGACCTGTGTGTGTGTGCGCGCTCTTTGACTATCACTATAATGTCAACTAAACCTCCAGAAAATGCTATCTGTACTTGGGATTATAAAAACACTAGAGTGTTTGTAGCTTGTCTAAGCAGTGTGATTTACCATGTCTTATCTTTCAGAAGTAACCCAATGGATTGGCTAAATAAAGGATACATTCTGTAGTTTTCTATATCCAGCCTCGCGTAGGATTGTCTAAATTACACGTTGTAGAAAGGTTTGCCTAGCGTATACAGATTTTCCCTGAAATTAAGTTTTACTGTTTGTAATTATGATGACCAACACAGCTCAAATTAACGACAACTGTCTCAGAGCGCGCCAACCAAGATCTGCAGTATCTTTCCACTCAGTTGTATCAGTGCTGGACTATTGTCTAGCTAAGCCGGGTGCGATTTTTGCCCCGATTTAGCTGTCCCAGACAAGGTTTTGAGATCGGAGACTAAATCTCCAGGTTGTTGCCTACTCGGGGAGTGCGGCCGTCACCGACGCTCGTTTAATGTGAGCGGGTCAGAGACGCAATCTGAGGGCTACCGATCCCATCCAGACATCCCGATATTTTCAAATATGTTTGATTTTATCGGCACAAAATCTGCAATGCTCTTGTAGTGTGAGATATGCAACGACAAGATTTGAGAACGCAGATCAGCAATATCCAAGGAGAGCTCGCCAGAGAAGAAGCCAGTGAGATGATGACGTTTTATCGCATCACCCAGAATGTGTAGACTCTCGAACAGGAGCGTTGACTACTACTAGTATGCGTTTGTACTTGTCAAATCGTTACAGCTCTGACAAGCTCTTTACACACAATGTTATTCAATTCAAAATGTATTGGCTAGATATTTCAACTCTGTATGGCAAACGTGAATATCTGACTGAAAACGTTCATGATGTTGCTTTGAGCCACAGCTCGTTCTAGCTATCTAATCACATCACATCCTAGTTTTTGTGAGAGAGCGTGGTATCAAGAATCCTCACGACCAAGTGAAGAATCTTGTAGTGTGTGACCCCCCCCCATCCGCATTGTTTAGTGTGCACACCACTACATTGCCAAGACAAAGAACGACAGGAAAGACGGTCGTTTAATGTGAGATGCTCAGCGACATTAGGATTTAAAAAGTTGTGTAGTGTCTGCCAGGCATTAGAAGTCTAGATGACTATCAACATTCATGTACACAGTCATTCAAATTCATCCAGAGAAACAAAGTTCACATGAACAGACTCCATTACACCCACACTGACACTTACACTTCCTCTGAAACACACACACACACCAGTTGTTGTCCAGTCCCAGAGACTCAGTGTAACTAAAGGTAGTGGTGTGGCTCTGTGGCTGGCAAGTTCTCTACTTACCTGCCTATAGTCAGGGCAGGTGCCCGGGTGGCTGACCGCTGGCCAACCTTCCCAACACGTCAGAACACAGTGCTACACAATAGAGCCCCTTTACAGAGCCCCTGGGCCTTTGTGTCAGTGAGCTGTGAGTCATGGCCCCTTGTCTCTCTATCTGTTGGTTCACTGAAACCACATCTTAGTAGCGGATGAGTGGCAGGGGTGGAGGAGTGGGGGGATGGTTAATTAAATAGGAGTGGGAGGGCTACACACACACTTGTGGTGAAGGAGGGGGAGTGCTCTGACAGGTGTGTGTGTTTGCATGCACTTACTCTCTGTGTCAAAGGTGGCAGAGGAAACCTGTGGCCGTCCATCGATTTTCTGGTGTCAGAACTGGTCCTTTGTTTGTTGCCTTTGTGCTGTAGCGACACACTAAGATCAGGTTCAAACCCCTTTGTAAACCTTTCTGTCACCTGATTTCACGATCCTTTTCAATGTCACTTCATCCATTGGCATATTGAAATAGATCTTTACTTCAATTCAGTCAATTTGAAGCAATTGGCCTACTGTATTTATTTGGAGCTGCGTAGTAGTTGGGCTTTATAGAACTGAATCTGGTCTTTGACCCTAACCTGCTAAAAAGCAGCATTAGTTACAGCATTATAAAGCTGACATGACTGTGCTGGTCTGGTCAGGCATTTCACGCCCCCGGAGATGGTGGCAGTTTCAGGGTTAATGTGTGCCACAGCTGCTCTGGGGGCTGTTGTCCAACCGAACGGTAGTAGGCCTCAATGGAAAACAGAGCACAAAAGCGTGTGTGTTTCTGAAGGGCATAAACAAGAGGCACAAATGTCTTCATTCATCCGTTGATTCATTCATTCTTTCATTCATTCATTGCTGCTCAGTATAGGTTGGCTTGTTTTGGCTGGTCTGTAGCTTATTCTTTAGATGTTTGGGGCTGCTGGTGAACGATGATGTGCAGGCATAATCAAAGTGACTTTGAACTAGCGCACTTGCAGTCTTTAGGGTGTCTATAGCTTGAGTCTGCTGCTCGGGCAAACATCTTGGGACTTACTCCTGTAGTCCCATCAAAGCTGCATGCCAGAGATGTGTAAATAAGAACACTGGGTTAGTGTTTCTGAGTGTGTGTGTGTGTGAGAGAATGTGTGTGTTTACATTTACATTTTAGTCATTTAGCAGACGCTCTTATCCAGAGCGACTTACAGGAGCAATTAGGGTTAAGTGCCTTGCTCAAGGGCACATTTACGTCATTTAGCAGACGCTCTTATCCAGAGCGACTCACCAATTGGTGCGTTCACCCTATAGCCAGTGGGATAACCACTTTACAATTTTGGGGGGGGGGGGGGAACTGCTGAATCACACTTGCAACAATCTCAATCTAACAACTCAGTCATCTGAGGCATGTGGCTGAGTGTGTCTCCCAGCCTCTCCTTAACTGGACAGACCCCAGACAGGAACAGGAGCATTGTTAACACCAAACACAACAGCCTCTCACTGTGAAAGAAAGCCACACAGCCAGTCCCCCTCAGAGGAAGGAAGCCATGCTAGACCAGAGTGGGGTCGTCAGTGTGTAACCCTTCTGGAATGGCAGAATCACGGCTACCACAGGAGGCCAAACCCAAACAGACCAGACCAGACCTGACCAGACCTGACAGTTTGAACCAACCAGAGGAGCTGACAAAATCCTAGCACAGGCAGTAGTTCATTCATTTATCCGTCAAAGTTAATTCGGTTAGCATGAAGCTGGGAATGGTCTTAAACTGCATGTAAATGGATGATTCTACAGAAGTGGTGTAAATTGCAGTCCTACCCCCACCCCCCCAAAATAACTTGGACATTTATTTACATCATGATATGTTCTAATTCAGTCCAAGTCAATAACAAACATATTGTTAATAATATTGTACAAAGTCATCACCTATTTCTATTGAGAGTTGGCTGTCCCAAACCCTGACTTCATGTTTGGAAAAAAAATAAAATAATTAAACTTATTTCAATAGAACATCTTGTTGTTCTATTATTACATTGAAATACAGTATACTGATCTAATTAGTCATTTTATTTCTTTTTAAACATCTTTCCACAAAAATAGGCTGTCCCACCTTTTGATGTCACTACTGAAACACACACATTAAAAGACTGTAGAATGAATGTCTTAAACCACACCCCTACAAATATCACCAGGTGATAGGATTGCACCCCTCTCCAGCATGGCTCTACTGTACTCGAGTTTGCTCTACTTAAGTTTCTTACAATTGAAGAAAGGGCCCATGGACTCTTGATCTAGTGGTCTTGGTCCTTGATCTAGTGGTCTCAACTCACTGGTTCTGGAGCTGGATCTTGGGACCAATTTCCTGGTATACATCTTGGTCTTGGCTCCTGGATATAGCCTTAGTCGTTGGTTTACAAGCCATAGGCAACTCAATTTGAAGAAGACAATGCTCTCTGATCATTGGCTGATCACTCCCAACCCATAGGAATCCCCACCAAGTTGACTACTTTAAATGGTGGAAACCCTCAATGGCAATGTCTTCAGAAAGTATTCACATTCCTAGACTTATTCCACATTTTGTGTTACAGCCTGAATTCAAAATTGATTAAATATTTTTTTGAATCTACACACAACACCCCATAATGACAAAGTGAAAACATGTTTTTAGGAATGTTTTCAAATTTATTGAAAATGAAATACAGAAATATCTAATTTACATACAGTACCGGTCAAAAGTTTGGACACACCTACTCATTCCAGGGTTTTTCTTTTCTTTTTACTATTTTCTACATTGTAGAATAGGTGTGCCTTGTTAAGTTAATTTGTGGAATTTCTTTCCTTCTTAATGCGTTTGAGCCAATCAGTTGTGTTGTGACAAGGTAGGGGTGGTATACAGAAGATAGCCCTATTTGGTAAAAGACCAAGTCCATATATCTATGACAAGAACAGCAAAGAGAAACAACAGTCCATCATTACTTTAAGACACGAAGGTCAGTCAATCTGGAAAACTTCAAGGACTTTGAACGTTTCTTCAAGTGCAGTCGCAAAAACCATCAAACGCTATGATGAAACTGGCTCTCATGAGGACTGCCACAGGAAAGGAAGACCCAGAGTTACCTCTGCTGCAGAGGATACGTTCATTAGAGTTAACTGCACCTCAGATTGCAGCCCAAATAAATGCTTCACAGAGTTCAAGTAACAGACACATCTCAACATCAACTGTTCAGAGGAGACTGTGTGAATCAGGCCTTCATGGTCGAATTGCTGGAAAGAAACCACTACTAAAGGACATCAATAAGAAAAAGAGACTTGCTTGGGCCAAGAAACACGAACAATGGACATTAGACCGGTGGAAATCTGTCCTTTTGGTCTGATGAGTCCAAATGTGAGATTTTTTTATTCCAACCGCTGCGTCTTTGTGAGATGCAGAGTAGGTGAATGGATGATCTCCGCATGTGTGGTTCCCACCGTGAAGCATGGAGGAGGTGTGATGGTGTGGGGGTGCTTTGCTGGTGACACTGTCAGTGATTTATTTAGAATTCAAGGCACACTTAACCAGCATGGCTACCACAGCATTCTGCAGCGATACGCCATATTATTTATTTTTTTATTTAGTCATTTAGCAGACGCTCTTATCCAGAGCGACTTACATGAGCAATTAGGGTTAAGTGCCTTGCTCAAGGGCACATCGACAGATTTTTCACCTAGTCGGCTCGGGGATTAGAACCAGCGACCTTTCGGTTACTGGCACAACGCTCTTAACCACTAAGCTACCTGCGCCATCCCATCTGGTTTGGGCTTATTGGGACGATCATTTGTTTTTCAACAGGACAATGACCCATAACACACCTCCAGGCTGTGTAAAGGCTATTTGAACAAGAAGGAGAGTGATGGAGTGCTGCATCAGATAACCTGGCCTCCACGATCACCCGACCTCAACCCAATTGAGATGGTTTGGGATGAGTTGGACCGCAGAGTGAAGGAAAAGCATCCAACAAGTGCTCAGCATATGTGGGAACTCCTTCAAGACTGTTGGAAAAGCATTCCAGATGACTACCTCATGAAGCTGGTTGAGAGAATGCCAAGAGTGTGCAAAGCTGTCATCAAGGCAAAGGGTGGCTACTTTGAAAATCTAAAATCCTTTTTGATTTAACACTTTTTTGGTTACTACATGATTCCATGTGTGTTATTTCATAGTTTTGATGTCTTCACTATTATTCTACAATGTAGAAAATAGTCAAAATAAAGAAAAACCCTTGAATGAGTAGGTGTGTCCAAATTTTGACTGGTACTGTAAGTATTCACACCCCTGAGTCAATACTTTGTAGACTCACCCTTATAGTTATGAGTCTTTCTGGGTACGTCTGTAAGAGCTTTGCACATCTGGATTATACAATATTTGTCCATTATTCTTTTCAAAATTCTTCAAGATCTGTCAAATTGGTTGTTGACCATTGCTAGACAACCATTTTCAAGTCTTGCCATAGATTTTCAAGCAGATTTAAGTCAAAACTGTAACTCTGCCACTCAGGAACATTCACTGTCTTCTTGGTAAGCAACTCCAGTGTAGATTTGGTCTTGTGTTTTAGGTTCTTGTCCTGCTGAAAGATTAATTAATATCCCAGTGTCTGGTGGAAAGCAGACTGAACCAGATCTAGAGGTCTCCATTTATCTCTGATTGCCACTTGACACCATAACTCCTGTTATTTTGCTAATATAAAGTGATAATTTAAACATTAACAACATAATTAATTAGATGTGTAAGTAATTCAATCAATCAACAAGTTTCAAATTCATACAATCAACATTGAACATTTACAGAGAACAATAGTAATAATATTTCTATAAATTCAATTGAAAGGTTTTGAAAATCATGTTAAGAATCATGTTTTTACTATTTTGTTAATTTGGTATACAAAAACAATCTGTAATAGAAGGTTAATCAAAATTATCACTACTGTGCATGGTTCTGTTTTATTGCAACTTTTTCACTATGATTCGGTAGTGATAAATTGAGTGGGGTGGTAAGGAATTCAGGTAACTGTTTCAAATATGCAATACGAACAGTGTGTGAGTAGTATATTTCTACCTGACATATGTTGGAGGACGTGTTGAAAGAAAAAATATGATACAAATGAAAAAAAAATCCAACCCCCCAATTTGCACCACTTCTGTAGAATGACTCATGTAGACATCTTGTTTTTCTATATCAGTCACTCAAAGGGGAAAAAGAGGGGGTAACCACAGATAGTAATCATGTTGCTGTATACATCAAAATGGTACAGTATGTATGATATGTAATCTGGCTGTATATTTACTCCCCATATTCTTCATCAGCTTCTCTCTCTCTCTCGGGGGGGTTAGAGATTGAGTGTGGCGGCTGGTGCCATTACGGTTTGGGAGGTGGAGGGGGAGTGGAGACGGGTGGATGGGGCTCAGATGAGGTAATGTGGCCAGCCCACATGGATAAATCATTGAGCCCATCCCTCCCACATACCCCACCCCCCATTCCCTCTTCCTCCCCACACCCCACCCCCTCTCACCACAGGATCTCACCCACCCCTGGGAGGCCTGCTGTTTGTGTGTGTGTGTGAATACATCTCTTAACCATTCCACACCTCTCCAACACTGAGCCCAAACCCCAGACAGCCCTCCTGCTGACATCCTACTACTAAGGTCTCTGTAAGGTTGTGTAGCTTTACAGTTGAAATGGGACACGACAAGCCTGAGGGAAGAACAGTTTGGCTCCCCTGTATATGTCCCTTACTACAGTAACAGCAGCAGCAGCCAGCAGCAGCCCAGGGAGATGTATTATGAGAAGTGGTTGTGGAATTGACCATGAATGGGCTGTGACTAATGTGTTACCCTGGCCCCTGACCAGAGAGCAGAAACCTGCAGACGACTGTGCTGCTGCTGGGGTTATGGTTAGGTTACAGTCAGTTAAGTCAGCCCATTAGGGGTCTGCGCTCTGGTTTGGGATTGAATTGTTGCTCCACTGTTGGCACTTGGCACCATAGTAGCCCACAAGCCAGTTCCACTGTTGGCACCATAGCCCACAAGCCAAGGGCAAGCCAATATGTTGCCAAAGTGGGCACACTCACTGACTGCATTGATTGCTCGGCCACTCTGTTGGCACCTTAAGCCACAATCCAGGCCCTGGCCAGCACTTTGCCAAAGTGAGTACACTGCACTGTGCCATGCGTCTTGTTGTTTGAAGTCCAAGTGGAAAGGAGTCCCTACTTTGTGTTCTTCTGTACCTGGTCCATTTCCCTCAAGCCTCAGGACACTTGCCAATACTTTTATGACACATACTTAAGAGTAAGATGTCAGGGTTGAAAGTCTGGTTGTAAGTTACTTGGCAGAATGAGTGAGTGAATATCGTTTCCTGTCATAATGTGCCTGTCATTTGCTACAGACAGCCCTTGGCAGCTCTAGAACATGGTGGAATATTACAGTGGAATACTGGTTGAGTATTCAATAGGACAAGAGCGACGACAGACAGTTGACTTAATCGATGGCGGTGGGTGTGTGTGTGTGTGTGTGTGTGTGTGTTAGGCCTTATTTAGCAGTAGAGGAAGATATTGACTGCCACTTTCCCCAATGTCAGTCCTTTACCCCCAGACTTTCACTTCCTCCTTCTGTGGGTTCTACGTGGCACACTGTTCCACTGTAGCAGATAGTGAAACCTAACTTTACCACTGTCGGCCTATGGGTCTTGGTCAAAGGTAGTGCACTATGTAGGAAATAGGGTGCCATTTGCAGGGGTTAAAGTTATCTGTCACTGTGACGGATTTTCATCATACGGATTCTGGAGAGGTCGTTTTTTTTTTTTAGATCTGCAATAAAAATCTCTGGTGGGGGGCTGGTTTGGAGTTGACAGCCTAATGCAGACAAAAGCATGTCTGTTCTACTAAATATATTCCCAAATAAATGTGTTCTCAAATAATTAATTTTCTCTGTTACGCTGTGTGCACTGAACTGACATGCATGATTGTTGCTGACACTCCGATGTTCAGATGAAGGGAATGAAATAGTCTATAATGCGCACTACAGCAGTGCTCAACTCAGACAGCGGTGTGTAGCGTACTGTAGCTGCTGGCAAAGTCATTTAAAGCCTATACTTTATCACTCAGGATGTAACATTCCAGTGCTACTTTTTGCCATGTGATGTTGTTATTAAAACGAAGTCCGACAACCCCATAGTAGAATAGTTGACCTACAGTTGAAATTGGAAGTTTACATACACTTAGGTTGGAGTCATTAAAACTTGTTTTTCAACCACTCCACAAATTTCTTGTTAACAAACTAGTTTTGGCAAGTCCGTTAGGACATCTACTTTGTGCATGACACAAGTAATTTTTCCAACAATTGTTTACAGACAGATTATTTCACTTATAATTCACTGTATCACAATTCCAGTGGGTCAGAAGTTTACATACACTAAGTTGACTGTGACTTTAAACAGCTTGGAAAATTCCAGAAAATGATGTCATGGCTTTAGAAGCTTCTGATAGGCTAATTGACATCATTTGAGTCAATTGGAGGTGTACCTGTGGATGTATTTCAAGGCCTACCTTCAAACTCAGTGCCTCTTTGCTTGACATCATGGGAAAATCAAAAGAAATCAGCCAAGACCTCAGAATAAAAATTGTAGACCTCCACAAGTCTGGTTCATCCTTGGGAGCAATTTCCAAACACCTGAAGGTACCACATTCATCTGTACAAACAATAGTATGCAAGTATAAACACCATGGGACCACGCAGCCGTCATACTGCTCAGGAAGGAGACACATTCTGTCTCCTAGAGATGAATGTACTTTGGTGCGAAAAGTGCAAATCAATACCAGAACAGAAAAGGACCTTGTGAAGATGCTGGAGGTAACAGGTACAAAAGTATCTACACTGCTCAAAAAAATAAAGGGAACACTTAAACAACACAATGTAACTAAGTCAATCACACTTCTGTGAAATCAAACTGTCCACTTAGGAAGCAACACTGATTGACAATACATTTCACATGCTGTTGTGCAAATGGAATAGACAACAGGTGGAAATTATAGGCAATTAGCAAGACACCCCCAATAAAGGACTGGTTTTGCAGGTGGTGACCACCGACCACTTCTCAGTTCCTATGCTTCCTGGCTGATGTTTTGGTCACTTTTGAATGCTGGCGGTGCTTTTACTCTAGTGGTAGCATGAGACGGAGTCTACAACCCACACAAGTGGCTCAGGTAGTGCAGCTCATCCAGGATGGCACATCAATGCGAGCTGTGGCAAGAAGGTTTGCTGTGTCTGTCAGCGTAGTGTCCAGAGCATGGAGGCGCTACCAGGAGACAGGCCAGTACATCAGGAGACGTGGAGGAGGCCGTAAGAGGGCAACAACCCAGCAGCAGGACTGCTACCTCCGCCTTTGTGCAAGGAGGAGCAGGAGGAGCACTGCCAGAGCCCTGCAAAATGACCTCCAGCAGGCCACAAATGTGCATGTGTCTGCTCAAACGGTCAGAAACAGACTCCATGAGGGTGGTATGAGGGCCCGACGTCCTCAGGTGGGGGTTGTGCTTACAGCCCAACACCGTGCAGGACGTTTGGCATTTGCCAGAGAACACCAAGATTGGCAAATTCGCCACTGGCGCCCTGTGCTCTTCACAGATGAAAGCAGATTCACACTGAGCACATGTGACAGACGTGACAGAGTCTGGAGACGCTGTGGAGAACGTTCTGCTGCCTGCAACATCCTCCAGCATGATCGGTTTGGCGGTGGGTCAGTCATGGTGTGGGGTGGCATTTCTTTGGGGGGCCGCACAGCCCTCCATGTGCTCGCCAGAGGTAGCCTGACTGCCGTTAGGTACCGAGATGAGA
Organism: Coregonus lavaretus; assembly: GCF_964263955.1. Lineage (NCBI taxonomy): Eukaryota > Metazoa > Chordata > Actinopteri > Salmoniformes > Salmonidae > Coregonus > Coregonus lavaretus. Next base: position 31,495,906 of record NC_139997.1, read on the forward strand.
TCCTCAGACCCCTTGTGAGACCATATGCTGGTGCGGTTGGCCCTGGGTTCCTCCTAATGCAAGACAATGCTAGACCTCATGTGGCTGGAGTGTGTCAGCAGTTCCTGCAAGAGGAAGGCATTGATGCTATGGTCTGGCCCGCCCGTTCCCCAGACCTGAATCCAATTGAGCACATCTGGGACATCATGTTTCGCTCCATCCACCAACGCCACGTTGCACCACAGACTGTCCAGGAGTTGGTGGATGCTTTAGTCCAGGTCTGGGAGGAGATCCCTCAGACCATCCGCCACCTCATCAGGAGCATGCCCAGGCGTTGTAGGGAGGTCATACAGGCACGTGGAGGCCACACACACTACTGAGCCTCATTTTGACTTGTTTTAAGGACATTACATCAAAGTTGGATCAGCCTGTAGTGTGGTTTTCCACTTTAATTTTGAGGGTGACTCCAAATCCAGACCTCCATGGATTGATGCATTTGATTTCCATTGATAATTTTTGTGATTTTGTTGTCAGCACATTCAACTATGTAAAGAAAAAAGTATTTAATAAGATTATTTCATTCATTCAGATCTAGGATGTGTTATTTTAGTGTTCCCTTTATTTTTTTGAGCAGTGTATATCCACAGTAAAACGAGTCCTATATTGACATAACCTGAAAGGCCGCTCAGCAAGGAGGAAGCCACTGCTCCAAAACCATCATAAAAAGCCAGACTACGGTTTGCAACTGCACATGGGGACAAAGATCGTACTTTTTGGAGAAATGTCCTCTGGTCTGATGAAACAAAAATAGAACTGTTTGGCCATAATGACCATCGTTATGTTTGGAGGAAAAAGGGGGATGCTTGCAAGCCGAAGAACACAATCCCAAACGTGAAGCACAGGGTTGGCAGCATCATGCTTTGGGGGTGCTTTGCTGCAGGAGGGACTGGTGCACTTCACAAAATAGATGGCATCATGAGGAAGGACAATTATGTGGATATATTGAAGCAACATCTCAAGACATCAGTCAGGAAGTTAAAGCTTGGTCGCAAATGGGTCTTCCAAATGGACAATGACCCCAAGCATACTTCCAAAGTTTTGGCAAAAAGGCTTAAGGACAACAAAGTCAAGGTATTGTAGTGGCCATCACGAAGCCCTGACCTCAATCCTATAGAACATTTGTGGGCAGAACTGAAAAGCTGTGTGCGAGCAAGGAGGCCTACAAACCGGACTCAGTTACACCAGCTCTGTCAGGAGGAATGGGCCAAAATTCACCCAACTTATTGTGGGAAGCTTGTGGAAGGCTACCCGAAACGTTTGACCCAAGTGAAACAATTTAAAGGCAATGCTACGAAATACTAATTGAGTGTATGTAAACGTCTGACCCACTGGGAATGTGATGAAAGAAATAAAAGGTGAAAGAAATAATTCTCTCTACTATTATTCTGACATTTCACGTACTTAAAATAAAGTGGTGATCCTAACTGACCTAAGACAGGGAATTTGTACTAGGATTTAAATGTCAGGAATTGTGAAAAACTGAGTTTAAATGTATTTGGTTAAGGTGTATGTAAACTTCCGACTTTAACTGTATTACCTAGTCGGATAGTTTTTGTGTGTGTTCTATGCAAGAGTAATATTCCTCTCGAGGTGCATTCAAGTTGGGAGAGCCATAGGAGGGAAACATGTATTCTGACAAGCAGTCTATGCACAACAATTCTAAATGCAATCGCTGGAAAACACTTTGGAAAGCAGTTGTGGCAAATTTATTTTGAAGGCAGTTTGGCCTTTGCGGTGGCGTATATTCATGGAGGCCGCCCGTAGCATTGAATGCATGGGAAGTCGGTGAGCATTTGGCCTCCCTTAATAAAAAAAATAATAGCCAATCAGCGTTGAGCTAAACTGAGTGAGCTCAACTGTGAATGGTCCTGGCGCACCAAATAAAAGTGTGAAGGGAAGCCAGTTTGGATCTGGCTTCACATCAATCACATCACAACAAGATTAATTGTTGCATCTCATTGTGTCGTTGTCCTCCGGTGGCTAGCTAGCTAAAATTGGCCTTTTCTTAAATTAGCTATGGATGGAGATAGGGATTTGGACTATGATTATAACTGTGATTCTGATCCAACCATAAATTCATACATTGTGCCCCTGCCTGAGATGATGAAGTTCAATATGTAGCTAGTAGGCTAATGTTAACTAGCTCGCTCATCGTTTCCCATGAAAGGAAGTTAGACGAGCGAGCAAGCATTTTAGCCAGGTAGTCTAGGACAACAAAAACTAAAAGTGTGTACTGTATGACGGCAACATGAAAGAGAGGATGGCATTGGCGTTTCTCTACGAGTAGGGTGAGTCAACATGTTTTTTCTACTTGCACAAATGCACGCATGCACACACACACATCAGTCCCATGGACAGCCACATCATATTTAGCTTACGTTAATTGGACCAAATTGTTTTTGGTATCTTAGTTGTCACTGTATTAGACTAAGCATAGGTGATTTGATGATGTTTAAATGTTGAAGTTGAAATGGTGCTGGAATAGTGGAGGCAGCTCATGTTTTCTTTGCGACTTGCGGTAACTCTCAGTGGTTCTAAATCAATAGTTGTTAAGTAGTCCGACAATGTCGGAAACATGAACTTGCTTGACCATGCTGTTGGTCATGTAACTGTTTGTTACACGTAATGTGCTTTGTGGACTTCACTGGACAGATGTTGCTGTCTGGATTTGTGATGAAACAAAGGTGTGGTTGAATTTATTCTGCCACTGTGTCTTCTTTGTCTTGTTTATTACACACACCTGGTTCATATCCCCCCTCATCAGCACCTGTATAAGTATTCCCTCTGCCCCCCTTGTCTTTGTGTGTGATTGTTACTTTGTGGAGGTATCGCATGCTCGGTTGAGCATTTTGTTATTTTATCGGCGGGAATATTTACCTGTGTATGTTTGGTTCCCCGTACGCATTTCAGTCTCACTGGGATTGTGTTTACGCATTGCTACGTACTACATTATTGGGCTGATTTAAAGCATATTCCTTCTTCACACTCCTGCGCCTGACTATGTCCATCCCCGCGCCCACAGAATCACACACCCAACAGCATGGAGTCAGCAGGAAACGAGAATATGCCTGGAGTCGTGGAGCAGGTCCGGGAGCACTCCAACATGCTAGTCAGCTTGGGCGACGCGATGGATCGGGTTCTCCAGGTCGACCAACGCCTGGAGAGGACCAGACCCTTCGGGACCAGCTGAGCGACCAGATCCAGTCACCCACACCCTAGCACCCAGAGGGATTCACCTATCCCGACCGAGGGAGTACGACGGGACAGCGGCCCGCTGCCAGGGATTCCTCCTGCAGCTGGACCTCTATTTTTCCAACAGTAGCCCGGCTCCCTCGGAGCGGGAGAAGGTGTCCGCCCTCTTCTCCTGCCTCTCGGGGAAAGCCCTGGAGTGGGCCAACATGGTCTGGGGTGAAGGAGGTGTCGCGTTGGACAACTACGGTGCGTTCGCTCACCTCTTCCAGGCAGTCTTCGATCATCCCCCCGAAGGAAGAGAGGCCGGTGAGTGCCTGGTCCAACTGAGGCAGGGGACGAGGACCGCGCAAGCCTTTGCCCTGGAGTTTAGAACTCTAGCGGCGGGGTCCGGGTGGAACGAGCGGGCCCTCATCGACCATTTCCGGTGCAGCCTGCGGGAGGAAGTCCGACGGGAGCTAGCCTGCCGGGATGCCCGATGACTTTCAACCAGCTGGTGGACATGGCCATCCGGTTGGACAACCTGCTGGCTTCCAGAGGACGTCCTGGAAGGGGCCTGCCCGTTTCACCCCTCTGCAATCCGGATTACGTTCCGATGGAGCTGGGTGGTGCAGCGTTCAGGGAGAACGGAGGACGACAGATCCAGTGTCACTCTTGTGGCAAGAGAGGACATTCTGCTGCACGCTGTCGTCAGAGTTCTTCTGGGTCGGAAGGCAACAGGCAGGGCACTCTCGCGTCACCCCAGGTAGCGCAAATCCACACTCGTTCAGAGCCCTCTGCTTCACACTTCACCATACACGTCAACTTCCCTGAGCACACGGTAGTTCCCCAGTGTAAGGCACTGGTCGATTCAGGCACAGCTGGGAACTTTATGGACAGGTCTTTAGCGAATAGGTTATGTATCACATTGGTTCCCCTACCCATTCCATTGCCCATCAAAGCACTTGACAGTCGACCATTAGGGTCAGGTTTTGTTAGGGAGGTTATAGCACCAGTCACAATGATTATGCAGGAGACCCATAGGGCGCAAATCACCTTTTACATTATTGAGTCCCCTGATTTTCCTGTTGTGTTGGGTCTTCCCTTGCTCACACTACACGACCCCACCTTTTCATGGCCGCAGAGGGCTCTCACGGGGTGGTCGCAAGAGTGTCAGGGTAGGTGTCTAGCTGTTTCCGTTGGTGCAACCACGGTGGAAAATCCAGACACTACCTCCACCATGCGCATTCCCCCCGAATACCTTAATTTGGCGCACGCGTTTTCTAAAACGCAGGCAACCAAATTACCACCCCACGCGATAAACCTCCGGGTAGACGCTGTGCCTCCCAGGTGTCATGTATATCCCCTGTCGCAGGATGAAACGGAGGCTTTAGAAACATACGTCTCCGAGTCCCTGCGCCAGGGGTTCATACGTCCCTCTTCACCCGCCTCTAGTTTATTTTTCGTGAAGAAGAAAGACCGAGGTCTACGCCCTTGCATTGATTACCGGGCACTAAATCGAACTACCATTCGCTACAGTTACCCTCTACCCCTTATCCCCTCTGTTATCGAATCAATGCATGTTGCGCGCTTCTTCACAAAATTAGATCTCAGGAGTGCGTACAACCTGGTGCGTGTCCGGGAGGGGGACGAGTGGAAGACAGCCTTTAGCACAACCACGGGGCATTATGAATACCTGGTGCTCCATCAGTCTTCCAGTCCTTTGTGAATTAGGTGTTTCGGGACATGCTTGGTCACGGTGTGGTGGTCTACATCGATGACATTCTGGAGTATTCCTCTACGCGCGCTGAGCATGTGTTCCTGGTTCGCAGAGTGCTTTGCCGACTGTTGGAGCATGACCTACAGTTGAAGTTGGAAGTTTACATACACATAGGTTGGAGTCATTAAAACTCGTTTTTCAACCACTCCACAAATTTCTTGTTAACAAACTATCGTGTTGGCAAGTCGGTTAGGACATCTACTTTGTGCATGACACAAGTAATTTTTCCAACAATTGTTTACAGACAGATTATTTCACTTATAATTCACTGTATCACAATTCCAGTGGGTCAGAGGTTTATATACACTAACTTGACGGTGCCTTTAAACAACTTGGAAAATTCCAGAAAATGATGTCATGGCTTTAGAAGCTTCTGATAGGCTAATTTACATAATTTGAGTCAATTGGAGGTGTACCTGTGGATGTATTTCAACGCCTACCTTCACACTCAGTGCCTCTTTGCTTGACATCATGGCAAAATCAAAAGAGATCTCAAAACATTTTGTAGACCTTCACAAGTCTGGTTCATCCTTGGGAGCAATTTCCAAACGCCTGAAGGTACCCATGTTCATTTGTACAAACAATAATACGCAAGTATAAACACCATGGGACCACCAGCCGTCATACCGCTCAGGAAGGAGACGCATTCTGTCTCCTAGAGGTGAATGTACTTTGGTACGAAAAGTGCAACTCAATCCCAGAACAACAGCAAAGGACCTTGTGAAGATGCTGGATGAAACAGGTACAAAAGTATCTATATCCACAGTAAACGAGTCCTATATCGACATAACCTGAAAGGCCGCTCAGCAAGGAAGAAGCCACTGCTCCAAAACCGCCATAAAAAAGCCAGACTACGGTTTGCAACTGCACATGGTGCATAAAAGCTGACAAAGATCGTACTTTTTGGAGAAATGTCCTCTGGTCTGATGAAACAAAAATAGAACTGTTTGGCCTTAATGACCATCGTTATGTTTGGAGGAAAAAGGGGGTATCTTGCAAGCCGAAGAACACCATCCCAACCGTGAAGCACGGGGGTGGCAGCAGCATGCTGTGGGGGTGCTTTGCTGCAGGAGGGACTGGTGCACTTCACAAAATAGATGGCATCATGAGGAAGGACAATTATGTGGATATATTGAAGCAACATCTCAAGACATCAGTCAGGAAGTTAAAGCTTGGTCGCAAATGGGTCTTCCAAATGGACAATGACCCCAAGCATACTTCCAAAGTTGTGGCAAAAAGGCTTAAGGACAACAAAGTCAAGGTATTGGAGCGGCCATCACAAAGCCCTGACCTCAATCCTATAGACAATTTGTGGGCAGAGCTGAAAAAGCGTGTGTGAGCAAGGAGCCTACAAACCTGACTCAGTTACACCAGCTCTGTCAGGAGGAATGGGCCAAAATTCACCCAACTTATTGTGGGAAGCTTGTGGAAGGCTACCCGAAACGTTTGACCCAAGTTAAACAATTTAAAGGCAATGCTACCAAATACTAATTGAGTGTATATAAACTTCTGATCCACTGGGAATTTGATGAAATAAATAAATCATTCTCTCTACTATTATTCTGACATTTCAAATTCTTAAAATAAAGTGGTGATCCTAACTGCCCTAAGACGGGGAATTTTTACTAGGATTAAATGTCAGGAATTGTGAAAACCTGAGTTTAAATGTATTTGGCTAAGGTGTATGTAAACTTCCGACTTCAACTGTATATGCCAAGGCAGAAAAGTGACTTCTTCCAACAGTCCGTCTCCTTCCTCGGATACCACATCACCACCTCAGGTGTGTAGATAGAGGGAGACCGCATTTCCGCTGTGCGGAATAGGCCGACCCCAACCACGGTGAAGGAGGTGCAGCGGATCATTGGCTTTTCCACTTACTATCGGAGGTTTATCCGGGGCTTTGGCAAGGTTGCAGCGCCCATCACCTCTCTGTTGAAGGGTGGGCTGTCCCGGCTCCGCTGGTCTGCTGAGGCTGACAGGGCTTTCAGTAACCTGAGGGCTCTGTTCACCTCAGCCCCGGTACTGGCCCATCCGGATCCATCATTGCCGTTTGTAGTGGAGGTGGATGCGTCCGAGGTAGGGGTAGGCGCTGTCCTATCCCAACGCTCGGGCACGCCACCCAAGCTCCGCCCTTGTGCCTTCTTTTCGAAGAAGCTCAGCCCGGCAGAGCAGAACTACGGCATTGGTGATTTGGGAGCTGTTGGCTGTGGTCAGAGCCCTGACCGCGTGGAGGCACTTGCTCGAGGGGGCGGAACACCCTTTCCTCGTCTGGACTGACCACCGTAACCTGGAGTACATCCGGGCAGCGAGGAGGCTGAACCCTAGCCAGGGGGGCCTTGTTCTTCACCAGGTTTGATTTCACGCTTTCCTACATACCATGCACTAAGAACGTGAAGGCAGACGCGCTGTCACGGCTGTATGACACAGAGGAGAGGCCCATAGACAACACCCCCATACTCCCGGCCTCCTGCATTGTGGCGCCAGTAGTGTGGTCGGTGGGCGTTATGCACAGAGCCATCTCCACCTCAGTGCCCGGCTGGGCTGCGATACGTGCCGTCTATTGTCCGTGATCGTATTATTTATTGGGCACACACGTCCCCCTCCTCTGGTCACCCAGGCATCGGCCGTACTGATTCGACTTCCTCTGAAGCTGCCTCCTCTCCTTGTTCGGGCATGCTTCGTTGTTCGTCATCACCGGCCTTCTAGCCACTGCAGCTCCTCATCTCATCATTACATTTGTTTTGTCTTGTTTATTACACACACCTGGTTCATATCCCCCCTCATCAGCACCTGTATAAGTATTCCCTCTGCCCCCCTTGTCTTTGTGTGTGATTGTTACTTTGTGGAGGTATCGAATGCTCGGTTGAGCATTTAGTTATTTTATTGCCGGGAATATTTACCTGTGTATGTTTGGTTCCCCGTACGCATTTAAGTCTCACTGGAATTGTGTTTACGCATTGCTGCGAACTACCTTATTGGGCTGATTTAAAGCATATTCCTTCTTCACACTCCTGCGCCTGACTATGTCCATCCCCGTGCCCCCACACACACAGGTTGTAATATGCATTGTTTCCTGGCTTGGCTTCCCCAGTGATTTCACCCACGCACCGCTACTGGGCCTTTGTTAAAAAAGAGGGGGAATCCCAGTTTTACATTGCTACCACGTTTATTTCTCTACTCCTTCAATTGCGCACGTGGCATCGTTTTATAAATGCAGTTTTACAACCGGCGTTTCAAGCATGGTTTACGCGCAGCGCAATATAGTTCTTAAAGGGGCAATGGCTTCATAAAACATCAATGACATACTTTGTAATAGAAACCAAAAAAATATATTTTTTAGTGTGCATAATAATAACTTAATTATAATAATAATAATATAATATAATATGCCATTTAGCAGACGCTTTTATCCAAAGCGACTTACAGTCGTGCGTGCATACATAATTAATTATATATTCATATTTAGAATAACATTATGATAATAATTAATAACAACAATCAGGATGTAGTGTCCAATGGGGTGAATGCAGATGGACAAAACCCTATGCTTCATCCTATGTACATGTTATAGCCACTATGTTGCGTCAGTTGGGCCACAGGTGATAATGCGTATTGCTAATAGCACATCCAATATGTAAAAAATTATTTTAACATCATTTTTGCCGATATGTTATTGGGCCAATTTCTGGAGGTAGAAATAAAAAAAAAATATATACATATACAGTGGGGAGAACAAGTATTTGATACACTGCCGATTTTGCAGGTTTTCCTACTTACAAAGCATGTACAGGTCTGTAATTTTTATCATAGGTACACTTCAACTGTGAGAGACGGAATCTAAAACAAAAATCCAGAACATCACATTTGTATGATTTTTAAGTAATTAATTTGCATTTTATTGCATGACATAAGTATTTGATCACCTACCAACCAGTAAGAATTCCGGCTCTCACAGACCTGTTAGTTTTTCTTTAAGAAGCCCTCCTGTTCTCCACTCATTACCTGTATTAACTGCCCCTGTTTGAACTCGTTACCTGTATAAAAGAAACCTGTCCACACACTCAATCAAACAGACTCCAACCTCTCCACAATGTCCAAGACCAGAGAGCTGTTTAGGGACATCAGGGATAAAATTGTAGACCTGCACAAGGCTGGGATGGGCTACAGGACAATAGGCAAGCAGCTTGGTGAGAAGGCAACAACTGTTGGCGCAATTATTAGAAAATGGAAGAAGTTCAAGATGACGGTCAATCACTCTCAGTCTGGGGCTCCATGCAAGATCTCACCTCGTGGGGCATCAATGATCATGAGAAAGGTGAGGGATCAGCCCAGAACTACACGGCAGGACCTGGTCAATGACCTGAAGAGAGCTGGGACCACAGTCTCAAAGAAAACCATTAGTAACACACTACGCCGTCATGGATTAAAATCCTGCAGCGCACGCAAGGTCCCCCTGCTCAAGCCAGCACATGTCCAGGCCCGTCTGAAGTTTGCCAATGACCATCTGGTTGATCCAGAGGAGGAATGGGAGAAGGTCATGTGGTCCGATGAGACAAAAATAGAGCTTTTTGGTCTAAACTCCACTCGCCGTATTTGGAGGAAGAAGAAGGATGAGTACAACCCCAAGAACACCATCCCAACCGTGAAGCATGGAGGTGGAAACATCATTCTTTGGGGATGCTTTTCTGCAAAGGGGACAGGACGACTGCACCGTATTGAGGGGAGGATGGATGGGGCCATGTATTGCGAGATCTTGGCCAACAACCTCCTTCCCTCAGTAAGAGCATTGAAGATGGGTCGTGGCTGGGTCTTCCAGCATGACAACGAATTAAAACACACAGCCAGGGCAACTAAGGAGTGGCTCCATAAGAAGCATCTCAAGGTCCTGGAGTGGCCTAGCCAGTCTCCAGACCTGAACCCAATAGAAAATCTTTGGAGGGAGCTGAAAGTCCGTATTGCCAAGCGACAGCCCCGAAACCTGAAGGATCTGGAGAAGGTCTGTATGGAGGAGTGGGCCAAAATCCCTGCTGCAGTGTGTGCAAACCTGGTCAAGACCTACAGGAGAAACGTATGATCTCTGTAATTGCAAACAAAGGTTTCTGTACCAAATATTAAGTTCTGCTTTTCTGATGTATCAAATACTTACGTCATGCAATAAAATGCAAATTAATTACTTTAAAATCATACAATGTCATTTTCTGGATTTTTGTTTTAGATTCCGTCTCTCACAGTTGTTGTGTACCTATGATAAAAAATTACAGACCTCTACATGCTTTGTAAGTAGGAAAATGTGCATAATCGGCAGTGTATCAAATACTTGTTCTCCCCACTGTATATATACAGTGAGGGGGGAAAAAGTATTTGATCCCCTGCTGAATTTGTACGTTTGCAAAGACATGATCAGTCTATAATTTTAATGGTAGGTTTATTTGAACGGTGAGAGACAGAATAACAACAAAACAATTCAGAAAAACGCATGTCAAAAATGTTATAAATTGATTTGCATTTTAATGAGGGAAATAAGTATTTGAACCCTCTGCAAAACATGACTTAGTACTTGGTGGCAAAACCCTTGTTGGCAATCACAGAGGTCAGATGTTTCTTGTAGTTGGCCACCAGGTTTGCACACATCTCAGGAGGGATTTTGTCCCAGTCCTCTTTGCAGATCTTCTCCAAGTCATTAAGGTTTCGAGGCTGACGTTTGGCAACTCGAACCTTCAGCTCCCTCCACAGATTTTCTATGGGATTAAGGTCTGGAGACTGGCTAGGCCACTCCAGGACCTTAATGTGCTTCTTCTTGAGCCACTCCTTTGTTGCCTTGGCCGTGTGTTTTGGGTCATTGTCATGCTGGAATACCCATCCACGACCCATTTTCAATGCCCTGGCTGAGGGAAGGAGGTTCTCACCCAAGATTTGACGGTACATGGCCCCGTCCATCGTCCCTTTGATGCGGTGAAGTTGTCCTGTCCCCTTAGCAAAAAAATACTCCCAAAGCATAATGTTTCCACCTCCATGTTTGACGGTGGGGATGGTGTTCTTGGGGTCATAGGCAGCATTCCTCCTCCTCCAAACACGGCGAGTTGAGTTGATGCCAAAGAGCTCGATTGTGGTCTCATCTGACCACAACACTTTCACCCAGTTCTCCTCTGAATCATTCAGATGTTCATTGGCAAAATTCAGACGGGCATGTATATGTGATTTCTTGAGCAGGGGAACCTTGCGGGCGCTGCAGAATTGCAGTCCTTCACGGCGTAGTGTGTTACCAATTGTTTTCTTGGTGACTATGGTCCCAGCTGCCTTGAGATCATTGACAAGATCCTCCCGTGTAGTTCTGGGCTGATTCCTCACCGTTCTCATGATCATTGCAAATCCACGAGGTGAGATCTTGCATGGAGCCCCAGGCCGAGGGAGATTAACAGTTATTTTGTGTTTCTTCCATTTGCGATTAATCGCACCAACTGTTGTCACCTTCTCACCAAGCTGCTTGGCGATGGTCTGGTACCCCATTCCAGCCTTGTGTAGGTCTAGAATCTTGTCCCTGACATCCTTGTAGAGCTCTTTGGTCTTGTACCCCATTCCAGCCTTGTGTAGGTCTAGAATCTTGTACCTGACATCCTTGGAGAGCTCTTTGGTCTTGGCCATGGTGGAGAGTTTGGAATCTGATTGATTGCTTCTGTGGACAGGTGTCTTTTATACAGGTAACAAACTGATATTAGGAGCACTCCCTTTAAGAGTGTGCTCCTAATCTCAGCTCGTTACCTGTATAAAAGACACCTGGGAGCCAGAAATCTTTCTGATTGAGAGGGGGTCAAATACCTATTTCCCTCATGTTTGACATGTGTTTTTCTGGATTTTTTTGTTATTCTGTCTCTCACTGTTCAAATTAAAATTATAGACTGATCATTTCTTTGTCAGTGGGCAAACGTAAAAAATCAGCATGGGATCAAATACTTTTTTCCCTCACTGTACATGATACTAAAATTTTACCTATACCCATCATGAGGTTGCCTAACCTATGAATGAACGTTTACAACATAGGTGCACACAAATTTGAGGTGACATAATTTGAGGTGACACAATGACATTCAATACCGCCTTGCCCACTCTTGCCTGCATCTAGCTGATATGGTGTTATCATTAGTCCAGTAGTTGCAAACGAGAGTTTCTATTGGACAAATTCAGGTATGTTTATCCCCGTTTTGTTCCGTTTGCTTCCATTTAAGAAACGTTTTTCAACAGAATCGGCGGAATGAATACACCCCTGATCACTCGTAAACGGAGTTCACTCTCATAACAGCCACGTTGTATTCCTTCTCTTCCCTTCGCTTGTGGACTTCAATGCACAACACATCAAAAAACCTTTCCAAGCCAAACCGCTACACACAGCATTGTTGTTACCAAATTAGCTAAAGTAAAGTCATAGTCAGCATAGCTAATAGAACTAACACGTTAGTAAACCCGCTACAATCATGCAGTAACGTTAGTGTACAGTCAGTAAGCACTTAAATCGGCGAGCCCCGGTAGCAATAAATTAGTAATACCAAAATCTTAACTTGACTTGGAAGAGTTCCAGTGTTGTGTTGGAAAGTCATAGCCAGCTAGCTAACATAGCATCCCTCTGTTTGAGCAGGGTGTTTCAGTAGGCTAAACTAGCTCGCTGCATTTGCTAGCTAAGTAAGTTAAAGTGAAAAAAGAATCTCTTGCTTCTCCTTCATTTTGGAAGAATTTAAATTGTTTAACTATTGTCTTTCTCTCTCTGAGTCAACTACTCACCACATTTTATACACTGCAGTGCTAGCTAGCTGTAGCTTATGCTTTCAGTACTAGATTAATTCTCTGATCCTTTGATTGGGTGGACAACATGTCAGTTCATGCTGCAAGAGTTCTGATGGGCTGGAGGACGTCCTACGGAAGTTGTCATAATTACTGTGTAAGTCTATGGAAGTGGGTGAGAACCATGAGCCTCCTAGGTTTTGTATTGAAGTCAATGTACCCAGAGGAGGACGGAAGCTAGCTGTCCTCCGGCTACACCATGTTGCTACCCTACAGAGTGCTGTTGAGTCTAATGTAGACCTTCTTTGCAAAATAGTGTTTTAATCAGTTATTTGGTGACGTGATTATATTTAGTATAGTTTTATCTAAAAAGGATAACTCTTTTAATGTTTTACAATTTCAAATGTTTATGAAATTCACTGAGGATGGTCCTCCCCTTCCTCCTCTGAGGAGCCTCCACTGACACACACACACACAGCTTGGAGGCACACACAGAGATTGCTGGGGATTCCGCTCATCTCGGCGGCGAGGCGATGGTTTCCTCTGGACGCCACAGGAATGCCAGCTATGTTCCCTTCATTGTAGCATCGCTGGGGCTGATGGGACGAGGGCTGGCTGGAGTATACTGTATGTGTGTGTGTGTGAGGCAGACGAGGGTTATTGTCCACAGAAGATTTAGACTTCATGTTTTATAGGCTTTTCAGCTGCTGACATAATTCAGACATGTTTCCAGAGAGGACTGACAGGAGGGTTAAACGGTGGAGACACAAACACATACATTATATCATGTGCACACTCTCACCCAGTCGTGCTCTTATCTCTAAGGGTCAGGCTTAGTTTGTTTAGTTTTTAGTTGGGTTTTATGTGTGTGTGTTTCCTCATGTGAATTCATTTGAGACTTCCCAAGCACAGGCATTCATTCCATTGGGAGAGTCATGAGAAGAGTGACATGTTTAACTACTAGTCATACAGTATCATGTCACTGCCAGCTCAACTCCTAACATATACTCACTGTCGACCTCCCTCCAGTTCTAAGCCTGTCTCTTTTGCTTGTGTCCTGTTCACCTTAACAGTATCCTCTCTCACCTTAGTGACGTGGACTAGCTATAGAGGCTGCTATCTGCCTGTTTAGGGTTGGGCTCCAGATTAGCCGTGACTCACCAGGACAACATGAGAAGACTTGGCAGTGTGTCTGTGTTTGTGTGTGTAGTTGTAGGTGTGTGTGTGTGTATGGTGAGATGCAGTGACCCGGCGCTCTGTGCGTGTGGGAGAACGGGAACAGGCAGGCAGCGGCACACATGTAGGTCTCTCCTGCAATTCTCTGTGTGTGTGTGTGTGTGTGTGTGTGTGTGTGTGTGTGTGTGTATGCCTCCTTATGTGTGTGTGCCTGCGTATATGTGTGTGTTTTGTAAACACACCAGAGAGCCAGAGAAATGAAGTATTGGACAAACACTCAGACAAGCAGTCTACTCTGTTGTAGTGAGAATCTGACTGTGTGTCAGGGCAGTGTGTTCCCAGCTCCTGCCAAGAGGCTTGGAGTCTTTTTTTTAAATGTGTTTAATTGAATTTTTTATAACAATTATTTATTTACAACATATCACACTCAATCAACAACAAAACACACCATATGTAAACACATGACACAAAATTGTTCTCTCATCCTGGTCTAAATAATGTTTAGACTTATAAAGGCACATTTCTATACTTTACTTTCGTTTCTTTGCATATCACATTTAATCCAAAAAACAAAAAAACAGGAGAATGTTGCATATATGGGAAACAAATAAATAGGTAATTAATAGTATGAATAATGATAAAATTGCAGTCATGATAATCTTGCAGTCATGAAGAAAGAAATGCTGCAGTTCAGTTTCTCATTATGTACAGTTGAAGTCGGAAGTTTACATACACCTTAGCCAAATACATTTAAACTCAGTTTTTCACAATTCCTGACATTTAATCCTACTAAAAATTCCCTGTCTTATGTCAGTTAGGATCACCACTTTATTTTAAGAATGTGAAATGTCAGAATAGTAGTAGAGAGAATGATTTATTTAAGCTTTTTTTTCTTTCATCACATTCCCAGTGGGTCAGAAGTTTACATGCACTCAATTAGTATTTGGTAGCATTGCCTTCACTTGGGTCAAATGTTTCGGGTAGCCTTCCAAAAGCTTCCCACAATAAGTTGGGTGAATTTTGGCCCATTCCTCCTGACAGAGCTGGTGTAACTGAATCAGGTTTGTAGACCTCCTTGCTCGCACACGCTTTTTCAGTTCTGCCCACAACTTTTCTATAGGATTGAGGTCAGGGCTTTGTGATGGCCACTCCAATACCTTTACTTTGTTGTCCTTAAGCCATTTTGCCACAACTCTGGAAGTATGCTTGGGGTCATTGTCCATTTGGAAGACCCATTTGCGATCAAGCTTTAACTTCCTGACTGATGTCTTGAGATGTTGCTTCAATATATCCACATACTTTTCCTTCCTCATGATGCCATCTATTTTGTGAAGTGCACCAGTCCCTCCTGCAGCAAAGCACCCCCACAGCATGATGCTGCCACCCCCATGCTTCACGGTTGGGATTGTGTTCTTCGGCTTACAAGCCTTCCCCTTTTTCCTCCAAACATAACGATGGTCATTATGGCCAAACAGTTCTGTTTTTGTTTCATCAGACCAGAGGACATTTCTCCAAAAAGTACGATCTTTGTCAGCTTTTATGCACCATGTGCAGTTGCAAACCGTAGTCTGGCTTTTTTATGACGGTTTTGGAGCAGTGGCTTCTTCCTTGCTGAGCGGCCTTTCAGGTTATGTCGATATAGGACTAATTTTACTGTGGATATAGATACTTTTGTACCTGTTTCCTCCAGCATCTTCACAATGTCCTTTGCTGTTGTTCTGGGATTGATTTGCACTTTCGCACTAAAGTACGTTCATCTCTATTAGACAGAACGCGTCTCCTTCCTGAGCGGTATGACGGCTGCGTGGTCCCATGGTGTTTATACTTGCGTACTATTGTTTGTACAGTTGAACGTGGTACCTTCAGGCATTTGCAAATTGCTCCCAAAGATTAACCAGACTTGTGGAGGTCTACAATTTTTTTCTGATGTCTTGGCTGATTTCTTTTGATTTTCCCATGATGTCAAGCAAGAGGCACCTGAGTTTGAAGGTAGGCCTTGAAATACATCCACAGGTACACCTCCAATTGACTCAAATGTAAATTAGCCTATCAGAAGCTTCTAAAGCCATGACAATTTTCTGGAATTTTCCAAGCTGTTTAAAGGCACAGTCAACTTAGTGTATGTAAACTTCTGACCGACTGGAATTGTGATACAGTGAATAATAATTGAAATAATCTGTCTTTAAACAATTGTTGGAAAAATTACTTGTGTCATGCGCAAAGTAGATGTCCTAACCGACTTGCCAAAACTATAGTTTGTTAACAAGAAATTTGTAGAGTGGTTAAAAAACAAGTTTTAATGACTCCAACCTAAGTGTATGTAAACTTCCAACTTCAACTGTAGCTTAATTTTTGTGTATTTTATTCATCTTGTGTTACTATTATTGTAAATGTTTTACTCTGCATCGTTGGGAAGGGCAAGTAAGCAAGCATTTCATGGTAAAGTCTACACCTGTTGTATTCGGCGCATGTGACAAATACAATTTTATTTGATTATTAATTACATATTATATTTGACATACAGTACATTTCCCCCTGTGTTCATTCAGTCTAAGACAGTAGCTTCAAACTTGGCCCATATCTTTTCGTATTCCTTTGAATTTCCATTTGCAATAGTTTTTAAAAAATGTACAGTATTCATTGACAACTTCAGCAAATGAGGGTGGCTGCTTCTCATTCCAATGCCTTAAAATTACCCTTTTAGCAATGAGAGCGAGGCTGCATTTAGACAGGCAGCCCAATTCGGATCTTTTTTTCATTAATTGGTCTTTTGACCAATCAGATCAGCTCTGAAAAAGAGCCGATGTGAAAAGATCTGATGTGATTGGTCAAATTAGACCAATTAGTGGAAAAAATAATTGGGCTGCCTGTCTAAACACATTTTTACTGGAGGATGTGAGGAGTAGGCTTACAGTAGACTAGGTCAGTCCTGGAAGTTTCCTGTGTTGTGTTTTGGGGCAGGAAATGCATTCCCTCCCACTTTTTCAGAATTCTTTTGTTGATTTTTGATATTGCAGCAGCCAGTGAAGCTTCTTAGTAATAATGAAGGTAAATTAATATTTTTTCTGGGATTATTGAGAATCTATGTTCTTGAGAAAGATTATAAACCCGCGCCACTCAGTCAACATCCGAGATGAGTGATAAGGTATTGAGTCATGCAGGGGAGTGCACCTGCCCCAGAGAAGACCTTAGTGAGAACATTTCTCCATCCTGAGTGTACACACACATGCACACACACACACATTTCTCCCTGCTGAATGTACAGGCTGTTGCTTCACTGCACAGCCCTATCCTGTCCTTGCTGTCCTGGTTCCTAACGTAAGTCTTGCCCCACCCTACTGTATTGCGAGAGAGAATGCCATGGCGTAATATTGCTTAATGATGGACTGCCCTGTGACTGTGATTGGAGTAGAACATGCGTCACTAAGCTCACCACTCCTACATATGTCCTCACAAATACTCACATACGTACCCACACTGGCACCGCTTTTCAAAGCTACCCTTGCTATAACCGTTAAAAGGTCAGTTGTAAGGGTAATTTATGAAACGCCCTGTTTTTAAGTTTGCTCATTTCTGAGTACTGTATGAGCATGTCTGTTTGTATTTGGGTACGTTTGTGGACATTGTGTGCTTTTGTTGATTCGTTTCAAAGTGTGTGTGTGTGTGTGTGTGTGTGTGTGTGTTTTTGGTTTTACTATCCTTGTGGGGACCATAATCTTCACAAGGATAGTAAAACAAGGAACAATTTCCGAGCCCCACAAGAAAAATGCTATTTTAGGCTTAGGGGTTAGGTTTAGGGTTAGGGTGACAATTAGGGTTAGGGGTTTAGGGTTAAGTTTAGGGTTAGGGGTTAAGGATAATAGGATTTTGAATAGGAATCAATTGTTTGGTCCCTACAAGGATAGTAAAACAAACATGTGTGTGTCTGTGTTTTGTGTGTGTGTGTGGGTGTGTATGTATGTATGTATGTATGTATGTATGTGTCTGTGTGTGTTATCTTCTACCGTATGCATGTGTGTGTGGTCTAGGAGTGTCTCTTTCTTAGCTCTGACGGTGGTGATATTGAGTGCCATCTTGTCTGATCTTGTTGAGGGAGCGTAAGCTGTTAGTCTGTTCAGCCAAACTTTCACCAGTGCCACCACACATCAAAGAAGGACTCCACCCACCCTCTTCTCCCCTCCTCAACCCTCCTCTCCTTCCTCCACCCTCCTCTCCCTCCATTCTCTCACTGGAAGCATAATTAAAAGAGTAAATAAACAACAAGCAGAAATGTAAACAGGACGGCACGATATCAAAGAGGCTCCTCAGAGCAGAGGCATGCTGGGCTCATGCACCTGCCTATCAGCAACCAGTCTACTCTGTCTCACTGACGGCTGCTTACACTAAAGACATGGGAATAAAATAGGATTAAATGAGTGAAGGTTCTCCTTTTCATTCTCTTCATTAGCATTATGTGGCATCAATTTGCCAGTTATACACACTTCACAGATGCATGCTTCACACGTACACACTTCACAGATGCACACACACACACACTTCACAGATACACACACTTCAGATACTCACTTCACAAACACACTTCAGTAGGTCTGCAGATTCCGCCCCTTATATGGGGCAACCGACCGACGCTTCGTTGCTGCCATGTCATTTCAGTATTGGTTGTATTAGTGTAGTGTCACCCAAGGGGCCATGGGGAGGAAATGTTATCAGACTGCACTATGAATGGAAAACACTAGTGATGTTCTCTGAAGTCACGGAGTCTTCTGTCTTTGGCGCGCTTTGTCACAGGTGCAGCTCTCAGTGTGTGTGTGTGTGTGTGTGTAACGGTTTCTTGTCCCAAGCTTTTGTTTCAGTGCTTTGATGTTTCAGTAAGGGAGTTTTGACTATTTTTTTAGCTCTAGGCCTCAAACCCTTTGTCCCTCACCTCTGTTTTACCTCAACACGCAGCTTGTATTCACTTATCTTTTACATGGAGGTTTCTCTGCAGTCGTTTGCCCTTTATCCCTTATTACTCAGAACTCATTTATAAATCCCCCCATCTGAATCATATGGATCGAATGGCTGGAAGGTAAAGAGGAGACAGGCAAGCCATGCAAATTTATGTTCTGATCATACAAAGAAAGGCAGAGGAGTAGTTTTAAAAATAAAATAAAGTTGTCATGACCATTCAAATAGGTACTATTATGCATAGGCCTACACCAATTTTTTATATGAACTATTTCCATAAGAGTTCTTCCCTCTTTTAATGCAAATGATGCCAGGGGTCTTCTGAAAGCTTCCGTTGAGTCATAAATTCCAACAATGCTGTTGATGTACAACTGACCTCCCACTCTCCACTTCCTCTCTTTCAACCTCTCTCTTTCTCTCTCTCTCCCCCTCTGTCTCTCTGTCTTTCAGGGTCCACACATAGCGTCAGTGACCCTTGCAGCGTATGAATGTGGTTCAGTGGACTTCCCGGAGCCCCCCTAACCAGAGCAGATCATCTGCCCCCAGAAGGAGGTCCTGTTGGGGGAGACGGAGGCCGGCGGGGGCAGCAGCAGCAGCTGTACAGGGAGGCTTCTCCCTCTGGACAATCGTCTCCAAGGTCCGCCTAGAAGCCTGCATGTGGGTGAGTCTACTGTAACTGTACTTGTAGCCTACGCACGGTTAACACACAGTCTACTGGATAGTCCATGGCACATAGACACACAGTCAACTGGACAGTCCATGGCACATAGACACACAGTCTACTGGACAGTCCATGGCACATAGACACACAGTCAACTGGACAGTCCATGGCACATAGACACACAGTCTACTGGACAGTCCATGGCACATAGACACACAGTCAACTGGACAGTCCATGGCACATAGACACACAGTCTACTGGACAGTCCATGGCACATAGACACACAGTCTACTGGACAGTCCATGGCACATAGACACACAGTCAACTGGACAGTCCATGGCACATAGACACACAGTCTACTGGACAGTCCATGGCACATAGACACACAGTCAACTGGACAGTCCATGGCACATAGACACACAGTCTACTGGACAGTCCATGGCACATAGACACACAGTCTAAACCCCAGCCTTTTAGGGTGAATTTCAGGTGGTTTAACACCTCTAACCAAACCTAGCCATGTGGTTAGGTACTGGGTACTTGAGACTGATAGTTGACAATCCTTCATCACTGTCACACACACACCACTGTCGCACATACTGGAGCAAGAGCCAGCCCCTGGCACAGGTAGAGGGTATGCCTGCACCAGATATTCTGGGTGTATTCTGACTCTGGAAGCCTGGTGGCTATGGTGACCACTACAATGACTCAGCCATATCTCTAACTGGTAACTGTCTGTATCAGCCACAGAACTACAATGAGATTATATTTCTATGGTATCAGCTTCCAACTGATGATCAGCAGTACTGTTCCTGAATTTCTCAGCTCTTTTACCCGCGGTCAAGCAGCGTCAGGCCCTTTTTCAGTGCTTCCCTCTGTGTATAACTGTCAATACTGAGAAACACTGATGGTTAACAGACAGAGAGCTCTGAGAATAGAGAACTCATCTCTATGACCTGTGGTGAACTGAGGTATTTTACATTTTCCTCTAAGCTGACAGAAAATTAGAAATGGAAGCTATTATCTTACTCTGGTCTAGAGCACATTTCACATGTTACTGGGCGTGGGGAACAGAGTATTACTGCTGCTGCTTCTACTACTACTGCTGCTGCTACTACTGCTGCTGCTGTTACTGCTGCTGCTGCTACTACTGCTGCTACTGCTGCTACTACTGCTACTGCTGCTGCTACTGCTACTGCTGCTGCTACTACTGCTGCTACTGCTGCTGCTACTGCTACTGCTGCTGCTACTACTGCTGCTGCTGCTACTACTGCTGCTACTGCTGCTGCTACTACTGCTGCTACTACTGCTGCTACTACTGCTGCTGCTACTACTGCTGCTACTACTGCTGCTGCTTCTACTACTGCTACTGCTGCTGCTACTACTGCTGCTACTTCTGCTGCTACTACTACTACTGCTACTGCTGCTGCTGCTGCTACTACTGCTGCTGCTGGGGGCCTTTCCCCTCAACAGAGTTGCTTTCCGCTGGGCTGGCTCCCCTTTACCCGGCCCCTTGTACTCTACTCAGAGGGACAGAGAGCTCGTGACTTCCTTATTGTTTGTGTCACAATAGCTTAACACACACAGGAACAGAGACAGACACACACACACGCGTCATAAGATTGGATATTGATGAGTTGTAGTGTATTCACAGATACTGTACATAATCGGAGCATCACATTTGAACATTGGACTGGACCTACAGTGGGGAGAACAAGTATTTCATACACTGCCGATTTTGCAGGTTTTCCTACTTACAAAGCATGTAGAGGTCTGTAATTTTTATCATAGGTACACTTCAACTGTGAGAGACGGAATCTAAAACAAAAATCCAGAAAATCACATTGTATGATTTTTAAGTAATTAATTTTTGCATTTTATTGCATGACATAAGTATTTGATCACCTACCAACCAGTAAGAATTCAGTCTCTCACAGTCCTGTTAGTTTTTCTTTAAGAAGCCCTCCTGTTCTCCACTCATTACCTGTATTAACTGCACCTGTTTGAACTCGTTACCTGTATAAAAGACACCTGTCCACACACTCAATCAAACAGACTCCAACCTCTCCACAATGGCCAAGACCAGAGAGCTGTGTAAGGACATCAGGGATAAAATTGTAGACCTGCACAAGGCTGGGATGGGCTACAGGACAATAGGCAAGCAGCTTGGTGAGAAGGCAACAACTGTTGGCGCAATTATTAGAAAATTGAAGAAGTTCAAGATGACGGTCAATCACCCTCGGTCTGGGGCTCCATGCAAGATCTCACCTCGTGGGGCATCAATGATCATGAGGAAGGTGAGGGATCAGCCCAGAACTACATGGCAGGACCTGGTCAATGACCTGAAGAGAGCTGGGACCACAGTCTCAAAGAAAACCATTAGTAACACACTACGCCGTCATGGATAAAAATCCTGCAGCGCACGCAAGGTCCCCCTGCTCAAGCCAGCGCATGTCCAGGCCCGTCTGAAGTTTGCCAATGACCATCTGGATGATCCAGAGGAGGAATGGGAGGAGGTCATGTGGTCTGATGAGACAAAAATAGAGCTTTTTGGTCTTAACTCCACTCGCCGTGTTTGGAGGAGGAAGAAGGATGAGTACAACCCCAAGAACACCATCCCAACCGTGAAGCATGGAGGTGGAAACATCATTCTTTGGGGATGCTTTTCTGCAAAGGGGACAGGACGACTGCACCGTATTGAGGGGAGGATGGATGGGGCCATGTATCGCGAGATCTTGGCCAACAACCTCCTTCCCTCAGTAAGAGCATTGAAGATGGGTCGTGGCTGGGTCTTCCAGCATGACAACGAATTAAAACACACAGCCAGGGCAACTAAGGAGTGGCTCCGTAAGAAGCATCTCAAGGTCCTGGAGTGGCCTAGCCAGTCTCCAGACCTGAACCCAATAGAAAATCTTTGGAGGGAGCTGAAAGTCCGTATTGCCCAGCGACAGCCCCGAAACCTGAAGGATCTGGAGAAGGTCTGTATGGAGGAGTGGGCCGAAATCCCTGCTGCAGTGTGTGCAAACCTGGTCAAGACCTACAGGAAACGTATGATCTCTGTAATTGCAAACAAAGGTTTCTGTACCAAATATTAAGTTCTGCTTTTCTGATGTATCAAATACTTATGTCATGCAATAAAATGCAAATTAATTACTTACAAATCATACAATGTGATTTTCTGGATTTTTGTTTTAGATTCCGTCTCTCACAGTTGAAGTGTACCTATGATAAAAATTACAGACCTCTACATGCTTTGTAAGTAGGAAAACCTGCAAAATCGGCAGTGTATCAAATACTTGTTCTCCCCACTGTATATGGCCTCCCGACCACTGCGCCTCCCGAGTGGCGCAGTGGTCTAAGGCACTGCTTCGCAGTGCTAGCTGTGCCACTAGAGATCCTGGTTCGAATCCAGGCTCTGTCGTAGCCGGCCGCGACCGGGAGACCCATGTGGCGGCGCACAATTGGCCCAGCGTCGTCCAGGGTAGGGGAGGGAATGGCTGGCAGGGATGTAGCTCAGCATGGCGTTTGCAACGCCAGGGTTGTGGGTTTGATTCCCACGGGGGGTATGAAAAAAATAAAAATAATGTATGCACTAACTGTAAGTCGCTCTGGATAAGAGCGTCTGCTAAATGACTGAAATGTATAAAAAGGAGCTCTAAGCCAATGGAAGGCAGCCGCTCCATTAAAAAAAAAAAAAAAAAAAAAAAAAAAAAAAGAATGATCATGTATTCTGTGGTGATGCCAGTCTACTCGATCTGTTGTGTGTGTGGGTTGGTAGCTGGATCAGGAAGTGTGTGTGGTGGCTGATTTGTGCTGGTATCTGCTCTGGCTACATCCACGGCGCCAGACCAGGCCTGCTGGAGAGACCGTCTGCAAGGCCCACCCCATCTCACCTCAACTGAAAGCTACAGCACCTGTAGCGTTTTACCAGGGGGTTATCATCATCACCTGTAGTGTGTGTGTCTCTGTGTGTGTGAACTTCATAACGCCTCATTAAGAGTTGAGTGCTCTCCAGTGCTGAGGGTTCAGTCAGGTCAGGTGTATTCTACAACCATAGTTTTAGTTACGCCAGGATAAGTGTGATTTTCCTCATTCATTCCTCTTCTATTTTACCAGGAAGACTCCGATTTCAGTACAGCAGGTTCATGGTTTGTTTAGCTGGCAAGCCGTGCCCACACCAGAGAGTAATTATGCGGTAAGGGCACAGTGGTGTGTCCACTTAAAAAAATGTGCCGCAGGTGGCAGAAGGTTGGCACACACACACAGTAGTGCAGTACAGTGAATGAAACAGCTGCCCTGGAGATTAGGGCACGTCTGCATTATGAGCAAACTGGCAGGTTTCATCAAAGACTGCTGTGTTGACATGGAACACGATGTCCAGATTAAGTACCCCCTCACCCATCCCTCACCCACCTCTCCCTCACCCCAACCTCTCCCTCCGTCACCCCACCCGTCCTTCCCCTCCCACACCCTACCCTCCCTCCCTTCCTCACCCCATAACCTCCCTCCTCCCCTCCATCACCCATCCACCCCAAAACCTCCCCCCTCCCTCCCTCCCTCACCCATGCTACCCACCCCAAAACGTCCCTCCTCACCTCTCTCCCTCCTCACCTCCCTCACCCCACCGCTTCTAACAAGTTTATCTGTGCCTGGAAACATTACCATAATGAGCTATGAGCAATTCCAAAGCACTCGGTTTCTCTGAAGGTTTTTCATTGTGTTAATTAAGTCTATTTCTCTGCGCTCCCTCATCCTCGTGTTCCTGGAGGTATGAACCCACTGAACCTGCCTGATAGAGGATTTGTTTCACTCAAATCTCTTCAGTTTTTTCTTCACAATTCGGCTCCGGAAATCACGGAGTGATGCAGGCTTATAACTGAAAGCCTGTGAAAACCCGTGGAATTTTGAAAGAGATTTTTTAAATCATGTGAGAATTACTGCCAGTATTGTAGGTGTGTGTTGTACATGGTGAATTGTGAAGTGTTGCTTGGTCCTTTCTCACATATGGCCTTTTCTCCTTTGTGTGTTTGTGTGTGTAGGGAGCGGGCACGGCCATTGGGGAGCTGCCCCCCTACTTCATGGCGCAGGCAGCGAGGCTGTCCGGAGCAGACCCTGATGATGAAGACTACGAAGAGTTTGGAGAGTTGCTGGAGCAGGCAGAGGCTCCACAGGTAACCTTTCACCCTTATTCCAACCTCGATCTGTATTTGTTGTCTTCCCTCTCTCTCACCCTTACCACACGTCTCTCTACTCTTCTTTCCTTTTCTGTCTCTCTTCTCTGAGACGGGCTTACACCCGTTCCATCTCTCCTCCGGACTCCCCTCTCTATCTCTGCTTTCTCTCCTTCTCCCTCTTTCTCTTCTCACTGCTCATGCTCTACCTGTTTTGCCACTACTGTCCTCCAGGTCTCACTCTGTTTCTTCTGCCTTCTCTCGTCATTTTCTATCAACCTTTGTGCAACTTTGGTGAAACTAAACGTTCAGAGTGTATACATGTGTAGTAAAAACTCTTGGACAACTCTTGGATGTGTATGCACATGCATGCACACATGCACGCCCGTACACACACACAGACACACACATTAGCTCACCCATTCCCAGTGCCCCACCTCAGGCCTGGAGCAGTCATGTGCTGCTGTCTTTCACAATGCTCTGCTCAGACTAAGTGGGTAGCAATGCAATGTCATTGGGCAAAGCCTTTCTTAATGCCATGACAAACAGTATTTTTCATTTCAAAATATTATTTTCCAGCCCACTTAAAAACATGAATGAAAGAATGGGAGAAAAAAAATTGTCAGTTGCTCTGTGCCTCCCTAATTTTAACCTGTCTTCTCTGAGTGTATCCGCTTTTCAACACAATACAGATCAAACGGTCAAGGCTGGTTTATACTTCGTCTATCGACATGTCTGTAGACAGTCGCAGTGACATCACAAACATTCTATTGTCGTCCTACATCAAACTTGTCGTTATGAAAAGGTATAAACAAAGAAATGACAGGCTGCATGACATCAGCAGCCTGGTGGTCCAAAATAGCATAACTGGTGTATTTTATCCCCAATAAACCCATCCGTTTAAAAATGAATTTAGTATATGTAAATCTAGAAAATCAGGCAACTAAAAGCAACTTTCTAAACAATGTTTTGGTTAGTTTCTAGCTTGTTAGCTAGCTAGCTAACATTAGCTGTATAGCCTGTTCAAATAATGAACATATCATAGCTGACAATGTCTTAACTTTAGCAATTTTGTAAAAATTATTACAGGAAAATAAACTCACAAGATAATTATTTACAAGTTAATGTCGTGCTAATTACAGAAGATAGCTTACGGTTGGGACGATATAAAAGTATGGCATTCTTCCGGATAATTTTAGAACTTTGGCACTGTCTTGTTGCTGGCTCAGTCAGGTAATCATGACAACGGACGCAGCGACAGGGTCAAAGTTAAACTTTTTTCATCTGTCTGCGACAAGGAAACTGACAGTCGCATAGGCGATCTACAGACATTCCACTGGAGTATAAATTAAATGTTGTTTTGACCAGTGACACATAGACAAAGTATAAACCAGCTTTTAGGCCAGGGGTATACAACTCTTACCCTACGAGGTCTGGAGCCTGCTGGTTTTCTGTTCTACCTGATAATTAATTGCACACAGCTGGTGTCCCAGGTCTAAATCGGTCCCTGATTTAGAGGGGAACAATGAAAAAATGCAGTGGAACTGGCTTCAAGGTCCAGTATTGAGTTTGAGGGCTTTAGGCAGTTACTGTAGTTAGGCAAATGGTTTGGAGAAGCCAATGCCAAAAAAAGGACCCTGTTCTCCTTTACGTGCTGATATAGACTAACCAAAGGTTTGTTCTATTCAAATTTAAATCAGACTTTTAGGTCAAATAGCGATTGATGTGTATTGAGGTGCTTTAAGGGTTAATTAATGTGTTTTAATGAGTCTTTATCTGGTCTCAATAGATTTCTATAGGCTCACACAAAACTGTACATTGATTACTTTGTGCCAGTATAACAAAATAACTTTGACGTTCAACGTCAGGTTCATTGACATTCTGTATGACGTTGATTCAATGTGTTTTAATCCGGTGGATCAGCAGGGTGTGACAGACACTGGTGGAACTGATCGAGTGGTTGAGTGATCATCCGACACCGATAAAGTCCCGCTCGGATCTCCACCAGAACGAACCAACCAAGTGGAAGAGAGAAGGCGAGGAGAGGAAAAGAGAGGGAATGTGTGACGCACCATCGTGGAGAGCCGCATTTCGTCTGTCGATGCATTCATCTTGGTCGCTCTGATTCGTTCTTGTCGTTTCTTCTTCATTTTCTCCGCCGTAGCTTTGACGTGTCCGAGGTATCAGGGAACACTTGTTGGTTGTTGGTTTCGCATCCTCAGAGAGAAGGTTTGAACACATGTCACCCACCACAGAGCTGCTGCCTCAGGGCTGCTGGGTCTGAATTAGTACTCTGAGGCTCTTTCACTCTCCCTCTACCGCTCTCTCTCACTTTGCCTCCGTCACACACACTCTATTTCTGTTGATATCCCTCCCTTTCTCTCTCTCGGTCTCTCTCTCTCTCCCTCCCTGATATCTTTCACCGGGTGACTGTGTGTGTGTGTCTGTGTGTGTGTGGGGACAGCAGCAGGTTGCTTACACCACGGAGGAGCTGCATGAGTCGGAAGCCTTTCTTTCCTTTCTTCCCCCTCCATCTATCACCTACAACGGGGGGGGGGCATTCTTTCACTGGCCGAGAGCGAGAGACGCCGCTTATTGCGTCACATGCTCATTATACTATACATTTTTAAGAGAAGACATCACAGCGATTATCAACATCTCGTTTCGGTGGATTCATATTGAATCGTTATTTTAACCAAGGTTAGAATAGCAATTATAGAAACTCGAGAGGTGATTGAATGGTAACATGGGAGAGAAAGTGTGTGATCGGATGTGTTGAGTTTGTATGTTTGCGGAGAGTAAATGGTTAAACAGGGATGATTTATGAGTGTGACGTGTCTTTGGGCTCCACAGCAGGTTGGAGATGCTGACTCTCTCCTCTCTTACTCTGAGGTCATAGGGGTGTCAATGTGCCAGGAGCTTGACTTAAACCCAGTGGCATTTCTCAGAACGTGCACGTGCCAACTTCCTGCCGCAAGCTCATATGAGTGACGGCAGAAGAACACGGTTTTCCCCCCTTCAAGACGGCTATTCAAGAAGGATGAAGTCATGACTTTACTAAGCAGGTCCAGACGTTGATGTCAGCATTGATTAAAAAAAATTAAAAATCATACAGAAATGGAACATTTGGATGATACTTATGTTTCTGAAAACTAATCCTGGAATCCTCATCCCAAAAGTTATTTTTATATGCATTTCCATTCTATAATTAAAGGTAGCCTGGTGATTCAGTGGTTTCCCTGAAGTGTTTTGTGTTTTTAAGTGTTTGGCCGGCATGGAAGGGGTTTACCAGCGCTGTGAATTCTTGATTGCCAACTCCCAGGATCGTATCTCCTGCAACCCGAATAAGAGCCATTCTCCCCCCCCCCCACCCCCTTGCCTCTCCTTGGCCTACTACACTCCACTCAAAGGCTCTCTGTGCTGTGGTTTGTCCAGACCCGTCACGTGACTTCTCTGAAAGTGCCCCCTCCCTCCTCCTCACCCTTTATTTCCAGTAAACTGTTTGAAAGGAGGGGGTGAGTCAGAGTAAAACCAGCTTCCCTTCAACCACAGCTTGTTAAAGAATTTGTCAACGTGGACTCGGGCCGTTTTTTGGTGGGGTTGATAGATTTGAATTTTGTAGGGGGCTGGGATTGGGTTGGGTTGCGTCAGGAGCCTTAATCACTCTGCTGCCTGTGTGTATGCCTGTGTGTGGTGTGTGTGTGAAAGAGAGAGAGGGGGAACAGGCTTGTGAGGAGTTAATAAGATGAATTTGAGCGATCTCTCCGTCGGGGCTCGGCTCGCCTCGCCTTGCGCCGCGCCGCTCCGCTCTGGAGATGTGTGTCCTCGTCTCTCTGTGTGTGAAAGAGTTTCATTCAGAAAAAAAGAGAGAGAAAGAAAGAGAGAGAAACTGTGCGTGGGTGTTGACCTGTGTATAGGCTATGCATAAATTTTTCCTTAACTGACACTTAACTTTGCTTTGTCGTCTGCCTATTTTTGACGTTTTTGAACTCCTTACCCCAGCATTTCCCAAACTCCATCCTGGGGACCCCAAGGTGTGCACGTTTTGGTTTTTGCCCTAGCACTACACAGCTGATTCAAATAATCAAAGCTTGATGATTAGTTGATTATTTGAATCAGCTGTGTAGTGCTAGGGAAAAAACCAAACCTTCACCCCTTGGCTCCCCAGGACCGAGTTTGGGAAACGCTGCCTTAACCCCAATCACGTCTACAAAAGTCTTCAGAAAAGCACAATAATTAATTATCCAAACACCTACATGTTTTCAAACCTTTTAGTTCATCATAAGCCATACATTTATATTCTAGAGTACGTATTTGCATCAGTACAATGAGTCATGCATATATTGTATAAATTGATATCAGAGCAAATAGTTATCATAAACATGGCGTGGGCTGGTTTGTTTATATAAACAGAGTCCCACAATTTAGAATAGGGGTTGCTATATCATTACATGTGTGGAGTGTTTCCTTTTTTCCCACTGGGCTGCCTATTTGCGTCAATCTCTCGTCATCTCTCTGGCAACGGTAACCGTTGGTATTCAAACTATTTATGTTAAACATAGTGCTCATTGGTCCCCTTTGTGTGGACATTTTCCATAACAGTAAATATAGAATGTGTTCAGATAGGCTCTGATAATTTAATGTCATTCAAATTCTTAGAACCTGGATTCCATGTAATCATCGTGTTTGACATCATTTCATTACTAAGAGGTCCCTGACAGTCACCCTACCTTGGGAGACCAGCTACTGTACCTTTAGACACTACCCTAAAGATGGGTAATGTATTTTTGGATACATTTAGAGAGAAAAATAAGAAGCAAACTCCATAGCTGTTACTGGGGCCACTAACTGTAATAGCCTTAACATATAAATGGCAGATCAAACATGTGATTTTTACTTCACACTGTAGGTATTATCTTGATGTGGGGGCGTAGTGGTACAGAGTGCTGAGTAAAGATACGGAGAGCAAAAGGCTGGAGCCATGCTCCCATGGTTTTAATGACCCTGCACCCTTGACAAGATCTCCAAAATGTAATTGCTGGTAAGCCCTGCCCTGGGGAACAGCACGTCGTGCAGTGACGGGGGCGGGAGGGAAGCAGCCATGGGTGGAAGCCTGGCCAAGGTGGTGATTTTCCATGAGCTGCATACAATACACGTTGTGTGGTGTCTGGATTTCTGAATACTGGTCATGTAAGATAGACAATTTTGTGGTCCAGAAGGTACACACACGGGGAGTCCCTCTAGCAAATCACAACGTCACGTGTATACACACGATATCCCTGCCCATTGGGACCTTCACTTCATTCGGTTGTGAGGTAGCAATTTTCCTTTCACTCATCCATACCAGTCAAGTGAGGGGAAATCCAGAACTCTACTAACTTGGTAAACAATACCAATGCAAATATCATGTAATCTAATAAATGACTAAACGGTGCTTGTTTTCCTAACAGTTATTAGTTATTGAAACATAAATCCTCTACGGTTGTCAGGTGTTTGTGGTCAACAGACGGTCCAGAGTGGTTCAGCTGT
Organism: Coregonus lavaretus; assembly: GCF_964263955.1. Lineage (NCBI taxonomy): Eukaryota > Metazoa > Chordata > Actinopteri > Salmoniformes > Salmonidae > Coregonus > Coregonus lavaretus. Next base: position 31,526,150 of record NC_139997.1, read on the forward strand.
AAACATGTACATTTTAGTCATTTAGCAGACGCTCTTATCCAGAGCGACTTACAGGAGCAATTAGGGTTAAGTGCCTTGCTCAAGGGCACAGACAGATTTTTCACCTAGTAGGCTTGGAGATTCGAACCAGCGACCTTTCGGTTACTGGCCCAACGTTACCTGCTGCCACATACACATTCCTTCCCCCAAGACAACCAGCTCCGTCTCCCAATAAAAAAAAAAAAAAAAAAAAAAAGGAATAAAGAATCTGGAACAGAAGGCTAGAATTAGAGAAGCAGGCTTATCCTTGTGGAAAGCTCTTGTGATTGGATCAAATCTGAGGGAGAATTTCAAAATGTGAGCCAATCAGAGTGGATGTCAGTTGGGCCCGCCTTCTTTTATTCTACCCCACATTTCCTGTGGGCCGGCTCCTGCCCTTGAAAAAATGGCACCATTACTCTACTGCTTTGTTGACCATATTTGGCATGCTCATATCTTACTACCCTCCCCCAGTCAAGTTCAACCTCTCAAGTTTAAATTGACTGGTAAGTGTGTGAAACAAAGGTGAAAGTCCTATAGATAAACATTTTACCCCATACATTTAGGTTGTGTTAATGTTTAGTTTATTGTGAATAAGCACTTTTCATAATGCATTGATGTTTTATCAATTTCTTGTAGAACTTGATGATTTGGATGAGGAAATTGCTCATGCAGGGGGGCACGTCCTGTCTGATTTGAGGGCAGTTTTAATATCAAAAATAATTATAGCAATTAAACGGATGAAATAAAAACCATTAACCAGTAGTAATATGGTAACTACAGTCATCTGAAAGATGGCAGTTTGAGTTCTGGATCAGTTAAGAGTTGATTTTAAGGTTTATGCCTCATATCAGATTTAGCCTGAGAGATGACCTGATACTAAAAGGTAGTGAATGATTCCCGTCATTCCTCCTAAAAAAATAAACATTTTGTTCTAGTTTGATATTTTTTTACATGCATACCACCTCATGTACAGATCATACCAGTCAAATAGGAAATACCATTCTAATAACTACATTAAGTTCTCTGGTTGGAGCTTAACATATTGTTTAGAGAGGTAAAACATGTTCCTAAATATTCCTTCAATTAGACTGAATGTTTTGCTCACAATTCAAATGTATTTTACATTTTATATCAAAGGAAAGATTTGTTGTTTTATAATAAAAGGGATGAAGTATTAAATATGCAGTTTACAACACCCATATTTCTATCAATTCATATCAAACAAATTAAATGTTTCAGCCTTGGGACAATCAATATCTACAGAATATATTTTTAGAGTCCAATTAATAGAAGTCTGTATGTACTTTTAGCAGTAATAAATACAAATCTATACATATAAATGAGACAATACCCTCAACATGAGGTCACACATTACCCCCAGTGTGTTTTTAGTTCAAAAGTATTGACATTTCATTTTTCATTCCCCTTCAATTGATATACCAACCTTACGGCATTGGCATAGTTAAATATCTGTAAAAATATATATATATTTAAACTCAAATTAATAAATAAACACATCAGCACATGCATACAATTTGTACTGTTATCTCTAGTGGCATTCTAATACAATCATCAGAAGTATGACAAATTTACCGTAATCAATCCAGGATAATTCCCCCATCTTTCCGTCACAGTTCCCAGAAATATTTTAAACTACATCAACAATAGCTTAACCCTCCTCTTCCCAGCATAGGTATATTGAGGAAAAATCCATGTCATTGCTTTCAAAAGAGCCTTTTGTTGAGTTGTCAGGAAAGATGGGGGGAAAAGCAGCAGAATTAGTAAGAATATGTGAGTCATTGAAATGACCATGAAGTCTCGTCTTGTACTCACATTGATGATATTGGATTAAAAATTAACTGTCACCAGAGGTAAGATACAGTTAGGGGATGTGAATATATAATGTCCCAGTAGAAAAGGTGTTTGGATGAGTTTGCAGAGGGTGATTGTTCCAATTAGACAACTGACAGGACAATTGACTGTGTGCAGCAGTTTTGAAGGGCGTACAAAAGTTTTTTGGTTAACAGAAGTATTGATATATACAGGAAAATAATGTATTTAGATAAGTGGGGTAGTAGATAACTTAGAAAAGTCTGTAAAGTGTGTCACAATATCGTTTTAAATAAATAGAAAGATGTCCCGTTTTTGCCAAAATTCTATATGTTAATTGTACATTTACTTCATAGAGAAAAAGCTTTAGTTAATATAAACCAAATTATTCGTTAATCAATTATCTGCTCTCTGATGTATTTGTACATATAAAATGCCAACTTCCTTTTATCTTTATATTTATGGTCGATGTGTTAAAAACACAACATATTAATGAGAAGATATGGTAAAAAATACACCAGGTTGTCCTGTTCCCACAGTAAATATATTTTCTATAGTGAATAAATCTTCTGATATTCCCCATAATTTCACATTTTTGAATATTCTCAAATCCCCCCCGACCCTATTTTAGTATAATTTATTTATCATTTGAAAGACAGAAATGCATCAGAACTCACAAATGACTTACACCACCATGCCGAAGATATTTCCTTAGAGACGATAAAATAAATATAAACAAAGCCATTTTTAACAAATGCATTCCTTAAAGACAATAACTTCATTGTTTTTATTGGATCAATATCATTTGTGTGGATTGTGCAAGAATCGTCTCAGATTGATTTAAGACTGCCTCAAACAATTTTGAAACCTTTTCACAATGATAGTTCAGAGATATATTATAGAATAATATAATAATGTTTTGGTAGTATTCTTAGTAAATATTACTACCATGTTTTCATCTGTGATATATTTAAGATGTGCAGGAGAACATCCTTCTACCTTTTAATCACCATAGATTAGTGAAAAGGTTATTGATTGCCTTCAGAAAGTATTCACATTTTGTTGTGTTACAGCCTGAATTATAAATGGAATAAATTGAGGTTTTGTGTCACTGGCCTACACACAATACCCCATAATGTCAAAATGGAATTATGATTTTTGACATTTTTACAAATTAATAAAAAATGAAAAGCCCAAATGTCTTGAGTCAATAAGTATTCAACCCCTTTGTTATGGCACGCCTAAATAAGTTCAGGAGTAAAGATTTGCTTAACACATTATTGCATGGACTCACTCTGTGCAATAATATTGTTTTTTTATGACTACCTCATCTCTGTACTCCACACATACAATTATCTGTAAGATCCCTCAGTTGAGCAGTGAATCTCCCTTTGAGCGTGGTGAAGTTATTAATTACACTTTGGATGGTGTATCAATACACCCAGTCACTACAAAGATACAGGCATCCTTCCTAACTCAGTTGCCGGAGAGGAAGGAAACTGCTCAGGGATTTCACCATGAGGCCAATGGTGATTTTAAAGTGGATCTGACAGCATTTTAAGCAACATTAAATCTTATTAAAATCTGTTCATATAAACCCCCAGGAAGAATATGACACTTAAAAAAATTTCTGACAAGCAAGCACTTAGATATGGTCATTTTCACGTTTTCATAAATTCTTAGAATGTTTGGGAATTACGTATACTAAGGCATTTGTGAAAATTATATAGCAATATAGAGTGGGAAAGCGGCTGAGCGTTTGGACAATTAATAGACACTGCAGTAAATAAAACCTAATAAAAACATCTGTCTCGTCCAAGACCGGAGTCTACACAGACCAGTGCGCTATAGCCAATCAGAGCTACAGTAGGCCTTTATACACACAAGCCATTTGCCTCAAGGGCCTGCCATCATTCACTTTGAACTGGACTGTGGGTTTACAGACAGTTGCAACAGCACAACTTAGATCTTTAGAATGCATTCGCCAAAAGCCACAAAATACACCTGAATGGATTTCTGCAAATATGTAAACACCACAGGAGTCCTCTTACATTTGGGAACTTTACAGTCCTATTGATCAAACAACCATGAAAAGGTAGGCTCTCTCTCCCTCAGTTATGCACTTCAACAAGTTCAACATCTAATGCTAGCCAGAGCAAGATGAGCTAAAATCTAACAAAGGAACATTAGATAAACCCTCTCAAACTTTTTCAGCTAATTGGCCTTCAGAATTGCACTGATAAACGATGGGGAATTGTAGCATACTCATCCTTCTGCAGCTTGCTTGCCAATGTATACTTGTTCCAACCAAGCACCCAAGCTAACTGGCTAAAGTTGGCTAGCTTGCTAGATGGCTACTTCCAGACACAAATGAGAGAACACCTCACTCTGAACATTTTACTCGCCATAGCAGAGCTGGTTAGGCTGTTTGCATGTTATCTAGAGTGTTCGTGACTAACTTACTTTTTTTGCCTACGTTTTCTGACACCGGTCATATTCAGCTGGTTTTGCGTTTGTAAATGTATCAGTTATTCTGCGCTCTGGCACACTCAGACGAGAGTGCTCTGAAATCAGAGTAGATAGTCAGAGGTGAATTTGCAAACGCAAGATATATGCTAACTGGATAACAGTTGTTCAAGTTCTTGCTAGCTAACTAAATGACACCTGCATCTCTAGCTGTGTAAAGCCACTGAAAAACGATATGAGGGGAAAAGGTCAGTCACTCACCCACTCCTCCAATGGCATGACATCCTCCTAGCAGCTAGCTAGCTAGCTAACGTTAGGCTCCGTGTTTTTAGCTTGCTACATAAATTGATACACTAGCCTATTAGCCGCATTATGACTGACTTGTGATCATTGCCCTTGCTAGTTTGATTGTATTGACATTCCCAGCCCTAGTTACATTCGTCCATTTTTGAAAATGTTGTCATTGAAATGAAACAGTGCATCCCGAATAGAGGCAGCAAACAATGTACCAGGCCAGCTGTAATTTACAACCTGGTAGCAATATTTTTTGGACTACTAAGAAATGCATCCATCTATTCTGCCAACAATTCCTTTGTGTAGGTGATGGAATGTTGAGTCAAATAGAACCAATTTTTAAAACCTCTTATAAAGTTGGTTTTGTACCATAAACTGGGAATTTAATATTTTTTACTGATGTTATGATTTTCTGTTTTTTATGATTGTCAGTTCTACTTTAAAACAGTTACAGAGTTTAATGGCTGTGATAGGAGAGAACTGAGGATGGATCAACAACATTGTAGTTACTCCACAATACTAACCTAATTGACAGAGTGAAAAGAAGGAAGCCTGTACAGAAAAAAAATATTCCAAAACATGCTTCCTGTATGCAACAAGTCACTAAAGTAATACTGAAAAAAATGTGGCAAAGCAATTAACTTTTTGTCCTGAATACAAAGTGTTATGTTTGGGGCAAATCCAATACAACACATTACTGAGTAGCACTCTCCAAGACTCACAGCTGTAATTTCTGCCAAAGGTGATTCTAACATGTATTGACTCAGGGGGTTAAATACTTATCTAATCAACATATATTAGTGTTTTATTTTTTATTTTATATGTTATAATTTTTCTTCAACTTTCACGTTACGGAGTATTTTGTGTAGATCGTTGTCAAAAAAGTACAATTAAATCCATTTGAATATCACTTTGTAACATAACAAAATGTGGAATAATCTTCTTAATATTTGCTATTATTCTTCTCAGGACTTTGCCACCAGAGCAAAACTAGCAGTGCAGAAAATGGTTCAGAGGGTTGGATTCTTTGGAATTCTAGCCTGCGCCTCTGTAAGTGAAATCACATATCAACTATATTCTATAAAATAAAATAAATCACCCCTATTAATGTCTGAAAATACAAGAAAGTGACTACAGTTTAAATTCAAACCTTAAAAGAGCAATTCTGTGCATAATGAAACTGTCTGTCTATTTAAAGTGAACTGCTGATGGCTCAATCCTCAAACCAGCAGACAGAACAGATTAATAATTATAATTGTTAATATAAAGCTATCTTTATTCTGGGTATTTTAGTCATTGTATTACTAATCTGTTAGATTTAAAACATAGGCGCATTTAACAAAACTGTGTTTGGACTGAACAATATTGAAGCATATTGAAGCATATTGAGGACCTGCACTCTTATATAGAGGAAAGTTGTTTCTTTGCTCTATAATTGTTGTCAGTTATCCATATTCATTTCTGATATTTAATATATATTCTCTGGTTCTCCAGATTCCAAATCCACTGTTTGACCTGGCAGTTATAACGTGGCCATTCCCTAGTCCCTTTTTGGACCTATTTTGGAGCAACGTTAATTGGGAAAGCCATAGTCAATATGCACATTCAGGTGAGTGTACTGTATACCAGCACATGGCAGAAATGCGCGCTCTTGGATAATAACCTTTTTACAAAAGTCTTGCACACACAACTCACTTTTCTTATGTCTTTTTTGTCATGACAAAGAGGCTACTTCAGGTCCATAGTTTGATATAAAATGTTCACAAAGTAACCTTTTTTCGTATAGAATTGATCGATCAAGGCTTTAATTTGTTTTGAATATATTTATATTTACATTTACATTTACATTTACATTTATTTAATATGAATATTTCAGACATGATAGTAAAGCTATGTAGAGGATAAGGAGGGATCCTCCTGTGCTGTACTCAGCTGAGAGTGTATGGAGGCCATTTTGTGCAGTGAAAGCAGGGTCTGTCGTCCATTTTGTGAAAGCAGCAGCTGCACTCAGGGATACATACACTACATGACAAAAAGTATGTGGAAATCTGCTCGTTGGATAATAAACTTTTTACATTAAAGTCTTGCACACAACTCACTTTTCTTATGTCTTTTTTGTCATGACAAAGAGGCTACTTCAGGTCCATAGTTTGATATAAAATGTTCACAAAGTAACCTTTTTTCGTATAGAATTGATCAATCAAGGCTTTAATTTGTTTTGAATATGAATATTTCAGACATGATAGTAAAGCTATGTAGAGGATAAGGAGGGATCCTCCTGTGCTGTACTCAGCTGAGAGTGTATGGAGGCCATTTTGTGCAATGAAAGCAGGGTCTGTCGTCCATTTTGTGAAAGCAGCAGCTGCACTCAGGGATACATACACTACATGACAAGAAGTATGTGGAAACCTGCTTGTTGAACATCTCATTCCAAAATCATGGGCATTAATATGGAGGTGGTCCCCCCTTTGCTGCTATAACAGCCTCCACTGTTCTGGGAAGGCTTTCCACTAGATGTTGGAACATTGCGGCAGGGACTTGCTTCCATTCAGCCACAAGAGCATTAGTGAGGTCGGGCACTGATGTTGGGCGATTAGGCCTGGCTCGCAGTCGGAGTTCCAATTCATCCCAAAGGTGTTGGATGGGGTTGAGGTCAGGGCTCTGTGCAGGCCAGTCAAGTTTTTCCACACGATCTCGACAAACCATTTCTGTATGGACCTCGCTTTGTGCATCACAGGGGCATTGTCATGCTGAAACAGGAAAGTGCCTTCCCCAAACTGTTGCCACAAAGTTGGAAGCACAGAATCGTTTAGAATGTAATTGTATGCTGTAGCTTTAAGATTTCTCTTCACTGGAACTAAGGGGCCTAGCCCGAACCATGAAAAACAGCCCCAGACCATTATTCCTCCTCCACCAACTTTACAGTTGCCACTATGCATTGGGGCAGGTAGCGTTCTCCTGACATCCGACAAACCCAGATTCGTCCGTCGGACTGCCAGATGGTGAAGCGTGATTCATCACTCCAGACAACGCGTTTCCACTGCTCCAGAGTCCAATGGCGGTGAGCTTTACACCACTACAGCCAACGCTTGGCATTGCACATGGTGATCTTAGGCTTGTGTGCGGTTGCTCGGCCATGGAAACCCATTTCATGAAGCTCCCGACAAACAGTTATTGTGCTGACGTTGCTTCCAGAGGCAGTTTGGAACTCGGTAGTGAGTGTTGCAACTAAGGACAGACGATTTTTACGCGTTATGCGCTTCAACACTCAGCGGTCCCGTTATGTGACCTTGTGTGGCTACCACTCCGCGGCTGAGCTGTTGTTGCGCCTAGACGTTTCCACTTCACAATAACAGCACTTACATTTGACCGGGGCAGCTCTAGCAGTAGTAATTTGACGAACTGACTTGTTGCAAAGGTGGCATCCAATGACGGTGCCATGTTGAAAGTCACTGAGCTCTTTAAGTCCATTCCTCTGCCAATGTTTGTCTATTGAGATTGCATGGCTGTGGGCTCGATTTTCTACACCTGTCAGCAACGGGTGTGGCTGAAATAACCGAATCAACTAATTTGAAGGGGTGTCCACATACAGTGGGGAAAAAAAGTATTTAGTCAGCCACCAATTGTGCAAGTTCTCCCACTTAAAAAGATGAGAGAGGCCTGTAATTTTCATCATAGGTACACGTCAACTATGACAGACAAAATGAGAATTCCAGAAAATCACATTGTAGGATTTTTAATGAATTTATTTGCAAATTATGGTGGAAAATAAGTATTTGGTCAATAACAAAAGTTACTCAATACTTTGTTATATACCCTTTGTTGGCAATGACACAGGTCAAACGTTTTCTGCAAGTCTTCACAAGGTTTTCACACACTGTTGCTGGTATTTTGGCCCATTCCTCCATGCAGATCTCCTCTAGAGCAGTGATGTTTTGGGGCTGTCGCTGGGCAACACGGACTTTCAACTCCCTCCAAAGATTTTCTATGGGGTTGAGATCTGGAGACTGGCTAGGCCACTCCAGGACCTTGAAATGCTTCTTACGAAGCCACTCCTTCGTTGCCCGGGCGGTGTGTTTGGGATCATTGTCATGCTGAAAGACCCAGCCACGTTTAATCTTCAATGCCCTTGCTGATGGAAGGAGGTTTTCACTCAAAATCTCACGACACATGGCCCCATTCATTCTTTCCTTTACACGGATCAGTCGTCCTGGTCCCTTTGCAGAAAAACAGCCCCAAAGCATGATGTTTCCACCCCCATGCTTCACAGTAGGTATGGTGTTCTTTGGATGCAACTCAGCATTCTTTGTCCTCCAAACACGACGAGTTGAGTTTTTACCAAAAAGTTATATTTTGGTTTCATCTGACCATATGACATTCTCCCAATCCTCTTTTGGATCATCCAAATGCACTCTAGCATGGTCCTCTATAGCTCAATTGGTAGAGCATGGCGCTTGTAACGCCAGGGTAGTGGGTTCGATCCCCGGGACCACCCATATGTAAAAATGTATGCACACATGACTGTAAGTCGCTTTGGATAAAAGCGTCTGCTAAATGGCATATTATTATTATTATTTAGCAAACTTCAGACGGGCCTGGACATGTACTGGCTTAAGCAGGGGGACACGTCTTGCACTGCAGGATTTGAGTCCCTGGCGGCGTAGTGTGTTACTGATGGTAGGCTTTGTTACTTTGGTCCCAGCTCTCTGCAGGTCATTCACTAGGTCCCCCCCGTGTGGTTCTGAGATTTTTGCTCACCGTTCTTGTGATAATTTTGACCCCACGGGGTGAGATCTTGCGTGGAGCCCCAGATCGAGGGAGATTATCAGTGGTCTTGTATGTCTTCCATTTCCTAATAATTGCTCCCACAGTTGATTTCTTCAAACCAAGCTGCTTACCTATTGCAGATTCAGTCTTCCCATCCTGGTGCAGGTCTACAATTTTGTTTCTGGTGTCCTTTGACAGCTCTTTGGTCTTGGCCATAGTGGAGTTTGGAGTGTGACTGTTTGAGGTTGTGGACAGGTGTCTTTTATACTGATAACAAGTTCAAACAGGTGCCATTAATACAGGTAACGAGTGGAGGACAGAGGAGCCTCTTAAAGAAGAAGTTACAGGTCTGTGAGAGCCAGAAATCTTGCTTGTTTGTAGGTGACCAAATACTTATTTTCCACCATAATTTGCAAATAAATTCATAAAAAATCCTACAATGTGATTTTCTGGATTTTTTTCTTCTCAATTTGTCTGTCATAGTTGACGTGTACCAATTATAAAAATTACAGGCCAGTGGGAGAACTTGCACAATTGGTGGCTGACTAAATACTTTTTTTCCCCACTGTACTTTTGTGTGTATGTGTGTATATATATATATATATATATATATATATATATATATATATATATATATACATATATACACACACACACACAGTGAGGGGAAAAAAGTATTTGATCCCCTGCTGATTTTGTACGTTTGCCCACTGACAAAGAAATGATCAGTCTATAATTTTAATGGTAGGTTTATTTGAACAGTGAGAGACAGAATAACAACAACAAAAATCCAGAAAAACGCATGTCAAAAATGTTATAAATTGATTTGCATTTTAATGAGGGAAATAAGTATTTGACCCACTAGCAATCAGAAAGATTTCTGGCTCCCATGTGTCTTTTATACAGGTAACGAGCTGAGATTAGGAGCACACTCTTAAAGGGAGTGCTCCTAATCTCAGCTTGTTACCTGTATAAAAGACACCTGTCCACAGAAGCATTCAATCAATCAGATTCCAAACTCTCCACCATGGCCAAGACCAAAGAGCTCTCCAAGGATGTCAGGGACAAGATTGTAGACCTAAGGCTGGAATGGGCTACAAGACCATCGCCAAGCAGCTTGGTGATAAGGTGACAACAGTTGGTGCGATTATTCGCAAATGGAAGAAACACAAAATAACTGTCAATCTCCCTCGGCCTGGGGCTCCATGCAAGATCTCACCTCGTGGAGTTGCAATGATCATGAGAACGGTGAGGAATCAACCCAGAACTACACGGGAGGATCTTGTCAATGATCTCAAGGCAGCTGGGACCATAGTCACCAAGAAAACAATTGGTAACACACTACGCCGTGAAGGACTGAAATCCTGCAGAGCCCGCAAGGTCCCCCTGCTCAAGAAAGCACATATACAGGCCCGTCTGAAGTTTGCCAATGAACATCTGAATGATTCAGAGGAGAACTGGGTGAAAGTGTTGTGGTAAGATGAGACCAAAATCGAGCTCTTTGGCATCAACTCAACTCGCCATGTTTGGAGGAGGAGGAATGCTGCCTTATGACCCCAAGAACACCATCCCCACCGTCAAACATGGAGGTGGAAACATTATGCTTTGGGGGTGTTTTTCTGCTAAGGGGACAGGACAACTTCACCGCATCAAAGGGACGATGGACGGGGCCATGTACCGTCAAATCTTGGGTGAGAACCTCCTTCCCTCAGCCAGGGCATTGAAAATGGGTAGTGGATGGGTATTCCAGCATGACCATGAACCAAAACACACGGCCAAGGCAACAAAGGAGTGGCTCAAGAAGAAGCACATTAAGGTCCTGGAGTGGCCTAGCCAGTCTCCAGACCTTAATCCCATAGAAAATATGTGGAGGGAGCTGAAGGTTCGAGTTGCCAAACGTCAGCCTCGAAACCTTAATGACTTGGAGAAGATCTGCAAAGAGGAGTGGGACAAAATCCCTCCTGAGATGTGTGCAAACCTGGTGGCCAACTACAAGAAACGTCTGACCTCTGTGATTGTCAACAAGGGTTTTGCCACCAAGTACTAAGTCATGTTTTGCAGAGGGGTCAAATACTTATTTCCCTCATTAAAATGCAAATCAATTTATAACATTTTTGACATGCGTTTTTCTGGATTTTGTTGTTGTTATTCTGTCTCTCACTGTTCAAATAAACCTACCATTGAAATTATAGACTGATCATGTCTTTGTCAGTGGGCAAACGTACAAAATCAGCAGGGGATCAAATACTTTTTTCCCTCACTGTACATACTGTACTTTAGTAGAGAGAAGATTTTTGAATCACTTGAGAAAAGTGAATAAGGAACCTGTATTTTATTTATTGTACTGAAAAGTGTTTTTACTGATGATTATTGTGTAAAAGTTGAATCAGTTTTTCCCCATGCATGGATGGATTGAAGACTTAATACACTTTGTTAGACAGTGTCTGTATGCTTATTGGATTATCTTTCTAAATCCTCTATAAATTATTTTATAAATCAAAATACAAAACATGACCAAAGACTGTAGAGTGCCAATTGAGTAAGCTGATTTTTACATTTACATTTACGTCATTTAGCAGACGCTCTTATCCAGAGCGACTTACAGTTAGTGCATACATTATTTAATTTTTTCATACTGGCCCTGATTCATTATGTAAGGTTCAATAAGATTGATAAATAAAAAGAAAGTTCGTCCTCATTATCTGTCTAGTAATGTTAAATTCACTTGGCTAACTTTCTCTAGATACTCTAGTAGTGAGGGAAACCTTGTTGTATGGGTGGTGGCCATAGAGAAAACCCTATTGTACAGAAGATGAACACTGTCTGTGATGATACAGATAGTGGCGTGGGCAGCAGCATCATAGAGCCGATTAGGTCTGGTGTCCCCTGGGCCGATGACTTTCTCCACATCCAGGCAGGATCAGAGGTGTGCCCCTCCTTGTCTGACACGGCCAGGGCCAGCTTTACAATGACACACCACACTGGAAACTGAACCTGGCTTACCATCACAACTGGCTGGGGTCGACCTGTGGTGTATTTAGTGAGATGAAACATTCTGTGTTGAGGATAGAAATGTAATAATAATAATAATAATAATAATAATAATATGCCATTTAGCAGACGCTTTTATCCAAAGCGACTTACAGTCATGTGCGCATACATTTTTATGTATGGGTGGTCCCGGGGATCGAACCCACTACCCTGGCGTTACAAGCGCCATGCTCTACCAATTGAGCTACAGAGAATATACATTTACATTTACATTTAAGTAATTTAGCAGACGCTCTTATCCAGAGCGACTTACAAATTGGTGCGTTCAACTTTGGATAGCCAGTGGGACAACCACATCTTGATCACAGTATGTACACTTCTTCAAACAAGCAGCTGTGAGCAAAGTCAGTGCAATCGGGGACAACTACATCTCGATCACAATAAGTACATTTCTTTAAACAAGTCAGTGCTAGCAGGTGAAATAAGTCAGGTGTTAGTTTAGACAAAAGACAGTGGTAGTAAAGGGGGGGTTGAAGGATTACTATTATACTATTCCAGGTATTCCTTAAAGAGGTAGGGTTTCAAGTGTCTCCGGAAGGTGGTCAGTGACTCCGCTGTCCTGGCGTCGTGGGGGAGCTTGTTCCACCATTGGGGTGCCAGAGCAGCGAATAGCTCTGACTGGGCTGAGCGGGAACTGTGCTTCCGTAGAGGTAGGGGGGCTAGCAGGCCAGAGGTGGATGAACGTAGTGCCCTCGTTATATCGCTGACACAATGCTCTATACCTGACAGATCATGTCCTGTGTGAACAATACATTTCTATCTGAACATTCTGAACAAACTCCTGTTCTCTCAGCTTCTCTTGTTCTTTTCCCCATTGTGTTAAGTCTGGAAAGAATGCAGAGAATTCAATTTTATTAGACTGCACTTCTTTGTTGTTTTACATTGACACTATACTGTACTGTGAGTCACAGAGCTGTATAGTTGTTGTCATGTAAGAGTGGGAATGGAGAGGCAATATGATAGACTGTAATGGTGAACAGGTGAACATTCTCCCTTGTGGGTCAAAGCAGAGGAACAATGCACTAGGGGGATTTGGAGGTGTTTTTTGTGTGGGCGTAATACTGGGCCACCTCAATGTGTTTTCTGTGTGGGCGTAATACTCAGCCACCTCAAAGGGAAGGCCCTTTGAGAGCTGGATAACTGGGTTTTACCTTCAGGTCAGGTGGTGCGTTCAGGTTCACAACAACAATCTGTTCCTGTCAACAATGACACGAGGCCCAGAGGATGAAGGCCTTTTCATAACTCTTAACCCTGTCATACTCTAAACTGGATCTGGTTTTCTGACGGTACTGTGGTGATGTGGCTAGGTTTTGAAATATTGATAGGAACTATCAAAAATTATATCATAACATTTAAGGAATTTAGGTTTTATAGTCCTAATTGTAAAATGTTGAAATAGCTCAGTTTGGTTTAGCTGGGCGGAGACATGAGTAAATGTCCTTGAATTATGAAGTGGACAGTAAAAGCTCAGAGGAAATAGTTTATTGTTAAGCAGAAGTTTCTGCCATTGCCTTTTACCTTCAGTACCCGTGACACACAGTCTGGTCTAAACAATAGAAGAGAAGTAATCTCCATGATAGCCTCCCTGACTTCCACATTCCTACTAGTTTAGTTATGGGCTCTGTATTTCAATGGGTTTCAACAGGCGCACATTGCCATTGTGAGAACCCACTCGAATGTTGATTCCCTATATGAGTGGTATAATGGGGTAGTATCATCTTGTTAACCTTAAACTGCAGTTGGCTAAATCAGGGTCACAAAGAGTGTTTCTTGGTAGTCTTAAACAAATCTACTTTTAAACAGAAGTATACACCTCACACATGTGGTTATGGGCTTTAAAAAAAGAAGACACCTGTACCATGTCAGATATAGAGTTGAAATGTATTCAATTTTGAGTTTGCGTCCCAATATTACACTTTAAATACATCACAGAATACTTAAATGTAACAAAACCGTTTGACACATAAAAATATATATAATGTTTATTAATTATGAATGAATGAAACATATTAATAACATTCTACCCATGAGGCCACTAGGTCATTTGACTGCAGGAAAGGGCTACACCTGTGAACTTCCCTTAGAGGTTTTCATGAGTCCATAGAGAAGAGGGCAAAAACATGTTTGTAAGACTTGGTCTTTGTTATGTGGGTCTCTCCCAGACCCATTGTTTCCTGTTTGCCTGCTCAGTTCGGAGCTGAACAGTAACTGAATGGTAAACAGAGCCTTATTGAGCTCCCTAATACGGTCTGATTGAACTGTAATGTCTCCTGTGTCGTCTGTGGCAATGAGTAAGCAGGAATCAGACTGGACAGGAACACAATCTCCCCAAAACCCCCCTTTTACTGTTAAGAACTGCTGTCTGAGAGGAGTGACACATCTCCTCCTGATCCCTCCATCCCCTCAATAGCCCTAATCCGCCTCCTCCTTATCCCCCTCCACACACCCCCCTCTTCAGCTGCCCACATGAAAAAATACTACTTTTACATTTTAGTCATTTAGCAGACGCTCTTATGCAGAGCGACTTACAGTTAGTGAGTGCATACATTTTCATACCTGCCCCCCTGTGGGAAACGAACCCACAACCCTGGCATTGCAAGCGCCATGCTCTACCAACTGAGCTACAGGGTACTACAGTTTACTATAGAATACTACAGTACTTACTATAGAATTCTGTAGTATACTGTAGAATACTATACTACACACTGTAGTATCCCTCGATCATGTGTAGTACTTACTATATAATTTTGTAGTATACTGTAGAATAATATAGTAATATCACAGTATTATCTACAAGAAAACACTAGTAAATACTACAGTAATGTCCGCAAAAACACTACTTTTATTTTTTTACTATAGTAATACTACAGTATTTAATTTGCATATACCCTGTCCATTCCCTCCCCCATATCCCAAGGAGACTGCTTAAAGAAGGATTTTTTAAGCCTTGAGACAATTGAGATATGGATTGTGTATGTGTGCCATTCAGAGGGTGAATGGAAAAGACGGGCCTCCCAAGTGGTGCAGCGATCTAAGGCACTGCATCGTAGTGCTTGAGGCGTCACTACAGACCCGGGGCGCGCAACTCAATATAAGGAAGGTGTTCCTAATGTTTGGTATACTCAGTGTATATAGAAAAGAGCAGAAGGTCTGAACCTATCCGTTTAGACCCCAGTTTAGACCCCAAAATGTGCTCTTTTAGTATTTCTCCAGTAGGTTTCCTCAAGGAGAAAGCCCACACTTCTATGTCAAAGATAATAAAACAAAAACACTATAGTAAAAACTACAGTATACTACAGTCCGCAAAAACACTACAGTAATTACTATATCATATGGGCAATTTCACAGTAAAATATTTTTCACTTTAAAATGTATGTCAAACAAAAAACAATAATTGTTTTTTTTTAAACATGCAACTCTATGCACAAGAACTACATTTACTTGAAGAACAGTGCAGATGCAAAGTTTGGTAACAGAATGACAGTTTGTGCTGTTTGTGTAATGTTGCAATCATTGTTTTTTGTTTGACATACATTTTAAAGTGAAAAATCTGAGTCTCAGCATCATCAGTTACCGAATTGCCCATATACTACAGTAAAAACACTACAGTAATTACTATAGTATATATTACAGTTTTTTTACTACATTATTTAAACTATAGTCAACTGTAAATACTACATTATACTACAGTCATGTCCGAAAAAACACTACAGTGAATATTTTTACATTTTAGTCATTAAGCAGACGCTCTTATCCAGAGCGACTTACAGTTAGTGAGTGCATACATTTTCATACTGGCCCCCCGTGGGAAACGAACCCACAACCCTGGCATAAGTCGCTCTGGATAAGAGCGTCTGCTAAATGACTTAAATGTAAATGTAAATGCAAGCGCCATGCTCTACCAACTGAGCTACAGGGGACTTTATACCATAGTATAGTATAGTATTTTTGCATGTGTCTGTTCTCTATGTATCAACAGTAGCCCCACACCCTCCCTCACCCCCTAGAGACAGCCTGCCTGTGTACAGTAATGTCCCTGACCTGAGTGCATTGGTTATGATTCATAGGGGCTCAGACTTTTGTTTCTGGCCTTGATGACAAAGGGCCACTTCATTGCTGGTTTTGGGCTAACGCCTGTCAGTCACCAAGTGTGGTGGTGGTTGACTACAGAGGGTACAACATAGGGAGTATTAATGATCGAACCATGAGTGTACTTCCCCGGCCGGGCCTGTATGTACCCCCCCATGACCTCATGGTCTACTGACTGACTGTCTCTCTTTCTTCGTTACAGAAACTGTTAGTGATCGTAACCTTCAGCAGGCACATAGTGGAGCAGATGGTGTCTCTGATTGGGTAAGTAACCTAGCCATTGAGTAATATTGGGCGGCCTCTGAAGAAATGTGTGTGTGTGTGTTTGTGAGTGTGTATATGTGTGCAGGCTTGCATGCGTGCGTGTCTGTGTGTGTGTCACGGAGGAGACAGGATGACAATGAGAGGGATAGTATCACACATGAATGGGTTCATTTTGAACATGACGGTTGAGAGAACTTCAAGTGTGGCATTTTGAGGTCGTTCGTGCCCCTTTTAGGAAAACCTGCTCTAATTTCGTACTGACTGCGACGCAGGTCACTGACCAAAATGTTAGCATCAATTTAACAAGGGGATTTTTGGGAGATGCAATGTTTCATGGAATACATTTTATTTTCAATGTGTTTTGAAAGACCCTGGAAGGGTGTGGTGATTATACAGTAGAATATGTATTTGCGCTGCTCTGGTAAGGTTTCTCTTTCGTCCCCTCAATCTCTTCCCTAGTCTGGATGCTGACTGATGGCCATGCTCTGCCACTTGTTGTGGATGGCTATGGGTATGAGGATGTATGTAAGTCTGTTTCTCAGGTTAGGATGAACCGTCTCTGGCCTACCGTCTGATTGAAATCTAGTTTAATATCGTGGTCCTGATACAATGTGGCACTGCTGTCTCTCTCCCTTTTCCATGGTGACCTTAGACTGACTGTGTGCTCTGCTCTTCATTTGGTGTCATATGACACTCCAGTGGAAATGGGGTTGGTTGATATCGACGTATAAAGACATTTCACACATGCCGTAATGAGTGGAGCAACAACTGTGTACTTTTTCCGTCTGTTGCCCACCACTGACGGCTTGGTGTCACCCTCCCAGACTGATCTGATCTCCTGTCAGACGTCACTGTCACCAGCCCTGTGGTCTGGCCTTCCAAGCCTCCTGCTAATAGAACCTTCACACCCACCCACCCACCCTGCCTGCCTCTCACACTAATACCCACTTCACATTACTGAGCCGAGATGTGCCGTGCCGAGTTATGCATCCACCATAAATGTGATGAAAGAAGACTATGTAAAAAATAACATATCCGAGCCAGTACGGTTCGGGTCAGCACAATACTGTGAAAATGTTATATAACCATGCCTGTATGAAGGGCTGCCTGCTGGGCACATATAGGAGGAAGCAGGCTTAGGCCTTGGAGGGTTGGTGCCCTTGTAGAGGTGTCAGGACCAGGGTGTGTATCAGGAAACTACCCTCTGTCTGTACACCTGCCAGTTGGGGGAGTGGCCCTTGCTGTGTATACCTAACATGGTGTTAAATTGGCACCTGAGACATCACACACATGCACACACACACACACACACACACACACACACACACACACACACACACACACACACACACACACACACTGCTGTGCTGAAATCAGACTGTGAGATTGCATCAGCTCACATCCTTGCCAGCAGTTGTTTTTCCTGATCTTTTCTTTGTTTCAAGAATACATACTGTGATGGCTTTATTTAGAGCTGGTTTTAATTAAAAGCTTTGTCTTTTTTCTCCAATTTGTTGAAATATTATTCCCCAAATTGAGGTTATAGAAAAACAGCAGAATTTTGTTAATGTTGTTTGGTCATTACAAGGGTTTTATCATTCATGAGGGTTTTTCAGCATTTTTGTTCACATTATTTTCAAATGAATTTATTTGAATATATGCTATTCATTTAACTATCATATGAATCATATTAACATTTTATAGCTGTGTGTGTGTGGTGTTTGTGTAATGATGTATAGATAGAGTTGGTTTCAGGCCCTAGTCATTGAGCCACAAAGATACAGAGGTGAGTGAGCTATCAGAGGTGATTGGAAAGTTTTACTATAAGTCACAACCTCTCCTTTTTATAACCTGTTAACCATCAACTTCCTTCCTGACTGAGGCCCATCCACCTTGACAATTGCCTGATAGTCAAGCTTTCTCACAGAAACTGTCATCCAGCAATGGCTCTGTGACATATCCACCTCACACACCTTCACTATTATTAACCCTTTAATATTATTAACACTTTACCCTACTGACCACACCTTTACTTTTAACCCTTTAAGTATTACCTCTAATTACCCACACATGCCCATTGCCACTTTTAGTTCATCCTTTAGGTGCTTGTCCACATCTTCAGTGTTAACCCATTCATTGTCTGTTTTTGCCTGTTTATTGTCCTGTTTCTACTTTTATTTATGCACAGCAAATTGGCCAGTATCATTTAAAATAGATTTAAATTAACTCTGTAACACTCAGTGGTGTAAAATAACCCCAGTGTTGGTGTTAATAACCAGTGCTGAATCAAAACCACGTCCATCCTTATCATATTTTCCAGCACGCTCTGTTGCAGGTTGATTTTTAGAATGTTTGATTATTAATTAATCTTATGTTACTCAAATATAAGTAACATACATGTTTCTAAAATAATCTAATCTTTAACTTAGATTTATTTAACCTTTTACTGAAATGGTTGTTCCAGTTTAGATGCTTTAGGTAGTCTCATATCTTAGTCTTCCCAACCCTGGCAGTCATTCTGAATGCAGGTTGCGGGTGAATAAAAATGCCAAATGTTGAATATCCCCACTCTGGCTGGATTCCAATAGGAATTACACATCACTTTGCAAGCCAACATAATGTGACTTGCATGCCCGATGTGGCCTGTAAACCATGAGTTTCAGGCCACTGTATTAGGCTAAAGCTCTCAAAATAAGTATTGTCTTTAATACTATGTGTCATTGCTAATCAATGCTAAATCAATTACTTTGATAATTTTTTAACATAGCTTTTTATATGTATTAAATAACATTATTTCAGTCATACAGCTCAGGTTTTCTCATGTATGTTGTTTGTTGCAGTCAGCAGTGCTCCTGCTATGGACTGTAGAAATATGGTACAATTAATTAGTTGTTACAATCTCATATAACAGTGTTGTTTGTGTTGTCTATAGAGCATTCTTAAAACCTATAAAACCGTTATAGTTTTAGTGATGTTTAGACACAGGAGTAGACAATGGTACAGTGCCTTCAAAAAGTATTCGTACCCCTTGACTTATTCCACAGTTTGTTGTTGCAGCCTGAATTAAAAATGGATTTTAAAAATAACAATCTCACCCATCTACACAAAATATCTCAGAATGACAAAGTGAAAACATGTTTTTTGAAATATTTGCAAATTGATTGAAAATGAAATACAGAAATATCTAATATACATAAGTATTCACACCCCTGAGTCAATACATGTTAGAATCACCTTTGGCAGCGATTACAGCTGTGAGGCTTTCTGGGTAAGTCTCTAAGAGATTTGCACACCTGGAATGTACGACATGTGCACATTATTCTTTTTACAATTCTTCAAGCTCTGTCAAGTGGGTTGTTTATCATTGCTAGACATAATTTTCAAGCCTTGCCATAGATTTTCAAGATGATTTAACTCAAAACTGTAACTAGGCCACTCAGGAACAATCAATGTCATCTTGGTAAGCAACACCAGTGTATATTTGGCCTTGTTTTTTAGGTTATTGTCCAGCTGAATGGTGAATTTGACTCAAGACATTTCAGCTTTTCATTTTTATTAATTTCTAAACATTTCTAAAAACATAATTCCACTTTGACATTATAGGGTATTGTGTGTAGGCCAGTGACACAACATCTCAATTTAATCAATTTTAAATTCAGGCTGTAACACAACAAAATGTGGAAAAAGTCAAGGGGTGTGAATACTTTCTGAAGGCACTGTGTCTGCTGATATCTCTGCTGTCGCTATGGGTGTATCACAACAGTTTATAACATATTTATCTATGCACAGTTCATAAAAACAGACTCCCTGTATCTCTTAGTAAATTATGAGAAATCGGTTCTTACAGGCCCCAACGGTTTTCCTGTACAGCCAGTTATTATATAGTACAAGGGTCCTAACTTGACTGTTAACGTTGTGACATGTTTTTTAACCTATAGTATTCATATTTTATAGTCTTTAGACAGATATACAGTATCTGTACATTTTTAACACATTGTTTTTATTTACACAAACAATATTGACTGTATTGCATCATTGCAAATGCTGTGCTTACAAATCTGATTCTGATGATCTTTTCTTTCTTTTTTTTACAGTACATTTTGGAGCTTTTAAGTGGGTAAAAATAAGTTCACTGACTTCTCAAGTTTTATTAGATCAAATTGATCTAGTATATTTACTATCTTGCTTACTTTTCCTTATTGTTTTATGTTGTTTTGTTTCATCACCATTTTGTACAATTGAATTTCAAGAAGCTGACTACCATCTAACTACCATCTCTGTCTCAAAAGGAAAGAGGAGTGAAAGCATTAAGTCATGTCATTCCTTATTCGGTTATTGTGAATGAAGTGACCTTTGGACTTGTGGTGATTTCACTCTCACATGATATGACAGTATTCATTTCCCTCTTCTTGTTAGTCTGTCAGGTTAACCATTTATCATAACTGCAAAGATACAGTTGAAGTTGGAAGTTTACATACACTTAGGTTGGAGTCATTAAAACTCAACTTTCAACCACTCCACAAATGTCTTGTTAACAAACTATAGTTTTGGCAAGTCGGTTAGGACATCTACTTTGTGCATGACACAAGTAATTTTTCCAACAATTGTTTACAGACAGATTATTTCACTTATAATTCACTGTATCACAATTCCAGTGGGTCAGAAGTTTACATACACTAAGTTGATTGTGCCTTTAAACAGCTTGGAAAATTCCAGAAAATGATGTCATGGCTTTAGAAGCTTCTGATAGGCTAATTTACATAATTTGAGTCAATTGGAGGTGTACCTGTGGATGTATTTCAAGGCATACCTTCAAACTCAGTGCCTCTTTGCTTGACATCATGGGAAGATCAAAAGAAATCAGCCAAGACCTCAGAAAAGAAATGGTAGACCTCCACAAGTCTGGTTCATCCTTGGGAGCAATTTCCAAATGCCTGAAGGTACCATGTTCATCTGTACAAACAATAGTACGCAAGTATAAACACCATGGGACCACGCAGCCGTCATACCGCTCAGGAAGGAGACGCGTTCTGTCTAATAGAGATGAACGTACTTTAGTGCGAAAGTGCAAATCAATCCCAGAACAACAGCAAAGGACATTGTGAAGATGCTGGAGGAAACAGGTACAAAAGTATCTATATCCACAGTAAAATTAGTCCTATATCGACATAACCTGAAAGGCCGCTCAACAAGGAAGAAGCCACTGCTCCAAAATCCAGACTACGGTTTGCAACTGCACATGGGGACAAAGATCGTACTTTTTGGAGAAATGTCCTCTGGTCTGATGAAACAAAAATATAACTGTTTGGCCAGAATGACCATCGTAATGTTTGGAGGAAAAAGGGGGTCGCTTGCAAGCCGAAGAACACCATCCCAACCATGAAGCACGGGGGTGGCAGCATCATGTTGTGGGGGTGCTTTGCTGCAGGAGGGACTGGTGCACTTCACAAAATAGATGGCATCATGAGGAAGGACAATTATGTGGATATATTGAAGCAACATCTCAAGACATCAGTCAGGAAGTTAAAGCTTGGTCGCAAATGGGTCTTCCAAATGGACAATGACCCCAAGCATACTTCCAGAGTTGTGGCAAAATGGCTTAAGGACAACAAAGTCAAGGTATTGGAGTGGCCATCACAAAGCCCTGACCTCAATCCTATAGAAAAGTTGTGGGCAGAACTGAAAAAGCGTGTGCGAGCAAGGAGGCCTACAAACCTGACTCAGTTACACCAGCTCTGTCAGGAGGAATGGGCCAAAATTCACCCAACTTATTGTGGGAAGCTTGTGGAAGGCTACCCGAAACGTTTGACCCAAGTTAAACCATTTAAAGGCAATGCTACCAAATACTAATTGAGTATATGTAAACATCTGACCCACTGGGAATGTGATGAAATAAATAAAAGCTGAAATAATCATTCTCTCTACTATTATTCTGACATTTCACATTCTTAAAATAAAGTGGTGATCCTAACTGACCTAAGACAGGGAATTTTTACTAGGATTAAACTGAGTTTAAATGTATTTGGCTAAGGTGTATGTAAACTTCCGACTTCAACTGTAGGTCAATGCCCCTTTAACCTCACATAGAGAAACGTGACGGACAACTAAAGTACTGGGAAAGAGACGTTAAAAGCAAATGTTTAAACACATGTTGTTGGACTATTCTCAACTTGTAAAGATACATTTCTCTGTTGCTCAGCCCGTTGGCTGTTGTTCACATGTGAAAGTATCAGAAAGATTTCATATAAATCTTTTTGGCATTAAAATAGCCTAATCTGTGTGGCTCAGACAGACAGTTTTGCCCAGGAGATTTGAGGATGTGCCCTTTTGAATTGAGTCCATCTGAACATCTGCTAAACAATAGGCCGTGGAAGGAACCTCTGGCACACAACTTAAAAAGAACCATTATATACACTGTAAATTCGCCTCTCACAAGTCATAGCTTGATGTTTTATGAGATATCACTTCTCACCAACAAAATCTATTCCCTCGACCTTTAGGTCATTTTGAAAACATATACCTAAACAATATTCTAAATGATTAAAAAAGGAAAAGTATATGTGGGTCAATTCTGTTCAGATTTCAAATTTGAAACAGTAATGTATGGAGTAATACAACACATCTCAATAATTTTTTTATGGATTGTTAAACAATAATAGAAAGGTTTGATATGATGTGGCGGTCCTGATAAGACATGTAGCTATCCGTATATTATGTTTGACTTATGGTGATCAAATCAATCAAATCAAATGTTATTGGTCACATACACGTGTTTAGCAGATGTTATAGCGGGTGTAGCAAAATGCTTGTGCTTCTAGCTCCGACAGTGCAGTAATATCTAACAAGTAATATCTAACAATTTCACAACATATACCCAATACACACAAAACTAGTGAGGAATGGGATTTAAGAATATATACATATATGGACAAGCAATGACAGAGCGGCCTAGACTAAGATACAGTAGAATATTATAGAATAGAATACAGTATATACATATGAGATGAGTAGTGCAAGATATGTAAACCTTATTAAAGTGACTAGTGTTCCATTTCTTAAAATGGCCAGTGATTTCAATAGGCAGCAGCAGCCTCTAATGTGCTCGTGATGGCTATTTAACAGTCTGATGGCCTTGAGATAGAAGCTGTTTTTCATTCTCTCGGTCCCAGCTTTGATGCACCTGTACTGACCTCGCCTTCTGGATAACAGCGGGGTGAACAGGCAGTGGCTCGGGTTGTTGATGTCCTTGATTATCTTTTTGGCCTTTCTGTGACATCGGGTGCTGTATGTGTCTTGGAGGGCGGGTAGTTTGCCCCCGGTAATGCGTTCGGCAGACCGCACCATCCTCTGGAGAGCCCTGCGGTTGTGGGCGGTGCAGTTGCCATACCAGGCGGTGATACAGCCCGACAGGATGCTCTCAATTGTGCATCTGTAAAAGTTTGTGAGGATTTTAGGTGCTAAGCCGAATTTCTTCAGCCTCCTGATGTCTCCTCATCAAAGAGAGAATACTTTTCCTTTCATGGTTGTCATGTTTGATCAGAATGTGCCCCTCGCTCATCTCATTTAGCTTCAGATTGAAGTCTTCTGATTTAAGTGGTGTTGGAGGGCCAGTAGGAGGCACCCTTTCCTCTGGTCAAAAATAAATATCCCAATGCCCCAGGGCAGTGATTGGGGACATTGCCCTGTGTAGGGTGCAGTCTTTCGGATGGGACGTTAAACGGGTGTCCTGACCTTCTGTGGTCACTAAAAATCCCACTAATTTATCGTAAAAGTAGGGGTGTTAACCCCGGTATCCTGGCAAAATGTTCAATCTGGCCTTCATACCAGCATGGCCACCTAATCATCCCCAGCTTCCAATTGGCTCATTCATCCCCTCTCCCCCTGTAATTATTCTCCAGGTCGTTGCTGTAAATTAGAATGTGAGTCAATTTACCCGGTAAAATAAGGGTAAAAGACGACAATTGTTTATATTTTAGTAAGAGTGCCAGCATACCACAACCATAAATACAGAAGCTTTCATTATATCCTATCCTTGTTTAGTGTTGCCAAACCATTCATAAACAAATCACAGTGGATAGAGCTTATCATGCTACTTCCTGTGTGATCTGATGTACCACAGCTGCATGGCACACCAGACTCATCAAAACAGCCCCCAAGTCTCAATGACTCTTGTGGTGTAATCAGATAGCCAGCATGTTTCTTTGTTACCTTCCCCCTTTACTTCCCTCTCCTATCTCTGATAAGAGACCAGTCAATGTGGTTGGGATTCCAGATACCCATTGGAGGAAACACACACACACACTAAGGTAAGTTCCTTACTAGAACTGGATAGATTGGTTGTTTTCCTGTGTTACACATGCTAGATAAGCGTCAGTAATGAGAGCTCAGTGATTCAATATTAATTCCACCCCCTGCCGCAGCCTGGGGGATGGTTGATGTCTCTAGTAGGGCTGTGTTTAGGCTGTGTTTAGGCTGGGGTGGTGGTGAGACTGGGAATGAAAAGGTTATTGATGATGATGATGATGATTTTATTGTAGAGTTTCAGATGCTGATTCAGCGTCTGCAGGACTACAGCATGGCTGGTCTAGGTCAGGGATTTCTATACGGTTTGAGGCGTTGTGGTTATGCCCTCCTCGGAAGTGGCTTGAGAAAGCTTACGTGGTTCACTTCACAGCAAAAAAAAAACATTTGGGAACCATTGGTCCATGTTAGCTGTGTGTGTGCGTAAGCGTGTGTGTGTGTGTGTTGTAGCACTTACACACTTACTGTAGCTATACTGTACTTACATTCTATTTTTTTTATCTTGAAAGCAGCATAGGAAATCCCTGGTTGATAATCAAACCAATCACCTTGATTGAAGCACATCTAATTACCATGGTCAATCAGCCACTGTAACATGTACTGTATTGTAATTCAGTAATCCTTCAGATTGGGTGTCAATAGAGGGGATTATTGGTGAGAGGTCCATTGAGATGCTGGGGGTGCTATGGTGAAAAACCAGGCTGACTGGGGGACTCCCTGTGAATGACAGAGTGATGGAGAAGGGGGAACAGGGCTCCTCTCCATGAGAAAGCACACATTTCCATGTGAGTCCATCTCTGTGTGGAGCACATTATCAGCACAATGCTATGCATATGGCCTTTCCTGCTCCCTGCCCCAGAGACAAACTAACAATATACAGTAGGCTTAGCCCTGCCGAGGGGGAGTGCTAGGAGGTGAGAGAGAGAGAGAGAGAGAGAGAGAGAGAGAGAGAGAGAGAGAGAGAGAGAGAGAGAATATTGTGTTTGTATCAGTAACTGACCAGTTATAAAGATTATAAAGAGAATTATCCACATTTCCTCAGTAATTCAATCAGAATTTTACCAGATACTAAGTCATTGTTCTAAATGAAGGTGAATTTTAGGCCTAGGTGATGAGTTACATTTAGGTCAAGTTTGATGATTATGATGACTACTCACCTCTCACAAGACTCTATTTGCCAGGCCAAAATCAAATCAATGTTAAATTAATGGCTTTGAATGCAACCCCTTCATGTTTATTCCAGGGTTAATAGATTACATCACAGAATGCACCTCACTGGTCCTATAAATAGCCAGAGCCTCTTTAATAAATATGAGCAAATTCTTCCTATTAATGCAATCTGCAGGGAGGGTGGGGGTTGTTTTGGGTAGGGCTGGGTGGTGTTGGTGGTTTTTTGCAGGGAGGGCTGACAGGGCAGACCACAGGATTTTCCCCCTTACGTTGTTAGTAGTTAGTCACTGGCTACTGAGAATGAAGGCTGGGAGGGACGGGTCACCTAAGAAAGCCCTCACAAAGATGGCATTGATCAAGCCTATGGCCGGCCGGGCCAGCTCTCTCTAGGAGAAACCCAGTCAGATCCCTCATTTAGGAGGACAGGAGAGAGGGAGGGAGTGAGGGATGGATGACGGGCTAGATTGGTGGTGACGGTTTTTATAACAGAGTCGTTAAGTTTAATGCAAGTCATAACGGGGAGCCCGTTTTCTCATATCCTCTCATTATGATTACGTCTCTTGGCTCTCCTCAAATGGCAGATTTCTCTCAATCGGAGAGGGATTGAGAAATGCATAATAACTTGGAGAGCTTGCTCGGTCTGTCCAGAATCCAAGAGGTCTTCCCTGAGCTCATAAAATAATATGACTTACTAAGTGGAAGTTATATTTTTATTTATTTAATAAATTTTTATTTAACCAGCAAAGACCTTCGCGGTTAGAAATCCTATTTTGCGAGGGCGACTTGGCAAGAGGTCAGTAGGAAATATGGTATAGGTGATATGTACAGCGCCTTCAGAAAGTATTCATACCCCTTGACTTATTCAAAATTTTGTTGTGTTACAGCCTGAATTCAAAATAGATTAAATATACTTTTTTTTCACCCATCTACACACAGTACCCTCTAATGACAAAGTGATTTTTTTTTTTTGAAATCTTAGCAAATTAATTGTAAATGAAATACAGAAAATATCTCATTTACATAACTATTCACATCCCTGAGTCAATACATGTTAGAATCATCTTTCGCAGTGATTACAGCTGTGAGCCTTTCTGGGTAAGTCTCTAAGAGCTTTGCACACCTGGATTGTACTATATTTGCACATTATTATTTACAAAATTCTTCAAGCTCTGTCAAGTTGGTTATTGATCATTGCTAGACAGCCATTTTCAAGTCTTGCCATAGATTTTCAAGCCGGTTTCAGTCAAAACTTTAACTAGGCTACTCAGTAACAATGTCGTCTTGGTAAGCAGCTCCAGTGTATTTGGCCTTGTGGTTTAGGTGTCTGGTGGAAAGTAGACTGAACCAGGTTTTCCTCTAGGATTCTGCCTGTGCTTAGCTCCATCCCATTTATTTAGTATCCTGAAAAAACTCCCCAGTCCTTAATGATTACAAGCATACCCATAACATGATGCAGCAACCCCTATGCTTGAAAATATGGAGAGTGGTACTCAGTAATGTGTTTTATTGGATTTGCCCCAAATATAACACTTTGTATTCAGGACAAAAAGTGAATTGCTTTGCCACATTTTTTTGCAGTATTACTTTAGTGCCTTGTTGCAAACAAGATGCATGTTTTGGAATATTTTTTTATTCTGTGCAGGCTTCCTTCTTTTCACTGTTTTAAAGTCACCGTTGGCCTCATTGTGAAATCCCTGAGCGGTTTCATTCCTCTCCGGCAACTGAGTTAGGAAGGATGCCTGTATCTTTGTAGTGACTGGGTGTATTGATACACCATCCAAAGTGTAATTAATAACTTCACCAAGTTCAAATGGATATTCAATGTCTGCTTATTTTTATTTTATTAAGCATGAGTTGGCATGAGCATACCCAGAGAAAAGTATTTTGTGTAGAGGTGCTGACTAACGGCCAATAAACTGTAAACTATAAAAATAAATAAAGAGATACGCACACTCTCTATATTTAAAACTCCCAGTAATTTATTGGGTAAAATGCCAACGTTTCGGCATCACTGTGCCTTCTTCAGGGTAATGTCATGAATGCTTGAACCAGGTTATGTAGACAAACAGTGCAATTAGTGCGACCAATGACAATAGTGAGGGATCTGGATAAGAGCGTCTGCTAAATGACGTAAATGTAAATGTAAATTAGGTTGATTATAATGAATTAAGTGAAACTATTAAAAGACAATAGTTTACAGCATATTTAAGATATTAGGCTATTGTTATCAGATGGAAACATAATTCGATATTGTACATTTTACTCATGAACTTATTTAGGCTTGCCATAACAAAGGGGTTGAAAACGTATTGACTCAAGACATTTCTCAAGACATTTCTACAAACATAATTCCACATTGACATTATGGGGTGTTGTGTGTAGGCCAGTGACACAAACTTCTCAATTTAATCAATTTAAAATTCAGGCTGTAACACAACAGAATGTGACAAAAGTCAAGGGATGTGAATACTTTCCGAAGGCACTGTGTATGTGGTCATTAGCACATTGAGGGCCTGTGAAGGGGCACTGGTACACAGTGTTCTGATCTCTGTGTGTGTTTATGGTACAGATGAGTAAGAGTGGAGGAGATGTGGGTGAAGTAGGGGGTCAGATTAATGCTCTGGGTCCGGTGTCAAGTGTCGGGCCCTTCAGTTTGGTGTGATCTCGTCGCGCGACATGCTACTTCCTGCTTTATTCATCCCTGATTCATTTGTTTTCATCTCCTGTTCCCTCCTAGACCTAGACACCCCACCCGGTCATTAAAACGTGGCTTCACATGTTCATGTCCAATCTGTGGAGCTACTCATCTATTTATGAATCAGTTTGTTTTATTCTGTGATTAATTTAGCCATGTTGATGAATTCAGCCACAAGCAACGATTATGTTGTAGGCCTTGATATAACAGCACAATTCCTTTCTGATCTTAGTCAGCATCATGAGTGTTTTGTATAATGTAGCATCAGACTGTGGTCTGTTATGATGCTCAAGTCTGTATGATGCTGGGTTCAGCACTTCTCCCCAGAGCTTGAAGACCAGTCATCAAAGAACAGTCCAGTCCAACTCTGGTCCTCCTGAGTCACAGGCCTTTTTTTACGGCTCTGCCTGTCTGTTACAAGAACACACAGCAGGGCACAGCTCCAACTAAGGCCACTCATTCAACATGAACACAAACAAAGCAATTGTAAAAGTGCCCATTCAGAACAATGGCAGCCAAGCTAATGAGTCAAAGGATGTGTTTTAGTAGGGGTTTGTGTGTAAATAGGGGTTATTTATAAAAACATACCGTAAAACTGTTTTACATTTACTACCTGTTGTTCCCAACCGGTATTTTCCCCATACAAAGATCCTAGACTAAATAACAACTATTGGCTCTATTTAACACCTTGAGGCAGACATCGGTGTTCAATTTGATTAGATTTTATACTTGTATTTTTTTTATTTGACAAATTAATGAAAGAATCTGTTACTTGATTGTACTTGCATGTTATTTAGTAATTATTTATCATTCCTTGCATGTTTAGTCATTTTTCCCATTGGTCATCAACTAATGGTTTTAAATGTTTTATGTTTTTTTTGTTTATATTGAGAATCTAAATGTAGTTACTGTTTTTTGGTTGATTGACCAAAAATACCTTTGTGCCTGAGCCAATAACAGTGGTTGTAAAGTACTTGTACTAGCAATAGAAAATTGCTATTTTGTAGTGAAAATAGCTAAAACTGTATTGTTGTAGCGTTAGGAGGGGGTCAAGGAAGTAGGTCTTGAACAGCACTTTCACTGGCTGTCTGTACGTTAGACACACATCCTGCCCAAAGTGTATGCACAATTTAGCCCTAGCCTCAAACCTGAAACTAACTATTACTGTGCACAAAATGATGTTACTTCTTAATATGTTGTTATTTTTAAAGCGATGTAATGTAAGTACGGGAGGGGGGGGAGAACGCCCCCATCCACATCGACGGGGCTGCAGTTGAAAAGGTTGGGTCCTCAAATCCTCAAAAAGTTCTACATCTGCACCATTGAGAGCATCTTGACTGACTGCATCACTGCTTGGTATGGCAACAGCACAGACCCTTGATCGCATGGCACTACAGAGGGTGGTGCGGACAGCCCAGTACATCACTGGGGCCGAGCTCCCTGCCATCTAGGATTTCATTTGATATTAGGCAGTGTGAATGGAAGGGCCGGAAAATCGTTAAAGACTCCAGCCACTCAAGCCATAGACTGTTCTCTCTGCTTCCGCACGGCAAGTGGTGTCAGTGTATCAAGTCTGACACCAACAGGCTCATTAATAGTTTATATCCCCAAGCCATCAGACTACTAAATAGCGAACAGAATGGCTACACACACACACATCCATACAATCACCATTTACGCTGCTGCTACTGTTTATCATATATCCTGATGCCTAGTCACCTTACCCGTATACATATCTACCTCTATCACTCCAGTATCCCTGCACATTGTAAATATGGTATTGGAACTGACCCTGTATATAGCTTCTTACTTTCTCATGTTCTTCTTATTTTATTTTTTTCTTGTGTGTTTTTGTTCTACTGTCACGCTCTGGCTCCGGGACTGTGTTGTTTGAGCCAGGGTGTATTCATTTGGTTGTGTTGGGTATAGGGTGTGTTCATTTGTTGTGTTTGGTTTTGGTTTTGTTTCCGTGTTTGGTCAGTGACTCCCAATCGGAGGTAACGAGTGTCAGCTGTCGGCTCGTTATCTCTGATTGGGAGCCATATTTATACTGTGTGTTTTCACCTTGTGGTTGTGGGTTTTTGTTCCTGTACAGTCATTGCCACTGTGGACTTCACTATCGTCTTTTGTTTTGTATTGACGTGCTTTACTAAATTAAAGTCATCATGTTCACTCAACGCGCTGCGTATTGGTCTCCTGTTTTAGACGATCGTGACAGAAAAACCCACCAAAGAAAGACCAAGCAGCGTATACAGGAACACCCGCAGGAGAGAACGCTGGTGGATGTCCTCCTCGGCTGGGGACATATTACGCAGGAGGAGGCCGTCCGGTACCGGAGGGCGATGAAGGGGGAGAACCTGGCAGGAGAGGAGCAACGGCGTCAGCAGGGCCATCGTCGGATGGACGAGAGGCAACCCCAAAAAGTTTTTTGGGGGGGGCACATGGCTTGGGCGGCTGGGCAGCAGGAGGCTGCCACAGAGAGACGTGGAGAGAAGGCTACCGGATTACGGGAGCCATTGGCGAGTAGAGGGAGGGAAGCAGTTGAGGCACGGCGTAAGAGACTGAGGTGTGTTACCAGTCCGGTCCGGCCCGTTCCTGATCCCCGGTTAAGGCCAGTGGTGTGTGTTCCCAGTACGGACCGGCCTGTTCCTACTCCACGCATCAAGCCCACGGTGTGCGTCGCCAGTCCGGCCCGACCTGTTCCTGCTCCACGTACCAGACCCACGGTGTGCGTCGCCAGCCCGGTCCGGCCTGTTCCTGCCACCCGCACCAAGTCTACGGTGCGCGTCGCCAGCCCGGTCCGGCCTGTTCCTGCCACCCGCACCAAGTCTACGGTGTGCGTCGCCAGCCCGGTCCGGCCTGTTCCTGCCACCCGCACCAAGTCTACGGTGTGCGTCGCCAGCCCGGTCCGGCCTGTTCCTGCCACCCGCACCAAGTCTACGGTGCGCGTCGCCAGCCCGGTCCGGCCTGTTCCTGCCACCCGCACCAAGTCTACGGTGCGCGTCGCCAGCCCGACCCGGCCTGTTCCTGCCACCCGCACCAAGACTACGGTGCGCGTCGCCAGCCCGGTCCGGCCTGTTCCTGCCACACGTACTAAGCCTACGGTGTACGTCGCCAGCCCGACCCGGCCTGTTCCTGCCACTCGCACCAAACCTACGGTGCGCGTCGCCAGCCCGGTCCGGCCTGTTCCTGCCACCCGCACCAAGTCTACGGTGCGCGTCGCCAGCCCGACCCGGCCTGTTCCTGCCACCCGCACCAAGTCTACGGTGCGCGTCGCCAGCCCGGTCCGGCCTGTTCCTGCCACCCGCACCAAATCTACGGTGCGCGTCGCCAGCCCGGTCCGGCCTGTTCCTGCCACCCGCACCAAGTCTACGGTGCGCGTCGCCCGGCCAGAGTCTGCCGTCTGCCCAACGGCGCCTGAACTGCCCGTCTGCCCAACGGCGCCTGAACTGCCCGTCTGCCCAACGGCGCTTAAACTGCCCGTCTGCCCAACGGCGCCTGAACTGCCTGTCTGCCCAACGCCGTCTGAACTGTCCGTCTGCCAAGCGCTGCATAAGCCGCCCGTCTGCCATGAGCCTTCAGAGCCGTCCGCCAGACCGGAGCCGCTAGAGCCTTCCGCCAGACAGGATCAGCCAGAGCCTTCCGCCAGACAGGATCAGCCAGAGCCTTCCGCCAGACAGGATCAGCCAGAGCCTTCCGCCAGACAGGATCAGCCAGAGCCTTCCGCCAGCCAGGATCCGCCAGAGCCAGCCAGCCAGGATCCGCCATTCAGTCCGGTACTGCCCCTTAGTCCGGTGCTGCCCCTTAGTCCGGTGCTGCCTCTTAGTCCGGTGCTGCCCCTTAGTCCGGGGCTGCCTCTTAGTCCGGTGCTGCCCCTTAATCCGGTGGGGGTCAGTTGGAGGAGGCTACGAAAGCGGGTAGTGACTATGGTGGGGTGGGGACCACGACCGGAGCCAGAACCACCGCCGAGGAGGTATGCCCGCCCAGCCCTCCCTTGTTTAGCCCGTATTGAGGCGCGGTCGCAGTCCGCGCCTTTAGGGGGGGGTACTGTCACGCTCTGGCTCCGGGACTGTGTTGTTTGAGCCAGGGTGTATTCATTTGGTTGTGTTGGGTATAGGGTGTGTTCATTTGTTGTGTTTGGTTTTGGTTTTGTTTCCATGTTTGGTCAGTGACTCCCAATCGGAGGTAACGAGTGTCAGCTGTCGGCTCGTTATCTCTGATTGGGAGCCATATTTATACTGTGTGTTTTCACCTTGTGGTTGTGGGTTTTTGTTCCTGTACAGTCATTGCCACTGTGGACTTCACTATCGTCTTTTGTTTTGTATTGACGTGCTTTACTAAATTAAAGTAATCATGTTCACTCAACGCGCTGCGTATTGGTCTCCTGTTTTAGACGATCGTGACATCTACCTTATGTTATTTTTAGTGCTACATTGAGTACGGTTACATGCACACAATAATGTGATTATTGTGGATAGTCAGATTAGTATAATAATTTGATTAAAAGGTTTACATGCTTTGCAAGAAGAACGATTTCCCTAATAATCCTGTTTACATGACAGATATGAAATCAGGCTACCTGATGGCTATCTGATAAATGCAGAAAATCGCCAATCAAAACAAACGTTCTACCACAGCGACCATGACATTTTGGGGATGCATATTTGATTTTGAGTTCGGACATATAAAGTGTGTATGTGAAAACTACTTCTAAGATGCATACATTCACTTGTTCCGAACTCTCTTCACTCGCTCTAAAGAGGGAGGCTCGCTTGGCTGGTGCTAGCACATGCCCAGATCAAACACACAGCTGGAACGCTGTTTAAGGTGTTTATATGTCCTAATCATTTGAAAGATTGTTCAGAAAACCAGGTGTTTTAATCGGCGTATGTTTACTTTGATTTTGACCTTACACCGATTAAGATAAGCAGAGTAAGGTGTTTACATGACTAATGCCATAACCAGCCTACTGCCATAATCAGTTTAATACCGAATTATTACTCTGCATGTAAACCTACTCATTTATATTGGTTACTGCATTGTTGGGTTTGGAGCTTGCAAGAAAGGCATTTCACTATACTTGTGCACGTGACAAGAAAAACTTGAAGTAGAACATACTGTACAGTATTTCACAGTGGAAGACTGTCTTGCTGCCTGTGGTTTTCTCCAGCTCCATAGTAACCTATGTGGAGACCTGTGGGTTGTCAAAGCAGACGATCAACAAGGTGAACATTATAGGAGCCGCACGTACAGTCACCCATTATTCACAGGATACTGTATAAGCCACACATATTCAGCATTGGTCTGTCATATAATTGTTACTTACATAATTTGTTTGCTGACAGTGATACTGAAATGGTGTGGTGAGTTTGCCACAATAAATAAAGCATTGGCGATATTCAACCTAGGCCCTCTGGGTTAGTAGTGTGGGTATCGATCAATGGGATAAGATCCACCCAGGCAGGCCGGGCACCACAGGATGAAGACTGACTGGACTCTGGTTCTAGCTTCCTCCCAGTTCCGCTGCTCCCCTTCCTCCCTCCTCCTGGCCTCCCCTGGGTCCCAACTCCCTACGTTGGGCAGCCTGGCCGGGCTAGTCCTGGCTGTCTCCATCCCTCTGTGAGTCAGTCAACCTTTCCACTCCCCACACCCTGCGTCTGGAAAGGCCAGCAGCAAAGTCACTGAGTGAGGCAGACCTCTCACCTCATCACACCCCCTCAGCCACTCACAGGCCCAGACCCAGGTGGTTGTTGGGGAC
Organism: Coregonus lavaretus; assembly: GCF_964263955.1. Classification (NCBI taxonomy): domain Eukaryota; kingdom Metazoa; phylum Chordata; class Actinopteri; order Salmoniformes; family Salmonidae; genus Coregonus; species Coregonus lavaretus. The sequence goes on from NC_139997.1 coordinate 31,560,856, forward strand.
TGTTTTATAGGACTACATGCATGGGAGGTGACAGGAATAATAGAGTGCTATATATAATTGGTGCTCTTTGTTTCCTGGCAGTGGGCACCCCAGGGGGCAGGCAGTGTGTTTAGCTGACTGTCCCTCCCGGCAGACCCGTGCTGATAAGTCATTTCCAAAAAAGAAATGATCTCATCCCTTCTTCCCTCCCTCCCTCCCTTCTTTCTTCTTTGTTTAAGGCTCCCTCCTTTTTGTGAATGTGTATAAGCTTTTTGTGAATGTGTACGTCTGTGAGAGTGTGAGAGAATGTGTGTGTCTGCCACAGATGACTGGGGAGCAGGCAGGGTTGTGATAAACACCCTGGCTGGGTAGTACTAGGGGATATCAGTCCAGGAGTGGGCTCCATGCCTTAGTGATGAAGTCATTGGGAAAGAGCCTGATTCAACTGGACCAGATCAGGCTGACAGAGTGAGACATGGAATCAGAGGGACACGCTCCCTACACACACAAGCTCCCTACACACACACGCTCCCTACACACACACGCTCCCTACACACACACACTCCGTTTTTTCCCCACCGTATCGTTCACTGTAATTCCACGAACTCTACCGTCACAGATCATTATAATGGATTATTGCTTCTACTATAATTAACAGTATTTTATTTGACCACATAACAGCAATTCTACAGTTTGTTACAGCTTGAACAAAACAAATGAACTGTGTAAAAAAGTTATTAGAAACTTTCAATTGAAATACTTGAATTGGCCCATAAGTAAAATTAGATGGGCACCTTTTATGTGAGTGGTTTAATCATAGATATTCAGAGGTGTGACAAAGACTTGCAGGTTTCAGTGTCTCGGGCAAAATGCCATTAACACCAAGCCTGAGTTTCTGGCTGTAGGCCTATCTGGTTATACTGGCTGAAGTGTTATGTTTGATGTGAACTTGGGATCTGATGGTCTTATGTCTTTGTTGTGATGTTGTAACCAGTTGGACCTGGCCAGGGGGTTAGCTAGCTGAACTAGCTGTCATGTGAGCATTGCTCTCCATCTCTGTCATGTCCTGCATATGAGTTGGATGTGTGTGTATGATTGCACCACTAATGTTAATGTGTGTATTGTGTGTGCTTGTGGTCATCTATGGCTCAGTTGTTAGAGCATGGTGCTTGTACCGCCAGGGTTGTGGGTTCGATTCTCAGGGCCACCCATACGTAAAATGCGTCTGCTGAATGTATTATGTGTGGGTGCTTGTTTGAGAGTGAAAAAGTGTGAGAGAGTGTTTGCGCTTGTGTGTGTATGTGCATGTCTGTGTGTAAGAGAGCGAGAGCAAGTGTGTGCCCCTCTCCCTCAGAGGTGGCAAGCTGAGCTGCTTCAGAGGGGGTCATAGGTTACCTCTGACTCATGTTCTGTGGAATTTGGTCTCAAGAAAAAATAAATAATAATAATGAACGGCAGCAGGAAATGATAGCACATTAAAAAAAAGGACTGTTAATGGTGGTCACAAATTAACCCTTTCATGTTTTGTCCTCTATGTAAGAGGAGGATATGGTGGTTTGGGGGAAGGAAGCAAGTCTGATTTCCCTCCAAACCCCCCCCCCCCATCTATCCCCTGGTTCAGCACTTGAACAATTCACACCTCCCTGGCAATTTATCAATGAGTTGATTTCCTCCTTATTGTGACTTGGCTGTGAGTGGGCAGACAGTAGACCTTTTTCTCAGCTAGACTGGGAGCTCAAAACGCTGACTGCAGCTATCTGATTTGGCACTGCTTGTTTCATACAGGCAGACATCCATATCGTGATGCATTATGTACTAATCAATTCCATTCTTCTAAGCAGGGCCTAGGCCCTATCCCCTACTTGTCAGCATGTGGACATGTAGTAGTAGTCCCCAGGTCTGCTGGCAGTGCTTCAGTCACAGCCTCTCGTCTCCTCATCATTAGACAGAACACTGTTGATTTGACCGTCTGACCATCAGCATCTGGAGTATGGAGTGCTTTTTGTGGGGGGGTTTTCAGACATAACAAGCATTTATTGTGTGGGAGTTTAGTCAGTAGGCATCCTGGGAATGTGTGTGTGTGTGACTGTGTGTGTAAATGTGTGTGTGTGTTTGTTTCAGTCGGTGTATGTTTCAGTGTGTGTGTGTGATGATACCTCTACCTCCTGTATATCTGAGTCAGTCCTCAGTTCCATCCACTGACCTGACATAGTGCAGTGAGCTCACAGGGTGAGGAGAAATAAGATGAATCACCTGATTGATAAAGTCACCCCTTCCATGTATCTACGGTATGCATCACACAGTTTATGTGCATCACTGCATGCATGGGCTTCATAACGTTAGCAAGAGAGTAATACAAATATCAACATCTGACACAGGCATTGATCAAAAGTACATGTACTGTATATCAATGTAAAAAAGTGTCCACTCATTGCTGCAAAAGTGATCTGTTATTTTAGGTTAGTGATGCATTACAAGTCATTAAGTCACACCCTGTGTCCTACCTGGCATCATCAAATAGCTGCTGGTCCCACGTTCAGTCCACAAGGCTGCTTTAGCGTGGGCTTTGTAGTCCAAACATACTACCTTATCTGGTCAATGGCGCCATATATTTGCTCTCAGTGTCGCATATTGATTAAATCTAACCTTAAGTTGATTTATTTGTCTAAAATAAGGCTTTTGCTAACTTTTGATCCCATATAAGTGGCCTTAATAATGCAGGTAGGCCTATATTTTACATTTACATTTACGTCATTTAGCAGACGCTCTTATCCAGAGCGACTTACAATATGTTATTGTAAGGACATTATATGTAGCTTCAGTTTGATTATTTTTGTTAGATGTATTTATTTAGGCTCTGGTATATTGTGAGTCACTGAATGAAGACCCGTCTGATATAAAAAGTATAAGATTGAGGATTTTTCTTTTTTTATAAATATCAAATGCTTAAGTTTCTTAATTCAGCAATCATTTAAATTATCACTAAATATGAAAATGGATATTGTGATGGTATTCGAAATTGATATATTTTTTTACCTGCGAGTTGTAATAGTTTTGTCTCCCGTCGGAGACATTGCAATGTTTTTTCTCCCGTTGGATTGCATGATATTATTTCAATTTGGATTCCCTTGTTATGGTTCACTGAAAATATTCAATGTGAGAAATTGAATGTAGCGTTCAATGTAGCATAGATTTAGAATGATCTATTAATCAGAATTGACAGAATAGACAGAATTGATTCAAATCTATCATTTAAATTTGTGATATGTTTTTGTTCAGTTGACTATAATTATGTCTGCTTGTTGTTATTTTAGGGAGAAATGTAATTTTGAAACCATTGACATTATTTTAGCTAGAATCCATAAACATCAATTATGACTGATCTATTTTATATTCTTATTACAGGAACTAGATAAAAGCCATATTCCTCTTTAATAGGGAAATCTTGATTTTGTATTTGATTGTTTAGTTAATTCTAAAAGTGTCTAGGTTTTTCTTGTTTGTATTTATTTTGTCATTCATATCACATATATGTATATTTCTCCACCCACCCACACTGTAAGTCTATAGTAAATATATTGATGTTATAGTATTGTAAAACACATGATTTCAACAAACATGGTGGTTACTAGGTTTGTTCAGTAGCTGTTGAGCAAATAGCAGGAATTAAAAGTTTACTGAATACTTTATTTGGATTTTAACTGGATTTTAACGAAAGCTACTTCCACTCTCCCTCTTATAATTAACAAGCCAGCAAACTCAGGTTGTGGTGACAAAAATAATTGAAGAGAATACATTTCATTTAAAAACTCACAGAGAGTAAATCTACTACAATAATGTAACATTTTTTTAAATCACAGGCATTTTAATGCATGCCTTCAGAAAGCATCTAGATTCCACATACTCAAATTCTCACTGGTCATCAACCCTGCACCTTAGAAGCTACTGCCCTATGTACATAGACATGGAATCACTGGTCACTTTAACAGTGGAACACTGGCCACTTTAATCATGTTTACATACTGTTTTACTAATTTCATATGTATATACTGTATTCTAGTCAATGCCATCCTATTCAGCTATTGCTGTATATATACTAGTCTATCCTACGTATCCTACAGATAGATATACTAAATATTCTATCCACATCCATTATGTCTATACATCCCATCATATATATCTATATATATATATATATATATATATATATATATATATATATATATATATATATAATATTTTATATTTCTTAATTCCATTCTTTTACTTTTAGATTTGTGTGAATTATTAGATATTACTGCACTGTTGGCGCTAGGAACACAAGCATTTCGCTACACCCGCAATAACATCTGCTAAATATGTGTATGCAACCAATAAAATGTGATTTTAATGTAACATTTTAAATTCCTCTTGAACAAAAATACATTATAATCACTGTCTGAGCTTCTTACAAAAATACAGCACAAAATAAGGTTTTAAAGATACTCACAGGTATATAAAACAACGCAAGATTAGAAGAAACATATAAGTCCAGAAGGTTCACAAAGCATTGAGATAGTTCCAAAAGCTGAAAACAGGCAGATCTATGTACATAAGGACACAGATACAGCCCTAAGGTATTAGGTTTGAGTTTCTGTCTACTTGTTGAGTGTTTGCGCCGGGTTCATGACTCACTATTGCTCATCGTACAGGGCATGAATTGAGCCCGCTATTTCTCAAACCCTGACTTTCTCTCTTTGTTCTTGTCAGTTTGTTTTTAGTCAGTTGGAAATTGAATCTCTCATTTGATTTTGAATAAAAAAAATTGTCTTAGAGTTAAGTTATTACTAGGATTGTTGTACTAATTAGCATTTTAGAAGCAGTTTGGTTTCTAGGTGTGTAAAAGGTGTTTAGGATTAAAGAATGTGTAGGACGAATGGGGGAGGGGACGAAACTTTTATCCACTCATCTTCCTCGGTTGATCTTTAGATCCATCTTTGGATCTGATTTTGTGTGTTCTTTATTGTGTCAGTTGAGCATGATCTCTAAGCTTTTCTTTGTGATTTGCAGCCTTTTTTCTGTCCATTCATGATGAGGATATCCGTAACTCTGTGTTTGGTTAATGATTAAAAGAAACGTAACTGTTGTAAACTCATGCAAACGCTTGCTGTGACAACAGGCTGAGACAACTTGTTTTGTCACACAATTAGAGGGAAGGTGTGTGTGTGCGTGCGTGTATGTGAGAAAACACATGGACATGTGTGGGGAATTACTGTAGTTTGAAAGAGAAAGTTATCGGTCCTATAAAGTCAACGGTATATGACCATGCCCTGCCTTTGTGAACATACGGTTTGCGCTTTGAGTTGTGTCTTGGAACATGCCACCCCCACCCCACCATTACAGATGTATAAATCAGGAGTTGGAATGCTTTTAACAATGGTGGTAAAGGGATATAATTGACAGTGTTGTGCCACTAAAGAGTATAAGTGAAGGTCTTTAGTATGTATTTGTTCAGTGATTAATCACTAACTCCTGACTAGGGATGGGCCATTCTCTGTTCCACAGCATTGTCTCTCTCTCTGTTAGTGTGCTTGTAGTTGGTTGCTGAATCTTGTAAAGGGTTTTCCTAATATGGGCCGTCTTACTGAGCCTTCTCCTCCTATGGCTGGTAGAGGGCAGGGCCTTCCCCCTCTCTCAGCCAGTGATGACACAGGCACGACTCACTTCCTCATTAATTGGCTGAAACCAGTTCTTACAGGAACCGCCGGTGATAAATGTGAGAGTTCTGAGAAGTCATTCATTTCTCCTCGCTCGCTGCAGCCGAGAGGAGAGGAGCACTGCAGGGGAGTTGAACGGGTTCGCGGATGTGTGGGTGCCGGAGCCGCAGTGTGTGTGTCTGTGGACTTAGAGGACAAGCCAATTTTTTCCCCTTTTTATTTTCTCTCTTTAAAAAAAAAACCAAAAAACAAGCTGAAGTGCGTAGGATATGTAGCTCTCAGTACATCCTGTACTTTTCAGTGTTTCATTTTTTTTGGTTCTGAATTCCTGTCTGTGGGGATGAGCTGTTTGAAACCGCAGTCTCTCTCGCGCGCACACTCTGTGTGGAGGGAGGGAAGCAGGGAGAGAGGGAGGGAGGGGGAAGCAGCACTGTACAGGAGGCAGTACAGTATGTCTCCCTTTGTTGCTGCCCTTGGTGGTGAGTAACAATGATGTGACGTGCTCTGTGTCCCCCCCTCCCTCCCCTCTCTCTCTCTTTTTTTCCCTCCTTCCCTCCCTCTCTTTTTCCTTCAATCTGTTGGCTGTGTGGCAGTGCTGTCCCAGTGCTGGGCGCCTCTCTACAGAAGCCCTTCAGGGAGTACTTGGAGGCTCAGAGGGCCAAGATGCACCACCGCACGGGAGAGGGGACCCCAGCTGTAAGTACCTCGTACTCTACTCTACCACCTCCCTCTATTCACTACCTCTCTCATGGAGGGGCCGTTTCTCTGAAGAATGTATTGCCCTCGCCGTCTTTCTTTCATTCTCTCTCCACTTTTCTTTCCACTTTTCTATCTTTTTCTCTCTCTCTCTCTTTCTCGCTCTCTCTTTGTCTCTCATTAATTTTCCATTTCAAATGTATTTTTCACTTTCCTTTTAATCCCTTTTTCTACTCTCTTTTTCACTCTTTCTTCACTTTTTTTTCTCTGATTTTTAATCCTTCCATCTCTCACTGACTGTCTTTCTTCTACAGTAGTGGGATGAATATCAACAGTGCAGATGATACCGTAGTCCAGCAGTAGTAATGTAATAGTACTGTACCGCAGGGCCTCGGGGCAGCGTTTAGGGTGACAGGGAGAGGGTTCGCTGGGTGCACGGCGGGCTGGGCAGGCTGAGGGGGGGGCTAAGAGGGGCTGGGGCTAAGGGAGAGGGGGCCAGTGTAGGGTCTGGCTGTAGCTCTGGTAGCAGTGTTACCGCTGTTAGCACTTAACAGTGTTAGCAGTAGGTATGCTGAGTCATGCTCAGTCTGAGTGGATGGGAGTGTGTGAGTGTGAGTGGTCAGTCACTCCCCCGTGTCACAGAGTGCCCCGCCTGAACCCATTGCTAGTGCTGACTGGGGACCAGGGACCGGGGCGGGGTTCCTCCTGCTCTGCCAATAACAATCCATCCAAAAAAGCAGTCTGGGACAAAAAGAGCCAGTTATAGCAGGAGCCATATCTCTTTGAAAGCTTTTTTTCCTTTTCATTCTCTCTCTCCCTCCCTCCCTTCTCTCTCTCTCTCTCTCTCTCTCTCTCTCTCTCTCTCTCTCTCTCTCTCTCTCTCTCTCTCTCTCTCTCTCTTGCTCGCTGTCTCCCTCTCTCTTTCTCTCTCCCGCTCCCTCTGTCAAAGTGATTCATTGAAAACGTTTTTATAAAAAAGGAATGGAGAGACTGAGTTGCACAACGAGAGATTAAGGCTGTTTCTAGAACAATGTTCCTTTTTTTCTTGTAACTTGAACCTCCTGCAGTTGCAGGAGAAAAGCGAGGCAATTTAACTTTGAGGAGAGTGAGGCTGCCAGTTGGGGTTACCAGGGGCGAGGGAGGAGGTTGGCGGGTTCACTTTTTACTACCACTGATCTCTATCTCTCTGTCCTGCACACATGGATGGATGTGAGAGTGGATCCCATCCCACACAGATAGAACATAGGTTCTACTCTAGCATCAAGACTAGAGACAAGGGAGGTGGACTCCATAGTAATCAGGGTCTCGCCCTTCTATTTCTGTTCCGTTCCTCGCAGAATGAAAACTGGCTGTCGTGGGTCTTTGAGAAGGTGATCGTGGTCATGGTTTGTTTCTTTGTCTGCCCCATTGTCAACTCCATGGCCCAGAGCTATGCCAAGCGCCAGCAGCAGCAGAAGTACTATGAGGGCAAAACCAAGTGAAGGCGACAATGAGAGGAGAGCAGCTAGCCTAGTACACATTCTGGGCTCTCGCTCAAATAACCCTCAGCACAAACTTTCTGCTTCTTCCTCATTTTTTCTCTCTTTACCAATAATCTCCAATGAGACACAAACCGCCATAATCTGAATTATGGGTGTCCATGTTATCGATCGATGGACATCCACCATATGAAGTAACCGTTTTCTTTGTTTCTGTAGTGGTACTGAAGTTGATCTGTTTACCTTGAACTTGGACTTAATTTATTAGTTTGCCAGGCTTTTTTTTATAGAGATGATGGCTCATAGTTTTTGGCATCCTTGAGTGGTTGTTCACTATAAGGTAGGTGCTTGGCCGTGTGGTGTGTTTTATGGATAGGACATCCATTTCATTGAGCAGCTCTACAGTGACTGTGTGTGGGTGGGTGGGTGAGCAGCTCTGCGAGGCCTTAAGTACTCTTTGGTCCAGCTTCCACTACTAGAACTAATGGTCATAGAGCCACTTTATTTACAGGATTATGTTTGGCTTGGATGGGTTTTATTTGACTAAGGTTATATATTACTTAAATTGCGCAAGGCCTAATCTGTTTTTTCCCAGTTAATTTATTAGGAGTTGTGATTTTCGTTGTCGTTTTTTTCAACTGTTGCGGCATTATGGTAAGACAAGGTATGTACATGAAATGCATAGATTGTTAATAATCTTGTAAATCAGTTTTTCTAAATTCCACAAATCTGCTGTAGATAGACCTAAATCAATCAATATAGGGAGTTAAAGAACCTGATTTGTATCTGTAGGCCTACATACATACTGCTATTGATGTCATTTTTATGCTGTAAAATTCCACAGAGTGAGCACCTTTGGATCAGACAATATAAATCGTCCATTAATCATTCTGCTGGTCCCTTTGTCTGGAGTTATTTTTCTACTTCCAATAAGAGAGCACATGAGTCAGACCCAGGGCTACTCAACCAACCAGATGCAGTGATGGATTGAATTGTGTGTGCCACTTTTGTTACTCTTCCTTATCGAGCCTTTCATTTGGACCCCAAGTTTTGTTTGGTGGTATCTGTTTAGTTCATAAGATCTTTTAGGGGTTTATAAGATATTTTGTGCCTGGTTTGAAGCGTGTGGTAAGTGTTCCCTTTGTCTTCAGTGCCTGTAAAGCTTGGACACTCTGCAAGCTCATGTTCACCATTAGTCTGGAAGGAAGAAAGGAAGGGCAGCACTTAAAAAAACATGTTATGCCATCAATGTTTCTTTTTTTTCTGTCTCTTAAGCTCGTTGGATAATGTCAGCTGGTTCGTGATCCAAGATTCCTCTTTTTCTTAATTGCTTGTGAAATGTTTTTTTTTTTTTTGGCACCGTTGCCCCGGTATGTTGGTTTGGGAGCTCCGGGCAGGCAGGCAGGGTGGGGAAAGAGAGCGAGCGGAGAGAGAGAGAGAGAGCGAGTGCAGTGAAAAGCTTCTGTGGCATTACCTCGAGTGAACCCTCCTAGGAACTCGCTGCACTGCCCCAGTGACGGAGCCAGGAGACGAATCAGTCGAGTAGATTCAAAACAGAGGGGCACTGTTGAACGCACAGAGCATGCCTCTCTCCGCTCTGCTGCAGCTCTGCTAATCACACCATTCAAATACAGCCTCTCTGTCTCAGGGTAAGTAATGGAAGGATTTTTTTCCTGTTCTTTCCTCATGTTGCGTGTGTGTCTCAGGCATGTCCGTCACTCTCTCGGCCTGTCAGATAGCTTATCAGACTGGTGTTGGCTGTTACATTGCAAGGCGACAACAGTCTGTAGGCTGTCTGACATTTCGGGGTCTTTCATCTGACCAGCATCCTGTTTCTTCCTTGTCCGTCTGGTGGTGTTGTTGTCATTGTTGAAGCATCGGTGCCCATTTTGTGCTGTGTGGTCTGATGTTATAGTTTCTCTGTTAGCCCCTCTGTTTGTAAAATGATGTTTGAGACACAAGTCTATTGTATATTTACTCTTCCATCGATGTGTTCTTTATTGACTTTGTTTAAAGTCGTTATATCTCTATGTCTGTTTGTACATGAAAATGTATTGCCGTAAATTTGTCCCATTGGTGTGTGTGTGTCTCCATCTTTACTTTAGATTTTTTAACCAGCATCATTGCCTTCCTGTTAAAAGGGTGTGTGTTTCCGCGGTTTGGCTCAGTCCCCTTGATTTCCAGAGAATCAAGAAAGCACACACCTTATTGCAAACATTCCATTGTGACAGACAGCCAGTGTTTGCTATGGTACACACCGTCCTCGCCTCAGATAGGTCCACTTTCCACTATTGCTCAATAGCTGATTTTTTTTTTTTGTCTAACGTTGCATTTTATTGGTTTTTTATTTTTCTTGTTTTTGCTTCAGGGTTTGTATTTACAATTTTAGAAAAAGCTGAAATCATGGCTTGACCATTAGATGTTCTTTCTGTGGTCATAAATTCACAGAGCCAAGATGACTTACCTTTCGAGAAATTACTTTTGTTTTTCCAGAATATGAGGGAAACATTTTCCTGGTTATAAAAGCGAAATCCTTGGATAATATTGGAATGGTCCCGCTGGCTCAGGGAGTATGTTTTCCTTGGCAGTTTCAGAACGTCCTGTTCCATAAGGGAGCCCCCTTTTTTTCGTATGTGTTTACGTTTCTATGTGTAAATGTCTGTGTAATGGTGGGTGTCTGTACTTCGGAATTATTTTCTATGTATGTACTGTTTTATCTGTTTTCTCTTTAAATAAAGTGAACTGAAATAAAGTTGCTGGGTTTTGTTCATTGTTTTTTAATCATGTGATATGCGGTAACTGTGACCACACAACCCAGTAGGACTGACCCTAGAGTTCCACAGAGACATTCACAGATCAGCCTTGGGGAGGGACAGGAAGGACATGGACTCGTTTTCTCTCATGTTTCACATTTTATCGTTATCACATTACAGACAGACTCTCACCCTTCAACATTTACATCATATTACTTTCAGATTGCATATCAAGTTAGTCGTGCGAGGTTACAGTAACCAATAAGGGTTAACAGAAAATGACTATTGGGTTACAGTTAAGGATTATTTATATCTGAATGATGGACTTACCTAGAATAATCCTCATTACCATCATATCATGTTTTCATAGGTAGTGTAGAAGGCTCATCAGCCCTGCATATGGGTTCAGACACCTAAATTAGTCCTAGGGTGGATCTAGATTTATTAGTATGAGAAATTAGTTCACAGACCCCTCAAACATCTGCAGGTATGCTCTCTATTTGACCACTTCTATTTCTAATGGAGAAGAAAACAGCAGGCAATTGACAGAGTAGTGAGTAGTTTTGTGTTCTGGGGACAGCCCCTGTCCCCGCAGGAGGCCTTTTGGTAGGCCGTCATTGTAAATAACAATTTGTTCTTAACTGACTTGCCTAGTTAAATAAAGGTTAAATAAAAATAAATATAAATATAGCCTGTATGATGTCCCAGTCGTGACACAGGGCTCTCTGTATGATAAGGACTGTACCCAGAACAGCCAGCCACACCCAGACTCCCTTCCAGGGTTTATGATGATGACAATGATAATGCTGAAAACCAACCAATATGTAATTATTGTATCTTGCCTGTCCAAACAGGCTTGGCTAGCGGTATTCAAATGATGAGGCCACTTTTGTTCTATTTAATTTTTTCCTATGAACCACCTCACCACCAGTACCAGTGTGGCTGGCTGCTGCTCATCTATCTGCTCATATGTTGAGCGTCTGGGAGCCTGCTGGTGGTTTGTGCTTTAATGAGTGCCTGAGTCACACACACACAGAGCTCTCTCTCTTTCTGTGGGTTCTCCCCTCCCCTCCCTGTCAACACTAACCAGCGAGGCACGCCGGAATATCACTGACTTCATTTTCACTCCCACAACCCAACGAGCCCACATGTGGCTATCCACTTAACTCCACTCGCAAATAGTGTTGGATAATTTATTCTGGTGGTGGGATGGGTGGGCGTCTAGCTGATTAAGATATTCATGTGAATGTATACTTAGTTCCAGGGTGATGCATGTAGTGGTCTACTCCAACAGGCAGGTCTGGGATGTGCCTTTGATAGCGCCCTCCACTGGTTAGCCATTGTAAACATCTGGAAGAAGGCCTACTGTTGGTCAGGGTTTGGTACAGTACAGTACCATATCACATCTGAGTGCACCTCAGGAGCAGGCTTACAGGAGAATGAAAAACATGGCCTCTTTCTCTTAGTATCTGTCTCCCACGAGAAGATCAATTCCTAAAACACAGAAGAGGAAGACAAAATGGCACAAGTCTCACAACTAATCAATTTATTAAAAAGAACAACCACGTTTGTGCTGAGGTGGGAGCATGAGGACCACATGACAACATTAGAGCATGAGGGTCCTACAAGGGGAAGAGGAAGATGGGTCCTGAGACTGAGGGTGCTGCTCTTACGTCTCGGTTGCCCTGTAGTCTACCCATATGCTCAGTACCCACTTCCTGTGTTAGTTAGTTAGACGTAATTTGGGTTTCGGAAGCTGAGAACACAGATTGGGGGAATGAGTCGGCACTGGTTTTGTTGGGCGCTCATTGGACTGCAATTTGAAACGGTTGACCATTTAAATGTTAGTTTGCAACCACTGGCATGCCGAGACAGTAAAAAAGACATGAATTGCTCATTTGCCAAATCATTATCACTGATTTGCATTTGTATGTCATTTGGGATTAATGTGATAGATGAAAATCTTCACATGCTCCATTCTGCACAAACCGCATGCATTGATGCAAGTCACCAGTCTCTGTTTCTACTGAATATGCATGTGGGCTTCATTTCTGAGTAAGAAACCCACAACATTTACCTCATCTGTTCCAAACTGACCATAGAAACGTTATTGGATTCCTCTGAAAACACACACACACACACACACACACACACACAAACCACTTCCAAACTGACCATTGTGACCTTATAGGGTCTTTCCTCTAAAATCACACATGCACGCAGGCTCGCACACAATAACCACTTCTGAACAGACCAAACTACAGACCGCTATGGCATGAATCATGTCCTTTATTGTGGTGTTACAGCCAATAGAGATCTAACTAATCAACTGCTTCAAACAGCATGTTTTCATGTCCTTATAACTCAGTCCATCTGAGTGTGTAGCCATAGTGACACTATTTTGATCCATATGCTGTTTCAGAATGACTGTATAGATGTAGGATCTTAATTTGATCACTCTTTTGTTGCTGAGAATTTTCCTGCATAGCAGTAAATGCAAAATGTTAGTGTATTTGAGGTTAAAAAATGCTTCTAATGTTTGTAATTTGCAGAGGTGGGTCCAATTCACTATTATTCGAGTCACGAGCAAGTCTCAAGTCACAAAGTCTGAGTAAAGTCAAGTCCCAAGTAGAACGGGTCAAGACTCAAGTCAAGTCCAAGTCGTGCATTCTAAGAGCAAGTTAAGTAGAGTCAAAACAGAATCTATACATGCAACGACTTGTTCAACTACAAATCTTTGTCTATTTATTGAGGCTACCAGACAGCCCTTTTGATTATTTTATCTACAACATATCTTTATTAGCTTATGTAATTGTAAAATATGGACCTTGTAGCAGTCATAAGGGCATGAAATCAGCAGAAGGCAAGGCAGGTTGACGTGCTCAGAGTGTAGATTTATTTACAGGTCTTGGTGATCCAATGGTGAAAGCTACATATCATACAAAATATACAAGTAGATTTACCAAATATACATGTCCTATCTGAACGAACACTGGTAGAGGGCAAGACTGTACAGCTTCCCCTTGAGAAACCAAATCAAGTCTGTCAAACACAGGAGCTCAAACAGGTAGGCCTACATAATATAAACACTTGGCCCCCAGGACCATACAATTACCCAATTGGCAATTACAACCATTAAACTGGTTCTACAACATAAAAGGCAATTTCCACATATATTGCTACATTCATCTTAATCAGACTTAATGATTATTAATGATATTTCAACACCATGCATACATGGAACAATCATTTACTCTTATTCAACGTTCTGACTCCAAAGCGTGGAGGGCAGGCCTATTTCTATGCGCACTAAGGCGCGCGCTCCTGTTACGCACAACAAAAATGACAAAGACATTAAACTTATGACGCGTTCAAAACAACTGCAAACTCGAAAAAATACGAAGTCAAATCATGACGTCAGTGATCTTCAGGTCGGAGCTCTAGAAAGAGGCCCGAGTTCCCGAGTTGGAATTCCGAGTTGGATGACCGTTCAAATCGGAGCTCGTTTTTTTCCAAGTTGCCAGTTGTTTTGAACGCACTGAAGTCGAAAGTCGGATATTTCCGAGTTCCCAGTTTCAAGTTCCCAGTTGTTTTGAACGCGGCAACAGACACACGGAACTCCAACATAACCCAGGAAAGCGTACATTGAATTAAATACCTCTTGCGAACATGCACTGTAAAACTTGTGCCCACTCAGAGCAGGTTAAGAAATGGTTGGCTATAAAATGAAAATGTATCATGGCCTATCAAACATGAAACATAAATGTCTACGTGTTGCAATAAACGGTACGGGGATGGAATGATGAAATGCTAGCAATTATTGTAGTATTACATGGAATATAGATTTGCCACATAGGGCCTATGCATTTAAAGTGTGAAAGCAACAGCAAACATTTCAACAAGAGAAAAATAGCACTCTCTACTCCTATGGTGCGTCTTTGCCATAGTATTAATTCATTTTAACAACCAATTCCAAATCCAAGCTTTATAAGTAAATTTATTTATTTATAAATGTCAAGCAATTGTTACATACCAAAAGACCAGTAGGCCTGTGCTAGTAATTGTTGCCTCGTTGCTGGTGAGCTTGCAAAGTAAACAGTTAATATTCTTGATCACCAAACATTTTTTTGAGCTGCATATTTATTTATTATGGCAATCCTCTTTCTCTACGATCCTAAACTGTACAGCGAATCAGCAATTTGTTCGCTAGCTCACCTGACCTGTGTTGATTGACAGTTTGCTGGTCCAATCAGAGTGCCGAGTTAGCGTTTCACTAAATCTTGAGCCGTTTTTTTTTTGCAAGGGCCATGCTGTCTCTGGCTGCGTGTAGAGTAATCCACGTAGACTCTGTGCCACAAAATGTGTGACAAAACATTACAAAACCTGGCCAGATAATTTGAAATCATCAATCTCAAGTCAAAGTCGAGTTATTTGTTTTCTATCAAGTCAAGTCATCAAATTTGGACTCAAATCAGACTCCAGTCCAAGTAATGTGACTCGAGTCTACATGGTAATTTCCACCCTTTTTTTTCAATTTTCGCCTAAAATGACAAACCCAAATCTAACTGCCTGTAGCTCAGGACCTGAAGCAAGGATATGGATATGCATATTATTGATATCATTTGAAAGCAAACACTTTGAAGTTTGTGGAAATGTGATATTAATGTAGGCGAATATAACACATTAGATCTGGCAAAAGATAATAAAAAAAAAAAAACATGCGTTCTCTATTTTTTGTTGTTCCATCATCTTTGAAATGCAAGAGAAAGGCCACAATATAATATTTTGGCCACTAGATGGCAGCAGTGTGTGCAAAGTTTCAGATTGATCCAGTGAAGCGTTGCAATACTGGACTATTTTGTATCAAATCTGCCCAAATGTGCCGAATTGGTCAATTGATAGATTTTCATACACAAAAATGTATGCACGCATGACTGTAAGTCGCTTTGGGTAAAAGCGTCTGCTAAATGGCATATTATATTATTATATATTATATTATTTTCAAGTACATAACTATGACAGGAATGTCATACATGATGGATCATTAGTTTACACACAAACTTTCACACATCTAGATGGCCGGGCGGGGTGGTTGTGGTGCCAGAGACAGCAAGGGTTCAAACTGTAGAACCCAGTTCCTACATTTGAATATAAAAATTGATTTTATAAAACTATTATACAATTTATCTCTGGGACCCTTAGGATGACATATCAGAGCAAGATTACTGAATGTAAGTACATTATTTACCTTGAGAGGTGAATGTATCAAACCAGTTGCCGTGATAAGTTTTTTGTTGTTGTGCACTCTCCTCAAACAATAGCATGGTATTTTTTCACTGTAATAGCTACTGTAAATTGGACAGTGCCGTTAGATTAACAATAATTTAAGATTTCTGCCCATATAAAACATGTCTATGTCCTGGAAAGTTTGCTTGTACTTACAACAGTGATGCTAATCACCTTAGCGAACGTTAGCTCAACTGTTCCATATACGGGACACCAATCCCGTAGAGGTTAACGAAAAATGTATCAACCCCTACAAAAAATGTCCATTAATTATAATCCACATAATAATTCACATTTCCTGTTGCTGCAGGATTATTTTCCTGCTGTAGCAAACTGGCTCAAATTAAGATCCTGCAGCTGCACGACTAAAACAGCTTATTGAAAGGTAACTTGGTGTTACTGACGGTAATTGTAGACCAATAGTGGTTATGATTAGTTTTCCTAAAATCTGATTAAACAGGTTCTTTCTGTGCTTCTATTTGACCTATGGAAGATATGGGCAGTTTGGCAAAACATGGTTTTGATTGAGCAACAGCTTCCAGTCCTCTGCCTACCCAGTATGGCAGAGGGTCTCACCCTTAACCTAACCGCAAAGGCCAGCCAGGTGGCAATGCCAGCAGGATATAGAGTGTGTGTGTGTGTGTGTGAACTGTGAGCATACAGAAGAGAACAGACACACCCTAGTAATCACCTGACTGGCACATCCTGTCCTGCTCTGTCCCGCTGTTCAAATGTACTGTTCATCACACCACATTCTATTCACTCAAATTCACAGATTGCATAACTGTAATCATATAATTTTTGGTGATTGTTGTCGTGTCACTGACTAATACATAACAAAAGAGCGCCCCCTTGAATCCTTGTAGTGCATGATTTCGTGATGATTATTTGAGGGAAGAAACCGATAACATAACCATGTAAGAGCCAATAATTAACGTCCAACTTTTTCCTGTTCTCTCATCTTCTTTGAAGATATTTTGGAAATTGCCCTTTGCAGTCATTTGCAAATAAATGTGTTCTCTGTCTTTCAACACGTCAAAACCAGAAAGCCCCTGTTTTAATCTATTCCTGTGGTTTCATGCTGTGAGGAAAAGAGAAGGGAACCAATAGGCTCATTTGTTACTGACAGATCAAGCATGCTTCTATCTGCCACCGTCATCTACAGTCATCTGCAGCCAAATACATACCCACAGTCTCTCTCTATGGCCATGAATAAAAAACAATATTGTCTATTCATTTGTCCACGTTTGTCTCCCTCTTTCTCTCTCATTTCCTCCCTTCCTCTCATCCCTTTTATTATTTTCATTCTCCCTTCTTCGCACCAACAGCCTGGCCAAAGAATGCACATCACTCAGGTGTCTCAGTTACACACAGGAACCACTAATAAATAAAACATCCTAATGTGCAAGGCAGAGAATGTTGTAATTGCTGGTTGTACCCATAATACACTGAGTATACCAAACATTAGGAACAGCTTCCTAATATTGAGTTGCACCCCCCTCTTTTGCCCTCAGAACAGCCTCAATTCATTGGGGCATGGACTCTACAAGGTGTCGAAAGCGTTCCATAGGGATGCTGGCCCATGTTGACTCCCATGCTTCCCACAGTTGTGTCAAGTGGGCTGGATGTCCTTTGGGTGGGACCTACTACCATACCCCGTTCAAATGTACTTAAATCGTGTGTCTTACCCATTCACCCTCTGAATGGCACACATCCACAATCCATGTCTCAATTGTCTCAAGGCTTAAAAATCCTTCTTTAACCTGTCTCCTCCCCTTTTAGCTACACTGATTGAAGTGGGTTTAACAAGTGACATCAATAAGGGATCATAGCTTTCACCTGGATTCACCTGGTCAGTCTATGTCATGGAAAGAGCAGGTGTTCTTAATGTTTTGTATACTCAGTGTATATATATATACACACACATATACACACATCAAGGACCCCACCCACCCCAGCCACAAGCTTTTCTCTCCCTTACCGTTGGGCAGACAGTATAGGAGCATGAGGACTGATACCAACAGGCTCAGAGACAGTTTCTATCCACAAGCCATCAGACTGCTGAACACTTGAACTGGACTGACCACCTGCTCCGATTCGCCCCTCATTAGCACACATGCACTCACTCATGCACACACCCACACAGACATACACACACACACACATATACATTCATGCTAAACACACATCACAACTACTGCTACCAGACTCTTATTCTATTGCTCAATTTATACACTTGCCCCCCATCCCCAATACACGTGTAAATATTGGGCTATAAATTGTGTCTTCATGTATTATCCTTATGCTAAAATGTTTATTCTATTCTACTGCCATTGACGTTTATTCGTATTTTTATATTTTATTATTTCTTACTGTTGTTTGCGTTGTCGAGAAGGAACCTGCAAGTAGGCATTTCGTTGGACGACGTATACCATGTGTATCCCGTACATACGACTAATAAAAAAAACGTTCAACTTGACTTGAAACACAACCCCTTTGATCTGGGACCACAGGTGTCACTGAGTCTCAGAGATAAGCTTTCTATGTCCCTGGGCACTGAGTAGAAGTAATGTGTACTGTGTGGGTGTATGTGTGTGTGTGTGTGTGTGTTGTGAATAAATGCTCCCAGGCATGAGTCATCATCACAGGAATGGTGATGCTATATGTGAAACATCACAGCATATAATTCTCACACCACCTCAACTCAAGGTGACTGTGTACATTTATGTGGGTTATTCGACAACAGGAGGATAAGTGGCACCTGAATCAGCACCTGAATCAGGCTGAGGTAAACAGTAACACCATGGATGAATAAGGGTTGGTTAGCTATAATAATATTTGGTTACACCCTATGGGCGCCCCCTGTTGGCACTTTAAGATCACCGCAAGACTCAGAGGTCCAAATGGGGTGAAAATCCTCTCAACACCCGAAGAAGGATTTCTTTGTTCTCACTGCCATCTACTGCCAATAACGGCTATATGCGCACAAACAGTTATTCTGGTTACAGGTTAGATCACAAAAGACACTAACTTCACAATTAACCAAGAGGGAATACAGAAAAGGCTGTGAACGTTTTGTCACAGTGCAATCATACTTGTTGTGGGAAAGAATATGCCAGGCAGTCCATGGAACTAATATTTATATATTTCTTAATTCCATTATTTTACTTTTAGATTTATGTGTATTGTTGTAAATTGTTAGATACTACTGCACTGTTGGAGCTAGGAACACAATCGCTACACCGGCAATAACACCTGCTAAATATGTGAATGTGACCAATAACACTTGATTTGATTTTGACTGACTACAGTATCACCATAGCTAATTTCTGAGCCATATCACACAAATATCACTTTGTGACTATTGAAGGATAATATATAAGATAAAATATAACATGTTTAAACGGGCGAAATCAGTTTACGAAAAAGTATGGGGCATCATGGACATTGTGCTACTATTAAAGATACTCAGCTAGCTACTATCTAATTTCAGCAGTGCGCGTGCTCAACACTTGGCTTTGTTTTTTTACCCCTTTGGAATCTTGTTTGGTCGGGAGCTAGCGGTACTGCTACTCGCATGGGTTCTATTTACTGTAGCCGGTTATGTCGGCAAGGTGTGTTTCCATGAGGCAGTGGAGAAGAATATACTTTCTTTCGGACTGAGTGAGAGAGGGACCAAGCAAAGGCCATGGCCGGGGTATTCGACATTGATTTGGATCAGGCGGACGAAAATGTGTCTGATGACGAACTCGAGGATGGGGTAAGTAGCCAGCTACTGTACAGTAATTAGCTAGCTACCCAGCAAAACATTACTCGCTAGCTAGTTTCCTTTAGCTTGGTATGAACTAGTTAGCTACTATCGTTAGCTGCTAGTGAAGAAGGGAGGCGCAAACGAACTTGTCTGCAGTAAATAAGATGATGTTAGCCAGAAGCTTAAGACTGTCTTTGTCAGTAACTTCAACATATCAGCTGGTTAGCTCGTCGTGGCAAGCCCGAAAGAAGAACCCACGCTTACAACCGCTACTAGCTAGCTAGTTAACTTAGCGACTAACGTTAGTAAGAAATAAGATAGGTAGCTAGCTAACTAATGTTATAGTAACTAACGCGTTATTATTAGGTAGCGGAACCAAGGGTGGACTTGACATTGGTGGCTAGCTAAACTAACCAACTGTACCATATGGCATAGGCCTAGCCATCTGTCTTACATTTACATTTACATTTTAGTCATTTAGCAGACGCTCTTATCCAGAGCGATTTACAGGAGCAATTAGGGTTGAGTGCCTTGCTCAAGGGCACATCGACAGATTTTTCACCTAGTCGGCTCGGGGATTAGAACCAGCGACCTTTCGGTTACTGGCACAACGCTCTGAACCACTAAGCTACCTGCCGCCCAATAAACGATCCATTCTTAGTTGGATTGTCAAAACATACAGTGAGGGGAAAAAGTATTTGATCCCCTGCTGATTTTGTACGTTTGCCCACTGACAAAGACATGATCAGTCTATCATTTTAATGGTAGGTTCATTTGAACAGTGAGAGACAGAATAACAACAACAAAATCCAGAAAAACGCATGTCAAAAATGTTATAAATTGATTTGCATTTTAATGAAGGAAATAAGTATTTGACCCCTCTGCAAAACATGACTTTGCCAACAAGGGTTTTGCCACCAAGTACTATCACAGAGGTCAGACGTTTCTTGTAGTTGGCCACCAGGGATTTTGTCCCACTCCTCTTTGCAGATCTTCTCCAAGTCATTAAGGTTTCGAGGCTGACGTTTGGCAACTCGAACATTCAGCTCCCTCCACAGATTTTCTATGGGATTAAGGTCTGGAGACTGGCTAGGCCACTCCAGGACCTTAATGTGCTTCTTCTTGAGCCACTCCTTTGTTGCCTTGGCCGTGTGTTTTGGGTCATTGTCATGCTGGAATACCCATCCACGACCCATTTTCAATGCCCTGGCTGAGGGAAGGAGGTTCTCACCCAAGATTTGACGGTACATGGCCCCGTCCATCGTCCCTTTGATGCGGTGAAGTTGTCCTGTCCCCTTAGCAGAAAAACACCCCCAAAGCATAATGTTTCCACCTCCATGTTTGACGGTGGGGATGGTGTTCTTGGGGTCATAGGCAGCATTCCTCCTCCTCCAAACACGGCAAGTTGAGTTGATGCCAAAGAGCTCGATTTTGGTCTCATCTGACCACAACACTTTCACCCAGTTCTCCTCTGAATCATTCAGATGTTCATTGGCAAACTTCAGACGGGCATGCATATGTGCTTTCTTGAGCAGGGGGACCTTGCGGGCGCTGCAGGATTTCAGTCCTTCACGGCGTAGTGTGTTACCAATTGTTTTCTTGGTGACTATGGGCCCAGCTGCCTTGAGATCATTGACAAGATCCTCTCGTGTAGTTCTGGGCTGATTCCTCACGGTTCTCATGATCATTGCAACTCCACGAGGTGAGATCTTGCATGGAGCCCCAGGCCGAGGGAGATTGACAGTTATTTTGTGTTTCTTCCATTTGCGAATAATCACACCAACTGTTGTAACCTTCTCACCAAGCTGCTTGGCGATTGGTCTTGTAGCCCATTCCAGCCTTGTGTAGGTCTACAATCTTGTCCCTGACATCCTTGGAGAGCTCTTTGGTCTTGGCCATGGTGGAGAGTTTGGAATCTGTTTGATTGATTGCTTCTGTGGACAGGTGCCTTTTATACAGGTAACAAGCTGAGATTAGGATCACTCCCTTTAAGAGCGTGCTCCTAATCTCAGCTTGTTACCTGTATAAAAACACCTGGGAGCCAGAAATCTTTCTGATTGAGAGGGGTCAAATACTTATTTCCCTCATTAAAATGCAAATCAATGTATAAAATTTTTGACATGCGTTTTTCTGGATTTTGTTGTTGTTATTCTGTCTCTCACTGTTCAAATAAACCTACCATTAAAATTATAGACTGATCATGTCTTTGTCAGTGGGCAAACGTACAAATCAGCAGGGGATCAAAAACTTTTTCCCCTCACTGTAGCTAAAGGATACAGATATTGACAGATAAGCTATGAAACCACTTGACCTCTGATCAGATTTCGGCATCGTTGGATGTGGACAACTGAAACAAGTTGTTCTAGCTACTCTTTCATACATAATTTCTTTGAGTATCATTTGCTTTTTTCAGCAGTCTCACAAGACTGTGTGTGTGATGCAGTCAAAAAAGTCCCTTCTGAAAAGTCACTGGAACAGGTGTATTTTCGAAGTTGTTTACTGATGGAGAAAGATCAGTCCTGTTGTTAAATTGGTCTATCTCTTCTTTTTTTTGCCAGACCCAAATGAGTGAATCCATGGAGCAATGCAGCGGGTTCGAATTGTGGGTATTTACAACATAGGTTCAGCCTGTATATTTTAGCACTAACTAATGTGGCACAGTCACCACAACATCTTTGACAACAGGGTGCTTCTTTGTCATGCAATTCTATGTGTTTTAATGTTTGGGCAAAGGTGTCAATCTAATTGCCCTGAAGGGATTAATGATATGTGTAATCTAATTTGTAAATTACAGCAACACCGTTGACCACTTTTATGATGTTGTATGCTTGATGAACAGATAAGTCCAGAGGTGATAGATTGCTTGTGCAGGACTGTTTTCCCCTACTGCGAAATTCCATCTTTAATCTAACCTTCTGGTTTTGTCATTCGGGTAGATTCAACATTGACTGGCTGCAATTTGACATGTATGAATTATGTTTCAATGGTTGTCTTTATTTATTTTCAAGTAACATGGACGACTGTGAAAAGTTTGAAATCTCTGAAGACAGCGTCAACAAAGGAACGGAGCAGATTCGTCCGGAATGCTTTGAGTTGCTCCGGGTTTTAGGAAAAGGAGGCTATGGAAAGGTGAGCTATCCCTGATCACCTTATGACTTGTTCAAGTATTCATTCACATGTCTTCTCCTTAGAATAGATAGCATAACTTCACAGAAATTCATGTTTTGTCTCTTCCCCCTATCACATTCAGGTTTTTCAAGTTCGTAAGGTGTCGGGTGCCACTTCGGGAAAGATATTCGCCATGAAGGTCTTGAAGAAGGTGGGCTGTTTGGATTATCATGACGTTGAGATACTTATCTGTTTGGATTATCATGACGTTGAGATACTTGTCTGTTTGGATTATCATGACGTTGAGATACTTGTCTGTTTGGATTATCATGACGTTGAGATACTTGTCTGTTTGGATTATCATGACGTTGAGATACTTGTCTGTTTGGATTATCATGACGTTGAGATACTTATCTGTTTGGATTATCATGACGTTGAGATACTTGTCTGTTTGGATTATCATGACGTTGAGATACTTATCTTTTGTTCTCTCGTCTGTCCCTAAGGAACTGTACACTTAAATTCTGTGAGATTTATTCAATAAAGATTTATTCTCAAAGGATTTCTATTGACATGACGATGAACCCAGATTGGACACTGACCCAAGTTGTTACAGTAGTGTACTGAATACACCTGGGTGAATTCATTTAGCCATGCAGTCAGAAAAGAGGCCGCCTAACCCATAACAAAAAAACTAAAACAACTTCCCATGAAACCTCAGGGCTGTTTGTTCTCCCCAGTTTCTTTCCATCTGTTCTGCATCCTTTCTGTAATTGACGACCGCCCGTCTGGTTTGCATTTTGGCCCCAGAACCCACCAATTTTTCCCAGAAGCCTTAGAGGTTTCGGTAATAATGATTCTTTTTATAGTTTTTATAAGCCAGTATTTACTGTTGCTACCATGCAGGCGCTAAGAGCTCTGATTCCTATTGTACCTCTGTGGTTGAGGATGAAGGCTTTTAACCAGCCAACCAGCAGCTATCATCACTGCCAAATAAAACACCAGGGTCCCCCCCTCCCCTCTTTCCCTCATGTCTTGGAAGCCCATATAGCATTTATGTACAGGATTTACCCCAGTGTTTTACCGAAAAGGCTCAGACTTTTCTGTTTCCATGGGCCATGGCTCCGGTGGACCTGCTCTCACTTGGGGCCAAAGCAAAGCCCCTGGTACTTTTCAGCTGGTGTTTACATAACAATGGCTAACTGAACTTTAACACCTTCTCACAAAGCAACTGTTTTGATTATGCAGAGGTTGTTGATTCTGCTCTTCACAAGTCCTCACTGTCAGCCCTAGCTATGGAAACACAATTTCCATAGTATAACATAAGGGTGTATATACTCTAGTGTATACAGACAAGCCCCAGCACTGGTGTTTAACATGATGGACTTTACCTGCCATGTCAGAACCCATCACTGTGTGCATGTTGTAAGTGGCTGTGTAGCACGGCAGGCAGCAGAGCCTCACGCTCATGACCGACTGCTCTGGCTTCTGGCTCTTCCACTGGGCTCAGGCTTTATCCAACTGAAACAGATCTAGTATTGTTCCCAACAGCTGAAATAGTTAGAATGTTTTGGATTTCTTTGAGCAAAAGATTTGCGCGTGTTCTGGATCTGAGGGCGACAATAACAGCATTAATGACATGGCTCAGAGCAGAGGAGTTCCTTTACTTCCTTTCACTGGGCTGGGGAAAAGGGGAGCGCAGAGAAATAATCATCCAAACCAGATGGCAAATGAGCATTTCCTTTATGTTACTGTTATGTTTTCAGAGCGTCTCAAACCTGTTGTCCGTTACCTACCATAGTCTGTCCTGCTTGACAAAGAATGTACTCGTGTTTTCAAATGCATATCATACCTCAGTTTCTATGTGCAAGAAATGTTTTCATTTGGAGTGACTAACTTGTTACCATACTATTACCAGGTTATTTCCCCTTTATTCTCTGCTGTAAATGTAAAGTGCTACCATTGTTATAATGCTGACAGTTTTTGAAAATCCATGCCTTGTTTGATCCCTCCAGGCCATGATAGTGCGTAACGCTAAGGACACAGCTCACACCAAGGCAGAGAGGAACATCCTGGAGGAGGTGAAGCACCCGTTCATAGTGGACCTCATCTATGCCTTCCAGACAGGGGGCAAGCTGTACCTCATCCTGGAGTACCTCTCAGGTGAGTGACTGGGGCATGGTGTGGGCGCCCACACATCATACACACACAAACCACACAACACAGCGTAACATACACATCATTCACACACAATGGCCTAAGTTAAAATAAAGCTGCAATATGTAACTTTTTGGGCAACCTGACCAAATTCACATAGAAATGTGAGTTATAGATCTGTTTTTCACATGGAAAGCAAGTATAAGAAGCGGTATTATATGTTCTATGCGCCCTATTTCTATGCTTCCGGTTCTTAAGTTTCATTTTTGCATATCTTTTACTTTCGGTTTTGTACACCAGGCTTCAAACAGCTGAAAATGGTTATGGAAAATATCACAGCGGTTTAGATGGTACAATGATTTTCTACAATATACATGCTTGTTTTTCACATGAACTGAAATTAGGCGAACTATTCGAATTTTAGCAACCAGGAAAAGGCGGCGCGATTTCTGCATAGTGCATATTTTAAATGCTTTATTTGTGATTTGCAGGTGGGGAGCTGTTTATGCAATTGGAGAGAGAGGGGATCTTTATGGAGGACACAGCATGGTAAGTGATCTATCATGCTGGAGATGTGTATCTGTCTGAAGTGTGTAGAATAGATATGAGTGTCTGGAACCTGTAGTCCTCACTCAAATGTTGTGTCAACAGATGTGAGATTTGATTACATAGCATAAGGTCAGTAGGGGTGTGTTTTTGTTTTGGAGCTATTTTTAGAAGCAGACAAATGTCAGGATGTTGGAAGCACAGCACCTTAGGTTTAGAATGTAGAGGGCAATGGAAAGCGGAGAAAGGTGAATCTGAAAGGATAAATTTTTCCAAAATGCTATTGATGCTTTACGGAAGGATTTTTTCCGTCATACTTCCTGTAACAGTATAGATGCAATATTTGCTGAGGCAAAGATCCAGCACACTTTGACTGTACTTGATGTAAAATGTCTGTTTTCTGTTCTGCAGCTTCTATCTGGCAGAGATTTCCATGGCTCTGGGACACCTGCATCAGAAAGGCATCATCTACAGAGACCTGAAGCCAGAAAACATCATGCTCAACAACAACGGTCACATCAAGCTCACAGACTTTGGACTGTGTAAAGAATCAATCCACGGCGGCACGGTTACTCACACCTTCTGTGGTACCATAGAATACATGTAAGTCACGGTGCTAATCATTAAAACAATGAAAAGTTAATGTCAGCCTCCTAGTCTGTTGTAAACTTCTTTATCCACTACTCTTTTGGTAGAAGAAATGAGTGAGTTTGGTTGCACATTGTATAGGCCTTCACATTCCTCTCCCCTCTGTCACACCAGGGCCCCAGAGATCCTGATGAGGAGTGGACACAACCGGGCTGTAGACTGGTGGAGCCTTGGAGCTCTCATGTATGACATGCTGACAGGAGCAGTGAGTACAACTCCTCCAAGAGACACATAATGTACTCTGTGTACAAGACTACATCATCATTTAATTGATCAATATCTTGATCTTTTTACATTTTGATTATTATTTAGATATTTAACCTC
This sequence comes from Coregonus lavaretus, assembly GCF_964263955.1. NCBI lineage: Eukaryota > Metazoa > Chordata > Actinopteri > Salmoniformes > Salmonidae > Coregonus > Coregonus lavaretus. The sequence continues at coordinate 31,587,278 of NC_139997.1, forward strand.
AGGGGGACATTATGTCTGTATTGTTGTGGAACATACTTTTTTTTGTTACTCAACAGCCACCATTCACTGGTGAAAACAGGAAGAAGACCATTGACAAAATCTTAAAGTGTAAACTGAACTTGCCACCTTACCTCACACAAGAAGCCAGGGACCTTCTCAAAAAGGTAAGCGTTTCACTGTGTTAGATGTTAAACTGTCCCAGTTTTAATCATATTAGTTTTTGGGTGGCATTTCAGGTACACTCCATCTTCTGATTGTCTAATGTAACACAAGTCGGGTCAAATGAAAACAGATGAGCAGACTAACATTACCCATAACTCTCTGTTCCAGCTGCTAAAACGCAACGCCTCGTTACGGCTGGGGGCGGGCCCAGGAGATGCCTCAGAAATTCAGGTGATACAGTTAAAACATGGGACCTGTTGCAGGATTATTACAATGTTGTTGAAGAAGGTGAAGAGAGCCACCCTCTAATGTGGCTTTTTTCTCTTGTCTCCAGTCCCACCCATTCTTCAGGCATATTAAATGGGACGAGCTTCTCGCTCGCAAAGTGGAGCCTCCATTCAAGCCTTTTCTGGTGAGCCATCATTCCTTATTCATTGCATTTCCATTGTGAAGAGCACCTGTGCTTTCCAAGTCCTCCGTGACCCACAGAGACTAGAGGTTAACAGGTTTCCTTTTTTCCTTCCATTGCAGCAATCAGCTGATGACGTGAGCCAGTTTGACTCCAAGTTCACCAGCCAGACTCCCGTCGACAGCCCTGATGACTCCACGCTCAGCGAAAGTGCCAATCAAGTCTTCCTGGTAGGCTGCTTACTGTGCTCAGCCCATTTGGTTTCGTGTTTGTGTGCATGTGTGTTTTACTGTGTGCATGGTTGCACGCACACGGGTAGGCATAAGCTAGACTGTTTTTGTTCTTTTTTTATTTTTGACTAAAAAACATTGTTCTTACGAGAAATGGTTAATGCATTGCATCTGTTTTTTGTTATTTATTTTTTACTGGAAACTGTTGACTGTCTGGCCACATTGCATGATGTAGTTTAATGAGTGTGTCATTGCTCATGTCCTCTGTCCTGTATTGTAATGGACCTTGATGAGCCTGGCTATAATCTTCCCTGTGACCTCCTTCCCACAGGGCTTTACGTATGTAGCCCCCTCCGTGCTTGAAAACCTCAAGGAGAAATTCCCCTTCGAGCAAAAAGTCCGCTCACCAAGAAGGTTTCTGGGAAGTCCAAGAACACCAGTGAGGTAAGGGCTTTTTGTTTTGTCTCATGTTCGTCTAGGTTTGTGTAGAACTTTAACATGAAGTTGTCCTGCCCACCAGTGGTTGAATCAAGTATCATTCTGGTACTCACTTGTACTGGGATTTATCCTCACTGTTAAAATGTCACTATTCTAACAGTCTGCCATTGTCAGTACTCAAATGCACTATTCTAACCCTGCCCTGTCGCCTCTCCTTCTGTCCCCTCAGCCCAGTGAAGTTTGCTGGGGGGGACTGCTGGCCCCGGGCCCCCACCCAGGCTAGAGTCTCGTCCCTGCTGTCCCCTGGGGCCTCTGGGTCTGGAGACCAGCCCATGGAGGTTGGTGTGGAGCAGATGGACGTGAGCTCCAATGCTGCTGAGGTGTCTGCCCCCCTGCCCATCAGAAAGCCCTCTGGCAACACCACCACAGGCGGCCCCTTCAAGAAGCAGGCCTACCCCCCGATGTCCAAACGTCCCGAGCACCTCCGGATGAATCTATGACCCTCAGCTCCATCTAGAACTCCTCTTTTCTAATTCCTCCTTTCCCTTTTTATTTTTTTATTTTAAAAGCTTTTTAGAAATTAAAGAAATGACTGACGGACCACCGACCATCGGCACCAATCACCAGTTCCTCCAGACGCACCTTCCATCTCTGCCTCCCTCTCCTCTCTCCCTCCCTCTCCTCTCTCTCCCCTTTTGAGCAGCTTGGGAGCCACACAGGGCTTTCTACCCTAGCAGATATGAACAAACTATAGCATCCTCCTGTTAGAGCTTTAGTCAGACAGCGAGAGGTCTTGACTACTTCCTTATGCCCTGTAGGGTGTAGCTGGAGGAAGAGACAAGAGCAGTGCTGCTGCTGCCTGATTTCCTGTGTTCTCCACTGGGATAGCTTCTCATGTGATATTCTGGTGCTTTGTACTTTGGGTGGATGGGGAGTGGGGACAGACAGTGTTACTCATGCAGCAATGATTTTCCTCACCAGGGGTGAGACGTTATTGATTTCTGAAGCCGTGTAATAGACTTTTGAAGGCTGAGAGGGTGGAGATGATTTCCCCCTTAAATGCCGCTGCTTCCTTTTTACAGGATACAGTATAGATGGAGAAAATCACAATGAACACAGAACACAATATTCACTTCAGTTCTCATGCTATAGTATATTAGGCTACATTGTTCCATAAAAAAAAAAGATGGAATCCACAATGCCTTTTGTCACATCCAGTCAGGATAAATCCTGTTGAACACGGCTGGGTCATATTCAGTAGGTTGAAAACGTATTGAAACTGAATTAAACAGGAAGGTGCAATCTGAACTCGTCCAATGAGAACAGATTTCCGTGAGCCCTACTGAACATGACCCTGGTGTGGTGTCATTGATGGAGGAGGGGCAGCTAAAAGCAGACAGAAAAACTCTTAGTATGCTATTTCAGCTGAATGCAACACCTCCTGCACCATATGTCTTCAATACCAAATGCTGACACTGCTTTACCAGTCTGACTAGATCTCTCTCGGTAGATAGAAAACCTTTCTGTCTGTCTCTGTATGTAGTACATTTTTGCCTTGAATGTAAATTTACTAAATGCCCTTTCGAGTGTCACTTACTCAGATGACCCACATGAGTTCTCTCCACGGTTACTGTTAACATGCATGCAGGTTTATTATAATATTATGAACCTATTCTTTTAGGGTGTCAGCAAATTTGTCATTGTCAGATACAAACCGAGGGCTTGTCTTTTGAATTGAAAGAAGCAAAGCGTCAAGGCCAAATTCTCGTCATCACTGCCTTTGTGTTTAGCTAATCGCCAGGTTACATTTGTCTAATAATGTACCTGGCTAGGTGCTTCACGGATGCTTCCCTCAGTCTTTATGAACCCTTGGTGATATCAGTAGGGCTATACCGCTATGCTGGTTCCATTTTAACTAGTTTGAAATGTGTGGTGTGACTTGAAGGTGTATGTATGTATGTACAGTGGGGGAAAAAAGTATTTAGTCAGCCACCAATTGTGCAAGTTCTCCCACTTAAAAATATGAGAGAGGCCTGTAATTTTCATCATAGGTACAGGTCAACTATGACAGACAAAATGAGGAAAAAAATTCCAGAAAATCACATTGTAGGATTTTTAATGAATTTATTTGCAAATTATGGTGGAAAATAAGTATTTGGTCAATAACAAAAGTTTCTCAATACTTTGTTATATACCCTTTGTTGGCAATGACACAGGTCAAAGTTTTCTGTAAGTCTTCACAAGTTTTTCACACACTGTTGCTGGTATTTTGGCCCATTCCTCCATGCAGATCTCCTCTAGAGCAGTGATGTTTTGGGGCTGTCGCTGGGCAACACGGACTTTCAACTCCCTCCAAAGATATTCTATGGGGTTGAGATCTGGAGACTGGCTAGGCCACTCCAGGACCTTGAAATACTTCTTACGAAGCCACTCCTTCGTTGCCCGGGCGGTGTGTTTGGGATCATTGTCATGCTGAAAGACCCAGCCACGTTTCATCTTCAATGCCCTTGCTGATGGAAGGAGGTTTTCACTCAAAATCTCACGATACATGGCCCCATTCATTCTTTCCTTTACACTGATCAGTCGTCCTGGTCCCTTTGCAGAAAAACAGCCCCAAAGCATGATGTTTCCACCCCCATGCTTCACAGTAGGTATGGTGTTCTTTGGATGCAACTCAGCATTCTTTGTCCTCCAAACACGACGAGTTGAGTTTTTACCAAAAAGTTCTATTTTGGTTTCATCTGACCATATGACATTCTCCCAATCCTCTTCTGGATCATCCAAATGCACTCTAGCAAACTTCAGACGGGCCTGGACATGTACTGGCTTAAGCAGGGGGACACGTCTGGCACTGCAGGATTTGAGTCCCTGGCGGCGTAGTGTGTTACTGATGGTAGGCTTTGTTACTTTGGTCCCAGCTCTCTGCAGGTCATTCACTAGGTCCCCCCGTGTGGTTCTGGGATTTTTGCTCACCGTTCTTGTGATCATTTTGACCCCACGGGGTGAGATCTTGCGTGGAGCCCCAGATCGAGGGAGATTATCAGTGGTCTTGTATGTCTTCCATTTCCTAATAATTGCTCCCACAGTTGATTTCTTCAAACCAAGCTGCTTACCTATTGCAGATTCAGTCTTCCCAGCCTGGTGCAGGTCTACAATTTTGTTTCTGGTGTCGTTTGACAGCTCTTTGGTCTTGGCCATAGTGGAGTTTGGAGTGTGACTGTTTGAGGTTGTGGACAGGTGTCTTTTATACTGATAACAAGTTCAAACAGGTGCCATTAATACAGGTAACGAGTGGAGGACAGAGGAGCCTCTTAAAGAAGAAGTTACAGGTCTGTGAGAGCCAGAAATCTTGCTTGTTTGTAGGTGACGAAATACTTATTTTCCACCATAATTTGCAAATAAATTCATAAAAAATCCTACAATGTGATTTTCTGGACTTTTTTCCCTCAATTTGTCTGTCATAGTTGACGTGTACCTATGATGAAAATTACAGGCCTCTCTCATCTTTTTAAGTGGGAGAACTTGCACAATTGGTGGCTGACTAAATACTTTTCCCCCCCACTGTATGTATGTATGTGGTCTTTAACTGTGCACCTCTGGAGAAAAGCCATTTGATCTTCTTCCCCAAACATGAAATTTAGTCAAATGAATAATAATCCAAGTATAAGGTTCCATCTAGCTGAAGGCAGTGTTCACACGACCAAGAGAATGGTCACGCTTAACCAAATGTGTCTGTTATTTGATCAATTTGAAAATGTTAACATTTTACTTTAGAAAAAGTACCTTTTAAAAACTCAATCAATAAGCAAAAAACTGCTGAGGTTTATTAAAATAGACATTATCGCCCCCACCCCCCTGTGTCTGCTTGTCAATGAAGGAATGGACCAATTGCTTTGGCTACAGGTTCCATTGGAGAGGATGTATGGTGCACTTCAGAGCAACTTTTCACTCCCACAGTGACCATGGCTAATCCATTTTTAACACTCAACAACTTCTATGGTGATTTTGTTTTCTTTTATATTTTTTTGTACTGCATCAGTCTCACTATGCAAACAATGTATTTATTGCAGAGTCAGTTGTACGTTAGGTGCGCATGGATCTTTATAAATGACTGCTTTATTTTGTTTAACATTTATTTCTTTGTAGATATATGTGCATATGTTTATATCATATGAATATCTCTCTTGAGAAACCTCAAATGCAGCAGTTAATACTTTATTCCAAACTACAATGTCCTAAATGTTTTAGAATATTTATTATACTACAATATAATCATATTGTACTATGGACAAGTTCAGAAAGTAACTTTTTGATATCTTGTACCTGGTTCTTTTGATTCTGAAAAATTGAACTTTAAGATGCCTACTGAGTGTTGGAAACATGGGCAGCTTAGGTGTGTGTGGTTAAAAATAAATAATAATTGCAACTTGTATGTATTTGCAGATGTGTGTGGAATGCTATTGAGACAGAGGAAGATGATTGGACCATGTGTTTCTTTCTTGTGGCGTAGGGTCTCTAAATGATGCTCCTCAAACCTGTTAAATACTAAAATGATCGTAATGATACAGAAATGATCTGAGTGGGATTTATCTCAAGTGGTTTTGGAGCTTGAGGACCTTTTTGTATACTTTTCAATGTTCAACTGGAATGAAATGAGTGACCCTTTGGGAACATGAATATGATTAATCAACTCATTAGAAGACCACTGCGAACATTTCATTTGAGTCAATATTTCACCCCTGTATTTATTCCATGACATTTTAGGGGCCTGGGATGTTGATTTGTAATATCATGTAAGTGGGTGGATGAGAACAAAATAAAAAGCGTTGCTAATTTGAAGCCTGTGAGTGATTGAGTGGAGCAGGTTGAGAGTTTGAAGTTCCTTGGTGTCCACATCTCATGGTCCAAACACCCCAAGACAGTCGTGAAGAGGGCACGACAACGCCTATTCCCCCTCAGGAGACTGAAAAGATTTGGCATGGATCCTCATATCCTCAAAGTTTTACAGCTGCACCATCGAGAGCATCCTGACTGGTTGCATCACCGCCTGGTATGGCAACTACTCGGCCTCCGACCGCAAGGCACTACAGAGGGTGGTGCGTACGGCCCAGTATATCACTGGGGCCAAGCATCCTGCCATTCAGGACCTCTATACCAGGCGGTGTCAGATGAAGGCCCTAAAAATGGCCAAAGACTCCAACCACCCTAGTCATAGACTGTTCTTTCTGCTACTGCACGGCAAGCGGTACCGGAGCGCCAAGTCTAGGTCCAAAAGGCTTCTTAACAGCTTCTAACCCCAAGCCATAAGACTCCTGAACAGCTAACCAAATGGCTACCTTGACCCTCCCTCCTCTACCTGTCCTGTATAGATATGGACTCGCCCAACTATATGCCTCCAGTCCACTTATATGACAGTCCAAATGGGACAATAGATAATACTAAGAACAGCCATGGACAGTGAACAGGATAGTTAGATGCTTTTCTGTGTGTCCCTCAGACCTCTGCACTCTTCATTCTAAAGACTAATAGGTTGTAAATAACTGAAAAACAAAGTTGGTTTCTTAACAAGCTTAAACACGTTTGTGTATAATGATTGTAAATGCTCAGGGCCAATTATTAGTAGGCTATAATTGAAAATAAAAATAATCTGATATTTTATTTAATTTGTTGATTGAATGACTTTATGCAAGAAAAACATGAAATGATTTCACTACATAATGAAATATGGTAGTAAAATAGATACATCCTTTTTAAAAACCAAAGAGTGTAAGAATGCAACTGCATCATCACTTTAGAAAAATAATTTATGGATCAAACCAATCTCACAACAATCTTAGTTGTGTTGCATATTTGTCATCTGGAAAACAAATCTCAAAAAGCTGAGATATCAGACTTAATCTGAAAATAAGAAGCCCCCCCAAATTAGTAACTTTTAAAATATCATCAACCTTTGTGTTTGTAATTGCTTCTCAACGTGTTGAGCACATTTAGTTCTTTAACCCCTTCCGTCTATCCGTACTGCCTCGATTAGACACAGAATGGAATCCCTTTGCAACATGTTGGAACCTTTGCAACTCAAAGAGAGATGTGTTTGAAAGACTGGGTATCTACCAAACACAAAACAAAACACATTTTTGTGTGGTCCACATTTGTTCTAACTTTGGAGGGAGTGATATAATAATACATCTGATTAAAATACTACTACATTTTAAATATCCATCTCGAGAACCCACCCCTATTTTCAGGTAGAAGAAACCTCCAGGTATTCCCTGACTAGCCTGGTGCCAGATCAGTTTGTGCTGTCTTGCCACCCCCTTTGGTCATTGGTGTGACATTGACAATAACGATAGGAGTTGGCAAAACAGCACAAACTGATCTGGGATCAGGCTATTCCCTGACAGCTCTGTCTAATAAAGACAGAGGCTGTCTGTTCTGTTCTTCTAGGCTGGCCGTCAAAACAAAACATGATAAAATCAGATCATGATAAGAAAATATAAATGTTTGAAAATAAAATTAACTAAAAACAGCAAAAGGGGGCATGCAGAGCGAGAACCAACTTCAGTCAGTTGTGTAGAAAAGTGACGGTCGGAGAGGGAGTTGCAGTAACAGTAACATGCCATGATGCTGAATGCATCCCAATCCCAAATATTATGTGACCTTACTGATGTTGGCCAGTAGTGGGTACAGCCCTTAATGAATGGAGGAACAGTGTGGTCATCAGCTTCACAAGCCAATGAGGAGTGGAGTATTGCGGTCAGTACAACTGTCATTCACACATCGCAAACTGTCCAAAAGTCATAGGCTCTCCACTTTCCTCCATCGTCTCTCTCTCAGTAGATCTGCAGGTAAGGTGAGGTGGCCCCGTCCCTCCACTTGTGGACCTTGTCTGTGATGGCCGTGCGACAGAGTGGACACGTCTTCTCCCGGTTAAACCACAGAGCAATGCACTCGTCACAGAAAATATGCTGTTATTGAGAGAGAGAAAATAAAACAAGTATCCTCGATCAAACCATGCTACAGTAAAGCACATACAGGCAGTACCGTATGTGTGTAGCCTCGCATACCAGGTTTCTAGTGTCTGATAATTGGTTAAAGAGACTAATGTTTGTAAATAAATATTGTATACAAGTAAAAAAAATTCTGGTAATGTGGTGGTGTGTCTTACCTGACACAGGAGGGCTCGAGGGTTCCTGTACTCTGCCTGACAGATTGGACAGATGTCCCCAGCCTCACTGCACTGGCTCCTGCTGGCTGCTGCCCCTGTGTGCTGAGGAGGAGGAACAACACGGGTTTACACCCCACACAGTGAACAAACAACACTGATCCAAACTCCTTACAAGGGTCCACATTATACTCACATGATCTACACATGAACAAGCTTTTCAGCATGTTCAAGACAAGTAGTCACCCGGCAGTCAACCCACATACCACCACTTAGATTTTTTTAAACATGTTGATCTATTTAAAGTACTGTACCTCGTCACTGAGAAATATCCTCACAGTTTTCTGGAAAGACCCCCACTGCCCATACAATCCTAAAAGCTGAATTTAAAAAGTAAGAGTTTAGTACATTTAAACAAAAAGGTGCAAATAACAAAATGTAGCCATTACATATTTTCAGAATTTCCATTACTAAAGTAGCTATTTTGAAGCATCCATCTTTGATCAATTCTATGTGGTGCAGTTGTAGGTCAGCCACCTTGAGTATGAAGTAGACCAGAGCCAGCAGGACTCCCAGGGTGAGGCCAGTGTTGCCATCCACCTCCTGGTAGGTGATCAGGTAGCGGAACCACAGGGGAATGGGTGCCAAAGCCTGGTACACCTGGCCCACCTCTTCAATCAGCATGTACCACCGCCCCTGGGGACAGCGAGTCATGAGTGAATCAATGCTTTCCCACCATTGATCCCCTCCAAAATGGTGAAAGAGCACACCAAAAATCATGCTATTTGTATTTGAGCAATATGATTGGCCGTTCATTCAACCACGCTCCTCGCGAGTCACAACTTCTCGAGCACTGGAGCAGTACATAAGTTGGTGCGTTCACACAGCACACGCAAGCTGTCCAGAGTAAAAAGAAGTGCGCATCAATCCACTCACTGAGCTTATTTATTTTAAGGGAAATTGATTCACAAAAGTAAACCTTCAATAGTGAACATACTAACAATAGGCTGGCTAGTGGCTACTGTTGATAGTCCACAAAAAGAACGCTACAAAAAAACACCTAGCATTCATGATTTATATATACAGTGGGGAAAAAAAGTATTTAGTCAGCCACCAATTGTGCAAGTTCTCCCACTTAAAAAGATGAGAGAGGCCTGTGATTTTCATCATAGGTACACGTCAACTATGACAGACAAATTGAGAATTTTTTTCTCCAGAAAATCACATTGTAGGATTTTTTATGAATTTATTTGCAAATTATGGTGGAAAATAAGTATTTGGTCACCTACAAACAAGCAAGATTTCTGGCTCTCACAGACCTGTAACTTCTTCTTTAAGAGGCTCCTCTGTCCTCCACTCGTTACCTGTATTAATGGCACCTGTTTGAAGTTGTTATCAGTATAAAAGACACCTGTCCACAACCTCAAACAGTCACACTCCAAACTCCACTATGGCCAAGACCAAAGAGCTGTCAAAGGACACCAGAAATAAAATTGTAGACCTGCACCAGGCTGGGAAGACTGAATCTGCAATAGGTAAGCAGCTTGGTTTGAAGAAATCAACTGTGGGAGCAATTATTAGGAAATGGAAGACATACAAGACCACTGATAATCTCCCTCGATCTGGGGCTCCACGCAAGATCTCACCCCGTGGGGTCAAAATGATCACAAGAACGGTGAGCAAAAATCCCAGAACCACACAGGGGGACCTAGTGAATGACCTGCAGAGAGCTGGGACCAAAGTAACAAAGCCTACCATCAGTAACACACTACGCCACCAGGGACTCAAATCCTGCAGTGCCAGACGTGTCCCCCTGCTTAAGCCAGTACATGTCCAGGCCCGTCTGAAGTTTGCTAGAGTGCATTTGGATGATCCAGAAGAGGATTGGGAGAATGTCATATGGTCAGATGAAACCAAAATAGAACTTTTTGGTAAAAACTCAACTCGTCGTGTTTGAAGGACAAAGAATGCTGAGTTTCATCCAAAGAACACCATACCTACTGTGAAGCATGGGGGTGGAAACATCATGCTTTGGGGCTGTTTTTCTGCAAAGGGACCAGGACGACTGATCCGTGTAAAGGAAAGAATGAATGGGGCCATGTATCGTGAGATTTTGAGTGAAAACCTCCTTCCATCAGCAAGGGCATTGAAGATTAAACGTGGCTGGGTCTTTCAGCATGACAATGATCCCAAACACACCGCCCGGGCAACGAAGGAGTGGCTTCGTAAGAAGCATTTCAAGGTCCTGGAGTGGCCTAGCCAGTCTCCAGATCTCAACCCCATAGAAAATCTTTGGAGGGAGTTAAAAGTCTGTGTTGCCCAGCGACAGCCCCAAAACATCACTGCTTTAGAGGAGATCTGCATGGAGGAATGGGCCAAAATACCAGCAACAGTGTGTGTGAACCTTGTGAAGACTTATAGAAAACGTTTGACCTGTGTCATTGCCAACAAAGGGTATATAACAAAGTATTGAGAAACTTTTGTTATTGACCAAATACTTATTTTCCACCATAATTTGCAAATAAATTCATTAAAAATCCTACAATGTGATTTTCTGGAATTGTATTTCTCATTTTGTCTGTCATAGTTGACGTGTACCTATGATGGAAATTACAGGCCTCTCTCATCTTTTTAAGTGGGAGAACTTGCACAATTGGTGGCTGACTAAATACCTTTTTCCCCCACTGTACACTAGATGACTGATAGGGGGCTCTGTTTTGAAGCCACCACATCTCCATCTTAGCACTCCCCCACCATTGTAAAACATATTTTGGATGCTTAGCAGGATTTCCGTTATGAAAATGTGGTGCCAGACATTTGACCGGCAGCATTTTAATTCACTGGACATTTACACATTTACTGGACCCATAGGCCTATGCATTGGGTGCGTAACCTGATTAGGGCGTCCACCCACGGTGGATAGTCATAATTTAGACTAATAATAAAACTCAATCACTGTTCACAAAAAAGACTGTTCAATGCATGGCTGAGCACGTATAGCGTAGAGGCCTAGGCTCTATCAGAGATGTTTTATTTCTTTGCACGGGAAAATGTGGCCTTTTATAAACACATTTCATGCAATTCTACTACACTTTATATGACTGCAGACATTAGCAAAAAAAAAAAAAAAAGCCAAATGACAGGGTAGCCTACTCTGCTGACACTGATAAACAGATCAACAAAAACAACGTTGTCCATATAATAGGCCTACAAAATGGGGAGACACATCAAATATGACGTCCATCTAAACTGGAAATGACTGTCCAAAAACAGTGGCATTGACCCAACAATGATAAAGAGTGAATATGCGCAGTGCTCACTCACTGGGGATATGACCGATGCTCTCCGCTGGTGCCAATAAGATAGGCATAGGCCTACTGTTGTTCGCTCAATTCAATTGCTAATTCTGATAACTAAAAGACAGATGAGAGTCTTTTCATTGTCTTCTCTTTACAGCAATAGCCATTTGCTTTCCAAACTATGTTTTTCCGCGATTGAATTTTGAAATATTGCGATATGCCTGGCTGGGCCTCTTTTCACAGACAGTTGCAACTCAATTAGGTATTTGCAGCGCTCGCTCCCTTTCCTTATCATCTATTAGGTATTTGCAGCGCTCGCTCCCTTTCCTTATCATCTATTAGGTATTTGCAGCGCTCGCTCCCTTTCCTTATCATCTATTAGGTATTTGCAGCGCTCGCTCCCTTTCCTTATCATCTATTAGGTATTTGCAGCGCTCGCTCCCTTTCCTTCCGACTGTAGGCAATGTGATTAAAAACAATCCACAACTTTTTTTTTTTTTTTAAAGGCTAGGGGAAGCTAATGATCCTCTCTGACCAAATCATGCTTTGGTAGCCTATTTTGAATTATTTTATTTATTTCTGTATAGACGGGAGTAGGCTAATTAGGCTATATAATTTTGGCAATTTAATTCAATTTACTTAGGGAAAGCTTAGCTTCCCCTAGCCTTATGGACACGCCACCTATGAGCCTATGTCAATCTACTATCCCCCATAGTAGAAAAGTTGACCTATTATATTGGTCAGCTTGTCGAGAAAGAAATAGCCCAAACAGACTCTGGGACAGTTGTGGGACGATAGATCCCAAATCCATCCAACCAGTAGGCCTAGGCTATATAAATATATACATACATATTTTTTTAAGCAATGAGTCTGATGTAACAGATCAGAACGTTTAGCTTAAAATGTTGATAAACTATTATTACTTAACAATATTAGAGCAGCAATGCATTTTGCATTTGGCTACTGGACAATTAAAGAAAGTTGAAAACCAATAGAACATGAGAGAAATAGGCTACTGGTTTCAATGGCATATGGAAGTCTTTATAAAATAATTACCTCCACGGATATGGCCGGATTTTGCCTAGGCTACTTTGAAGAGAGGTAAAACATGCATCATAATACGTAGTAAAACGTTCAGGTTTCAAACAATTAAGTAGCTATATGTTCTTAAAATGCATACTGCCTCCAGCTCATTGCAAAATGGTATGTGATGCGCTGATGAACCTGTCTTCCGTTGCCTATGCATATGAATGGCGAATGGGAAGCATGCTTCAATTACCAGTTGAGAAAAAAAAATAGTAGCTCTTTTTAATCATGTCCCAAAAACTATTTTTAACACACGATTGCATTTAGAATTGTTGCGCAATGATTGGGCTGATAAAAGCGCTGTCTGACAGATTTTCTCAAAGGCTCTGTATCTGTATGCTGTGTGCGTGTGATAAATAACGAATATACACATGCACCAATTTAATTCCACAAAATTATGCAAATTAACCCATAGACCGATAAGCATAACGGGTCAAATTTATTTACATCAACTGGTATTTCCGTCACTGAATAAGCTAAAAAAACATGGGATTGGGATTTTTTTAATTCTCCTGGACAATTGGCTGGTGCCAATTATTTGTAACATTTATAAAAATAAGAAAAATGCCAAAAGCCGGCTATTACTGTCTTATGGAAACCCTGAGCTATACAAATGCATTTATTATTGTCTACATTCGTTTTTGCCACATTTACTTTATTACAGACACCTTAATGCATACTTTTAAATGATACAATTGAAGTCGGAAGTTTACATACACCTTAGCCAAATACATTTAAACTCAGTTTTTCACAATTCCTGACATTTAATCCTAGTAAAAGTTCCCTGTCTTAGGTCAGTTAGGATCACCACTTTATTTTAAGAATGTGAAATGTCAGAATAATAGTAGAGAGAATTATTTATTTCAGCTTTTATTTATTTCATCACATTCCCAGTGGGTCAGGAGTACACTCAATTAGTATTTGGTAGCATTGCCTTTAAATTGTTTAACTTGGGTCAAACGTTTTGGGTAGTCTTCCACAAGCTTCCCACAATATGTTGGATGAATTTTGGCCCATTCCTCCTGACAGAGCTGGTGTAACGGAGTCAGGTTTGTAAGCCATATTGAAGATGTTGCTTCAATATCTCCACATAATTTTCCTTCCTCATGATGCCATCTATTTTGTGAAGTGCACCAGTCCCTCCTGCAGCAAAGCACGCCCACAGCATGATGCTGCCACCCCTGTGCTTCACGGTTGGGATGGTGTTCTTCGGCTTGCAAGCTGCCCCCTTTTTCCTCCAAACATAACGATGGTCATTATGGCCAAACAGTTATATTTTTGTTTCATCAGACCAGAGGACATTTCTCCAAAAAGTATGATCTTTGTCCCCATGTGCAGTTGCAAACCGTAGTCTGGCTTTTTGGTTCCGGTTTTGGAGCAGTGGCTTCTTCCTTGCAGAGCGGCCTTTCAGGTTATGTCGATATAGGACTCGTTTTACTGTGGATATAGATACTTTTGTACCTGTTTCCTCCAGCATCTTCACAAGGTCCTTTGCTGTTGTTCTGGGATTTATTTGCACTTTTTGCACCAAAGTACGTTAATCTCAAGGAGACAGAACGTGTCTCCTTCCTGAGCGGTATGACAGCTGCGAGGTCCCATGGTCTTTATACTTGCATACTATTGTTTGTACAGATGAACGTGGTACCTTCAGGCGTTTGGAAATTGCTCCCAAGGATGAACCAGACTTGTGGAGGTCTACAATTTATTTTCTGAAGTCTTGGCTGATTTCTTTTGATTTTCCCATGATGTCAAGCAAAGAGGCACTGAGTTTGAAGGTAGGCCTTGAAATACATCCACAGGTACACCTCCAATTGACTCAAATGATGTCAATTAGCCTATCAGAAGCTTCTAAAGCCATGACATCATTTTCTGGAATTTTCCAAGCTGTTTAAAGGCACAGTCAACTTAGTGTATGTAAACTACTGACCCACTGGAATTGTGAAACTGTGAATTATAAGTGAAATAATATGTCTGTAAACAATTGTTGGAAAAATTACTTGTGTCATGCACAAAGTAGATGTCCTAACCGACTTGCCAAAACTATAGTTTGTTAACAAGAAATTTGTGGAGTGGTTGAAAAACAAGTTTTAATGACTCCAACCTAAGTATATGTAAACTTCCGACTTCAACTGTATTAGGTGAGCTAAACATACAAATATGTAAAAATATTAAAACCCTACTTAAAGTATAATTTTTTTGAGATTGCTAATGTTACTGTCCCCACTACAACAAAAACATACATGTCATTTTCTCCTTGAAACATTTAATTGAAATAATGTGGTCCTCTGTAGCTCAGCTGGTAGAGCACGGCGCTTGTAACGCCAAGGTAGTGGGTTCGATCCCCGGGACCACCCATACACAAAAAAATGTATGCATGCATGACTGTAAGTCGCTTTGGATAAAAGCGTCTGCTAAATGGCATATTATTAATGTAGAACTCCATTCATTCCTATGGAGGACTGCTCCTACTGTGGAGTGCCAATATGGCCAACCGGTGGCTTAATAGCCAATACATAGCATCAGCAATCCAGGGTTTATATACATCATTGAGCCAGAGCAATATCTCTTTTGAAACGTATGAGATGTAAAAAAAGATACTCAAAATGACATACTTTAGAAACAAAAGTGAATGCAATTGATGCAATGCAATGCAATTCTAAATAATAGAGTAATGACTTAAATTGCTAGATTATATTACACAGCTTTTTAAATAAAATAACCAAATGTAGCCTATTACTAGCTGTATACAAAAGAGAAAGCATGCAACCTATACACATCGTACAAAACATTAGGAATGCCTTCCTAATATTGAGTTGCACTCCCCTTTGCCCTCAGAACAGCCTCAATTCGTTGGGGTATGGACTCTACAAAGTGTCAAAAGCGATCCACAGGGATGCTGGGCCATGTTGACGCCAATGCTTCCCACAGTTGGCTGGTAGTGGATCTCTACTCCGAATGAGTCATTCCATCTCATCCCACAGATGCTCAATTGGATTGAGATCTGGTGACTGGGCAGGCCACTGCAGTAAGCTGAATTCATGTCATGTTTGTGGAACCATTCCTGGACAATCCTAGCCTTGGGGCATTATCCTGCTGAAAAAAATGGTTACACGGCTGCCATGAAGGGATGCACCTGATTGGTAATAATGTTCAGATATCCTGTGGAATTCAAACATTGCTCCACTTTTATCAAGGGGCCCAATGTGCCATGAAAACACACCCCACACCATCTCCACCAGCCTGCAATGTTGACACGCGGCATGATGGATGCATGTACTCATGGTTTTCTCCATACCCTAGTCCCCCATCAGCGTGAAACAGCAGGAACTGGGATTCATCAGACCAGGCAATGTTTTTCCAATTCTTCAGTGTCCAGTGTTTTCGTTCCTTAGCCCACTGCTACTTCAGTTTCTTGTTTTCTGCTGAAAGAAGTGGAACTCTGTAAAGTCGTCAGCTGCCATATCCCATTCGTGTCGAGGTACGATGAGTTATGCATTATTTTATGGGTCTTTGGGCACCAATGTTGTACTGGACTGTCAGTTGACTAAATGTAGCCCGTCTGTTGCTCTGCACAATTCGTGTCAGCCTCCTTTGTCCTCGTTCATCAATTATCCGTTTTCGACCACTGGCCTGTCGTTGGTTGGATGTCCTTTGGGTGGTGGACAATTCTTGATACACACGGGAAACTGTTAAGCGTGAAAAACACAGCAGCGATGCAGTTTTTGACACACTCAAACCGGTGCACCTGGCACCTACTACCATACCCTGTTCAAAGGCACTTAAATATTTTGTCTTAAATGTTGCAGTAGCTGTTATCAAATTATTTATGTTGTGTTGTTTCATAGCTGGTAGCTAATCACACAATGAAATACAAATCCTATATATATATATATATATATATATATATATATATATATATATATATATATATATATATATATATATATATATATATATATATACAGCTGCGGAAAAAATTAAGAGACCACTGCAAAATGATCAGTTTCTCTGGTTTTACTATTTATAGGTATGTGTTTGGGTAAAAATAACATTTTTGTTTTATTCTATAAACTACTGACAACATTTCTCCCAAGTTCCAAATAAAAATATTGTCATTTAGAGCATTTATTTGCAGAAAATGACAACTGGTCAAAATAACAAAAAAACTTCAGAAATCAATATTTGGTGGAATAACCCTGATTTTCAATCACAGCTTTCATGCGTCTTGGCATGCTCTCCACCAGTCTTTCACATTGATGTTGGGTGACTTTATGCCACTCCTGGCGCAAAAATTCAAGCAGCTCGGCTTTGTTTGATGGCTTGTGACCATCCATCTTCCTCTTGATCACATTCCAGAGGTTTTCAATAGGGTTCAGGTCTGGAGATTGGGCTGGCCATGACAGGGTCTTGATCTGGTGGTCCTCCATCCACACCTTGATTGACCTGGCTGTGTGACATGGCGCATTGTCCTGCTGGAAAAACCAATCCTCAGAGTTGGGGAACAATGTCAGAGCAAAAGGAAGCAAGTTTTCTTCCAGGACAACCTTGTACGTGGCTTGATTCATGCGTCCTTCACAAAGACAAATCTGCCCGATTCCAGCCTTGCTGAAGCACCCCCAGATCATCACCGATCATCCACCAAATTTCACAGTGGGTGCGAGACACTGTGGCTTGTAGGCCTCTCCAGGTCTCCGTCTAACCATTAGACGACCAGGTGTTGGGCAAAGCTGAAAATTGGACTCATCAGAGAAGATGACCTTACTCCAGTCCTCTACGGTCCAATCCTTATGGTCTTTTGCAAACCTCAGCCTGGCTCTTCTTTGGTTCTCATTGATTAAGGGCTTTTTCTAGCTTTGCACGACTTCAGCCCTGCCCCTAGGAGCCTGTTTCGAACCGTCCTCGCCGTGCACTTCACCTCAGCTGCCGTTTGCCATTATTTTTGTAGGTCACTTGATGTCATCCTACAGTTGTTGAGTGACATTCGAATGAGTTGGCGGTCATCCCGGTCAGTAGAGTCGTTTTCGGCCTCTGCCGGTCTGTAGCTTTGAAATTTTAAGGATGGAAGCAACCTGACGCTCACTGTATCCCTCTGCCAGTAAAGCCAGAATTGAACCCTTCTTTTCCTCACTCAAAACTCTCCTTGTCAACTCTTTTGGCATGGTCAATAGTTATTTTTTGATTAATATGACTTTTGAGGTACTATTAGCACTGTTTTTGCCATCCAGCTGGTCCTATTGCAAGAGGATAGTGATGACCACAGCAGTGGTTTTTATACTTTTCCTTTTTCCTAAGATTTGGTTCATGTGATCACCTAATCAGTACCTAATTCAGTAGAATGAGGTGTGCCTGTGTTGGAATTTAACAGACACTGGAATGGAATGGCTATCATACATGTAGAGATGCTGATTTAAGAAAAATGTGCAGTGGTCTCTTTTTTTCATTGTAGAATAATAGACATCAGAACTATGAAATAACACAAATGGAATCATGTAGTAACCAAAAAAGTAATATATTTTATATTTGAGATTCTTCAAATAGCCAACCTTTGCCATGATCACAGCTTTGCACACTTTTGGAATTCTCTCAACCAGCTTCATGAGGTAGTCACCTGGAATGCATTTCAATTAACAGGTGTGCCTTCTTAAACGTTAATTTGTGGAGTTTCTTACCTTCTTAATGCGTTTGAGCCAATCAGTTGTGTTGTGACAAGGTAGGGGGTATACAGAAGATAGCCCTATTTGGTAAAAGACTAAGTCCATATTATGGCAAGAACAGCTCAAATAAGCAAAGAGAAACGACAGTCCATCATTACTTTAAGACATGAAGGTCAGTCAATACGGAAAATGTCAAGAACTTTGAACGTTTCTTCAAGTGCAGTCGCAAAAACCATCAAGCGCTATGATAAATATAAAATATAAATATGCCATTTAGCAGACGCTTTTATCCAAAGCGACATACAGTCATGCGTGCATACATTTTTGTGTATGGGTGGTCCCGGGGATCGAACCCACTACCTTGGCATTACAAGCGCCGTGCTCTACCAGCTGAGCTACAGAGGACCACTCTCTCATGAGGACCACCACAGGAATGGAAGACCCAGAGTTACCGCTGCTGCAGAGGATAAGTTCATTAGAGTTACCAGCCTCAGAAATTGCAGCCAAAATAAATGCTTCACAGAGTTCAAGTAACAGACACATCTCAACATCAACTGTTCAGAGGAGACTGCGTGAGTCAGGCCTTCATGGTTGAATTGCTGCAAAGAAACCACTACTAAAGGACACCAATAAGAAGAAGAGACCTGCTTGGGCCAAGAAACATGAGCAATGGACATTAGACTGGTGGAAATGTGTCCTTTGGTCTGGAGTCCAAATTTGAGATTTTTGGTTCCAACCGCCGTGTCTTTGTGAGACGCAGTGTGGGTGAACGAATGATCTCTGCATGTGTAGTTCCCACCGTAAAGCATGGAGGAGGTGGTGTTATGGTGTGGGGGTATTTGCTGGTGACACT
The DNA here is from genome assembly GCF_964263955.1 of Coregonus lavaretus. NCBI lineage: Eukaryota > Metazoa > Chordata > Actinopteri > Salmoniformes > Salmonidae > Coregonus > Coregonus lavaretus. The sequence continues at coordinate 31,606,571 of NC_139997.1, forward strand.
GTCTGTGATTTATTCAGAATTCAAGGGACACTTAACCAGCATGGCTACCACAGCATTCTGCAGCGATACGCCATCCCATCTGGTTTGGGCTTAGTGGGACTATCATTTGTTTTTCAACAGGACAATGACCCAACACATCTCCAGGCTGTGTAAGGGCTATTTTACCAAGAAGGAGAGTGGTGGAGTGCTGCATCAGATGACCTGGACTCCACAATCCCCTGACCTCAACCCAACTGAGATGGTTTGGGATGAGTCGGACGGCAGAGTGAAGGAAAAGCAGCCAACAAGTGCTCAGCATATGTGGGAACTCCTTCAAGACTGTTGGAAAACCGTTCCAGGTAAAGCTGGTTGAGAGAATGCCAAGAGTGTGCAAAGCTGTCATCAAGCCAAAGGGTGGCTATTTGAAGAATCTCAAAATATATATTTTGATTTGTAAATTTTTTTGGGGGTTAATACATGATTCCATATGTATTATTTCATAGTTTTGATGTCTTCACTATTATTCTACAATGCAGAAAATAGTAAAAATAAAGAAAAACCCTTGAATGAGTAGGTGTGTCCAAACTTTTGACTGGTACTGTACATTCTGTTGTTCACAAACTAGGTGGTTTTTCAACGTCTGAGTTTGCTTCAACTGCTAGCAAAGACACATCTGCACACTGTCACTGATGGTTTTCTTGAATGCCCTCGTTGCCATGGTAACCTCCCACCCTTAAAGGGACAGCTGGACACATTTGTCTGGGATATTTTGGTTAAAAGACTCAGGTCACAAAAAATTATATAACATTTAGCAATATACCACATCACTACTTACTACTAATACATTTATTGTTTGAGAAATATTACAAAGCACGCTCATCTGTTTTTTTTGTCGTTTTTTGTAATTATGGCAAGAAAATATTTTGCCTAGTAAAAAATACTGTATGAGTGGACTAAAAAGTTGGTTTTAGGCCCTGATTTTAAATGCACCATGTCCAGTCCAGTAGAAATTATGGTCGGGCCAGTAGATTTTTGGCCAACAGGCCCGAGTGGGCCAGTGAGAAAAAAAGTTAACGTTGGACCCTGGCCTCATCAAACAACTGGAGAGGGAGAGAGAGCATCCTTCCTTGCTTACCTGGGCTCTGAATGTCACCAGGTTAGAGGGCAGCAGTAGGATAAGGCACTTGAACCCCATGAAGAAGAACTTGAGCATAAAGTTGGTGACGCCCACCGCCCATAGGACCTCCCAGAAACCCAGGGGCTCAACAGCTGGGCTCAGGAAAATTAGGCTGAGAAGGAGAGAGAGGGAAAGATGGATGAGAGGATGTGGATGACGTATTATGCTCCCAGTCCTGATTTTTTAAATTGTTTGTCTGTTTTGTGTATTAATCATACCACGCTGTGAAGCCAAAGGCAAATTTCCATATATTGTGTAGAATTTTTTTTTTTCTATTCTATTCTGGTCTACTGTGAGCATGTAAAGTAAGGGGAAACTTACCAATAGTAAAGTGACTCAGTGAGAAAAGTGTAGTAAAGCAGGAGTGTGGAGGACGCCAGGAAGAGGAGCAGCCATACGCACTCTATACTTGACCGACGATCCTGAGGAGAAATACATGGAGGACGATCAAATGCAGATTGAGGTTTGAGTACAGTATGTTAAAGCACTGATGTATAAATTGAGAATATATATTTTCTTCCGTTAATGACTTACCTGAAGAAAGACTTGGGTTTGAATGTTCTTATTCGCATAAAGAAAAGTTGTAAACAAGCCAACTCCGACAGCTAGACCTGCAACAAAGTCATGGAAGAGATGTCAGACAAACTTACTAGATAAATAGAAGATTGTTCCTTACTGTATATGTTATTATTACCTGACACTTACCTAGGGCATGCTGGATGACCAGTTTAGCACTGAGGATGATTATGAAAGGAAGACTCTTCTGAACCCAGCGGAAGAGGTAGCGCAGCTCTGAGAACGAGGTGCTGGGCTCCCCTGACTCCAGATCAGCATCAGCCGGGTCCGTCTCACTGGGCTCACTGTGAGAGTGCTGGTGTCCCCCACCATGTGAATGGGAGTGGGAACTGGTTCTGGAAGTGGCTCTGGACCTACGGGATGACGCCCCTCCTCCTCCTCCGCCACTGGGCTCCCCGGGCCCGCTGGAGAGAATAGGTACCCGGAATTCATCACTGGTCTCTGGGATGGCAGAGCCCCCGGTAGCCCCTGCTGGTGTCCTGGTCAGTAGTTCTGGCTGTATAGTCAGGGAGAAGCCATTTCCTGCCTGATGGGCAACCAGCTCGCTGTAGTTAGGTTGCATCACAGTTGGTGATTCCCTCGATTTCAACGTTCTTCTGGAATCACTCCTTCAACAAATACATTGAGGTAAAGAGGAGAGACAAGAGGATGTAGCCTAGTTATAATGCGCAGATGTTAGCTAACAATCTAGCTAAGTTAGCTAGGCCTAGGGGAGAGGGGTAAGTTGAGCCAAAGGGGTAAGTTGAGCCAACCTTGTTTCTAGGAAACCATACACAAAATGAATAATTTCACCAAATATTTTGGAAGAGGTCATCATTTCATGGAGTCTGAAGGAAGAAACCACATGTAAAAAGTGGTAAGCAAGTTAGGTCCAAAAACGGAAGTCAAATGAACTTATTGTGTTAGTAGTTTCATGATGCTTGTATCTAAACCAAAGTAGATAATTTTAAGATTGTTCTATAAATCATTTGAGGTCCTAAACCTAGCATGAAAGTGCATCATTGTAGTTGTGTGGGTTAATATAGTCAAAATGTTTCCCTTGGGGTATGTTGAGCCAATGGCCATTGGGTAAGTTGAGCCAATGGCAAGTTGAACAATTGAAGTGTTTTCTTCCCAGGCGTAATGCAAGGTATTATTGCTGGGATATGAGGTAACAACAGGGCCTAGCCTATGTAAAAAGTGTTTTAAAAAGTACAAAGTGTTTGTTAGGTGTTACGCCTGTGTTAAAAGGTGCTTAAAATAATTAAAAGACAAAAAAGTGATTGTGATGAATTGTATTTGGGGTAAGTTTTTTGGACAAGCTTTGTTCTCAAAACTGTAATGTTTACATGAATTCTGATTATTTCCAGGGATACACAACATCCTGAAATATATGTAGATATATATTTGTTAGAAATAATACTATATTCCCCTTGATGGAGTGATGCTGAATGTAAAAAAAATCGCTCGACTTAACCCACTCTCCCTAACTAGCCTAGGCAGCTGCTTGTGGCTGCTAGATCTGCACTATCATCTGGGATTGATGTGCTTTCCAGGTAATACACTGGTGTACCCCGTGGACCGGCTCGTACACAAAGCATCCTCCATTCAGGCTGCAAAGGCATACTTTCCCTCCTTAACTAGCTTTAATGGCAAGCCGACCAATATGTGTAGTGTCTTAAAACATCATTTTCCGCCATCACTTTCGGATTTTCGGACAACTTTGTTTGCACACCGCGTTCAACCTAGACGATTGCGCAGATCTACCGGCCACTATCTGCTGCCTACTACGACTAGGCTACTCCCCTACTAGCTAGCTAGAGGTTGTTGTTGACAGCTTGATAACGTTAAACCATTGTAATGCAGTCTAGCTAATGTTACTTGGGCTGGCTAAATGACAGTCAGAGATTCAGGACAGTGTTATCACCAGTATATCAATACCCACTTTTGTACCAGTCTAGCAACTGTTTTCTCTTTTGTTTACATAAGGAGTGACAATTAGCTAACGTTAGCTAGCATTTAGCTAGCGAAACAGATAACTGTGTGACAAGCTGTCTGATCAACATTACAATTGACACTGACAGCTCTTTGGCAAATAGAGGCTGTTGACACTGATGACATGAGAGTAATGGCAGTTAGTTGTTCGTTAGACTTCAAGTGACAGATATTTGCTATCAGCTAGCTAGGCTAACGGTATGCCATTTCATTAGCAATGCGAGCAAAAAGGCTATAAGTACCTGTCATACTGAGTCCGGAGTTTCATGATAAGCCACCGTTCGCCATCTAATACACAAAATTAACCAAAAATGTAAATAAAATAAACGATCTAAAAGCAAGCTAAGCCATAAGCCTATCGTTTGGAAGACATCTTGAATACGACAGGCGGCAGCATCGACGTCGCGAACTGACGTAAAATTGGTCAAAGGTGAAAGAGAACCAACTCAGGGAAGGAGTCAGTGAATTGGAAATAGACATATACATTTTATTTACTTTACTTCTAATGTGATGTAGGCTAAGCAACAAAAAGTTATCCCATAAATCAATCCCCTTCAATTTATTTTTGTTTCGTGAAGCTCTACGCCAGAAGAACAGGTAGGCGATAGCCACAGGCTCAGGGTCAGATATGTTTTCATCCCCTTTGGTTAAGTTTAGGGCTGGGGTGAAGTAATCTGATCCTAGATAAGCAACTACCTTGAGCGTCCCCAGCTGCAGTAGGCTAGTTGACGACAGACATCACATTAGCTTAGTGTATTTCTGAGTGACGTTGTATTGCTGGCATATTTCCCCTGTGGCAATGTCTGTCAACTGGTGATGTTACAATATGATAAGTGCTTAGTTGAGTCATATTCATAGCCTCCTATGTGGTTATTGTTCTCTGTTGATGCTTGTTTAATTGGTTGGTGGTTGGCTTATCTAATGGTGTTTGTTTACTGTCATAAAATTGTACAGTATTATCATCTGTCCTATGATCTTGACTAAAGCTGAATCGCCCCCCCCCCCCCTCTCTCTCTCTCTCTCTCTCTCTCTCTCTCTCTCTCTCTCTCTCTCGCTCTCTCTCTCTTTCTCTGTGTCTCACATAGGCCTATGAGAAACCCTGTGGTGTACGATTAACTATTGCATAGCAGTGTGACTTTAATTATACATATTTAGGGGTGTTTTGAAGTGCTATGAAAGCAATTTCGGATTTGTAATAGCTGTGCAGGGTTCAACATTTCACCCTGGGCTGGGACGCTATGAACATGGATGTCCTTGCATGTTCAATTAACATGCAAGGAACAAAGAGCATTGAGAAATGTCTCTGTATGCAGTGTATTGTCATGTCCTGATTATGCAGTACTGTATGTTTAATCTATGCTTCTGCAGTGGGCAGTGGATCAAACCCCTTCAACAGTGTATATTTACCAGAGGAAACAAGCCCATCTCATCTGAACATGAACAGGCTGTTAATATTCCTCTATTACCTGGGTCTATAGCCTCGGTCCCCAGGTGCTGCTGGGCCCCATGCCAGCCATCTGCTCCAGCAGGCCTGGGGTCCGGCTGTGCTGGGCTCACCTGCAGCTAATGCCAGTGGCAGGTGATCTCCCATTGTGTAATGGATGAGGCCTTCCCGCTGGAAGAGAGGGCAGCTGCCAGAATGATACTCAGATTTATTTAGAGACATTCCCACACAGGCTCTCCAGAGACTCGAACGATTGAACACACACCAAACAATGTGAGGTCATGTAGAAAACGAAAACATTTTAAGGTTATTATCATATCATTATTGTATGATCATACATATGGTCTGCATATTCTGTACATAGGCTAGCCATACTGTATAGATACTGTATGACACCTCTATAAGCGGATAAAAAATGTTCTGACATATTATCCATCTATAAAAGTGCTAAAGTATACCTCTTTCACATACAGCATTCTCCACAGATGAATCTCTACAAATACTGTTTGTGATTGATGATATACTCCTCTGTAACCCCTCTCTGATTCATTTCTCTGAGAGGTTGTATTCTTTAATCTAGGTCTCCGGGGTTGCCTCTACAGTGAAGCAGGGGCTAATATGAGCTACAGCGTTTTGTGATCAGGGCAGCAGCGCAAGGCTAGCTAGCTGTACCCAGTCATCATCCTGAAAGGAGGTTAATATGGTGTGGCTCTGAGCTACTTCCAGTTCCCCTGACTCTCTTCCGCCTCCCTGCCTACTCACTGCCCTGTAATTGTGTTATTACGTCGTAGGATTGTCAGAGGACTCCTGGGCCCCAGTGAAGATGTCTGAGCACGGAGCAGCAGTGCCTGTGGAAGTTAACTTGACATATAAATTGCTATCTGACTGCCGGGAGATAGATGAATGAAGCTCGCCAGAGAACAGATGCAGGGAGCAGTGACCTGACATTGCTTTTGACAGACTCTCTGTCGACTCTCTCTCGCTTCCCCCCTCGTTCACTCGCTGTCTCTCTGTTCACTTTGTCAGCTGCTGTTTCTTCCTTTGATATCTTTACTACAAGAGTTCAGTGGCGGCTCCTGAAAAAATTCTCAGGAGGGGCAATTTTTCTGATGATTTAGGTGACCTACACACGTGCACGAGTCCGTGCACGCGATTCCAGATATCTTTACCTCTGAATAAACTGCCTTTATTATACCATATCCACCCTGTCCAAAGTCTCTACTTGGTCTCAGTTCTCCAGTAAACTTGTGATTATCAACAGTACACAACGGTAACAAACAATTGGGGGAACTCACGGGGCAGATAGTAACCACTTAAAAGGAAGCGATTCCCAAACCTTCCATAACAAAGCCATCACCTACAGAGAGATGAACTTGGAGAAGAGTCCCCTAAGTAAGCTTGTCCTGGGCCTCTGTTCACAAACACAAACAGACCCCACACAGCCCCAGGACAACAACAACAACAACAACAACAACACAATTAGACCCAACCAAATCATGAGAAAACAAAAAGAGAATTACTTGACACATTGGAAAGAACAAACAAAAAAACAGAGCAAACTAGAATGCTATTTGGCCCTAAACAGAGAGTACACAGTGGCAGAATACCTGACCACTGTGACTGACCCAAACTTAATGAAAGCTTTGACTATGTACAGACTCAGTGACCATAGCCTTGCTATTGAGAAAGGCCGCCGTAGGCAGACCTGGCTCTCAAGAGAAGACAGGCTATGTGCACACTGCCCACAAAATGAGGTGGAAACTGAGCTGCACTTCCTAACCTCCTGCCAAATGTATGACCATATTAGAGACACATATTTCCCTCAGATTACAGCGATCCACAAAGAATTCGAAAACAAACCCAATTTTGATAAACTCCCTTATCTACTGGGTGAAAAACCACAGTGTGCCATCACAGCTGCAAGATTTGTGACCTGTTGCCACAAGAAAAGGGCAACCAGTGAAGAACAAACACCATTGTAAATACAACCCATATTTATGTTTATTTATTTTCCCATTTGTACTTTAACTATTTGCACATTGTAACAACACTGTATATATACATAATATGACATTTGAAATGTCTTTATTCTTTTGAAACTTCTGAGTGTAATGTTTACTGTTAATATTTATTGTTTATTTCACTTTTGTTTACTATCTACTTCCCTTGCTTTGGCAATGTTAACACACGTTTCCCATGCCAATAAAGCCCTTAAATTGAATTGAATTGATAGTAAGGTCGCAATGACACAGAAAGCAGTTCAATGTCGGGGTACAGAGTCGCTCTCTTACCAGGATCGCGGTCCGCTCTGACCAGGGTGAAGGTGGCCGGCTCCACTTCTCTGTCCGGGACTCATCCAGCCAAGTCTCCCAGCTGTATTGGGATTCAGCTGCCAGCAGCGTTTTCATTATTTAGTCCGTTCGTAGCGGGTATGTACACGATCAACAAGATCAGTCCAAAACCAACCACTGGAAATCCATGGTTGGCAGAATGTTTGTAAACTAAGTCTACAAATTAAAAACATAAAATAACGCCGCACTGCAGGTCGCAACAGAGACGCTTCTAGCCGCCATTGTCTTAGTTACGTTCAACGTTACGTCACGTATGACGAAAGCGCGTAAGTGCAAGCCCACAGACACCCATAGAGAATGTATTGAAAGCTTTGAAATGTGAAAAAAATAGATTTTACATGACAGGCTATGAGAGACTTCTGGGCGATTTTCAACTTGACTGAAATCGCCCCAAAAACGGGCGGGGCCATTTGAAGCACGACTTTAGCCTGATTTGACATTTAGTGGCTGGCAGATCAGACGTGAACACTGATAACTGCTGTTGCCGTGATATAATTGATTAGAAAAAAAATCCCTTCCTTTTCCCGTTTGGCAGTGCGTCGCCCATATCGCCCTATTGAACAAGCCGTCCCTGCAAGAGTTGCCACTGACGGAACAGTCAGAACCATGTTTGCCATGGGCTTACTGGGCTGTGTAGGCGTAGAGACAGGTTGGGGACAGGTGGTTATGCATGGTGGTGAAGTGACTCATGTTGTTGAGGTCACAAGTCAGGTCACAAATGTCATTAGGAGTATTTAGGTCAAATGCATATTGAATTAGCCTGGTCTCTTTGTGCTGTTTTGCAAACTCATATAATGGGACCAGGCTAATGATGTATAACTTTCCCAGATGCTTAGCAATGACCTCGTAGTAAGAAAAGGAACCATCAGCTTACAGTTATGTTTCTCAAGAGGATGTAGTTCAACCTCTGTATGTTGTTAAGGAAACATGTGGTGATGATGTTATCTGTTCTATCTTCATACAGTAATACAGCTGATCACACTGCACAGTACAGGTCTAGTCATTGTGCTCTGTTTATTGCAGCAAAACAGAGCAGATTCTGCGCCTCCATGCCCCAGCTCTTACGGTGACCATTACATACCAGCTATGTTTGTGCAGCTGAGGAGACAAAAGAGTTGACGACTGATTGATATCCTGTTAGGTTGTGGAGATGTTGTTGTGACTGTGTGTGTGTGTGTGTGTGTGTGTGTGTGTGTGTGTGTGTGTGGCTTTTTGAGGTCACTCTTACACCAGTCTGGAGACCTTCCAGTTGGCAGGGCATTGTGTACACAAACAGCACATCTGTTATTTTGCAGCGTGGTGGTGGACTGGGCAAGGTAGGACAAACAGGGCCAGATAGACACATCCCAGCTAGCACATTTGGTTCTTTGGAAGTTGTGGGAATGTATGTTTTTGGTTTAATATTTGTTGTGGGAACGAAGCCATACGTTTTCTGGTAAAACTTCTGAGAGCAGAAGTGAAACTTTCGACTGTTCTGGGAACATTTATTTTTTTGGTTGCAGGGAGCTTCTGAGAACGTTTTACTCTGGTTCCTTGAAAGTTTTCCTGGGAGGACAATATAAAAGAGGAAAATAGCCTGTAAGTCAATAATTGTCAATAATTGTTCTATGGATGTGTGTGTGGGCGAGAGGGTGTGAGTGGATGTGTGTGGGAGGGCGGGAGAAAGTGGGAGTGCGGAGGCGTGGGGTGTATGTTGTGTGTGCATGGATGAATGGGTGGATGTACATAGTGGATGTGTATGAGAAGAGGGGAGGGGGGAAAAGATGGTGGCTGGAATAAACTGGGCCTGGGTGGGAAAAGGAGGGCAAGGAGGGGAGGTGGTGATAAGCTTGCCTTATGGAACAATCCTTAGATAGCTTTTCAGAATTCATCCCACAACACTAAAGGCATAGAAATCGTAAATGACTTGGTAATAGGAAATACATTTATTTCCATGACAGCTTTAAAAAGCTATTTTGGGTTGACCAATGTAGATATTTTCGAATACATCCAACTTATACGTTTTATATCACAAAATGTCGATTTGAAATCTTTTGGACATCAGAGCAATCGTGAGGGAATCCTTTTTCAGTCAGAAAAGGATATTCAAATGATAGGTAAGCTATACTAAACCTTGCAGAGAGCCTAAACAACTGACAATATCTTAGAAAAACTATTGGAACCAAGTTTTTAAAATAACTGATATTGGCACAAGATGGAGGGAATGTTGGAACATAATTTACGAGATTACAGTTAACTGAAATTGTCATGAACCCTGCGTCCTGAGTCTGTTCCTGCCTTTGTTGCCGTTTTTCTGCTCGGTATCTCCTGTTTCCTGAAGGTTCCTGAACGCACCCTGTCCGGTTGCCGGGCGACGTTGCTAGGCGGGTGATCTCTCGATTACCTGCACCTGCTTCTCATCAGCCTCGGCACACCTGGTCCTGATCATCACCCCTTCTTAAGCTCTGACCTGACATCCATTCCCTGCCGGATCGTTAGCCATTAACAGTATGTTTTGTCAGCGTATCAGCCTCTGAGTACTAGCGTTAGTTTTGTTGTTTTGCACCTTGTTGACCTGCCTTGTACTTACCTCCGTTTTTTCTGTCTACAGTCATTCTCCCGGAACCTTCACCCAACCCCTGCCGTGCCATCATTTAATCTGCCACTTCACCTCCACCTACTCATCTCCGCCACCCGCTCCGTCTCCTGGATTATTCTGCACCTTTTGAATCTGTAAATAAACACTCACCTTCGTTCAACTCTCCTTGTCCTGGTCTGCTTCTGGGTTCTGTCTTAGGGAACCGTGACAGAACGATCCGGCCAGAAATGAACCCAGCGGACCTGGACTCTGTTCGCCATGCCATTACCCATCAGGAGAAGATGTTGGGACAACATAGCACAACGCTACAGGAGATAGCGTTGTCAGTTCGGAACTTTTCTACCAGTCTGACGAAGATCCAGGCTCAGCTCAGTTTGCCGGGGGAGAATCCACCACCGGTTTCACCCATCTCGCCTGCCGCTTCTGGAGCTGTGCCCTTCCGTGAGCCCAAGGTTCCGACGCCTGATAAATATGAGGGGGATTTGGGAAGATGCCGTTCCTTTCTTATGCAGTGTGGATTAGTGTTCGATCTACAGCCCCACTCTTATGCCACAGACAAGGCTAGGATAGCCTTTGTCATTGAATTGCTGCGTGGTAGAGCCCTGGAGTGGGCTTCAGCCGCATGGGAACGACAGGACACCTGCATGGCTTCATACCAGGAGTTCACGGCAGAGATGAGGAAGCTGTTTGACCATCCTGTTCGAGGTAAGGACGCAGCTAAGCGCCTGTTTTCTCTTCGCCAAGGAGCTCGCAGAGTGGCCGACTTCGTAATCGAATTCAGGACATTGGCTGTGGAGAGTGGGTGGAATGAAGAGTCACTGCAAGCGGCCTTTTATCAGGGGTTGTCGGAGCAACTCAAGGATGAGCTGATCTCCTATCCGGAGCCTAGTGACCTGGACAGTTTGGTCGCGTTGTCTATTCGGGTGGATAACAGAGTTCGAGAGAGAAGGAGGGAGAAGCAATGGGGCCCGTCCAATCAATCAGCTTCTCGGTTCCCAGTCGGGTCAGGAGGTGGACCAGAATGCGTCGATCATTGTCCACCACAAGGGATTAGTGGAGAGGTCCTGCCTCCAGATTCTGAACCCATGCAAGTGGGGCGGCACGGGTTAACCAAGAAGGAGCGCCAACATAGACGTGAGACCAACCGCTGCCTCTACTGTGGTAGTTCGGGACATTACATCTCCACTTGTTCCCAGCGGCCGTCAAACTGTCCGGCTCGCTAAGTTTGGGAGGACTTTTAGCGAGCCGGTTTCAACCTCTCAATACCCCTGTCAGACCCCGTTTCCCGGCTACCCTCATGAACAGGAATCAGAGTTTAGCGATTAACGCTTTCATCGATTCAGGTGCCGATGGCAGCTTTATTGATGCCGACGTGGTGGAACAGCTGGGGCTTCCCAAGGAGCGACTACCGGAAGCCATTGAAGCTACCACTCTGAACGGCAGTAGTCTGGCACGTATCACGATGAGGACTGAACCGGTTAAGATGCTGTTGTCAGGGAATCATTCTGAGGTTATCTCATTCTTCATTCTGCCTTCTCCCCATGTTCCTCTGGTCCTTGGATACCCCTGGCTGAAGGAACACAATCCCACGTTCGATTGGGTGACTGGCAAGGTAACTAGTTGGAGCATTGATTGTCATGCTAACTGCCTCAAGACTGCCTGTTCCCATTCTGTTCCCAGTCAGGTCATTGAGGCTAACCCCCCAGATTTGTCCCTGGTCCCCGAAACATATCACGATTTGGGGGAGGTGTTCAGTAAGCAGAGGGCTCTGTCACTCCCTCCCCACCGACCATATGATTGTGCCATAAACCTGTTCCCTGGAGCTGTCTATCCCAAGGGACGGTTATACAGCATCTCCCGACCTGAACGTGAAGCTCTGGAGACCTACATAAAGGAGTCCCTAGCTGCTGGTCTCATTCGTCCCTCGTCATCACCCCTGGGGGCAGGATTCTTCTTTGTGAGTAAGAAGGATGGCTCTCTTCGACCTTGTATTGATTATCGGGGGTTGAATGATATCACGGTCAAGAACAAGTATCCCCTGCCCTTGATGAGCTCTGCCTTCGACTCCTTACAGGGTGCTACGGTGTTCACCAAGCTGGACCTACGCAATGCGTATCATCTGGTCCGGATCAGAGAAGGTGACGAGTGGTTGACTGGTTTCAATACACCGATGGGTCATTTTGAGTATCAGGTGATGCCGTTTGGACTGACCAATGCTCCAGCAGTGTTCCAGAGTATGGTGAATGACGTCCTGAGAGATATGATCAGTCTTTTTGTGTTCATTTACCTGGATGACATTCTTATCTTCTCTAAGGAGCCTTCCAGCCACGTCAAGCAGGTTCTGCAGCGATTGTTGGAGAATCGCCTGTTTGTGAAGGCAGAGAAGTGTGAATTTCACGCCCACACTACATCCTTCCTCGGGTACATCATCTCCAGGGGAGAGATTAGGATGGACCAAGAGAAGGTTAGGGAGGTTCTGGATTGGGCCCAGCCCGGTACGAGATTGCAGCTCCAGAGGTTTCTGGGGTTTGCGAATTTCTATCGTAGATTTATCCGTGACTACAGCCGTGTGGCCGCTCCTTTAACTGCCCTGACTTCTAGTACCAGAACCTTCAGTTGGAATCCTGAGGCGGACCGAGCATTTCTGGATTTGAAGAGGCGATTCACCAACGCTCCGATTCTCTCTCAACCTGACACTGCCCGTCAGTTTTGTTGTTGAGGTGGATGCGTCTGATGTGGGGGTTGGCGCCATCCTGTCCCAGCGATGCTCCACTGACGGTAAACTCCATCCCTGCGCCTACTACTCTCGTCGTCTTTCGTCTGCGGAGAGGAACTACGATGTGGGTAACCGGGAGCTTCTCACAGTGAAACTTGCCTTGGAGGAGTGGCGCCACTGGTTGGAGGGGGCGGAGCAACCGTTTGTTGTCTGGACTGACCACAAGAATCTTGCTTACGTGCAATCGGCTAAACGTCTCAACTCCCGTCAGGCCAGGTGGTCGTTGTTTTTTGGACGCTTTAATTTTTCCTTGACGTTCCGACCGGGGTCTAAGAACGGCAAGGCGGACGCCTTGTCCCGGATGTTCTCCAAGACGGAGGAGAGTCGGGCCAAGACTGAGACGATTCTTCCCCGGAACCTTGTCGTAGGAGCCGTTATGTGGAGGATTGAGGAGGAGGTTATGGCGGCCCTTCGGACGCAGCCCGGCCCCGGTAACGGTCCACCCAGTCGGTTGTTTGTGCCTGAGTCGGTCCGTTCGGCTGTCCTCCAATGGTCCCACGCCAGCAAGATGGCTTGCCACCCTGGCGTGGCTCGGACGATGGCACTTCTACGCAGACGATTTTGGTGGCCTGCCATGGGAGAAGATACTCGGAGGTTTGTTGCTGCCTGTCCAGTTTGTGCACAGAATAAGAGTGCCAATCGGCCCAGCTCTGGACTTCTTCACCCCCTACCTATCCCCCGGTGACCATGGTCGCATCTGGCCCTGGACTTTGTCACTGGGTTGCCCTCTTCTGAGGGGAACACGGTCATTCTGACTATTGTGGACAGATTCAGCAAGTTCGCCCACTTTGTGCCCATCTCCAAGCTTCCCTCTGCCTCTGAGACGTCCAAGATCCTGGTTAGGGAGGTTTTCAGGGTTCACGGATTGCCCAGTGACATAGTTTCCGACCGTGGTCCTCAGTTCACCTCTGCTGTCTGGAAGTCCTTCTGTTTGGCCATTGGAGCTACAGTCAGTCTCACATCTGGATTTCACCCCCAATCCAATGGACAGGCGGAGAGAGCCAACCAGAAGATGGAATCCACGCTGCGCTGCCTTGTTTCCTCCAACCCCACCTCTTGGGTCTCTCAGTTGCCTTGGGTGGAGTATGCCCACAATACTCTCCCTACTTCTGCCACTGGGATGTCTCCCTTCCAGTGCCTATACGGCTACCAACCCCCCTTGTTTCCTTCTCAGGAGAAGGATCTCTCGGTTCCCTCTGTCCAGGCCCACATTCGTCGTTGCCACCGGACCTGGCATCGGGCCAGAAAGGCCCTCCTTCGGGTTTCTGACCGGTATCAGCTCCAGGCGAATCGTCGCCGTATTCCAGCCCCCGCTTATGCCATCGGAGATAGGGTCTGGTTGGCTACACGGGACCTTCCTCTGCGGACTGAGTCAAGGAAACTGTCGCTGAGGTTCATTGGTCCGTTTGTGGTGGAGAGAGTGATTAATCCGGTTGTGGTTCGACTCAAGTTGCCTAGGACGCTCAGAGTCCATCCCACCTTCCATGTCTCCTGCCTCAAGCCTGTTCTCCTCAGCCCTCTGTTGCCCCCTCCGCCTCCTCCTCCTCCTCCTCGGATGATCGGAGGAGGTCCTGTCTACACGGTGCGCCGCATCATGGATTCCAGACGGCGGGGCCGGGATTTCCAGTATCTCGTGGACTGGGAGGGGTATGGTCCTGAGGAGTTGGATTCCTCGGCGTCAGATCCTTGATGCTGACCTCCTTCGTGACTTCTACCGCCTCCATCCTGGCGCTCCGGGTAGTCCGCCCGGTGGCGTTCGTCGGAGGGGGGGGGTACTGTCATGAACCCTGCGTCCTGAGTCTGTTCCTGCCTTTGTTGCCGTTTTTCTGCTCGGTATCTCCTGTTTCCTGAAGGTTCCTGAACACACCCTGTCCGGTTGCCGGGCGACGTTGCTAGGCGGGTAATCTCTCGATTACCCGCACCTGCTTCTCATCAGCCTCGGCACACCTGGTCCTGATCATCACCCCTTAAGCTCTGACCTGACATCCATTCCCTGCCGGATCGTTAGCCATTAACAGTATGTTTTGTCAGCGTATCAGCCTCTGAGTACTAGCGTTAGTTTTGTTGTTTTGCACCTTGTTGACCTGCCTTGTACTTACCTCCGTTTTTTTCTGTTTAGTCATTCTCCCGGAACCTTCACCCAACCCCTGCCGTGCCATCATTTAATCTGCCACTTCACCTCCACCTACTCATCTCCGCCACCCGCTCCGTCTCCTGGATTATTCTGCACCTTTTGAATCTGTAAATAAACACTCACCTTCGTTCAACTCTCCTTGTCCTGGTCTGCTTCTGGGTTCTGTCTTAGAGAACCGTGACAGAAATGTACACTTAATCCAGTATAAATTTATGTATATAATTTATTATACCAGAGACAAAATTCACAAATTCTACAGCACAACGGCAGAGTCATGTCTAAAGTATAGAACTACAAATGACTCAATAATTCATGCCTTCTGGGAATGTTACAAAATAAAAAAGTTGGAAAGATGGACATATTGTAAACTTACTTTTAATTAGTCTGTCTGTATATTTCAAGACATGACATCTGAGGGTGCTGTGAGATACTCGATGGGTTGGACAATACTCTTCTCATCAATGATCTTTAAAAAACGTATACTCAAACTGGAAATCAGTCAATCCTCCGTCATTCACGCAATGGACAGGTCAAATGCTTTATTATCTAAAAATGTAAAGAGCGTGGGCGAAATCGTGCAGTTTGAGGCCATGTGGCAGAAAGTGATAAGGACGCTGGAGATAGGGGTGGGGGCTAGTGGGTCTGGGCAGGTGTGATGTAGTGATGTTTGTATGATGTAGTCGTTTGTATGTGTATGTTTTGTATTGTTTTTTAAATATAAAATCATGTCTTATATATATTTAAAAAAAGGTTTTATTAACACTCTGAGAATGGAATGGAAATGATAAAAGGCCACTCTAAAATGGGCAGTTTTGTCACACAACACAATGCTACAGATGTCTCAAGTTTTGAAGGAGCATGCAATTGGCATGCTGACTGCAGGAATGTCCACCAGAGCTGTTGCCAGATAATTTAATGTTAATTTCTCTACCATAATTGTGTTGTGTGACAACGTCGTTTTAGAGAGTTTGGCATTATGTCCAAATGGCCTCAAAACCGCAGACCACGTGTAACCACGCCAGCCCAGGACCTCCACATCCGGCTTCTTCACCTGCGGGATCGTCTGAGACAAACCACAGCTGATGAAACTGTGAGTTTGCACAACCGAAGAATTTCTGCACAAACTGTCAGAAATCGTCTCAGGGAAGCTCATCTGCGTGCTCGTCATCCTCACCAGGGTCTTTACCTGGCTGCAGTACGTCGTCATAACCGACTTCAGTGGGCAAATTCTCACCTTCGATGGCCACTGGCACACTGGAGAAGTGTGCTCTTCATGGATGAATCCCAGTTTCAACTGTACCGGGCAGATGGCAGACAGCGTGTATGGCATTGTGTGGGCAAACGTTTTGCTGATGTCAACATTGTTTATGGGATGGGCAGGCATAAGCTACGGACAACGAACACAATTGCATTTTATCGATGGCAATTTGAATGCACAGAAATACTGTGACGAGATGCTGAGGCCCATTGTAGTGCCATTCATCTGCCGCCATCACCTCATGCTTCAGCATGATAATGCACGGCCCAATGTCGCAAGGATCTGTACACAATTCATGGGAGCTGAAAATGTCCCTGCATACTCACCAGACATGTCACCCATTGAGCATGTTTGGGATGCTCTGGATAGACATGTACGACAGCGTGTTCCAGTTCCCGCCAATATCCAGCAACTTCGCACAGCCATTGAAGAGGAGTGGGACAACATTCCACAGGCCACAATCAACAGCCTGATCAACTCTATAAGAAAGGAGATGTGTCGCGCTGCATGAGGCAAATGGTGGTCACACCAAATACTGACTGGTTTTCTGTTCCACGCCTCTACCTTTTTTTTTTGAGTTATGTTGATGCTGAGAATGGAATTTATGTTTTTAAATAACATTCTTAGAATGTTCTCTGAACGTTACTAAATTTTTGTTGTGGTTTTTATTAAACATTTTCTTAACGTTCTCTGAACAATTTGAAAACATGACTTTAAATAGAACCATGAGGAAATCTGTAGGAAACGTTATGCAGAAGTACTGAAATTCAAACAGAAGAACGTAGTTTGTTAACATTCTCAGAACAATTTGAAAACATTACTTTAAATATAACCATGAGGAAACCTGTAGGAAACGTTATATTGTACTGAAATTCCCACAGAAGATCGTTGTTTCTTAACGTTCTCTGAAATATTTTAAAACATTCCCAATGTCAAACCAGTTGGAGAACGTTCCAAGAATATTATAATGTTTATTCTTCATACCAAAATTGAAATTAAATGTAACCATGTTTGAACTTTTAGGAAACGTTCTGTTAAAGTAATGAAATACCAAGAAAATAACATTTTTTGTCAAGTTCCTTAAATGTGCTGAGAATGTTGCAGGACCATTCCCAGAACGTTGTGGGAAGGTTGTATGCAAAATAACCATAGGACAACCATGCTCTCACCAAGCTCTAAGAAACATATGGTTCTCAAAACGTTATGGGCTAGCTGGGATAGGCATTCCTTGGGCACACAATAACATTAGTTATTGACTAAGTGAAGTCCAGGGGTAAATAGAGGAGAGGAGTAAGGGGTTGGAGCCTAGCACAGGGACAGAAAGATAATGAAATCATGTATTTTACTGCACACACACAAACACACACACACACACTCGCACTCTCTCTCTATTAGAGATGTGCAGCTTGATTTACTTCAGTGGCCTGTGTTTTTGCAGCAACTGGATCCCCTTGCCTGTTATGGCTTGATCCATGTACTGTGTCTGCTGTAGGTGGACCCCCTGCCTCCACTCTTTCAGTGCTTCTTTCTTTTTCTCTCTCTCTCTCTCTCTCTCTCTCTCTCTCTCTCTCTCTCTCTCTCTCTCTCTCTCTCTCTCTCTCGCTCTCTCTGTGTTGGAGCCTTATCTTCCTCCTCTCCTACCCTGATTCCAAAGGAGTCTGCTGGGGTGTGTGTGGGCTGGACCAGGTCTGGGCTGGAGGCCCCCTCCATCCTCCAACACATGGCTTTACCTGGCCTGCTCTTCACACACTTAGAAAAAAATGTGCTATCTATACTGAACAAAAATATAAACGCAACACGTAAAGTGTTGGTCCCATGTTTCATGACCTGAAGTAAAAGATCCCAGAAATGTTCAATATGCACAAAAAGCTTATTTCTCTCCAGTTTTGTGCACAAATCTGTTTACATCCCTGTTAGTGAGAATTTCACCTTTGCCAAGATAATTCATCCACCTGACAGCTGTGGCATATCAAGAAGCTGATCAAACAGCATGATCATTACACAGGTGCACCTTTTGCTGGGGACAATAAAATACCACTCTAAAATGTGCAGTTTTGTCACACAACACAATGCCACAGATGTCTCTAGTTCTGAGGGAGCGTGCAATTGGCATGTTGACTGCAGGAATGTCCACCAGGCGCCTCCATCGTCATTTTAGAGAATTTGGCAGTACGTCCAACCGCAGACCTCCACATCTGGCTTCTTCACCTGCGGGATCGTCTGAGACCAGCCACCTGGACAGCTGATGAAACTGAGGAGTATTTCTGTCTGTAATAAAGCCCTTTTGTTGGGAAAAACTAATTCTGATTGGCTGGGCCTGGCTCCACAGAGGGTGGGCCTATACCCTCCCAGGCCCACCCATGGCTGCGCCCCTGCCCAGTCATGTGAAATCCATAGATTAGGCCTAATGAAGTTATTTCAAATGACTGATTTCCTTATATGAACAGTAACTCAGTAAAATAGTTGAAATTGTTGGATGTTGCGTTTATATTTTTGTTCAGAGAACCTTTTGAAGAACCCTTTTTGGTTCCAGGTAGAACCCCTTTGGGTTCCATGTAAAACCCTTTCCACAAATAGTTCTACCTGAAACCAGAAATGGTTCTACCTGGAAGCCGAAGAACCCTTTTGGAACCCTTTTTTTCTAAGAGTGCACATCTCAAGGCCATTCAATTGTACAAATAACCAGTGACGAAAAACCCAAGCACCGGAACTATTGTTGCTTGTTAGCTATCAGAGCCCATAATATAAAGACAGACCTACGGGACCATTTATGTTTTAGTATATATATATATTTTTTTTTACATGTATAGTAAATGTTTAACAATAATTGGTCTTCAGTCAAAATGTTATTATGAAAATGTTTCACACATTGTGATATTCTCAATATTGGTTGCATACATATATTTTGCAGATGTTATCGCAGGTGTAGTGAAATACTTATGTTCCTAGCTCCAACAGTTCAGTAATGCCTAACAAAACAAAACAAAACACGCAAATCCAAAAAATGTAAAGAAAGGAATTAAGAATATAGAAATATTAGAACAAACTGACTTTCCCACAGCGATACCTCCCAGTTTATGAGCTATTTCTCAGTTGGATCTTGATTTACACCACCATCATAATATATTACCTAGACTAAAGAACATGAAACCAGTGGAATTAGAATTTGTTAAATGGGTGTAGAGTAGACACACTACACACAACGTCCAGTAGAGGGTGCTGTATGTAAAGAGCTTGGAGCCTCAGTAGCGTATTGTGCACACCTTTACTCAACTGGCAAGGAATATTGAATTGTCACCTGGCTCTCAGACACCCCTTCGGTTTGTGTGACTAGTGAGGGGTACAGTGACTAAATGGGTACAGTTCGTGTGGCAGTCAGTCCAGAAGCCATGCAGTGTTGCAGTTGAGTGATGTACATTTGGATGGTGTGTTACAGTTGTAGTGGTAGATCCTTGTGGTAGTGTGGTCACCAAGGTGAACAGAACCGTTCCATTGTGATCTCTGCCTACACACCACTCCTTACTCAACTCAAAGCCTGGTTCTCCTCTTCTCCTGGTTGACTCGCCACCCACTCTCTCATCGGTCACCTTCCTCTCTACTCTCCCCTACACTCTTAGAAACAAAGGTGCTATCTAGAACCTAAAAGGGTTATTCGGCTGTCCCCATATGAGAACTCTTTGAAGAACCCTTTTTGGTTCCAGGTACAACTCTATTGGGTTATATGTAGAACCCTTTCCACAGAAGGTTCTACATGGAACCCAAAAGGTTTCTATCTGGAACCAAAAAGGGTTATTCTATGGGGACAGCTGAAGAACCCTTTTTTCTAAGAGTGTAATGGATAGGCCGCTGCTCCCTCCCGGCCGCTGTGGAGTGTGTGTGTTTGTGAGCTCACCAGCCACGGTCCATGCTCTCTTATTGTCACTGTGATCGATGTGTGTGCAATGGTTATCTGGGACATTGCATAAAGTGAGCTGGGTGGGTGTAGGGCCATCAGTAGCTTCCACTCCTCCCCATCACTCCTTACTGTTGTGATGTAATGATGGTGTTGTTGCACTTCACACAGGGTAGGGGAGACTGGGGACAATTGTAACACAATTGACCCGTGTTTCATTTGGCCCGTTCTCTCCCCTACAAATACTAAGCAGCATCCTCTTGAATATTCAATGTCCATTATGAATTAACCTTGATTTGCATTCATTATTTTCTCTCCAGTGGTGCAATGTCAATGTGTGTATTGGAACAGCATAGTCAAGGTGCCTCCCATCCCTCCGCAGTCATTAAGAATGAACGACACTGTAAACAACAAGGCTTTCGAAAGAATGCATGCCCAATACATTGCTTCATTGTAAGTGGTATGCTAGTGTGGATATTGGAACAGAGCCTTAATGCAAGCAAATGGTATTGCCACCCACTACATTGTGTAGTGTTGATGGTGTATATCTCAGCAGAGGTCCTCCTAACTCCCCTGCTTTCCTGTGCTCCTCCTCTCTCAGAAGCTCCTCTTTCCAACAGCTTGGGCCCATATTCAAAAACCGTCACAGTGTGCCTATCTAAGATCTGGTCCCCACTGTCTATATAATTCTTATTCATTATGATTTAAAAGGCCAAACGGATCCTATCTCAGGAGCACTCCTATTCTGAGAGTCTTTGTGAATACGGGCCCTGGGCTCTAGGCACACACACATGCACACACATACACACCACACGCACACCTCACCCCTCACCTCACTCCGGAACAACCAGCACGTCCCTTAATTTGCTTCAGATTCGTAGATGGAGCAACAGTTGACGTGGCGGGCGGGAGGCGGGAGAGGGCTGTTGGGACAAGACCAGAGGAAAGGAGAGCTCCCCGCTGACAGCAGTGTGATGTGTTTGTAAAATGCAGGGCATGTTGGTATTGGATTGATTTTCTACTCCCAGCTCTCCAAGCACCTCTGTAAGGAACCACTGACTGAGAAGCCAATTTCTGACTGAGAAGCTGAAGTGCTGGTTTTCCCCAAAGTCTTGTGTAGTCGTTCCTGCCACGGTTGTTTTTCCCATGATGTCTTGTGTGTGTGTGTGTGACATAATTCACCTTGTAAGAGCGTTTGATGGGTTGTGTTCCCTCCCTGTACAGATCTGTCCGAGCTAGCACATTTGGTTCCTTGGAAGTTGTGGGAACGTATGTTTTTGGTTTCCCATTGGTTCTGGGAACGAAGCCATAAGTGTCCTGACCGGTAATATGGAACGTTTTTAAACGTTCTGAGAACGGAAGTGAAAATTTAGCCTGTTCTGGGAACGTTTATTTTTAGGTTGCAAGGAGGGTCTGAGAACGTTTTACAATGGTTCCCTGGAAGGGGAATTTCACCCTAGGCGAATCTGGGCTTGTTTTCATCATGTCCGAGGTATTTCTAGGTCAGTGAGATGTGTTTCACACATAATTGCCCAGGAGGAAGGCAGGTCTGGGCTTCGCGCTCTGAATGATACACCCTATGACGGCTTCTGGTGTATTGATCGTGCTCTGGCCATGTCCATCCCCCAAGGCAGGCTTTTTTTAAAGGGAGGCGGACACTAACAACACAATCCTTTGGGCAAAACTGAAAGAACTGACCAGACCACAATATATTCCTCTCATCAGTACTAATTTGACGATGGAGCATTTTCTTTTTACAATGTGTTCAACCGGAATATAGTGAAGAGGATTCGAAACAAACAGTTGCATTTAGCTAGAAGCTCAGCTATAGCTGATGCCAGCACCAAGAAGGCAGATTACAAATACGGTGGCTAGCTAAGTAAGTTATTTTTCCTGCAAGCCACCTAGCTAGCTAACTTTAGTTTATCTACTGAAACCCATATTGTGTATTGCTGGCTAACACACTACTGTGTTACAGTGTAGAGAAATTTAGGTTTGCTAACTTAGGTAGCTAGGTAGGTAGTTAGATAGCTAGTCTAGCTAGCTACATTTGCTAAACAACTACAGGTAGCCATATCTATGACAATTGGAAATCTATTGTATCTTGATTGTAAAACCTCTTCTCTGTTTAGTCGTAGATATGGCTACTAAGCTGTAAGCTATAACATTACAAACAACCACCTAAAGCTAGGTTTACCTGCAAACGTTAGCACATGACTGGAACTGGAGCTGGCTAGCTAGTTAGCTTGGCACCTGCTAACTTGTTACTCTGTGCCTCCCGTTTGTAACTTTCTAGCAAACGTGTAACATCAGCAACTGTAAATAGTTTTACTAGCTAGCTATGTAACATAATTGACAAGGGTTGAATTGGTTATGATTATGGCCGTGGATGCATTTCTACATCTCAAAATTATAGGCATGATGCAAGATAGGATTCCAAACAGATGTAAATAACAATTATTGGCTATCCGGTAATGCTAGCTAGCTAAGTTTACTATCTAACAGTGAGGAGACAATAAAACAACAATTTAACTCTTGTAAATCTCTAAAACTGATAAGCTGGTTTTACTATAAAAATATGCCTGTTAGATATGGCTGTAGCTAGAAACTGTCTGCCTCAACACACTATCACAGCTTATTGTGAAATAGACACAAATTACTTATTCGAAATTTGTGACAGGCACACGAAAAAGCACTTTTTCTTGTGTATTACACGATTTTCATCACATCGCATTTTGAGTGTAATACACAATTTTCTTTCTTCCTAACGCATTTGTGTACATTACACGAATTCCAATTTGTTGTGGCTAACGTTAGCTAGGCTAGCTAGGTGGCTAACGTTAGCTAGGCTAGGGGTTAAGGTTAGCGTTAGGAGTTAAGGTTAGGGTTAGGTTTAGGGGTTAGGGTTAATTAACATGCTAGCTAAAGGGTTAGGTTTAGGAGTTAGGTTAAAGGGTTAATGTTAGGGGAAGGGTTAGCTAACATGGTAAGTTATTGCAAAGTAGCTAAAAAGTAGTCAGTAGTTGCAAAGTAGCTAATTAGCTAAAATGCTAAAGTTAACCTTTGGGTTGCTAGATGTTCGCTTTATACGTCCACTCATCCTCCCCAAACAACCTCCCTCCTATCGTTTCTGTCTTAAGTAAGCAACTGTCTTTATCTGTGAATGAAATGCACTGTATACAAAATCGTGTACTGCACACACAAACAAAACAAAAATTAGTGTGCCTGTTACAAATTAAAATAAGCAATTTGTGTCTATTTCACAATTATCTGTGATACTGGGTTGGTATGCCTACCTACCTAGGTACATTTGTACAGTCTGGTCACTGTGCAAAGGTTGAGAGTTATGCTATATTTCTTTCTATTTGGCTAGATATTGTTCTAAATGTAATCTCTTTGCCTATGCACATATATGTATGTTCAACTAGTCTACCCTAATGTGGTTATGCTGGCACAGTTCAACTGTCGTTCAAACTGTGCAATGGAGTATAATTTATTCTATTTTTTTGTCTTACAGAAACTTTCCAATTCTACCAGTGAAATGAAAATGTGGTCGTTCTAGCTTGTGGTTTGGATAATGTTGATGTTTATGACAAAAACATAATGTTGTTAATATACTGTAGTAATGACTATATGCCGTGGCAGAGCCAGGATGAAATTCCCCTTTAAAGTTCTGAGAACAGAAATTATAGGTTATTTGAAGGTAATTTTGTTGTGAGAACATATTTCAATAAGACTTTTAATAAAAATGATAGCTATGCATGGAATTAGTCCACTGCGCCACCAGGATGGAGCTAGCATGTCATGTTATTTAAACTCATACAAAGCTATTCATTTTAGTCTATTCAAACAGACCCCATTTCAAAGGAAACAAGTACACATTAAGATCAGGTGTGGCCAATTAGTGGGAGCGGCCAACACACCTGAACATACTTAACAAAATAAAGCATAGAGAGAGTTTTGTTGATGTTGGAAATGGAATGTACATGTTTTTAAATACATTATCTGAACGTTATAAACGTTTTCTTGTGGTTTTTATGGAATGTTTTCTTAACGTTCTGAGAATGGAATGTATGTTTTTAAATAACATTCTTAGAACGTTCTCTGAATGTTACTAACGTTTTCTTTTGTTTTTTAAGGAACGTTTTCTTAAAGTTCTCAGAGCAATTTGAGAACATGACTTTAAATAGAACCAAGACGAAACCTGTAGGAAACGTTATGCTGAGAATGGAAATTATAGGTTACTTGAATAACTTACTCAAAACTTTCACTGAGTGTTTCAATCAGATTTTATATAACAATGCTAGCTAATTTTGGGTAAACTTTTTTGAGCTCCAAGCACACATGGAAATTAATTTACTTTGGAATTAATTATGCAAACAAATTTATTTTTTATTGTGACACGGCATCAGTAAGATTTGAACCTTCTGTTTTCTAGCCATGGAATTAGTCCACTGTCACGCCCTGACTCAGGGGACGCTTATATGTTGAGTCAGGGTGTGTATATTCCTTGTTGTGTTTGGTCATTGTTTGTCGATCTAGTATGTATGGTTCTATGTTGGCCGGTGTGGTTCCCAATCAGAGGCAGCTGTCGTTCGTTGTCTCTGATTGGGGACCATACTTAGGCAGCCTATTGGCACTAGTGGGTTGTGGGATCTTGTTCCGTGTAAGGTTTGTTGTGTGTTACCTTAGGACTTCACGTGTCATTGGTTTATTGTTTTGTCGTGGTGTTTATCAGTTAATAAACATGTACGCATTTCACGCTGCGCCTTGGTCTGACCCGTCCTTCAACGAACATGACATCCACTGCGCCACCACGATGGAGTTAGCATGCCATGTTTTTTTTTACAAAGCTGTTCATTTTAGTCTATTCAAACAGACCCCATTTCAAAGGAAACAAGTACTCATTAAGATCAGGTGTGGCCAATTAGTGGGAGCGGCCAACACACCTGAGCACACTTAACAAGATAAAGGATAAAGAGACTTTTGTTGATGCTGAAAACGGAATGTGTATGTTTTTAAATAACATTCGTAGAACGTTCTCTGAACGTAAATAAAGTTTTCTTTTGTTTTTTATGGAAAGTTTTCTTAACGTTCTCAGAACAATTTGAGATCATGACTTTAAATAGAACCATGAGGAAGCCTGTAGGAAACGTTACGGTGAAGTACTGAAATTCCCACAGAACAACAATGTTTCTTAATGTTCTTGGAACAATGTCAGAACATTACTTTAAATAGAACCATGAGGAAACCTGTAGGAAACATTATGCTGAAGTATTGTAATTCCAGTAATAGAAAATTGTTATGTGCTAACTGGGGTGTTAGTTGTGGGGCAGGTTTTGTGAATGCATTGCTGTTATACAGATTATGTCTCTCATGGTGAGTTATTGACTGCTTGATTGATAGAGCCTTGTCAATAGTAATGGCTCTAGTGTGGTTTTGCGCTGACGTGGCCCACACACAGATAGCAGACTGAAGTAGTCTGGACTGGACTGTAGGAAGTGGCCTGCGGTCTTCTCTTTTCTCTCTTGCTGCTGGTCACTCACCTCAATTGATTGCTTTAATTTGGCCTGTAATGGGCGGGTAGCCTCCTATCTGTGATTAGCGTGTGTGTGTGTGAGAGGGAGAAATTGTGTGCGTATGTGTGTGTGTGTTTGCGTGAAACGCTGTGTTTAATTACTGCAGCAGATGAGTGCTGTGTGGCCCAGCGAGGCCCAGAGGAGTGGGAGGACCACAGCTCAAACTGAGGCTGAGCAACGCTGCCTGCTGCCATACAGATACACACTACACCCCTATCCTATGACTGTGTTACTGCATTGCCAGGGGAGAGAGAGAGACAGGTCAAGACAGGGAGGTGTGATGACAGACTGCTTATCCATATACTTGTCGCTCTTATTATCCACTTCTGATAATGACGCTTTAAAAGCTCATGAAGTTAAGTGAGGTGTGGTATGTGGGAGTGTATTTGCCTCTGTTATTCTGAAACCCATGTACAGTATCTGTTATGTTAGAGTAACATCCCCTGCTAACTATGATGTAATCTCTCTGCTGGTATGGATTTACAGCGGTGTGAAGGGAGTATCTGACGCCTGCTAGTGCTACACCCGTAGAGAAGAAGATCAAAAGAGGAGACTGTTCATGTCCTAATACAAACACTAGCGAGTGTAAATCACCTAAACAGATCTTCACCCCTCTTTCACCCCTTCTCTCTCTCTCTCTCTCTCTCTCTCTCTCTCTCTCTCTCTCTCTCCCTTTCCCTCTCTCGCTCACTCTGTTTTTGTTTAATGAAAACATGTTTAATCATCAGACTTTGGCATCTTCCCTCTCTGGGCAGGAGTAGCAGTTCCCCAGGGCCCTGGAGCGCACAGACACGACACACACCCAGACACCACACACACACACACACACACACATACACACACACACACTGTGGTGGATTAGACTGGATGCAGATGAGATAAACAGGCTTTTCAGCCTCTCTCTCCAAGCACCCAGGGGATATATTCTCCTCCACCTGGATTTTAATCAGCTCTGATAACATACTGACGTGCCTAAATACAGAGCCAAAATACTTGTTTTATTACATATGAACTGAAAGTATGCAATATGTTGTGTTTGATTAATGCCTTGCTGAATTAAAAATATACTTGTGGAGATGGATTGTGGAGATTTTGACAGGCTGTTTTGAAGACAACCACAACCAAAGTCCCATGTGAGTACCAAAAAGATTCCCAACTGAGTTGCATACTAATACCGAAGAGAGTCCCATGATAGCTGTGCCAAACAGATTGTGCACCGGATACCATGACAACCGCATTCACAGTATCATTTGTTTACAAAGCAGTAACTCTTATCTGAAGTAACCTCAACCACTGTTTTAATTATTTAACA
Organism: Coregonus lavaretus; assembly: GCF_964263955.1. Lineage (NCBI taxonomy): Eukaryota > Metazoa > Chordata > Actinopteri > Salmoniformes > Salmonidae > Coregonus > Coregonus lavaretus. The sequence continues at coordinate 31,633,601 of NC_139997.1, forward strand.
ACCTTTTATGAATGTTGATTTAATGTTTAGGACACTCTTCCTAATGATGTTGTTTCTTTGACCACATGACCATGTGTGTGTGTGCGTGTCTACCCCCAGGCGAATGAATACCAGTTGTTTTTCTCTCTCACTAAGCAGATAATCTCACATTGATTAACAAAGCTCATTACAATTTCCAATGCAGCACAAGTTGCTGAGCTGTGCTCTATAGCGCTATAGGATCTAGCAACCTGCCATGTTGAGGAAAAACTATTATTTTAACTGCCTATGTTTTTTCTGTTCCTCTCTTTAGACATCTTAGTCACTCTCCATAATCCTTTACTTATGAACCTCTGCTATGTTCTTCATAGAGAAAACACACACGTACGTTCGCACGCACACGTGAGTTACGAACAGAGTTATGTTATATCCTACAGATTTTCATAACGTATTTCTGGTCATGAATGGTAAAGTCTACGTCATCCTTTTGTATCATACATTTCATTCAACAAGTAGACTTTACCATATCCAATAGCTGTACCAAACAGATTGCGCACCGGTTACCACGACAACCGTATTCACAGTTAATTTGTTTACAAAGAAACTCTTATCTGAAGTAACCACAACCACTGTTTTCATTATCTAACCTTTTATTAATGTTAATTTGAATTTGTACAGTAGGTTTATGAACCTCACTAACAACAATATAATCACTATTGAACAGTCTGCTCTCTGTCACTTGCACTGTCGTTGCAACAAACAAGGAGAAACTAGCAAACACAGTGTAAATATAAATCACCCACTATATCCCACCACTATATCCCACCAATATATCCCACCAATATATCCCACCAATATATCCCACCACTATATCCCATCAATTATGATGTTGTAATATTGTTGTTATAGGATTGCTGTATGGAATTTAGAACATATTCTTTATTTATTCCCCTGAGCTGTAGACTGAGGGAGATGTCCCTACAAGATAACAGCCAGGTTTCTTCCCCCCACCCACCTTATGCTCCCGCTCCTGGACACACAGAGAGACTGCTTTTGCCCCTGGAAAACATTTACTAGTAGCAGGACTGTGAACCTACACTACATTCCTGTAGGAATTAAATTGTTTACCCTCTCAATCTTCAGTGATTGAACGTGCTTACTGATTATTACTCTGAAATAAATAAATTACTTGATCATACTTTGAATGTTTCATTTCTGGGAAACTACCTATGGTTGTGTGGCTACACGGCATTGGAGTTTTACTATAGCACGGTAAATTTTTTTATGAATAGTATGTTTTTATTCCTTTTATGTCTGCAAGAAACCAGTACCATACATACAGTTGAAGTCGGAAGTTTACATACACTTAGTGTCAGGGCGTGCTGTAGGTGTAGTGGTGGAATCAAACGCAGGACTCAGAACGATAATCCAAAGACTTGTATTAAAGCCAAAACCAAGGCAAAAGGACAACTGGCCCGAAGGCGAAAATACGCACGAAGGCGAAATAGAAACAGCGCACAAACAGGTGCGAAAATACTCCAGCGCAGTGGAGAGAAGCTCAACCGAGCGAAACACACGACTGACGAAAATCAATTACACACAACACTAGACAAACACAACGAGACACTTATAGGACACTAATTACGCCCAAACTAGAAACAGGTGTGAAAACAAACAGACAAAAGCAAACGAACATGAAACATACAACGGTGGCAGCTAGAATTCCGGAGACGACGAACGCCGAAGCCTGCCCGAACAAGGGAGAGAGGCAGCCTCGGCCGAAACCGTGACACTTAGGTTGGAGTCATTAAAAATCATTTTTCAACCACTCCACAAATTTCTTGTTAACAAACTATAGTTTTGGCAAGTCAGTTAGGACATCTACTTTGTGCATGACACAAGTCATTTTTCCAACAAGTCTGGTTCATCCTTGGGAGCAATTTCCAAACGCCTGAAGGTACCACGTTCATCTGTACAAACAATAGTACGCAAGTATAAACACCATGGGACCACACAGCCGCCATACCGCTCAGGAAGGAGATGTGTTCTGTCTCCTAGAGATTAACGTTCTTTGGTGCGAAAAGTGCAAATCAATCCTAGAACAACAGCAAAGGACCTTGTGAAGATGCTGGAGGAAACAGGTACAAAAGCATCTATATCCACAGTAAAACGAGTCCTATATCGACATAATCTGAAAGGCCGCTCAGAAAGGAAGAAACCACTGCTCCAAAACCGCCATAAAAAAGCCAGACTACGGTTTGCAACTGCACATGGGGACAAAGATCGTACTTTTTGGAGAAATGTCCTCTGGTCTGATAAAAAAAATAGAACTGTTTGGCCATAATGACCATCGTTATGTTTGGAGGAAAAGGGGGGTAGTTGCAAACCGAAGAACACCATCCCAACCGTGAAGGACAGGGGTGGCAGCATCATGCTGTGGGGGTGCTTTGCTGCAGGAGGGACTGGTGCACTTCACAAAATAGATGGCATCATGAGGAAGGAAAAGTATGTGGATATATTGAAGCAACATCTCAAGACATCAGTCAGGAAGTTAAAGCTTGGTCACAAATGGGTCTTCCAAATGGACAATGACCCCAAGCATACTTCCAAAGTTGTAGCAAAATGGCAACAAAGTCAAGGTATTGGAGTGGCCATCACAAAACCCTGACCTCAATCCTATAGGACATTTGTGGGCAGAACTGAAAAAGCATGTGCGAGCAAGGAGGCCTACAAACCTGACTCAGTTACACAAGCTCTGTCAGGAGGAATGGGCCAAAATTCACCCAACCTATTGTGGGAAGCTTGTGGAAGGCTACCCGAAACGTTTGACCCAAGTTAAACAATTTAAAGGCAATGCTACCAAATACTAATTGAGTGTATGTAAACTTCTGACCCACTGGGAATGTGATGAAAGAAATAAAAGCTTAAATAAATAATTCTCTCTACTATTATTCTGACATTTCACATTCTTAAAATAAAGTGGTGATCCTAACTGACCCAAGACAGGGAATTTTTACTAGGATTAAATGTCAGGAACTGTGAAAAACTGAGTTTAAATGTATTTGGCTAAGGTGTATGTAAACTTCCGACTTCAACTGTACATAATAGTACCGTTATACCAACATAATGCAGTCTGCTGCTGCTGAGATGGTATATGTCAGTAGGAAATCAATAGCCAGTGAGTGTGTGTGTGTGTCTCAGATTGGATAGACTATGTAGATGCAGCACAGTGTGTGTGTGTGTGTGTGTGTGTGTGTGTGTGTGTGTGTGGATGCAGAGGGCATGAGGCTGCTGTGTGTAAGATTGACTGCCGCCACTGAGCTGTGAGTATGATTTGGCAGACTGAGCTCCCAAGGCCTGCCTTTCCAGCTGTGGGCTTTAACCCTTTACTCCTCTATCTGGGCTGGGCAGGGTGGTCCACACACACACACACTCCCACATGCACACACGCACACACATGCACACACACACACACACTCCCACATGCACACATGCACACACGCACACACATGCACACACACACACACACTCCCACATGCAGGCATGCACACACACACACCAACAGCGGGCTCAAAACTACCCCGTGTGCACATCTTAAGCCCCTAATTAATGCAATCACTTGGCGCAATTTACCAACATCACCATAGATCATACATGTTGAGGCGGATACAATGTCGTTTGCTAACGCCCTCTCAATCTTCAGTGATGGAATGTGTTGTGGTAGCTAGCTACAGTAAAGGGATTCTGGTCTGACAGGTCTGTAGACCCCCTGGGCTGGAGGAGACTAGCAAAGGAGACTGTGATGGAGCCTTAGACTACAGAACGGAGCTCTTTTACAAACCCCAGCACATTGACATTGACGTGAACACTGAAATCTTGATTGCTGTAATATGCACTTAAATAAGTAGATGGGTGACATTAGGTTAAATATTTTGATTCTTTAAGAGTGGTTTAAAGACAATCACCTATTTTGACAATTCTAGTTTGGGACTTTTCCACTCTCTCCCTCCCACCACCCTCCTTTCTCTCTGCTACCTGCTCATGCTGCTCAAATGGACGTGTGACATTTGAAATATGTAGGCATATATTTAAGCAATAAGGCATGAGGGTGTGTGGTATATGGCCAATATACCACGTCTAAGGGCTGTTCTTAGGCACGATGCATTGTGGAGTGCTAGGACACAGCCCTTAGCCATGGTATATTGGCCATATACAACAAACCCCAGAGGTGCCTTATTGCTATTTTGAACTGGTTACCAACGTAATTAGAGCAGTAAAAATAAATGTTTTGTCATACCCATGGTATACGGTCTGATATACCATGGCTGTCAGCCAATCAGCATTCAGTGCTCGATCCACCCAGTTTACAATATAGGCATATATTATAGGCATATATATTACAGAATAATAACACACTAGCACAAAGAGCATGTCTTCCTTTGTTAGCGTAAGGGCTCCTAATGCTAAACAATGAGGCTCTCTGTCTGGTTCTGAAGTGAATGTGAAGGGATGTAATAGCTGTGCAAGAGCAGGGCTAAGTGAGAGAAAGGAGAGGGAGAGAGAGAGAGAGAGAGAGAGAGAGAGAGAGAGAGAGAGAGAGAGAGAGAGAGAGAGAGAGAGAGAGAGAGAGAGAGAGAGAGAGAGAGAGAGAGAGAGAGAGAAGCACTGAAAGAGTGGAGGCAGGGGGTCCACCTACAGCAGACACAGTACTTGGATCAAGCCATAACAGGCAAGGGGATCCAGTTGCTGCAAAATCACAGGCCACTGAAGTAAATCAAGTAAATAAGAGAGAGAGAGAGAGAGAGAGAGAGAGAGAGAGAGAGAGAGAGAGAGAGAGAGAGTGTGTGTGTGTGGGCTGCAATGGTATACCTCCTCCCTCTCTCTCTCTCTAGATATTTTCTGTTTCATTAGCAGGCCTGCTGTGAGCCCTGCTCTTTTGGATTGTCTCCTCAAATATCAGCGTGACTCCGCCAGGGACCATTTCTAATGATTCTGATGGATGGCAGCATATCCAAATATACAGTTGAAGTCGGAAGTTTACATACACCTTAGCGAAATACATTTAAACTCAGTTTTTCACAATTCCTGACATTTAATCCTAGTAAAAATGCCCTGTTTTAGGTCAGTTAGGATCACCACTTTATTTTAAGAATGTGAAATGTCAGAATAATAGTAGAGAGAATGATTTATTTCAGCTTTTATTTATTTCATCACATTCCCAGTGGATCAGAATTGTACATACACTCAATTAGTATTTGGTAGCATTGCCTTTAAATTGTTTAACTTGGGTCAAATGTTTCGGGTAGCCTTCCACAAGCTTCCCACAATAAGTTGGGTGAATTGTGGCCCATTCCTCCTGACAGAGCTGGTGTAACTGAGTCAGGTTTGTAGGCCTCCTTGCTTGCACAGCTTTTTCAGTTCTGCCCACACATTTTCTATAGGATTGAGGTCAGGGCTTTGTGATGGTCACTCCAATACCTTGACTTTGTTGTCCTTAAGCCACTTTGCCACAACTTTGGAAGTATGCTTGGGGTCATTGTCCATTTGGAAGACCCATTTGCGACCAAGCTTTAACTTCCTCACTGATGTCTTGAGATGTCTTCAATATATCCACATAATTTCCCTTCCTCATGATGCCATCTATTTTGTGAAGTGCACCAGTCCCTCCTGCAGCAAAGCACCCCCACAGCATGATGCTGCCACCCCCTGCTTCACGGTTGGGATGGTGTTCTTTGGCTTGCAAGAGACCCCCTTTTTCCTCCAAACATAATGATGGTCATTATGGCCAAACAGTTCTATTTTTGTTTCATCAGACCAGAGGACATTTCTCCAAAAAGTACGATCTTTGTCCACATGTGTAGTTGCAAACCATAGTCTGGTTTTTTTATGACGGTTTTGGAGCAGTGGCTTCTGCCTTGCTAAGCGGCCTTTCAGGTTATGTCGATATAGGACTCGTTTTACTGTGGATATAGATGCTTTTGTACCTGTTTCCTCCAGCATCTTCACAAGGTCCTTTGTTCTGGGATTGATTTGCAGATCTTGGCTGATTTCTTTTGATTTTCCCATGATGTCAAGCAAGAGGCACTGAGTTTGAAGGTAGGCCTTGAAATACATCCACAGGTACACCTCCAATTGACTCAAATTATGTCAATTAGCCTATCAGAAGCTTCTAAAGCCATGACATCATTTTCTGGAATTTTCCAAGCTGTTTAAAGGCACAGTCAACTTAGTGTATGTAAACTTCTGACCTACTGGAATTGTGTTACAGTGAATTATAAGTTAAATAATCTGTCTGTAAACAATTGTTGGAAAGATTACTTGTGTCATGCACAAAGTAGATGTCCTAACCGACTTGCCAAAACTATAGTTTGTTAACAAGAAATGTGTGGAGTGGTTGAAAAACGAGTTTTAATGACTCCAACCTAAGTGTATGTAAACTTCTGACTTCAACTGTACTTCACATCCAGTCCCATTGAAATGTATGGAAGCTGAGCCACAATATTCCTCTCCCTGTTTCTAAGTGGGATGGCTGTAGATTATGGTTTTTAATATATACTCTGTGTATGTGTGTGTGTGTGTAGCAGAGGCCCTTTAAGTCTGGAAATTGATTGGTCCAGGAGCTGATCTTTAGACTGGGCTGGTGAGGCAGGCAGGCAGGCAGGCAGGCAGGCAGGTGCGGAGGATAATCTGATTTAAAGCATGTCAAGGATTGTGAATCATTTCCTCATTACCCCCACCCTCCCTTCATCTTAAAGGCATATTTTACTTTACAAGGGGAGGGAGTGTGTGTTTGTGTGTGTGTGTGTGTGTGTGTGTGTGTGTGTGTCTGTGTGAGTGGAGACTGTTTATCGGCTTGAGGAGGTAAAAATCTCTCCTCTCTCTCTTTCTTTCTCTCCCTCCTCGGTCTCCCTCCCCCTCCTCTCTTTCTCTCTGGACAGGTACAGCTGTCACAGTGTCACTTTTCCCATCCATAATTGAGGAGTGCACAAAACCCTGAAACTGTGTCATCCACTTCCAGTAGCTCCTGTTGAATAGTAAGGCAGAACCAATGGGGATTGTAGGATAGGGGGGATCTGCCCATGCAGCTACCTGTCCTGTGTCACTGGGTTGAGTAATCAGTCCCAGGTCCCCACCCCCGCCCCAAGACTCATATTCACCTGGTCCTGTTGCTCCAGATATGTTATGTATGGTCAGACCTGGCCTCAGCGGTCAGCTGTGAGAGGCGGTCGGCGGTAACTGTGTCGTGACTCGTGTGTCTGTCTGGGGGTCATAGGGTTGGAGTGTCTGGATGGAACATAAAAGGCGGCAGGCAGCGTAGCGTGTGTGTTGGGCCAGTAACCGAAAGGTCGCTGGTTTGTTTCCCCAAGCTGACAAGGTGAAAAATCTGTTGATGTGCCCTTGAGCGACTCACTTAACCCAAATTTGTCCTGTAAATCGATTTGGATAAGAGCGCCTGCTAAATGACTAAAATGTAAAAATGTAAATTGAACACCAGAACTCATCTGCGATTTACTGTCACTCTGGGATTATGTGGTGGTGAAGTTGAATTGGGTCAAATTGACCTTGAAATTATCAAAGCTTTGACTCAACCATTCTCAATGCCACTGGCAAAATTGTTATTATAATATCTGACATTTACTGTAATTATATTATATGGTTATATTACCTACTACTATTACCTCTTTGGTGCTCTAAGCATTTGCTAAAAGTACATTGTTTGATTATTAAAATCTACATGCCTTTAATCAAACCAACTGTTAATTAGTGAACTAACACTACTAGCTCCAAGATGAATTAACCACCGTGAGGTACATTATCAGGTGGTTTCATTCTCTCCCCCTTCCCCTCTCCCTCTGTCTCTCTCTCTCTCTTTCTTTCTAACTCTCTATCTCGCTCTCTCTCTCTCTATTCCCCCTTTCTTTCTCTTTCACTCCCACGCTCTCTCTCGCTTTCTCTCCTCTCTTTTTCCCCCTTTCTCTCCTTTCCCCCTCTTCCCCTCTCTCTCTCTTTATCTCTTTCTCTCTCTCCTCTTTCTCACTCTCTACCATTCTCTGCCTTATGTTCTCTTCTTTTCCTTCCCCCTCTCTCCTCCCCTTTTCTGATGGCAGGCCCTCAGCTCCACCTCAGTGTCAGGAATCCAAGCAGGTGGAGAAGTCCCAGGGAGCTGTACGGTGGCGTGTGTGTCTGCATGTGGTGTGCGGGGAGACTGAGCCATCCACCCCCCTCCCCTGTCTTTGCGTAATTAACCAACACCCTAGATAGAGGGGCCCTGATAATAATACCAGCCAACCCAGGTAATTATTACAGATTCATGTGGGCCTTTAGAAAGTCTTTAAAAGACAAGTCACAGTACAAAGACAGGAAAGCTGATAAGACTAAGCAGACTAAAGTGCCTTGACTTTAAAGACTACATTGAACCACATCAGTAGAGTAGAAAAATGCTTCTGAAAAAGAGTGGGTGTTATCGCCAATTTTCTATATCATAAAAAACCAAGGAATGTTCAGTCCTTACACATTAATGTATGGTGTTTTCTAAGCACAGTAATTGGAGAGATGTAATCACTCTTATCACGTTTCAGGAGAAGACCCAGATGCAGACAGTGTCGAAGTAACAAACGTTTATTATAAAAACAGGGGGCAGGCAAACGACAGGGCAGGCAGAGGTCAGTAATCCAGATCAGAGTCCAAAAGGTACAGAACGGCAGGCAGTCTCAGGGTCAGGGCAGGCAGAGGTCAATAATCCAGGGTGGTGTGACAAGGTACAGAATGGCAGGCAGGTTCGGGCTCAGGGTCAGGGTCAGGGTCAGGGCAGGCAGAATGGTCAAAACCGGGAAAACAGGAACTTGAAAAAGACAGGCGCAAGGGGAAACCCGCTGGTAGGATTGACGAAACAAAACTAACTGGCAACAGACAAACAGAGAACACAGGTATAAATACACTGGGGATAATGGGGAAGATGGGCGACACCTGGAGGGGGGTGGAGACAATCACAAAGACAGGTGAAATAGATCAGGGTGTGACAACTATGCAGTAGCTCAGCCAGGTCGTTCAAGATTGACGTTGAAATTGGACGTCTATCCATGTCCCGAGGATGTTGGGAAATGCCTTCAAAACCGGCCACAAGTAGGCTTGGGTTTTGCTAGGGCATTATGGCCGGGGGGTGGGGGACGGACGTAATCCCATGACTCTGGATTAGAAGGTTGCGTGTTTGATCCAAGTTTGATTATTTTGGGTATTAGCCCTATCCCAAACTTCGAAATGTGATGTTTGGAGAACGTGGAAAACGTCTAATTCTGCAGTGAGACTGTAAAAGCTTGTCGAGTAGCTTGTGTAAAACCCCCACTTCACAGGCGTTTGGCCAGGACACCCAAGCTCTTGGCTGAGAGTGGATTTCCTCCATAACATGTGATGTCATAGTACCCTGAACAGGGGTCCTGGTGGAACTATAATACACCCAATGCAAGAAGGGACCCAGTGGTGGTTATCAGTGTGATATGGAGGGAGAGGAGGAGGAGAGGAGGAAGGGAGGAGAGCGATCTCATGTTAAGATATATCTCCCTCTCCTCTCTGTCATAACTCATGGAACAATAAAGCGGTGTCACACACCAGGATTCAAAGGATAGCCTGGCATACAGTGTTTTACGACCAGGACTAGAACTCACAGGGAGACAGCCCACTGGTCCTCAATGTCACTTTAATGGGGTGTTGGACGCTGTTTTTTTATGTACTTTTTTAAAAATATTTAAATTTTTTATAATGTGTTTTTTAACTCAACCTAGCAAAACTGTCATAATCTGATCGTGTTGAGGTCATTTCAATCTGCTTTGCTTCATTCACGGTGACATGGGAAGTTGAGATACTGTCTGTAGCTGGAAATGGTCAATATGGTTTCTCCGACAGCGGAGATGACTGAATGACTGTATCCATAACATCTACATTACAATTGTTGGGGAAGAAGTTAAGCTACACTAAAGCTACCCTTATAGTTTACTTAAAAATATATAGTTTACTTAACTAAAGCTACTTTGAAAAAGTAGTTTGCTACATCCACTAGGCCTACAAATACTCCCCAACACTGCACATTACTGACATAACTGTGGTTATCCACCCATGTGACTGCTTTTAGCGCCAGTAGTTATTAGTTGTGTCCCTGTGTGTTAATGTTATGTGTTGTAAATAGTATTTTTCTGTTTTGCATGGAGTTTTAAGAAGTGTCTGCATTGTCTGTACGTTGTCACTTGTCTGCTTTGCTGCAGGGTTATTACCCTATCTTGGTCAGGTCGTTATATTGTATAAGATGTGTTCTCAATGACTTACCTGCTTAAATAAAGGCACAAAATAAAATATAGGCGTTTACAGTACCTTTTCTGTGTGAAGCCATATTTCTTATTGTGTAAATATGAATGTGGAATAATAACCATTCAGAGCTGAGTGGTGCCAGGCAGGCAGGCTCTATGTTAATGCAGTCAGTATCTGTTTGCCTGGCAGTGGGGAAGAAAGAACTGTGGTGTTCTCCCTGTTTGTGTGTGTGTGTGTGTGTGTGTGTGTGTGTGTGTGTGTGTGTGTGTATGCGCGTGCATGTGTGTTTCCCTGCCACTCAGCTGCCATACCACACCGCTCCATATGAAAGCAGACAACTTCTCTCTACCGACCAACACTATTCATAGCTGTGGCTGGGAGTGCCCCCCAAGCAGAGCTTTCTCTGTGTGTGTGTGTGTGTGAATGCACGTGTGTGTGTGTGTGTGCGTGTGAATGCACATGCGTGTGTGTGGTGGTTTGGTGGAAGAATCTTAAAGGCCCATCAAAGCCAACCGTATCGGATAACATATGTGAGTCTGTTCTCAGTGAAGCCTGGGTTAATATTATTATAGTGTGATTCCAAGAAACAGATTGTGTGGTGTGTTCCATGCTGAGGAGAGAACAAATATTACTCAGTACATAAGTAAATGGTATTCACCCTTACTGTGTTTTGTTTAGGGGAAAACTTCTTGCACATTCCTTATGCTGGCAGGATATTTAAAATCGCTGTTAGAGGATAGTGATTAGATGTAAACATTATCATTGGATGACAGTACCTTCTCTCCACCGGGGTGTGTGACCGTGATGTGTGTGTGTGTATGTGTGTGCGCATGCGCGCTTGTGTGTGTGTGAGACGTGACTGAAAGTTACCGACGTCAGCAGTTCAGGATGAGCTCCGGGGGCATGTGAGTCTCTGACTGCACAGGATGGGGGTCACTTTTTACATCATGGCATGTGCAGTAGAAACAGAATCATATATGGCAATACTGTTTTTTTTGTATATCTTATGAAAATGAAATCTGAATGTAAAATGACTGTACTGTGTTATGAGAGCATCAGTGGATGTGTGATAATTCATAATTCACATTGTACGAAAAAAAATTGCTGTACAATGCTCCCAAAAGCATCACCACATTACCTGTAAACCCTATTACAGGCACAATTTGTCCCATGAGCTCAGATAGGGCTGGTTTTCTAGCGTCTCTGTCAGGGTCATTCTGAACCATTTCCCTCTCTCTGTATTACTGAATGGCCTGACAGGCACCTGAGTGTCTTTGGCCACATCTCACTGAGCTGTCTGGGGAACCAGGGAGAATGTGAACTCTGCTATGTGTGTGTGTATGTGTCTCCTTCCCTGTGTATGCCTGTGTGTGTATGTTCATGTACTTCCGCCCATGCGGGTATGAGTGTGTGTCTGTCTGTCTGTGTGCGTGCGTGCGTGCGTGCCTCAGTGTGTGTGTACAGTGAAACCCTCCAGTCCTGGCCTCCTCCCCAGCCCAGTGCTCTGGGCCTGAGCGACGCTCCTCAGACATCCTGTGTGTTTCTGGTGAGTAATCAGGTAATTGATCATAGAGACAGGTAATTATTTCTGTGCCAAACTCCCTGGCAAACCAACACCCCAGCTTAGAAGTATCCATCTGACTCCAGTCTCCAACACAGTGGAGGAGGAAACGGTGAGGGCAGGGAGGAGTAAAGATGGGATCTGAAGGGAATGTGATGTATGGCCAAAATAAAGCTCTAAAGCCCTTCATTTTATAGGCTGAAGATTTGAGGCATTCAGTGTCTGTGTGTGTGTGTGTGTGTGTGTCAGATGGCCACATCACCAGATGTACAATGGAGAAAACTAAATGGGCAACATTAAAATTGACAAGCATTCAAAATCGTCATGTCATTTGTGAGCTTTGCATTTCCTGTTTCAGTCATAATCAATCCCTGTCAGTGCGGGTGTCAATATAGGTGAAATACTCACATTCAAATCTGAATATGCAACTGCAATTTGAATGGTATAGTGGAATATACAATTGCTTTCAATAGTCTCCTGCTTAATACAATTAATGACGGAGTCTTTGAAATCCGTGTCCTCTACATATTTCCGCTGAGCTATACTGTATGTTCCTGGTCCACATGGTATGAAAGGTGAGCTGGCTGCAGGCTCGAGCTGTGACAGAGAGCTTACAGGATGGCTTTTTCTTCCCCCTGCCCAGTCTGACTGCATCACAAGCCTTGCCTCTCAGCCTCTCAGTCTCCCAGCTTCATTGGTGTCATTTGGGTTTGTTCTGGGTTAGTGAGTAAACCAATCTTCTTATATATACCCCCCTGTCTGCACTCTGCCTTGATTTATGAACAACCGATAACCCAGAGCAGAGCTTTGGGGCCATTTGTAACCTGTCATTAAGATGTACTGGTACTGGTGGTGCAACCTGGTCTCAAAGCATTTCGTATTATTCTGTAGGTAAATCAGAGACATTCCATTTAGTATGATATTTTTGGTATGTTTACATAAGACAGATGGTTACTTAAGGCAAAAACAAAAGTAGGGTGGTTGGTCTGGGTGGATGGGTGGGCATATAACGTATAACGCGAACGTCTAGCAACCCAAAGGTTGCGAATTCGAGTCACATCATTTACATTTACATTTTAGTCATCTAGCAGACGCTCTTTTCAACTACTAACTACTTTGTAGCTACTTTGCAACTACTTAGCATGTTAGCTAATCCTTCCCCTAACCCTAACCCTAACCTTAACCCTTTGACCTAACTCTTAGCCTAGCTAACATTAGCAAGCTAGCTAGAATTCGTAACATATCATACATTTAGCAAATTTGTAACATATCATACCGTTTACAAATTTGTAACATATTGTAAGTTTTGCAAGTTCGTAACATATAATACGAATTGTAATTCGTAACATATCATACGAAATGGGTGATGGACATCCATAAATTAATACATAACATACAAAACGTAATAATAATAATCCGAAATGCTCTGAGACCAGGTTGGGTGGTGGGGTGTTTTATTTTTGCAGACAGATAGTTTATTCCAGTCCAAAGTAAATTCAGTCAGTGTTCCCTCTCAGTGTATTGTGGAGGAGAGGAGACATCCATCCTCTGGTTTTGATGCTGTGAATAGATCAGACAAGGGGGAAGGGTTATGGTATTGTTTGTTGTACAGTTTGTCTGTGGTAATAGCTCCGCACGGCCGTCTGCACTAGAAGATCTTGTTCCCCTCACCACTATCATTCTTTGTCATTTTTCATCTTCATGACTGAGAGTTTGCTTCCCTACTCTTTTCCTTCCGGTTCCCTCCCCATCAGAATACCCTCCCTCCCTCCTTCCCCCTCCATCCAGTGAAGTGGCTGCGCTGCAGTCCTGTGGGCAGATATTATTCCTACTAGAGACAACCGGATAGAGCATAGAGCTAGCAGTGTGCTGAATGGAAATGTTAACTCTAGCGTGAAACCGATGCCATGGGAGACTAATCAGTTGTTGAAAAGTAAATAAATAAATAAACAAACGCTGCACTGCAAATCTAATTTAGCCTGGACCTGGATGGACGTACAGTGAGGGAAAAAAGTATTTGATACCCTGCTGATTTTGTATGTTTGCCCACTGATAAAGAAATTATCCGTCTATAATTTTAATGGTAGGTTTATTTGAACAGTGAGAGACAGAATAACAACAAAAAAATCCAGAAAAACGCATGTCAAAAATGGTATAAATTGATTTGCATTTTAATGAGGGAAATAAGTCTTTGACCCCCTCTCAATCAGAAAGATTTCTGGCTCCCAGGTGTTTTTTATACAGGTAACGAGCTGAGATTAGGAGCACACTCTTAAAGGGAGTGCTCCTAATCTCAGTTTGTTACCTGTATAAAAGACACCTGTCCACAGAAGCAATCAATCAATCAGGTTCTAAACTCTCCACCATGGCCAAGACCAAAGAGCTCTCCAAGGATGTCAGGGACAAGATTGTAGACCTACACAAGGCTGGAATGGGCTACAAGACCATCGCCAAGCAGCTTGGTGAGAAGGTGACAACAGTTGGTGCGATTATTCGCAAATGGAAGAAACACAAAATAACTGTCAATCTCCCTCAGCCTGGGGCTCCATGCAAGATCTCACCTTGTGGAGTTGCAATGATCATGAGAACGGTGAGGAATCAGCCCAGAACTACACGGGAGGATCTTGTCAATGATCTCAAGGCAGCTGGGACCATAGTCACCAAGAAAACAATTGGTAACACACTACGCCGTGAAGGACTGAAATCCTGCAGCCTCCGCAAGGTCCCCCTGCTCAAGAAAGCACATATACATGCCCATCTGAAGTTTGCCAATGAACATCTGAATGATTCAGAGGAGAACTGGGTGAAAGTGTTGTGGTCAGATGAGACCAAAATGGAGCTCTTTGGCATCAACTCAACTCGCCGTGTTTGGAGGAGGAGAAATGCTGCCAATGAACCCAAGAACACCATCCCCACCGTCAAACATGGAGGTGGAAACATTATGCTTTGGGGGTGTTTTTCTGCTAAGGGGACAGGACAACTTCACTGCATCAAAGGGACGATGGACGGGGCCATGTACCGTCAAATCTTGGGTGAGAACCTCCTTCCCTCAGCCAGGGCATTGAAAATGGGTCGTGGATGGGTATTCCAGCATGACAATGACCCAAAACACACGGCCAAGGCAACAAAGGAGTGGCTCAAGAAGAAACACATTAAGGTCCTGGAGTGGCCTAGCCAGTCTCCAGACCTTAATCCCATAGAAAATCTGTGGAGGGAGCTGAAGGTTCGAGTTGCCAAACGTTAGCCTCGAAACCTTAATGACTTGGAGAAGATCTGCAAAGAGGAGTGGGACAAAATCCCTCCTGAGATGTGTGCAAACCTGGTGGCCAACTACAAGAAACGTCTGACCTCTGTGATTGCCAATAAGGGTTTTGCCACCAAGTACTAAGTCATGTTTTGCAGAGGGGTCAAATACTTATTTCCCTCATTAAAATGCAAATCAATTTATAACATTTTTGACATGCGTTTTTCTGGATTTTTTTGTTGTTATTCTGTCTCTCACTGTTCAAATAAACCTAACATTAAAATTATAGACTAATCATTTCTTTGTCAGTGGGAAAACGTACAAAATCAGCAGGGGATCAAATACTTTTTTCCCTCACTGTATGCTTCTTCTGCATTTCAGAGGGAGGGAAAATAATCCTGAACGTTGCTAGGGCCTGAACTGTAAAACACAAGAGAACACAGAAAGCTTTTCCTTTGTCTCTGTAGAGAGGAAATAAGGGAAGGAGAGAGGAAGGGAGAGGTGGAGAGTGAGGGGGTGGTTGAGGGTTATCATCCCCGCAGAGGTGAGAGGGGGAGAGAGGAATAAAAGGGGTGGGGGGTGGGAAGTTGAAAGCAACGAGTCTGTACGACCAAGAAATTGTAGACATGCCATTAATTATGAATTTCTTCAATAGAAATCCCTCTAAATACACTCCCAGAACTGGCATTAAATTGGTTTCCTCTGAGCTATGGGGAGAGAGAGAGAGAGAGAGATAGCGAGAGCGTGCGCGAGAGAGAGAAAATATAGATGACAAGAAGTAAGAGGAAAGAGAGAGGAGAAGAGGGCAGTCATAGAGAAAAAGCTAAGCAGACACATCTGGAAACATAGCCCTAATCACATGAGAGGATGTTAAATATTCAGTGACAGAATAGAGGAATGTCTGCGATATAACTGCAGGCATTGTTAACATATGCCTACAACTATTTCAGAGTGCATATAATAGTAGAGAACGAATTTGACACCATAAATCAAATAATTGGTCTGGATTTGACAGCTGAAATGAAATAATTGCATATCTAAAGCTGGCTAATGTGTCAGTAAAATTATATAGCAACTTATGCGCACCATGCTATTTATGACCTTGTACATTTGAGTTGTAATATACACTACCGGTCAAATGTTTTAGAACACCTACTCATTCAAGGGTTTTTCTTTATTTTTACTATTTTCTACATTGTAGAATAATAGTGAAGACATCAAAACTATGAAATAACACATATGGAATCATGTAGTAACCAAAAAAGTGTTAAACAAATCAAAATATATTTTATATTTGAGATTCCTCAAATAGCCACCCTTTGCCTTTGTCACGGAATCAGCCGAGGCTGCCCCTCCTCCTTGCTCGGGCAGGCTTCGGCGTTCGTCGTCCCCGGAGTACTAGCTGCCACCGATCTATGTTTCGGTGTTTGTCTAGTTTGTCCTGATTGTTTTCACCTGTTTCCCATTATGTTATATTGTATTCCCTTTATAACCCCCTGTCTCTCATTGGTTATTGTGTGTGATTGTTTTCCGTGAGGTCGGCAGTGTTCGGGTGTATGCGTATTTTGTTTCCTCCCTGTTTGGAGGTTTTGTTTGTATTTTGATTACTGTGCTAGTAAAGTTCGTCTGCCAGTAGCTCGGTGTCCTGCGCTTGACTTCGCTCACCGAATACACGTCGCCCTGACAGAATCACACACCATTTATGGAGTCAACAGGAGTGGCGGTGCCAGCTGGATCAATGGAGGAATGCGTCGAACACCAAGCGGCCATGATCCAGGCTCTCGGCACCGCCATGGAACGGGTGGTGAGCACTATTGAGCGATGGGAAAGAGGGGGTCTGCCTATGCCTCCTCCAACGATACCACCACCATCGGCGATGCCCATCGCTTCACCTCCGGGGTCCAGTGGGATTCGGCTCTCACTCCCGAGGGCTTATGATGGCACAGCGGCCGGGTATCAGGGTTTCCTGCTCCAGGTTGAACTCTACCTAGCAACCATCCACCCGGTGCCCTCGGGATACGAGAGCGTGTCCGCCCTCATCTCCTGTCTGTCCGGCAAGGTGCTGGAGTGGGCCAATGCCGAGTGGGGGGGAATAGACGCCGCTACTGTCAACTATGCGGAGTTCATCTGCCACTTCAGGGCAGTATGCCAACGCGGGATGGAATGAGAGGGCCCTCATCGACCACTACAGATGTAGCCTGAGGGAGGATGTGCGTCGGGAATTGGCCTGCAGGGACACCAACCTCAGCTTCGACCAACTGGTGGACATGTCCATTCGCCTGGATACCCTGTTGGCTACCCGCGGATGTCTGGATTCAGGGCCGTCCATTCCATCCCCCAGCACTTCCAAGCCAACCCCTATGGAGCTCGGAGGTGCTGGTGCATGGGAGACCAGGAGAGAGACCAGGAGGGAGGCCGTCCCCTGCACCAACTGTGGCCGCAGAGGACACACTGCTGGTCGGTGCTGGGGAGGTTCTCCTAGGAATCGAGGCAGTAGGCAGCGCACTGATGAGTCATTCCAGGTGAGTAGGCACCCAACTCACCCAGAGCTCTCTGTTGCGCATATGTGTATTAAAGTTGTGTTTCCCAAGGTTTCTCCTCACTCCCAGCATAAGGCGCTAGTAGATTCAGGCGCAGCTGGGAATTTTATCGATCGCCAATTCACCTATAAGTTAGGGATTCCTATTGTACCTGTTGATGTGCCCTTCCCCATCCATGCCCTAGATAGCCGCCCTTTGGGATCAGGATTGATTAGGGAAGTCACAGCGCCTCTCAGGATGAAAACGCAGGAGGGCCATGAGGAGATACTACGTTTGTATTTGATTGATTCTCCTGCGTTTCCCGTGGTGTTGGGGCTTCCCTGGTTAACATCTCATGACCCCAACATTTCATGGCAACAGAGGGCTCTCAAGGGATGGTCTGATCAGTGTTTCGGGCGGTGTGTAGGTGTTTCCGTAGGGGCAATGACGGTGGAAAGTCCGAACCAAGTTCCCACCATGCACATTCCACCTGAGTATGCCGATTTGGCACTCGCCTTCTGTAAAAAGAAGGCGACTCAATTACCACCTCATCGACAGGGCGATAGACCTCCAAGTAGGCGCTGCGCTTCCGCGTAGTCATGTGTATCCTCTGTCTCAGGAGGAGACGGCGGCTATTGAGACATACGTCACCGAATCTCTGAGACAGGGATACATACGGCCGTCCACTTCCCCTGCGTCCTCAAGTTTCTTTTTCGTGAAGAAGAAGGATGGGCGTTTACGCCCGTGTATTGATTACCGTGGTCTCAATCAGATCACAATCAAATACAGCTATCCTCTCCCTCTGATTGCTAGTATGACGGAGTCATTACATGGGGCGCGATTCTTCACAAAATTGGATCTCAGGAGCGCGTACAACCTGGTGCACATTAGGGAGGGAGATGAGTGGAAGACAGCATTCAGTACCACCTCGGGTCACTATGAGTACCTCGTCATGCCATACGGTTTAATGAATGTTCCTTCAGTCTTCCAATCATTTGTGGACGAGATTTTCCGGGACTTGCATGGACAGGGTGTAGTGGTGCATATTGATGACATTCTAATATACTCCGCTACACGAGCCGAGCATGTGTCCCTGGTGCGTCGAGTGCTTGGTAGACTGTTAGAGCATGACCTGTATGCGAAGGCGGAGAAATGTCTGTTCTTCCAGGAGTCCATCTCCTTCTTGGGACATCGGTTGTCCGCGTCAGGGGAGGAGATGGAGATTGACTGCGTTTCTGCCGTGCGTAATTGGCAGACTCCCACCACGGTGAAGGAAGTGCAGCGGTTCTTGGGTTTTGCCAATTACTACCGGAGGTTTATCCGGGGCTTTGGACAGGTAGCAGCTCCCATTACCTCCCAGCTAAAGGGGGGTCCGGTGCGTCTGCAGTGGTCGGCTGAGGCGGACAGGGCGTTTAGACATCTGAAGGACCTGTTTACCTCGGCTCCGGTGCTGGCACATCCGGATCCCTCTTTGGCGTTCCAAGTTGAGGTGGATGCGTCCGAGGCTGGGATCGGCGCTGTGCTGTCTCAGCGCTCGGGTACGCCACCAAAACTCCGCCCCTGTGCTTTCTATTCTAAGAAGCTCAGTCCGGCGGAGCGCAATTATGACGTGGGGGACAGGGAGCTGTTAGCTGTGGTTCAAGCCCTGAAGGTGTGGAGGCATTGGCTTGAGGGGGCTAAACACCCTTTTCTCATTCTGACTGACCATCGTAACCTGGAGTACATCCGGGCAGCGAGGAGGCTGAACCCTCACCAGGCAAGGTGGTCTATGTTTCTCTCCCGATTTGTATTTAAGCTCACCTATAGACCAGGGTCACAGAACGCTAAGGCAGACGCCCTGTCCCGACTATATGACACAGAGGAGAGGTCCATTGAGCCCACTCCCATACTCCCGGAGTCTTGTCTGGTGGCACCGGTGGTGTGGGAGGTTGATGCGGACATCGAGCGGGCGTTACATACTGATCCTACTCCCCCACAGTGTCCAGAGGGTCGGAAGTACGTGCCGCTCGAGGTTCGTGATCGATTGATATATTGGGCTCACATGTCACTCTCCTCTGGTCATCCTGGTATTGGTCGGACAGTGCACTGCCTTAGTCGGAAGTACTGGTGGCCCACTTTAGTTAAGGACGTGAGGGTTTATGTTTCCTGCTGCTCGGTGTGTGCCCAGTGTAAGGCGCCTAGACACCTGCCCAGAGGGAAGTTACAACCCCTACCCGTTCCCCATTGGCCGTGGTCTCACCTATCGGTGGATTTTGTCACGGACCTTCCCCCCTCGCAGGGGAACACGACGATCTTGGTCATTGTGGATCGGTTTTCGAAGGCCTGCCGTCTCATTCCTATGCCAGGTCTCCCTACTGTCCTACAAACTGCTGACGCCCTGTTCACACACGTCTGCCGGCACTACGGGGTGCTTGAGGATATAGTGTCTGATCGGGGTCCCCAGTTCACCTGGAGGGCGTTTTTGGAACGTCTGGGGGTCTCGATTAGCCTTACCTCAGGTTTTCACCCCGAGAGTAACGGGCAGGTGGAGAGAGTGAACCAGGATGTGGGTAGGTTTCTGAGGTCCTATTGCCAGGACCGGCAGGAGGAGTGGTCAGGATATATTCCCTGGGCAGAGATAGCCCAAAACTCACTCCGCCACTCCTCCACTAACCTTACGCCTTTCCAGTGTGTGCTAGGTTATCAGCCGGTCCTGGCACCTTGGCATCAGAGCCAGATCGAAGCCCCTGCGGTGGACGAGTGGTTTCGGCGCTCGGAAGAAACCTGGAACGCTGCGCATGTCCATCTGCAACGGGCTATCAGGCGCCGATCGCCACCGCAGTGAGGCTCCGGTGTATGCACCGGGAGATCGGGTCTGGCTCTCGACCCGAAACCTGCCCCTTCACCTGCCCTGCCGGAAGCTGGGTCGGCGGTTTGTGGGGCCATTTAAAGTCCTGAAGAGATTGAACGAGGTATGCTATAGGTTACAACTGCCCATTAATTACCGCATTAACCCCTCGTTCCATGTGTCTCTCCTCAGGCCGGTGGTGGCTGGTCCACTCCAGGAGAGTGAGATACGAGAGGCTCCTCCGCCCCCGTTGGACATCGAGGGGGCTCCGGCGTACTCAGTCCGTTCCATCTTGGATTCGAGGCGTCGGATGGGGGGCCTGCAGTATCTCGTGGAGTGGGAGGGGTACGGTCCGGAGGAACGGTGCTGGGTCCCTAGGAGGGACATCCTAGATCCCTCCATGTTGAGGGACTTCCACCGGAATCATCCGACTCGCCCTGCTCCGCGTCCTCTGGCAAGGGGGGGGGATACTGTCACGGAATCAGCCGAGGCTGCCCCTCCTCCTTGCTCGGGCAGGCTTCGGCGTTCGTCGTCCCCGGAGTACTAGCTGCCACCGATCTATGTTTCGGTGTTTGTCTAGTTTGTCCTGATTGTTTTCACCTGTTTCCCATTATGTTATATTGTATTCCCTTTATAACCCCCTGTCTCTCATTGGTTATTGTGTGTGATTGTTTTCCGTGAGGTCGGCAGTGTTCGGGTGTATGCGTATTTTGTTTCCTCCCTGTTTGGAGGTTTTGTTTGTATTTTGATTACTGTGCTAGTAAAGTTCGTCTGCCAGTAGCTCGGTGTCCTGCGCTTGACTTCGCTCACCGCATACACGTCGCCCTGACAGCCCTGATGACAGCTTTGCACACTCTTGGCATTCTCTCAACCAACTTCACCTGAAATGCTTTTCCAACAGTCTTGAAGGAGTTCCCACATATGCTGAGCACTTGTTGGCTGCTTTTCCTTCACTCTGCGATCCGACTCATCCCAAACCATCTCAATTTGTTTGAGGTCGGGGGATTGTGGAGGCCAGGTCATCTGATGCAGCACTCCACCACTCTCCTTCTTGGTAAAATAGCCTTACACAGCCTGGAGGTGTGTTCGGTCATTGTCCTGTTGAAAAACAAATGATCCCACTAAGCCCAACCCAGATGGGATGGCGTATCACTGCAGAATGCTGTGGTAGCCATGCTGGTTAAGTGTGCCTTGAATTCTAAATACATCACAGACAGTGTCACTAGCAAAGCACCTCCACACCATAACACCTCCTCCTCCATGCTTTATGGTGGGAACGACACATGCAGAGATCATCCGTTCACCCACACCACGTCTCACAAAGACACGGCGGTTGGAACCAAAAGTCTCAAATTTGGACTCCAGACCAAAGGACACATTTACACCGGTCTAATGTCCATTGCTTGTGTTTCTTGGCCCAAGCAAGTCTCTTCTTCTTATTGGTGTCCTTTAGTAGTGGTTTCTTTGCACTAATTAGACCATGAAGGCCTGATTCACACAGTCTCCTCTGAACAGTTGATGTTGAGATGTGTCTGTTACTTGAACTCTGTGAAGCATTTATTTGGGCTGCAATTTCTGAGGATGGTAACACTAATGAACTTATCCTCTGCAGCAGAGGTAACTATGAGTCTTCCATTCCTGTGGTGGTCCTCATGAGAGCCAGTTTCTTGATGGTTTTTGCGACTGCACTTGAAGAAACTTTCAAAGTTCTTGAAATGTTCCGTATTGACTGACCTTTGTGTCTTAAAGTAATGATGGACTTTCGTTTCTCTTTGCTTATTTGAGCTGTTCTTGCCATAATATGGACTTAGTCTTTTACCAAATAGGGCTATCTTCTGTATACCCCCCTACCTTGTCACAACAGAACTGATTGGCTCAAACGCATTAAGAAGGAAAGCAATTCCACAAATTAACTTTTAAGAAGGCACACCTGTTAATTGAAATGCATTCCAGGTGACTACCTCATGAAGCTGGTTGAGAGAATGCCAAGAGTGTGCAAAGCTGTCATCAAGGCAAAGGGTGGCTATTTGAAGAATCTCAAATATACAATATACAGTGGGGGAAAAAAGTATTTAGTCAGCCACCAATTGTGCAAGTTCTCCCACTTAAAAAGATGAGAGAGGCCTGTAATTTTCATCATAGGTACACGTCAACTATGACAGACAAATGTAGAGAAAAAATCCAGAAAATCACATTGTAGGATTTTTTATGAATTTATTTGCAAATTATGGTGGAAAATAAGTATTTGGTCACCTACAAACAAGCAAGATTTCTGGCTCTCACAGACCTGTAACTTCTTCTTTAAGAGGCTCCTCTGTCCTCCACTCGTTACCTGTATTAATGGCACCTGTTTGAACTTGTTATCAGTATAAAAGACACCTGTCCACAACCTCAAACAGTCACACTCCAAACTCCACTATGGCCAAGACCAAAGAGCTGTCAAAGGACACCAGAAACAAAATTGTAGACCTGCACCAGGCTGGGAAGACTGAATCTGCAATAGGTAAGCAGTTTGGTTTGAAGAAATCAACTGTGGGAGCAATTATTTGGAAATGGAAGACATACAAGATCACTGATAATCTCCCTCGATCTGGGGCTCCATGCAAGATCTCACCCCGTGGGGTCAAAATGATCACAAGAACGGTGAGCAAAAATCCCAGAACCACACGGGGGGACCTAGTGAATGATCTGCAGAGAGCTGGGACCAAAGTAACAAAGCCTACCATCAGTAACACACTACGCCGCCAGGGACTCAAATCCTGCAGTGCCAGACGTGTCCCCCTGCTTAAGCCAGTACATGTCCAGGCCCGTCTGAAGTTTGCTAGAGTGCATTTGGATGATCCAGAAGAGGATTGGGAGAATGTCATATGGTCAGATGAAATCAAAATAGAACTTTTTGGTAAAAACTCAACTCGTCGTGTTTGGAGGACAAAGAATGCTGAGTTGCATCCAAAGAACACCATACCTACTGTGAAGCATGGAGGTGTTTGGGGCTGTTTTTCTGCAAAGGGACCAGGACGACTGATCCGTGTAAAGGAAAGAATGAATGGGGCCATGTATCGTGAGATTTTGAGTGAAAACCTCCTTCAATCAGCAAGGGCATTGAAGATGAAACGTGGCTGGGTCTTTCAGCATGACAATGATCCCAAACACACCGCCCGGGCAACGAAGGAGTGGCTTCGTAAGAAGCATTTCAAGGTCCTGGAGTGGCCTAGCCAGTCTCCAGATCTCAACCCCATAGAAAATCTTTGGAGGGAGTTGAAAGTCCGTGTTGCCCAGCGACAGCCCCAAAACATCACTGCTCTAGAGGAGATCTGCATGGAGGAATGGGCCAAAATACCAGCAACAGTGTGTGAAAACCTTGTGAAGACTTACAGAAAACGTTTGACCTGTGTCATTGCCAACAAAGGGTATATAACAAAGTATTGAGAAACTTTTGTTATTGACCAAATACTTATTTTCCACCATAATTTGCAAATAAATTCATTAAAAATCCTACAATGTGATTTTCTGGAGAAAAAAAATCTCATTTTGTCTGTCATAGTTGACGTGTACCTTTGATGAAAATTACAGGCCTCTCTCATCTTTTTAAGTGGGAGAACTTGCACAATTGGTGGCTGACTAAATACTTTTTTCCCCACTGTATTTTGAGTTGTTTAACACATTTTTGGTTACTACATGATTCCATATGGGTTATTTCATTCAATGTAGAAAATAGTAAAAATAAAGAAAAACCCTTGAATGAGTAGGTGTTCTAAAACTTTTGTCCGGTAGTGTATGTAATTAAGTATAGTTTTTTTTCAGATTGAATACTATCACTTTATGTTCAATATGCTCTCTGGATATATCATGTTAGAAGCAAATGACAGATGGTTACGAACCATGAATGAAAACATCCCTTTTAGAAACACGAGGAGTACCTTTCTCATACCTGAGAAACCCTCCGGGCCATCTCTGAATCTTACTGTCACCCTACCCTTGACTTGATGCATTTAGGAAATGAGTTCTACCAGTTACTGATAAGCATGCACCCATTAAGAAACAGACTGTGAAAACAACTAAATCCCTGTGGATTGATGAAGAATTTAATAATTGTATGATTGAGAGGGACGAGGCAAAAGGAATGGAAAATAAGTCTGTCTGCACAGCCAATTGGCAAACGTACTGTCAATTGAGAAATCATGTGACTAAACTAAACAAAAAGAAGAAACTGTACTACGAAACAAATATAAAGGATATAAATGATGATAGTAAAAAGCTTTGCAGCACCTTAAATTACATTTTGGGCAAAAAGGCAAACTCTACCATCCTTCATTGAATCAGATGTCTCAATCATCACAAAACCCTCTGATACTGCCAAGTACTTGAATTACTTTTTCATTGGCAAGATTAGCAAACTTAGGCATGACATGCCAACAACAAACTTTTCATACCATGCATAACTGACCAAACTATGAAAGAAAAGCATTGTAATTTTGAATTCTGTGAAGTGAGTGTAGAAGAGGTGAAAAAAGTATTGTTTTCTATCACTAATAACAAACCACCTGGTACTGACAACTTGGATAAAAAATTACTGAGGATGGTAGCGGACTATATTGCCGCTCCTATTTGCCATCTCTTCAATCTAAGCCTACAGGAAGTGTGTGCCCTCAGGCCTGGAGGGAAGCAAAAGTAATTATGCTACCCAAGAATAGCAAAGCACCCTTTACTGTTTCAAACAGCTGATCAATCAGCCTACTACTGATCCTTAGTCAACTTTTAGAAAAAAATTGTGTTTGGCCAGATACAATGCTATTTCACAGTAAACAAATTAAAAACGGACTTTCAGCACGCTTATAGGGAAGGGCACTCAACATGTACAGCACTGACACAAATGACAGATAATTGGCTGAAAGAAATTAATAATAATAAGCTGTTTTGTAAGACTTCAGTGCAGCTTTTGACATTATCGTCTGTGTTATGGCTTTGTATCCTCTGCTATATCGTGAATCAAGAGTTACCTATCTAACAGGACAACAAGGGTGTTCTTTAAATGAAGCCTTTCTAATGTAAACCAAATAGAGTTTGGCATACCTCAAGGTAGCTCTCTTGGCCCCTTACTTTTTTTTATATTTTTACTAATGACCTACCACTAGCCTTGAGTAACGCCTGTGTGTCTATGTACGCTGGTGACTCAACATTATACACGTCAGCTACCACAGCAAGTGAAATCACTGCAACACCTAACAAAGACCTGCAGAACGGGTGGCTAGTAATAAGCTAGTCCTAAATATATCAGAAACTAAAAGCATTGTATTTGGGAGAAATCATTAGCTAAAACCTAAACCTCATCTAAATCTTGTAATGAATAATGTGGCAATTTAGCAAGTTGAGGAGACTAAACTGCTTAATGTAACCCTAGATTGTAAACTGACATGGTCAAAACATATTGATGCGGGCCTCCCGAGTGGCGCAGCGGTCTAAGGCACTGCATCTCAGTGCCAGAGGCGTCACTACAGATCCGGGTTCGATCCCGGGCTGTGTCGCAGCCAGCCGCAACCGGGAGACCCATGAGGCGGCTCACAATTGGCCCAGCGTCGTCCGGGTTAGGGGAGGGTTTGGCCGGCTGGGATGTCCTTGTCCCATCGTGCTATAGCGACTCCTTGTGGTGGCCGGGCGCATGCACGTTGACTTCGGTTGCCAGCTGTACGATGTTTTCCGGGTTAAGCGAGCAGTGTATCAAGAAGCAGTGCGGCTTGGCGAGGTCGTGTTTCGTAGGATGCATGGCTCTCGACCTTCGCCTCTCGCAAGTCTGTACGGGAGTTGCAGCGATAGGACAAGACTGTAACTGCCAATTGGATATCACGAAATTCTGGAGATAAAGGGGTAAAAGTACAACAACAAAAAATAACATATTGATGTAGCTAAGATGGGGAGAGGTCTGTCTGTGATAAAGTGCTGCTCTGCCTTCTGGACATCACATTCAACGAAACAAGTCCTACAGGCCCTAATTTTATCACACCTGGACTACTGCCCAGTTATATGGTCAAGTGCCCACAAAGAAGGACACAGGCAAATTACAGTTGGCTCAGAACCAAGCAGCACGGCTGGCCTCTAAATGTACACAGATGGTTAATGTCAATAACATTCATGTAAATATCTCCTGGCTCAAAGCAGAGGAGAGATTGACTGCATCACTACTTGTCTTTGTGAGAGGTATTGATGTGTTGAAAGCACCAAACTGTCTATTCAAACAGCTAACACACAGCTCAGAAACCCATACATACCCCACAAGACATGCCAACAGGGGTCTCTTCACAGTCCAGAACAGACTCTGGGAAAGGCACAGTACTACATAAAGTAACTCAAGAGAACAGTAAAATCAGATTTAAAAAACTGATAAAACAACATCTCACGGTACAACGCGGACTGTGAAGAGACACACACACACACACAAACACACTCACGCGCATATGGGGCTGGAGCTGCAGCTAGGGAGCTGATTAGGGGCCCTGAGGATCAGAGAGCAGGCTAGACCCACACCCCAGGACCTGCCTACTACAGCCAAGGGCAATGCGGTCACGGCTCAGCCAGACCCAGGCAATATTGTGATGGCCTGGTATGTGGTAGTAGTACCTTTTCCTACTAGCACTGACTTTGCTGAGGGAAAATGTACTTGATACGAATGTGATATGTTGTTGTTTCACCTAGCTATCTTAAGATGAATGCACTAATTGTAAGTCGCTCTTGATAAGAGCACCTGCTAAATGACTAAAATGTAAATTTTTCAAATGTTAACAGTAAAGAGGCCAGAGGAGATGGTTGTGTGTGCTACAGGGGCAGAAGAGGCAGAGGGCTGATCCATCCGTATACCACTCTCTCTCTCTCTCTCTCTGCCCCTGTGCCTTTCACTGAAGGAAGAGTTTCCTCTATACGTCCACTCACTTATCTAGTCCTTCAGAACAGAACAGAAATGATGTCATCTCTACCAGTCAAGAATGATGAGGAGAGAAGAGACAGGGGGCCATGTTGTCTGTCAGCATTTGCTATATAATATGTCTGCCACTATTTGCTTCAATATCATTGCAACAATATATACTGTATTATCGATAAGTCTTAGTTATTTTATGAATTCTCCAAGCAACAAACAAGACACTCAATGACAGTGACACATTTGGTTCAACAGTAATGTGAGCTCCATAGTGTGACAGGCCAGGCTGGGCTGTGAAGGGTTAACTCCGGGCCACAGACTCTTCTCTTTACTGTGCAGATAGAGTTCCCTGGGTCTCGGCAGGAATCCACCCTGAGTGAATGCAGTCAGTGGACCTCTCCCATACGAACTTCCCGACTGGGAGAGAGATGGTTGGAAAACATGGAAATCACATTTACAAGCTCTCTGGGACCTGTTCTCTTATTCCTCTCTCTCTTTACTTCCCTTAGCAGACTCTGGATTGAGGTCCCTGTGTCAGGGAATGGTAGTCAGGCCTGGGCTGGTGCCTGGTGGGTACTGTTCTGTGTTGTGTGTCTCTCTGTGTGTTTGGCAGTGTGTGTGCGTGTGTGCATGCTTGTGGGTGTGCATGGTGTAGTGTGTGTTGTAGTGAGTGGCATATAGTAGTAGGCAGTTGTAAAGGCCATAGTATGACAGAGGGCAGGATTCCAGCCAGCCTCCCTGTGGGCTTATATTCCTCTGAGGCCATTGCCTGGACAGAGTGACTCATTATCAGCACCACAGAGAGATGAATCAGACAGAAAGAGAAAGGGCAGAGTGAACTTAGAGAGAGGAAAAGAGAGGAGAGGAAAGAAGATGATAGGAGAGGTAGTCTACCTCATAATACTGTACCTCCCAATGCTGCTCAGATTGGAGTGTAGCATTTGCATGGGGGAGGGAGAAGTGTCTTCAACCATAAACCATTCAACCATAAACCATTCAACCATAACGTTATCCAGAGCAGGACACTCCACCATTCCATACTGTAAACACAAGCACAGATGCAAACCATACATAATTCATAAGCATTGAGCAAGCGTAGCGTGTAAATTGCTTTGCAAGGGTGCATGCTGAGACCGTTTATGGCGTATTATACAACGGGTGGGTCTAATCCTGGATGCTGATTGATTAAAACCGCATTCCAGCCGGTGTATATTCCACAAGTTACCACCGGCTTAAACTATGGCATTGAAATGCCTATTTACTCTGTTCCATCTCACTGCGCAATCCACTGTCTCATCAATCCAGCCAGGTAATTTATAAACTTGATCGCCACTATTAAAAGCATCTAGACATTATCTCCCATTTCTTTTAGACTAGCATTTGATTTTCAACAGCGGAGATTTGTATAAACCTTGCTGTCTGTCTCTCCGACATTTGCAACATTGTTTCAATATTGATGATTGAAGATCTCTAGCTGTCCCATGGTAATGAAAGTGTCGGGAGACCGGACGAGACAGAGAGGCAGGCAGCGTTTCTCAGCCAGTCGAAATGAAATTAATCAGCTGGCATCATTTTTATGGATATATACAAATAATTGTCAATAGAAACAGGTCAAACGAAACGAAATGCAGACCGTTTGCTGTCTTTCCAGCTTCAGTTTGAAGTGATTGTGTTAGCTGTGTTGTTGGCTAGCTCCTCTGAACAAACGTGTCCTGACGAGAGAGCACATTTTCTATGCCAGGCGAAATCATGCATAATTTGCTCATTGTTATGGATGTATCCAAATAAATGTCACTAGAAAACAGCTTAAACAAACGCAAATGCAGCTACTTTGCTGTTATTCTGGCTGCACAGTTTGACGTGACTGTAAGTTAGCCGTAGTTGTCTAGCTAGCAAGCAAGGGATAAGAACGTTGCCAGCCAGTATGGCAATGGAACATTTAGAACGAATGACTGGGTAGCGTCCATAGATACAGAACAAAAAGACTGAACGACTGGGTCGCATCTCTGGCAACCGAACCGATAGAACGAATGACCAGCCGGCTTGGGTAGCAACCCTAGATTTGTGTCAGGGCTATATCTTGTGGAAGGATGAAATAGTATTAATAAATTCATCAAAATGACAATTTTAATGAAAATATCAAATCAAATTTGATTTGCCACATGGGCCGAATACAACAGGTATAGACATTACCGTGAAATGCTTAGGCCTACTTACAGCCCTTAACCAACAATGCGAATATTATTGTCATTATTAATGCATAGATTTTTTAAATAAAAAAGTAAAATCAAACAACAACAACAAAAAAGTGTTGCGAAAAAAAGAGCAGAAGTAAAATAAAATAACAGTAGGGAGGCTATATACAGGGGGGTACCGGTGCAGAGTCAATGTGCGGGGCACCGGCTAGTTGAGGTAGTTGAGGTAATATGTACATGTGGGTAGAGTTAAAGTGACTATGCATAAATAATTAACAGAATAGCAGCAGCTATGGGGTGGGGGTGGGGGTGCAATTAGTCCGGGTAGCCATGATTAGCTGTTCAGGAGACTTATGGCTTGGGGGTAGAAGCTGTTGAGAAGCCTTTTGGACCTAGACTTGGCGCTCCGGTACCGCTTGCCGTGCGGTAGCAGAGAGAACAGTCTATGGCTAGGGTGGCTGGAGTCTGACAATTTTGAGGGCCTTCCTCTGATACCGCCTGGTATAGAGGTCCTGAATGGCAGGAAGCTTGGCCCCAGTGATGTACTGGGCCGTACGCACTACCCTCTGTAGTGGAGACCGAGCAGTTGCCATATGTCAATCATTATTTGAATACGTTGGTAACCTGTTGTATAAAAGTGATAATGCCCTCGAAGCCGGTGTTTGGAGGATATATTGGCACGGTTTGCCGGCTTCTCTGGCATTATCACTTAATTGCACCATGGCTAAAGCCATCAAACAGATATTCACACACTCTCACGTTTATCCTCTCCTGGATACTGATGGAGAAGACTGCTACCTCAGCAGATCAGGGCCTGTATCAGCTATACCTGCTCTCCTGATGAAAGTATGTCATATGGCATGCACATATTGTTAATGTGTCCATTTAATGGCAGATGTCTTAGTAATCAAGTATAATTTCATATAAGCCTACTTTAACCATTTGATATAAAAATAATTGACATGTTCTGCCAAGGATGATATAAAAGCTATTTTCAATTCAGTATCTGTATATCTGTAAATAATTAAAGGAACCATCGTGAGATTCAGCTGTATACACAGACCTCTGGCAAATGTCTTTGTAAACATTTTGACCAATAACACCTTCACCTAACCTTTTCCCCATAAATATTGAGCTAGATACTATATAATGTTGATGGACATATCCTTGGCAGTGTATTTTCTGTCTGTTTCTCTACAGCTGCATTGATGCCCTTAGAGGCTGAAGTTAGTAACTATGTTCTGTGTTTGTGCTCCAGGGACTTCCAGGGCCTCCCAGTACTGGGCCAGGTGTGTGCCCCATGGGGATGTCACTGTCTGGGGGGCCGGGTGAGTCATGCTCCCTGCCTGCCTGGCTGACTGCTGGGTCATATTCATTAGGCACCAAACGGGAGACTGGAACAGGGAGGGACTTTCTTGTCCAATAAAATTTTTTAACGTTTTCGTATTCCGTTGCAAAACGTTTTGCTACTGTGTGCCCTAATGAATACCATCCTGGACTCAGTTAGGGGAAGCACCAACTACAACCTCTGAACCAGAAAACCAGCAGGGCCGTCTCATAATGACCACCTCTGAACCAGAAAACCAGCAGGGCCGTCTCATAATGACCACCTCTGAACCAGAAAACCAGCAGGGCCGTCTCATAATGACCACCTCTGAACCAGAAAACCAGCAGGGCCGTCTCATAATGACCACCTCTGAACCAGAAAACCAGCAGGGCCGTCTCATAATGACCACCTCTGAACCAGAACTGGTTATGTTACTCTGCTACTCACCCCCTCTTAACATTCCATGGGTTCACTTTCTATTAAAACATCCATCCATCAAACCATTATTTAATCCTGACTGTAATCTTCTGTTTGTCTGAAATATGGAATTGGATACAGATCAATCATACCATACCACACCAAGTTTAAGCCTTTTCTGCAAGTGTTGCATTTCTTCTACCTTGTGTATGATCTTCTAATGTAATGAGCTTCCATGCAGAAAGCTCAAGGGTATAGAAGGCAATTCACTCCCAGCCTGGAGGTCTAGAGGAACTGTATGAGCCCTGCTGCCTGGGGAAATGACTGCCTATCAATCAGCTGAGAAGACCAGCAGGAGACACATCTGGAACACATTGGCGCTCTGGTGCCTTGGTGCTTTCCCTCCCAGAGAGAGGACAGCTTCCAATTAAGCAATTAAGAGATGAAGCCTGTGAAGGGAAACATGGCCTTTAGGTCTAATGCATGGAGCACTGGTGGAGCAGCCCTCCAGGCATCATCATGTGGCATGGTAATGATAATAATATAGTTAATTTGTATAGCTCTTTTCATTACAGCAAGAATCTCAAAGAGGCGCTAGGCCAGGCATGGGCAACTTTGATGGGGGTGGGGGCCACAAAATATCTGAACTCATCATACACCCCCCCAGAGAGAGAAACATTTTCAATTTTAGAGTTACATTTATGCAAATCTACACATTTTGCCATGGGGTGTAGAGAAAATGTTTTTGTTTTAAAGCTAGTTTGCTAAAATTCTACACGTTCTGCCATTGGGCGAAGAGAAGATGTTGCAATTTTATAACTAATTTCATGCACATTTTTACATTTTTGTGTTAATTCTGTGCAATTCTACACATTTCGCCATAGGGTGAAGAGAAATGTTTGCAGTTTTTAATATGATATCTGAGTAAGACTGACTAACTAAATCAGTGGGGGCCCCTCAGGCTCTAAATCGATCTCGGTTACTACAATTTTAGATAACTGGCCGCTAGACTAATTTACCAATCTAAAACATTTTAGCTGACATGAGCTAATTGAGTGACTATCAGTGACTGACATAACAAGAGAAAAACTGTTGATGCACAACCAAATTAAAAAATTGCACCTATTTTACTATTCTACCTCGCAAAATGAAGTTGATACCCTGACTGAGTTCCCTTTCAAGGGCCTTCAAAAGGGCCTGTTGCCCATCCCTGCTCTAGGCTATACACCACCACCCCGTCTTCCCTACCTAACCTTGGGTTTAACCCCGGCCGGGCCAGGGCGCCCTCCCTCCCCTCTGGCTCTGGTCTAATTGCTGCCTACATCAGATGCAGGTGAAACTGTAGTGTGTGCAAACCTGACTGTTTCTCAGTGGTGGTTGTCCTTTGTTGTGGCATTGGCCACATTGGCAACTGCTCTAGATTTAGGACCCTTCTGGTTGTACATCTGTGGTTGGGGGTTATTACATTATCTCTACTAGCTGTTGCATGTTCCCATTGTATAATTGCCAGCTAATAAATGAATGAAAATAGTTACAAATCATTTCAAAATGTGTGTAAATGTAGGGGAATTTCACACTGAAAATATCAAGCTGTTGATTGTTGATTTCAAGTGGGTTTTTTTGTGTTTCGATGATTCATTAAAATAAACCACATTTCTAAAATGCAGTGTGGGAGGTAATCTAGTATAAACCATTCCCAAGTTTCACCATTAAGAAAATGACAAAGCACTGTCAGAGAGGAATGTCAGACATGTTGTAGCTCACTCCTTCACACAGCTCAAGTTCTTCTGACTGTCTGGTTAATGCGGTCTAGTTAATGTTTTTCGCTGATTTGACTTCTGTGTTTGACGGCCTAATTTGAACAATGATCTCATTCTTGCCTGGTGGTTTCAGGAAAAGTCTGTGCTCCCTTCATTTCCAGTTGCAGCAGCAGCAGCAGACAGGGAGCCAGGGAGGTGGGGGAGCTCATTTCATTAGCTTACAATTCATATTGAATTTATTAATCCCATGCTGTTTTCTGAAGGCTGGAGGCTGATTAAGGAGAGAGAAAAAAATCCTCGATATAGACACCTTTCCTCCATCTGCTCACAATGTGTGTGTGAGAGAGAGAGGGAGAGCGAGAGAGAGAGAGAGAGAGAAGGAAGAGTGGGGGGCGGGAAAGAGAGGCGGAGAGGGAGCGAGGGAGTCTTACAACGAGGCTATGTGAAGACTGCAGCAGATGAAAGTGTGTCAGATCATTTACCAGTGGGGATACGCGACATCATCTTTTCTCTTGGCGGCAGCCCTGCAGAAAGTCAGCAGCACAACAAAGGGACGGCCACGGCTTTATTTGTGCCTCTAGAATGTTCCTGCACAGGTACTATGTGTACCAGCGCCCATACAAGTGGCCCCATTGCTTCAACTGCATGGGGAGTAGGGTGCTGCCATAACACAGAGCAGACTAGAGGCACACATGCACGCACACACAGAGGCTTCAGAGCTGTAAAACAAGTGATACCGCCAAACCACTTTATTCTCTCAAACTACAAAGAACCTGGCAGCCGTGGTTTTGACTCAACTGAAAGAGCAGAGCACTGCTCTCTCTGCCCAACTGCCTTTGAGTGACACAATCTGACACAGATCAAAAGAGGCCCTTTAGCCAGTAACTGGTGTCTGTGCCACACAGGCCCTTTACAAAGCAGCATTGTCGTGTTGGACATGGAGGGTTGAAGTAGTGAGTCTGGTCCTGTACAGCTCCACAATGTGTCCATCCCCTGTCCCCCTGAAAGGACATACCACAGGGAAGACAGCCAGACTTGCAATTATTCCCAGAAAGGCTAGCCATATTAGGTCTCTCACCAGAATTATGGTTTTCACTGGGTTCCCTTGTTGACCTGAGCAGTGGAGGCTCCTCTGAGGAGGAAGGCGGAGGGCCATCCTCCACAGTGAATTTAATAAAAATAAAAATGGTAAAACATATAAAAATATATCCCTTTTAGATAAAACTATACTAAATATAATCACGTCACCAAATAATTGATTAAAACACACTAGGTTTACAGTAGCCTCAACAGCACTCTGTAGAGTAGCACCATGGTGTAGCCGGAGGACAGCTAGCTTGCGTTCTCCTCTGGTTACATTGACTTCAATACAAACCTAGGAGGCTCATGGTTCTCACCCCTTCCATAGACTTACACAGTAATTATGACAACTTCCGGAGGACGTCCTCCAACCTATCAGAGCTCTTGCAGCATGAACTGACATGTTGTCCACCCAATCAAAGGATCAGAGAATGAATCTAGTACTGAAAGCATAAGCTACAGCTAGCTAGCACTGCAGTGCATAAAATGTGGTTAGTAGTTGACTCAAAGAGAGAGAAAGACAGTCGTTGAACAGTTTTGAACAATTTAATTTCTTCCAAAATTAAAGAAAAGCAAGAGAGAGCTAGAGAGAGATTATTATTTTAATTTTTATTTCAGTTTCGAATGATTGTAGCGGGTTACTATCTCGTTAGTTTTATTAGCTATGTTGACTATGATGTTACTTTAGCTAATATGGTGACAACGATGTAGGCTGTGTGTAGCGGTTATGAAATGGTTTGGCTTGGAAAGGTTTTTTCGCCTGGTCACATACAGCTGATGTGTTGTGCATTGAAGTCCACAAGCGAAGGGAAAAGTTGAGCGGAGGAGAGCGCATAGATGTGAGAAGGAATACAACGTGGCTGCTATGAAAGTGAACTGTGTTTACACGTGATCAGGGGTGTATTCATTCCGCCGATTCTGTTTAAAAACATTTCTTAAACGGAAGCAAATGGAACAAAACGGGAATAAACATACCTGCATTTGTCCAATAGAAACTCTTGTTTGCAACTGTTGGACTAATGATTACACCCTATATCAGCTAGATGCAAGCAAGAGTGTGCAAGGCGTTATTGAATGTGTCACTGTCTGTCCACGTGTCACTGTCTGTCACCTCACATTTGTCTCTCAACCTGTGTGCACCTACATTGTAAACTTTCATTCATAGGCTAGGTTGTAGCAACCTCATGATGGGTATAGGGAAAATGTGAGTATCATGTAGTAGCCTAAACCTATCACTGTTACATTGAACTGGGTAAATGGAATATGAATAACAGTCATCCAATATGCTGTAATAGAAGTAATGCCATGCTCATAAAAAATAAATTGTCCTCCCTCATCTTAAACGGCACTAACCACCACTGAACCTGAGCCACTAACAGGACATTAGGCTGATTGGGTGAAAAGGCTGTGTTTGACCCCTCAATCAGCAATGTGCCTTTGAAACAGCAAAGGATCTGCTTCCCCAACACTCTACAGCGCTCTCAGAACACAGTTGTATACAGGACACATATCGTATTGGCTTTTTTATTATCTTAATTCAGCTACTGACATAATGTGAATTGGTTCAAAAAGAGCCTCATATAGTGTTGACTAAATTCACCACATTACCACAGGCTTGATAGTATATTTGCTGGCTACATTAGGAGGCTATAAAATGTGCATATGGTTTTAGTATGCGTATAATTATGGCAGTTCTATTCATCTGTGAATTTACAAACCATGTGCATACCAGGCCATTGAACAATATAATAAACCTACATGCTCTGAAAATGGATCCCTCAAGGGCTGACTTGAAAACCATTGAAGAAGGGAAAAAAACAAATTAATACTTGAGTCCCGTGAGCTTTCATTTTTCAGATCAGACCTTTGTGCCTTTTCAAACATAATTTCTTAAATAAAAGCAGCAAAGGCTTGGCTGTCATCAGGACTTTTTATATTGTAATAACTTTGCAGTCAGGTCCAAGTATCATTGTGGGCAAATGGATGGTTGTTCTCATTGGTATCACAAGCTCTTCACAATTCATCATACTATATTGGGTGTATGAGCCATGTGTGCTTAGGCAAATGATGAATGAGGTGTGTGTGTGTGTGTGTGTGGGTGGGGGTTGGGACTAGAGGTGTGCTACTTTATTTGAACATGGTGTTGACCCTCTTGATAACTAAAGCCATTCGTCCAGTGCAGAACCAAAGACAGGGCTATTACCACTTAGCCTCTGTAAACAAGAGCTGTGTTGTTGAACTATAGACCTTCCATTCCTGCCCTGCCCTTGCCTTTAATACTAACTGTCTGCCCACACACGCATGCGCACAAGCACACACACACACACACTCGCGCACACACACACACACACACACACACACACACACACACACACGTGCTGATGCCTTGGCTCTCAGAACTGCTGTGTCTGTCTGGGGAGACATTTTCCTGGGTGGTCAATTTTATTGATTTACAGAAAGCTTTTTAAATTTGTCACGTGACTCTTCAGTAACGGCAATGTTAATCCTGTCTCGGGTTAAGATCACACTATTGACTCAAGAGGCTGGATCGTTTTTCTGCTGGATGCACACACACGTTCAGAGAACAACTTGGTCAACAAACAAAAATCTGGAATCTGGCTCCAATTCCAAACCAGTTCCAATGACATAAAATGTCCCTGTAATTCACATTCCATTACTTAGCCTTGCCTATAAATCCAGATTTGAATTCATGAAATTTTCAAATCAATATCAATTTGATAATAATTCACAATTGATTTCCAGCTGCTTTGACCACAATGAACGTCAAAGAATCCCATTATTATAACGCACTCAAGCTATTCAGGCTATTTACAGACCTCCAGATATCAGGCATTCCATTCACTCTGCACTGTTTAGCTCACACACAGTCACTCATTTATTGATCATTGCTCCAATATCCTGTTCCTCTTGTAGCTGTTCACTTGTCTTGTCTAACCACATGTTTTCATTAAATGCAGATCATGGCCTCACAGGCAAAACCTCAGATTAATTTTTTACTTTCTTTCCACAGCATTTAGTCAAAGAGCAGTAAGACTTTTTGACACATGGGGGTGTCCAGAGGTTGGAGAATGTAGCATTTTTCAAACAGCTGAAACAGCTTTTTCCTGCAATCTAGAGCCCTAATCATTATGCCTAATTCTATGTAAAAAATGTGTATATTTTTCTGCATAGGTTATCTTAGCATACCTCCTGTTCAATTGTCATTTAAATTAATGATGCACTTTGATTCTTTAATAACTTTTATGGCTTAGGAGTTTAGTACAACTGCCACACTGGTATATAGTATCATAACCCAAGAAATAAATCAATTTTAGTCAATTGTGTATCTATTTATTGTCATTTGAGTTTTGAAAATAATAATCTAAATGTATGTCAGTATTTGCATGCTAGGTGGCTAGTATTACACACTGAAAAAAATCAAGCTTCTTAAATGGTTCTTCCTCAGTTAAGGTTCCTTGGAGAACTCTTGCCCGATAAAGAACCTTTGAGTTAAGTCAGGGGTTCTTGACGTGGCATCTATGGTTCATCAGAATTCTAAAAGGTTATTGAAAGGGAAATACCTAGTCAGTTGTACAACTGAATGCGTTCAACTGAAATGTGTCTTCCGCATTAATCCCAACCCCTCTGAATCAGAGAGGTGCAGGGGGCTGCCTTAATCGACATACATGTCTTCGGCGCCCGGGGAACAGTGGATTAACTGGCCCACCAATGTATGTAAGCCTTCAGATGTGTCCCTTTCATAGTGCACAGTAAATTGGCCAGTGTTTTACTAGTGTCGATTTTTTTGTGTAACATTTCTAGTGTTGATTCAAGAGTTAAATTAACACTATAAAATGTAAAATGAACACTCCGTGGTGTAAAATAACCCCAGTATGCTACTCAAATATAAGTAACATACATTTTTCTAAACTATTCCAATAATTTCACCCGTTACTGAAATGGTTGTTCCAGTTTAGATGTTTAAGGTAGTCTCATATCTTAGTCTTCCCAACCCAGTCAGTCATTCTGAATGCAGGGGTAACAATTTACTTGACACCCAGCATTACAACACGTTATGACACAGTCATAACCATGTCATAATATGTCATAACACCTGACATAACTTGTCATAACCTGTCATAATATGGTCATAACACTGTCATGACACATATATTTAGACCTGTTGTGACATATATTGCGTTATTTTATGGCTGGTTATGACACCCACATAAGAGTGTCAAAACCCACAAAACCTACCACACAAGGCAAAACATTCCATTACACCATAGCCTACGTGTCAACAGTATGTTTATGTTATATAACATTTTCTAAAATTGACCATATTAAATTATCATTGTAATTACGCACACATTGATATCAGACATGCAACTACCCCAATGCTCTGTTTCCGATGACTGGGATGAATGCAGGAGCAGATTTCAGGAGCAAGAAAAGACGCCCTCTTTTTGACTGATGACTGATATAAGGGCATGTACGTGATAGGCCTATCTGATTTATAAGATTACATCTGCATAGCTTGCTATTTGGGGTTTTAGGCTGGGTTTCTGTATAGCACTTTGTGACATATGCTGATGTAAAAAGGGCTTTATAAATATTTTTGATTGATTGATGGTCATAATGCTTCCTGATAGTGTCATAAACTGTCTTTTCTTAGTCCAAGTAAAGTGACCCAGGATGGGTCAAATGCTTTATGACAGTGTCATAAAGTGTATTTTCTAGAAATTATTTAAAATGGGATTAAAAACAACATATAATCGATTCATTACAACAACAACAAAGGACTTAAGAAACAAACTTTCAAATGAAAGAAAACTTATTGGCAGGGAAAGAAGACATTTGAATAAATGTGGGTTTTGACACTTATGTAGGTGTCATAACCAGACATAAAATAATGCAATATATGTCACAACAGGTGTAAATTGTGCTAAATACTTTGCATCGATTTGGCTCCTCAGAATTCCATGCATTCATCACAATCAATCATCTAAAATGTATTAGCCTAATACATGTTTATACAAATGAAAGAGAAATGCTCAAGATCAATTGTATAAACATTTATTCAAAAATAAAAAATAAAAAGTGCTGTCACCTTTTTGGTTGAAATTATTGAGTAAAAGAGCTACTTCATCATGACCGAATGTATTAAATCATCTTGAACGCTTGGCAGCAAATTTGTTAATATAATTTATTCTCAGAGAGGCGCAACAATCATTGGGTCACAGTTCATGGCACGTGTGGCCTGGGCAACTCGTGAATTTTATTAGCGTCTCGCGTGCTTTATGTTACTACAGCATTACAATAGTGTTATAATAGTGTTACACTGTATCCCCACCTACACTGACACATTTGATTAGGTTAACGTTTTTAGGGCTTTGCTGTGATTGCGAGGACACACACCGTATGATGTAAATGTTGATGCAAGGAATGGATACATTTCTTTGTGTATGCACTAGGTGGTGCACTGTGAAAGTCGGTAAATTTAAACGTTTGATCATTAGTAACAGAATCTGGTTGCTCAGTAGCGCCTCTTGCTCTCGCCTAGCGGCAATACCCATCCGTTACAGTGTTATTACACCCCTCATGACCACAATGAGCCAATAGGCTTTTGGAGGCAGAGTTCTCCCTGTGGCCGCCATTAAAGAAAGGAATCCATGAATTCAAATGGAACTAGAAGGATCAGAGACAGAAATTATGGTTAAAATTACCGTAGAGATAGGCATATGCCAATTTCTGATTGGTTTTTAAGGATGTTATTCGTTTTTAGATCGATTTTGATGGTGATGGAGTAGAGTGACGTTTTTAGCAAAAACCGTTTTAAGCTAAGGGGGAGGGGGAGAGTTGCTTCTTTGCTCTCCTTTTCTTTTTGTTTTAAGAGCATTTTTCGGTCCGTTTAAATGTTTTACTTAATGTGTATTCAAGAGGTCGATAGAGAGGTTGTGGAGACGATATTTTAACTGCTTTTATTTTGGGGCGGACAATAGCATTCGAAGTGTTATTGAATAACATTCTCCAGCCAATTGTTTAAAAATAATTCTCGTTCATTACCTTATTATACATCTTGCAAAATACATTTGAACATCGGTCTTTATTTCCCCGGAAACTGAAATGATGGAATGTTCGATCTCGCTGTGAAAGGATGAGTTCTTGTTTTGTACCAAACGGGGCCAGCTTGGAGGATTGCCACTCCAATCTATTCTGTCTGGTAAGAGATTTAAAACTAAAGGAAAAGCAGCCATTTTTAACTAGCTGAAAAGAGCGAGCTAACGTTAGTAGCCACAGCAATGGAAAAGCAGGCAGGGCCTGCGGAGCACTGCAATTCAAACATCATGCACTAAGGCAATGTGTATTTGCATACTGTGAAGTTGTGCAAGATTAAAGAAGAATAGTGTTATCTGTCACTTGCAGCTGCATGCATGCTGTTTGCAATCATAAATGTTCAGTTTGATCATATTCAATGCATTCCAGCCCTGAGAGTCTTAGGCAATAAAAGTGCAACTAATGTAACGTGTGGTGATGATAAACATCTTAGCTACCTAGCTATCTATAGCAACGTTGAATACCATGCATGATTACATTTTTTGTCTAGTTGTTTACTTGGTTGAAGTAACGTTCTGTATCGTTATGCTTTTTATCGCATGCATTGTGCAGCATGTTTATGTGACCTAAAAATAAACCCAAGCAGTTGGCTAGCCTGCTAACTAGCTTGCAATGTTGTTCATTTGCACAAATACCAAACTAGCTAAATGGCAGAAACATTTGGCATTCGATCATGGAAAGTAAATGCTCGTGAACATTGGCTTCTAATTTAAACTTCCATGTTCTATCGTGTTGTTGTTGTCAGTGTGCGGGTGTAGTTGTGGAGATACATTGCTTGTTACGTTGTTTCTTTTAAGTAGCCAATGAAGAGTTTAGATACTGATAAATTGTAGCCTATTTGCGGGCTTACATACTTTTCCTTTGAAGTTGTCAAGTTTGCTTTCCAATCATTTGTTGTTTACATTCTTGGCTCGCGCACACCTAAAAGAGGCTGAAATATTAATAAACAATAATGTACTCTTGGATATTGTTAGTGCATTTAGAATGTACGTTAGTACTTACTTCCTGTCTAGCAAGTTTTCAAGTTGAATACATTTTT
Organism: Coregonus lavaretus; assembly: GCF_964263955.1. Lineage (NCBI taxonomy): Eukaryota > Metazoa > Chordata > Actinopteri > Salmoniformes > Salmonidae > Coregonus > Coregonus lavaretus. The sequence continues at coordinate 31,674,875 of NC_139997.1, forward strand.
CATGACATATTAATGCGATTCACTGTTTTGTTTTTTATCTGTGTATTTATTTGTGTGTTTTAGTTCTCATAGTGCTGATTGATACTGTTGCTAGTCAGTCGTAAAACAATTGAATTATATAGCTATCATAAATACACAACCAAAAGTACCTAATAGACTCAAGGAAAAAGCTCAGACGTCCCCTCTTGTCCTTTGCACTCCTACTACTAGCTAGACCAATCTAAGAACTTCTCAGTAGTGCACCAACTATAGGTTTCCAGCAATGCATAGTATTTTTCCTGTACAGTATGTACTGTATGACAGATGTGAACAATTCCCCTTCACGAAGGTTAAATAGATAAATATTGATGGACATGAATCGTCCTTTTCCAAAGCATTTGACAGTAGAGCTGAATGAACAGGACAGGCTAGTAGTGAATGACTGGTTGCTGTATTGCAATAGCAGGGAGATATTTTACTGCAGACTAAGATGAGCTCACACACTGAACAGACATTGTGGTTTTAGGCTGAAAGAATGCAGTGAACACAGCTTGGCACTTTTCCCACAACTAATAGTTCTCAGGAGTCTTATTGCAATTCTCGTTTGTCTTTGAAGTTAAGCGGCTTTTGCTTGCACATTTCTGGGTGGTGAAGTTTGTTTGTAGATTAGTTGGTATGTGTTTATAACACATTATTTTCATAAATCAATAGTCACGCCACAACGGCCCTGCTAGACTATGTCTCTTGTCAAGATAAGTTCTCAGCCTTGGGTAGAAGATTGTAATTGTAACACTCATCAAACTCATTTAGAGCCGGGCAGGATTAGAACAAAAACCAACACTGCAGCAGACAAATGTTGTGCTGATGGAAAGGCTGGACGAGACGAGAGAGCAGACCAAGTGGATTTGCATTTCTCCCGAGTTTTCCAAGATGCAAACAGACTAGTTTCATGTGTTGCAGCGGGACGGTGAGACCGTGACAGAGAGATGCTGGTAGTGGTGGTGGGGTGTCTCTCTGTCTGCTCAGGGATGGTTTGAGCAACTTCAACTGTTGCATGTCTCTGATTCAGAAAACTTTAATGTCCTTGAGGCAATTCATTTAGCAGCAGTCAAAGTACATAAAGACAAGATCACATATTAAAATGTAAAACACAACAACAGAAAAAAGCAACAGATATTTACTTGCTGCGATTCTCACAATTCTATATGTAATGCGATTTGATGTTCCAAACATCTTGCTCACTATATGTCTGCTGCAGAGAGAGCATGAGAAAACAAGTTTTGATCATTCAGGGCAATATATACAAAAGTGCTGAAAACATGCTGGCTCACTATTTAAAAAGATGATGGAGAACAAGCTTTATGATGAAAAATACTGGAGTTTTGCATCAGGTACAGCCAACTAGCGCTAGCTAATGCTACCTACAGTAGCAAAACACTTTTTACAAATCAATACTTGGAGTCAAATATTGATATAATATAGTCCAAAAATAATATTGCGATATGTAACTGTTTACAAAAAGTTGGCAGGATAGTGCAAAGGTTTGCATGTGCATTGGGAATGTCAGGAAGGGAAAGCAAGGGAAGGGAAGGCAGCTGTTGCACTTAGTGTGTTCCACAATGGGACCTGGAGCTCTGAGCTGTGAGAGGGAAGGTGAGCGAAGCTGAGCATCTGACGAAAGGAGGGGTCGTAACCCGCAAATCCCAAACAGATTTTACATCAACTTTCTGAGTCCGTCAAATGGCTTTGCCCTCAGATTCCCCTATAGCCGCTATGGTGGTTTGCCCTGATGGCCTCGGCATCTGAAAAGGGAAACTTAACTCGACCCTGGTTCTTGCACTACTGGTGGGAGGACATTTTGCATACACAGTTGCCTACATACCTGAGCATTATACTAACACTCAGCTAGTCGTGTCAGTTTGAAGGAAACACACAGGTTTCCCTGACACATTCAGACTGTAACTCAGATGTAGACTATATTTTTAAAATATTGATTGATTGATTGACCGCAGAAGGCACACAGACTCTTGCCGGCGCAATCTGCCTCTGGAAGATTGCCACATAGTATTTGCAGAGAATAGCCTAGTTTATGGATTGAAAGCTTGGACTTGATCTTTGACAGGGAGAGCGGCCATTCCACGGCTTTGAAAAGCCTAACATTGACAGAGAAAAACATAAAAACAATTCAGAGCTGTCATCAAAAGATTCAGAGCTGTCATCAAAAGAATGGATTGTGTGATGAAAATAAATTTCTGAAGAAGAATAAGTAAGACGGGCATATATGCAGGCTTACAGTCCAAGCACCACCCGTTTCAGAAACAGTCAGTTTCTATAATTGCGGAGGATCTGGTTTCACACTTAACAATTTTTTCCCTCCCTTTTATTTCCGTGCAGCACAGATGTTTCTCTGCAAGATGCAGGTGTCAGGTAGTTCCTCACACCACTATGTCTGCCATCGTGAGAGAGAGAGGGCTTGGTGGATGGAGTTTCTGAAACAGAAACTGCAGCAACAGTAGTAGTATACTGGTGAAAGGAATAATCTAAACTCAGCAAAAAAAAGAAACGTCCTCTCACTGTCAACTGTGTTTATTTTCAGCAAACAACATGTGTAAATATTTGTATGAACATAACAAGATTCAACAACTGAGACATAAACTGAACAAGTTCCACAGACATGTGACTAACAGAAATGGAATAATGTGACCCTGAACAAAGGGGGGGTCAAAATCAAAAGTAACAGCTGCATTAAGTACTGCAGTGCATCTCCTCCTCATGGACTGCACCAGATTTGTCAGTTCTTGCTGTGAGATGTTACCCCACTCTTCCACCAAGGCACCTGCAAGTTCCCGGACATTTCTGGGGGGAATGGCCCTAGCCCTCACCCTCCGATCCAACAGGTCCCAGATGTGCTCAATGGGATAGTGATCCGGGCTCTTCGCTGGCCATGGCAGAACACTGACATTCTTGTCTTGCAGGAAATCACACACAGAACGAGCAGTATGGCTGGTGGCATTGTCATGCTGGAAGGTCATGTCAGGATGAGCCTGCAGGAAGGGTACCACATGAGGGAGGAGGATGTCTTCCCTGTAACGCACAGCGTTGAGATTGCCTGCAATGACAACAAGCTCAGTGCGATGATGCTGTGACACACTGCCCCAGACCATGACGAACCCTCCACCTCCAAATCGATCCCGCTCCCGAGTACAGGCCTCGGTGTAACGCTCATTCCTTTGACGATAAACACAAATCCGACCATCACATCTGGTGAGACAAAACCGCGACTCGTCAGTGAAGAGCACTTTTTGCCAGTCCTGTCTGGTCCAGCGACGGTGGGTTTGTGCCCATAGGCGACGTTGTTGCTGGTGATGTCTGGTGAGGACCTGCCTTACAACAGGCCTACAAGCCCTCAGTCCAGCCTCTCTCAGCCTATTGCGAACAGTCTGAGCACTGATGGAGGGATTGTGCGTTCCTGGTGTTACTCGGGCAGTTGTTGTTGCCATCCTGTACCTCTCCCGCAGGTGTGATGTTCGGATGTACCGATCCTGTACAGGTGTTGTTACACGTGGTCTGCCACTGCGAGGACGATCAGCTGTCCGTCCTGTCTCCCTGTAGCGCTGTTTTAGGCGTCTCACAGTACGGACATTGCAATTTATTGCCCTGGCCACATCTGCAGTCCTCATGCCTCCTTGCAGCATGCCTAAGGCATGTTCACGCAGATGAGCAGGGACCCTGGGCATCTTTCTTTTGGTGTTTTTCAGAGTCAGTAGAAAGGCCTCTTTAGTGTCCTAAGTTTTCATAACTGTGTCCTTAATTGCCTACCATCTGTAAGCTGTTAGTGTCTTAACGACCGTTCCACAGGTGCATGTTCATTAATTGTTTATGGTTCATTGAACAAGCATGGGAAACAGTGTTTAAACCCTTTACAATGAAGATCTGTGAAGTTATTTGGATTTTTACGAATTATCTTTGAAAGACAGCGTCATGAGTTTAGTAGTACAGCAGCTCATACTTGATGTACCGGTAGGCTATAGGCCTATATGATAAATGAACATGGGCTTGTGAATAGTGTCTTGTCTGGAACAGCATTTGAATGCCCTTGAGCAAGATTCCTGATGTGAGATATTTGCTATGATGTTGCTTGATGAATTGGTAATGTGTGAAGAGGCTGGGAGTTGGTGTTCCTGCCAATCATAATAAATCCTAACAATGAAAAACATATGTAGGGACACGTGGGAAAGAGTAGTGTTGAGGAAAGTCTTTTTTATTTTATTTATAGTCATATCTTGTAAATTTTGATAGATTGTGTCACTAAACTCAACAGCCTGCTTCGCTTTCAATATTTGGTATAAATCTCTCTTAAAAAATAAATCTATATTTTTGTCGTTACAGTTGCTCATAGTAGTTACAATTGCTCATAGTAGTTACAGTTGCTCATCATATTCTAGTCAGATCATTGTAGCGTTTTGATATCTGTGGCGTTCTGACTGGCCACTGTGGCCAGCTTATGGCCTTCCTGGCTGCCATGTTATAATGGATAACTAACTTGTTGTTGTGGTCCAGCTTGGGTCCAGTTGACACCACAGAGCGCTCTGTTTTGACAACACCACCCCCCACCACAAATCTCCCAGCTTATCCCCGGCTAGGCTAAAGACTATTGCGCCGCTACCACAACCATGCTTAATCATTCGCTCACGCTCATAGTGTTTCAATTGATTGAAATGTACCTGCCAATTTCATTGTAATTGTCTATTTCTAACAAAGTCAAAGTGACAGTTTGTCAACTTGAACATATCGCCTGGCAGCGGAAAATAGCCCGCCTCAAGAATCTGTAGAAGGCCCAGTTCACGCAAATCAGTTGTGCTGCCAGGATAGATAGGAGGGCCAGCTCCATCAAGAGAAGTACTGTAAGGCAATATAGCAACATAGGTTGTGATGATAGTGTTGGTCTTTGCAGTCGTTCAGTGTATGACATGGGCACTGAGTGTAAGCCTAAGACACTGGAAGGCATGATGTATTCGGAGGTGGGTGGTGTGTGTGTGAGAGACAGTGTATAGCCTCAGTGTAGGACATGGACCCAGGAAGCGCTGACTGGTTGTACGTACGTAGGGCCTGCTGTCTGATGAGCCTCAGCCAGCCGCCAGGGGTAAGCAGGCAGCTGTAGCAGTGGAGCGTAATGTTCCTGCCTTAACACTTCATAACCCTGTAGTACCCTGTGCTGCTGCCAGTGATTTACAACCTATGAATTTCTCTGTGTTGTGTTCCCCCTCTCTGTAAAAGCCGGACAGCATTGGTTTATACAGAGCACACTCCCCAAAGCACTCATCATTAAAAAGGATTAAGGTGGTCAGAGCCCATTTACAAGCATTAGGGAGGTTTTTTTCTCAGAGCATTGAACATGTTGTTCATGTTGTTCATGTTGAGATTGAAAGCACCTGAAGCTAAAGTGCACACAATTGGAACAAAAACAAGGCAATGCTATTTTTTGCTGCTTCGCTCTTTAGAAATGTTTCTTTCTGTTTATATTGAAGCCTTTCCTCTAGGTCTCCTATCTATCTATCTATCTATCTATCTATCTATCTATCTATCTATCTATCTATCTATCTATCTATCTATCTATCTATCTATCTATCTATCTATCTATCTATCTATCTATCTATCTATCTATCTATCTATCTATCTATCTATCTATCTATCTATCTATCTATCTATCTATCTATCTATCTATCTATCTATCTATCTATCTATCTATCTATCTATCTAATCTATCCTCCACTCTACATCTTCCTTTATCTCTCTCCTTCCGATATCTCTCCTCTCTCTCCCCCCTCTATCTTGTTCTCTTCTTCCTCGATCTCTCTGTTTTCCCCTCTCCCTTTCCTCTCTTTGTTTTTCTCTTCCTGTGGCTGCCTGCCTGTGTGTCTCCTTGTCATATGTGTTTCTCCTGATGAGGTGGAGGCTCCATAAAGGATAATTAATGCTTGCTCTTTAAACGTTTAATGTAACACTAGAAAAGCCTGTCCTCTTTGGACCCCCCTTCAGGCCAATGGGGAGTAATTTTGACTTAACATTCTAACAGTCTAATAAATACACTGAGTATACCAAACATTAGGAACACCTTCCTAAAATTGAGTTGCACCCCCCTCTTTTGCCCTCAGAACAGCCTCAATTCGTCGGGGCATGGACTCTACAGGGTGTCGAAAGCGTTCCACATGGATGCTGGCCAATGTTGACTCTAATGCTTCCCACAGTTGTGTCAAGTTGGCTGGATGTCCCTTGGGTGTTGAGCCATTCTTGATACACACGGGAAACTGTTGAGCTTGAAAAAATCAGCAGCGTTGCAGTTCTTGACACAAACCGGTGCGCCTGGCACCTTCTACCATACCCTGTTCAAAGGCACTTAAATCTCTTGTCTTGCCCCTTCAACCTCTGAATGGCACACATACACAATCCATGTCTTAATTGTCTCAATCTACACTGATTGAAGTGGATTTAACAAGTGACATCAATAAGGGATCATAGCTTTCACCTGGTCAGTCTATGTCATGGAAAGAGCAAGTGTTCTTAATGTTTTGTATACTCCGTTTACATTTCATGTATGCTATTTGAAAATTAATACTTTGGTGTTTATTGGAAAAATAATACTTTGGTGTTTATGAAGGTCTTGGGTAACATTAGAATATGAAAAAATATTTTTAAACGCTAGCATTTTCATTAGTTTATGTTACCATTTTTTACATTAAAAAAAACATTTTTTGTCATTTAGCAGGCGCTCTTATCCAGAGCAACTTACAGTTAGTGAGTGCATACATTATTTAATTTTTCATACTGGCCCCCCCGTGGGCCAGTACCGTAGGCTATCTGTTGCCACGTGCTCACCTGTCTAATGCTTGGAAAAAGTGATATTTTGAAATAGAGCTCATCTCTTCAATTTTGATAGATGGTTTGGAAAACCTCAGAATCTGCTCTTTCTGATACTATATAGAAGCGTCTTACCTGCATGTGACAATGTAGGAGGATTTGAAAAAGTCACTTTTCCTCTTAAAACTGCTTATAACACATTCTGTTTGTGATATCGAAATTCTAACAACATGCAGTACGTGTGTTAAATAGACTTATTTAGGAAAAGGACAGAGGGGGGCAATTTCAAAATGATCCCCTTGGCCTTTCTAGTGTTCAAATATTTACCCACAGTTACCTGGCTCCTGTGGCTGTTGCAGTGGCTGACTCCCTCCCTCCCTCCCTCCCAGGCTGACCTGACTGGGATCAAATGGAAGCGGTACGTGTGGCAGGGCCCCACCTCTGCGCCCATCCTCTTCCCGGTGACCGAGGAGGACCCCATCCTGTGCAGCTTCAGCCGCTGCCTCAAGGCGGACGTGCTGAGCGTGTGGCGGCGGAGCCAGAGGCCCGGACGTAGGGAGCTCTGGCTCTTCTGGTGGGGGGACGACCCTAACTTCGCCGAGCTGATCCATCACGAACTTACAGGTGAGACTGAGGATAGAGGGAGTGGGCGCTCATACACACACACACACACACACACACGCTAACCGGAATAGAATACCTGCCATGGTCCAATAACTTCAAACAGCAGTACTAAGCCTGTGTGATGGCTTTGGCTTATATATATATTTTTAATTGTATTATACAGTGAGGGGAAAAAGTATTTGATCCCCTGCTGATTTTGTACGTTTGCCCACTGACAAAGACATGATCAGTCTATAATTTTAATGGTAGGTTTATTTGAACAGTGAGAGACAGAATAACAACAAAAAAATCCAGAAAAACGCATGTAAAAAATGTTATAAATTGATTTGCATTTTAATGAGGGAAATAAGTATTTGACCCCTCTGCAAAACATGACTTAGTACTTGGTGGCAAAACCCTTGTTGGCAATCACAGAGGTCAGACGTTTCTTGTAGTTGGCCACCAGGTTTGCACACATCTCAGGAAGGATTTTGTCCCACTCCTCTTTGCAGATCTTCTCCAAGTCATTAAGGTTTCGAGGCTCAAATCAAATCAAATCAAATTGTATTGGTCACATGCGCCGAATACAACAGGTGCAGACATTGCAGTGAAATGCTTACTTACAGCCCTTAACCAACAGTGCATTTATTTTAAACAAAAAAAGTAAGAATAAAACAACAACAACAAAAAAGTGTTGAGAAAAAAAGAGCAGAAGTAAAATAAAGTGACAGTAGGGAGGCTATATATACAGTAAAATAAAGTGACAGTAGGGAGGCTATATATACAGGGGGGTACCGTTGCAGAGTTGCAGGGGGGGTACCGTTGGCTGACCCATTTTCAATGCCCTGGCTGAGGGAAGGAGGTTCTCACCCAAGATTTGACGGTACATGGCCCCGTCCATCGTCCCTTTGATGCGGTGAAGTTGTCCTGTCCCCTTAGCAGAAAAACACCCCCAAAGCATAACGTTTCCACCTCCATGTTTGACGGTGGGATGGTGTTCTTGGGGTCATAGGCAGCATTCCTCCTCCTCCAAACACGGCGAGTTGAGTTGATGCCAAAGAGCTCCATTTTGGTCTCATCTGACCACAACACTTTCACCCAGTTCTCCTCTGAATCATTCAGATGTTCATTGGCAAACTTCAGACGGGCATGTACAGTATATGTGCTTTCTTGAGCAGGGGGACCTTGCGGGCGCTGCAGGATTTCAGTCCTTCACGGCGTAGTGTGTTACCAATTGTTTTCTTGGTGACTATGGTCCCAGCTGCCTTGAGATCATTGACAAGATCCTCCTGTGTAGTTCTAGGCTGATTCCTCACCGTTCTCATGATCATTGCAACTCCACGAGGTGAGATCTTGCATGGAGCCCCAGGCCGAGGGAGATTGACAGTTCCTTTGTGTTTCTTCCATTTGCGAATAATCGCACCAACTGTTGTCACCTTCTCACCAAGCTGCTTGGCGATGGTCTTGTAGCCCATTCCAGCCTTGTGTAGGTCTACAATCTTGTCCCTGACATCCTTGGAGAGCTCTTTGGTCTTGGCCATGGTGGAGAGTTTGGAATCTGATTGATTGATTGCTTCTGTGGACAGGTGTCTTTTATACAGGTAACAAACTGAGATTAGGAGCACTCCCTTTAAGAGTGTGCTCCTAATCTCAGCTCGTTACCTGTATAAAAGACACCTGGGAGCCAGAAATCTTTCTGATTGAGAGGGGGTCAAATACTTATTTCCCTCATTAAAATGCAAATCAATTTATTTTTGACATGCGTTTTTCTGGCTCTCACTGTTCAAATAAACCTACCATTAAAATTATAGACTGATCATTTCTTTGTCAGTGGGCAAACGTACAAAATCAGCAGGGGATCAAATACTTTGTATACATTGTATATATTTTTAGAGTTTATTAGTCACATACACAGGGTCACAGATGTAATTGCAGGATACAGTGATATTCTTAAGCTCTGAGCTCCAACAGTGCAGGTCAAAAAGAGAAGTGAATGAAACAATAATACAAATAATATTAATAATATATACATATTTACAACTGTAACAATTATAAATGTCCATTGGGGGGTGGGGGCAGGGTAAAATGTCTGTGGAGGGGAGTAGTATATCCCCGATGGAATGCCCTATAAGGGGAGCAGCAGGGGGGAAAGTGAGAGGTGAATGAAACAATGATAAATATAAGACTGAAGAATACAGTCCCAGCAAAGGCCCTCTCAGACCATGTTTCAGATTGCCTTTGCTGCTCACAAGAGATAAATGAGGGATTCATGTTTCTTTCAATTAACCTTTTTACGCATTCATCTAAGGTTACAGAGCTGGTTAAATGGGTGATTATTGTAAAAGACTGTGAAAAGGAGCCTCTTGAGTGCTGCAGACCTCAGAGCAATACCTAAGCCTGTGGTGATAATGATGATAGTTAATGTGCTGGTGTCAGAATGGTGTAGGTGGATGATAGGAATCAGGCGCAGGAAACCAGGAGGACGTCAACAGAACTTTACTAAGTCCAAACACAAGTATAAGTCGCCAACCCAACCGGGTGGCGCGAACAATTACGCACGAAATACACAGTGCGAGAAAACAAGGAAAAGCGCACACAGTGCGAGCTCTCGTAATACAACACAACGAGAGAACAAACTCGAAGAGGCAGGCTGACATAAACAATCACGCATAACACCTGACCCAAACAAACAAACTAAATAAGGGGAACAATCAAGACACAAATAAGGGACAGGTGTTATGAACAGACAAAACCAAAAGAACAAGAAACATCGAACGGTGGCAGCTAGTACTCCGGAGACGACGACCGCCGAAGTCCGCCCGAACAAGGAAGAGGAGCAGCCTCGGCCGAAACCGTGACAGCTGGTTGTATAATGTAAAATATTACAAGGTTCAGGACAGGGGTTGATTGTCAGGCTGACTGACGCTGTGAGCTCTGGGGAGATCAATTCACTGTAAGTGAGAGCTTAGAAGGTGATAGCGTTAACCAGTTAGCTCCCTTAGTTTCCCCCTCATCCCATAAATGACAAGCAGCCAGCCTGGCTGAGAACAGCCTTCACCTGCAGGTCAACTCCCACTGTTTGGAGCAAACACCATTTTTTTCTGTGTGTGTGTGCGCGCACTGTGAGCCTTATCATGGCATCTAAGCACCTTCCGCCCTCCAGCACACGATAAAGCAGCGCCCTGCACTTCGTGTCGCCGAGGCTATATAAGAAAGCTTATCGCATCTTCCCATTTAAAAAAGAGGATAGAAAAGAGGGGAAGAGAAATGGAGCTCCTCCTCCTCCTCATGACTTCTGTGAAAAATTGAGTATGCAGGAGCAACGATGCAGAAACAAGCCTAACACATCATGGAGGTCTGGCCTGGTGCGCTGTCTTCTCTTTTTTCCCTCCCTCCATCCTCGCATCATTTATTTTTTTCTGCAGCAGCAGTGGAGGATGGACGGAGACCATCTTTATTCATGCTCTCTGGCGGGGAGATTGAACTCCTAAGTCTGAGCCGTGACACACACACCTACACACACACATAGCCGGCCCGTGGCCCTCCTTCATTATGACACGTTGTGCCTGAAGTGGGTTGGAAGTGGAAGCTAAAAGGCGTGATGGCAGCCAATCCAGCCCTGGTGGGCCCCGGTAATAACCTGCAGGGCTGGAGGATTAAATGGACTGTGTGTGTGTGTGTGGACAGTGGTGGTATGATGCATTGGAGCCTCTCCTGGGCGTGAAGGTGTGAAGCAACACACAGAAAATGGTGACAACGTGTGTGTTTTAGTAGCAGTGATCGGGCTGGCCGATCCATCGGCAGTCATCTGGAATGCCACCACCAGCCATTGTCAGCTGCTTAACACCTTGCCCTTTTCCCTCTGTGCAAGTGGCTGATGGGTTTGACCTTTCGCTCAGTCAAACCGTCCAAGTCAAATTGGGGTAATCCCTGGAAATGTTAAGCACTTTTTTGTTTGTCATTTTTTTACCCCCCCTTATTGCAATGTTGGTGGTAAACATGAAAATCTGTTATATTCTTTCATGTCGGCAGCAGAAATGGCGGCGGCTCCTTTTCCCCTTCCACACTCATTAGATTAACGGCCTGTGAAAGTCTTTTAATTTTGAGCAAGTGCCATTTCTGTGTAAACCAGTGGGCCAGTAATCCCTTCGAGAGAGAGAGAGAGATATCTTTTAACGGCTGACACTTAATCACCATTCAAGGAGCACAGAGAGAGAGGGCAGTGGGGTAGGGGAGTGGGGGGTAGGTGGTGGGGTTAGGGGAACAGACTGCTAGCTAGGCCCTGCACTATTCTCCCCGTGTCGGAGAGGGACAAATTACCCTGTTCTTTATCAGAACATTTGAGAAAACCAATTCTAATCTTCCTCTGGCCATGCACAGAAAATATTCCAAGCAAGCGAACGGCAGCGATTGCTAAATTAAACGGCTTGCATAGTGTTTTTATTCTCATGCAAATCCCCCACCCCCCACCCCCCCCCCCCACACACAACCCCCCCGCTCGCCCCCAGAAGCCGGTGGTGGAGTCTCTCTCCTATCCAGGGGCATCCTCCACAGATAAATGCCAGCAGGGTTTTTTCCCGCCCTCAAAGAACGACTGATCTTTTTTGCATAGAAATTAGGACCAGAGGTCTGTCTGTCTGGGAGGGTAATTGTTTGGTGGTGAATTTCTCCCTGGTTCCTGGGCCTGCCACTCGTGTGCCCCCTCTCCCTCCCTCTTTCTCTCCTCCATCCCTCCCTCCTGCTCTGCCAGGCCCCAGTGGGCCTGCCTCGTATGGCAGTCTCTCTCTCTCTGTCGCGTTGTCTTTTTGTCCGTCTTTCCCTCCCTCTCTCTCCCCTGGGCATTACCAGCCCTCCCTACCTGTTCCCTCCCTCCGCTCCAGCCTCCACACAGCTGCAGGTGACTCCAAGGCTGCAGGCTGCAGGCTGCAGGCTCCACTTTGCAATCATGGCTCCCATCCAGTCAGTGTGTTTCCCCGTCTTTCTGATGAAATTGAAAAAGTTTCCCAAGCAGATGAAGCCCAGAAAACTTTTTGTAGTGTAAAAAGACCTAGATTGAAATCTCTTTCCCAAGCGACCGCTGTAGGTAGTGTGTGGGACACATCCCAAGCATTTCGCTACACCCGCAATATATAATATAATATAATAATATAATATGCCATTTAGCAGACGCTTTTATCCAAAGCGACTTAGCAATAACATCTGCTAAACACGTGTATGTGACCAATACATTTGATTTGATTTTGATTTGTGGTACAGTGTAAATACAATGGCTCTCTGACACCCCATGTCCCTGCAAGAAGTACCTTCATTACCTTAATACCGGAAAACAGCATGTTGTTCTGTTAGCCAAATTGAAAACTAAAGGCTTTTAAAGTGTCCACCCAATTGTGAATCTTTGCAATAATCAAGTGTGCAACATTATGTGCAATATGGTTTAGATGAGAAGCTCCTGTATAGTTTGAATTGCTATCCTTATTTTGTTTGTCTATATACTATGGTATTTACGGTATGCTAATAGCTGTACACACACGAAGCAGGAATGTGGCTTTGGCCACACCACATCCAAGGCTAATGTAAGGATATTGTAAACATAAAATGTGCAAATCGGATGTTGAAGGGAGATAGATCTTACTACACATTTTACTCATGTAAAACAGCCTAATATGAGCTTTCTGTGTGGAGGTTTAAAGGGAAAGGAAGAGAGTTGTCTGTTGTGCAGAGCAGGATCTCTTATCAGCCCAGTCATCTCCATTGTGCTCCCTGGGGCGCCACAACTGAGCAGCACACGCATTCAGTTATTACTGCATGTTGGGTCAGATCTCTAGAGAGGAGGGAGGGAGGGAGGAAAGTGCACTTGTCTTTCATTGGTCCCTCTGCTGTTTAACGGACGGACAACCACGTTGTTTTGGATGTTTGTAGGGACTGAGGGGAAGGAGATGGGCTTAATTTAGCTTCGCTCTCGAAGGCTTTATTTTAGTATGGATGTGTGTGGCACTAACAATCTGCTGGCATAGCTCTGCTCTTGTTAGTTTTTGTTGGCTCTGCCAAAGTCTTTGGACATTTCCTGCCCATTCTTTACTATTCAGAACAGCTCTGATGTGCACCTCTCAGTGCAGCGCCAAGCTCCCAAGGGCATATTTCAGTACCCTGGAGGGGCAGAGCAAGCCAAAGTTTTCACTTTGTCTGCAGGTCAGGTCTTTGTTTCTCTTCCTTGCCCTGACTCCTGTGAAGATGGCTGCCCCTCAGATTGAATGAGGCATCTGGTGAAAATACATCCATCTCTTAGATCTGTGGGAAAGACAAAAACATTATATGCAGATATTGTTGTTTTTGTCAGCCTCTTTCCTACCGACTCAAAAATATCTCAAGGAGCACATCTTGATTGTGCCAGTTGCTCAAGGACGTATGATTTCAAACAATTTATATGCTGCGGACCTAGTTTACTGTGTGTTCTTTTTTACTGTCTTTTTCTCCTTATGAAAAATGACAATCACCGGTGAAGTGTTTTGATTTGAGTGGGAAAAACTGAAATGGGCTTGACATGCACACACACACATACACACACACACACACACATACATACGACGTGAATGTAACAAGCTGAGAGAGCTTTCGGTTGACGTTCTTGCTTCACATTTCAAAAGTACCGCAAATGTCATAGTAGCCACTAGCCAGGAGGCTAAGCATTGCAAACTATTCAACTAGCTAGCTACCTACTAGCTAATGTTAAGCAAGCAACTCTTCATGCGTGACTGTAAGTCCAAAGAGTCTGCTAAATGGCATATTATATTATTATATTATATTACACTCTTAATTATTGCAACAAAACAATAATACACTCTTGGATAATGCAACAATTCACAAGCATATCCAGACAATTACAGGGTTTAGTTTCTCATCTGTACATTACATTTTAGCTTCTAGACTGATGTTCAACCTTCCCAAGATCTCTCATGTCACCCCGCTCCTCCGCACACTCCACTGGCTTCCAGTTGAAGCTTGCATCTACTACTAAACCATGGTGCTTGCCTACGGAGCTGTGAGGGGAACGGCACCTTCTTACCTTCAGGCTCTGATCAGACCCTACACCCAAATGAGTGCACTACGTTCATCCACCTCTGGCCTGCTAGCCCCCCTACCTCTACGGAAGCACAGTTCCCGCTCAGCCCAGTCAAAGCTATTCGCTGCTCTGGCACCCCAATGGTGGAACAAGCTCCCCCACGACGCCAGGACAGCGGAGTCACTGACCACCTTCCGGAGACACTTGAAACCCTACCTCTTTAAGGAATACCTGGAATAGTATAACAGTAATCCTTCTACCCCCCCCCCATGGAAAAAAAAGGGGAGTGGTTGTCCCATTGGCTATCCTAAGTTGAATGCACCAATTTGTAAGTCGCTCTGGATAAGAGCGTCTGCTAAATGACTTAAATGTAAAAAGACAAAAGCACAGAGTTACTGCTAGCTAAAGCTAACAATGTGTCTTCATCAAGTAACGTTAGCCTATCAAAAATGAACGATTACCCATCTAATATGAATATAAAATTGCAGTGGGTCTACCATACAACATTACAACAACCCATGCTTCATATTTATCAATATCATGCAAATCATTAGCCTACATGTGGTAAAAGCAAATTGCGACTGAAAACTTGGATATAATTCACCAGGGAGTTGAGATGTTGAGCTGTTTTATATAAAAGCCCATTCCCGCCACCCAAAAATAACATGCATATAGATCATACATATAGGTTATGTTTCTTCATTTTGGCATTGTGTGGCGATTTCCATCTATCCACGTCACAGAGATCCGCACAGCAGGGCCGCCGACAAACGTGTGGTGAGCTGGCATTTGCCTAAGCACACGAGGGACAAAGTACTATTGTTTAGACTGATTCGCCTCATGATTTGTTTGTTAGGATTTTAATGTTTTCATCCTCCCTAGGGCCAGGGGTTTTTCCAGGATAATATATTTTTTTAACCATATGACCTGATTAGAAAGATCTGGTCACATCATAGCCCATATATAACCGTTTTTTACAAATTATTTATTACTGTCATACCCAGAGTTTTACCTTGTTAGGTTAGCCTACCAGATCAGGAAAAACTCTGGGACCTTTGGTGCCATCTCTGAAATCACAGCACAATGTTACAAATGAAAAAAACATATTATATTTGTATGATCTACTATCTCAAAATGTTGACTTACATATCTCAACATTTTGAGCTAGTATCGGCAGCTACTGCGACAATTTCAGAATGTAACAGGCTGTTAATGCAATTTCAGGTAAAACAATTTCAGCTGTTTCAAAAACATTGCTCTGCTTTTACCATTTATACTGTAGGAGTGTTGAGCTCAACGAGACAATTCTGTTTACGCTGACGTGCTCGGAGGGGGACAACTGTCGGGCGAGTATCGTGTGCGACACAACAGTATTTCCCTTTGCTATCATGAATGTGAAAACGGTCTAAGACTTCACTTGACAAGTGCAACTGCCTTCATAGTGTCAGTTTTCCTCCCTCTGGATATAATTGATAAACATTACATGATTAAGTGAGATGGAGTAGTTCAAGCTTATCTCAACGCATATCCGAAAGGCTTTCTATTGTTATCTGGCCACACCTGAGGAAAAACATGTATGTTTGCCCACCCAGATGTTCTGCATACAATTTGAACACAACCAAGCTGTAGCCGCTCTCAATTACGCTAAGCTTGCTTGAGGTTGTTTGGATTAAGGTTGGTTGTGGTTGCAGCAGAACTGTAGCGGCAGGGCTGTTGATGTGGATCTAAGATCATTGGTGAGCAATATTCCCTATTAACCCAGGCTAAAGATTCTGAGCGCTTCGGTTTGACCCTGTTCTCTGTGTCAGCCGTGAAAGGCTTCTGAGATGAGTAAACGGATAAATCTACTCGACTGGCTTGTAGTTGACTTTTCAGATAGAGAGAGAGAATCGGGGGGGTTGATGCCTTTTGTGCTTTGGGATCCATTTTCCAGGGCTAATCTCCTGAATGTGACCCCCTCCCCTTCCCTCCCTGTTCTCTGATGGCTGGCTGGGGGGCTGTGGGCCTGGCGCAGTGCAATGCAGATGAGGATGGGGACTGGGAGGGACGCGGCCACAGGGCTCTACAGTGCGACCATTTTACTTGCATATGCGCCAAAATATTTTAATTTTAATTTAGGAGCACTAGTGTGCCTAGAAAAAGTAAATGTCTTTGTGTGCGCCAAAATTGTTCAATTTAGGCGCACATGTGCTCCTTTCCCCTCACTCTGCTCAGGAAATGTTCATTCATTAGTAAGAGAGACTTTGTGGAGCTGAGCAGCACCACCACTGGTCCATCTCTCTTGGCTGCTTGTGGATGGATGTGAAGAGTGGGAAGGAGAGAAGGAGGGGGTGAAGCGAGACAGAGAAAGAGGGAGGAAAAGCTCCTCTGCCTAGCCTGGAAGGAATAATCCCCTGGAGGCCTATGGATCACAAGACATTAATCTGGGTGTTAAATGAGCTACTGACTGCAGCTTTAATTACGAGAGCATAGAGACCTGTGGCTGGAGGGACTGACCACCTCCAAAACCATGCCCTCTTACATTAATCTCTTAGCACCAACAAACACTGCTGGAATGGGCCCACAAACACCTGTGTATGTGTGTGTGTGTGTGTGTGTGTGTACACGTGCACATGTGTGTGGGGGCTGTATCTCTGCAGTATATTTACATTTACATTTTACATTTTTGTCATTTATCAGACGCTCTTAACCAGAGCGACTTACAGTTAGTGCATTCATCTTAAGATAGCTAAGTGGGACAACCACATATCACAGGCATAGAAAGTACATTTAAGTACATACAATAACGTAGCTATCAGTAGAGTCAAAGCTAGAAGGGGGGGGCGGGGTGCCAGGACAGAGAAGAGCTTGGACTGGGCTGACTGGGAGCTGCCCTCCTGTAGGGGTGGGAGGGCCAAGAGACCTGAGGTGGCAGAACGGAGTGCTCGGGGTGGGGTGTAGGGTTTGAGCATAGCCTGAAGGTAGGGAGGGGCAGTTCCTCTTGCTGTTCTGTAGGTAAGCACCATGGTCTTGTAGTGTATGCGAGCTTAGACTGGAAGCCAGTGGAGTGTGCTGAGGAGCGGGGTGACATGAGAGAACATGGGAAGGTTGAAAACCAGGCGGGCTGCAGCGTTCTGGATAAGTTGTAGGGGTTTGATGGCACAAGCGGGGAGCCTATCCAACAGCGAGTTGCAGTAGTCCAGACGGGAGAGGACAAGTGCCTGGATTAGGATCTGCGCCGCCTCCTGTGTTAGGTAGGGTTGTGCTCTGCGGATGTTGTAGAGCATGAACCTGCAGGAGCAGGTCACTGTTTTGATGTTTGCAGAGAATGACAGGGTGTTGTCCAGGGTCACTCTAAGGTTCTTTGCACTCTGGGAGGGCAACACTGTGGAGTTGTCAACCGTGATGGAGAGGTCTCTGGGAGGAAGAGCAGATCCGTCTTGTCGAAGTTGAGCTTGAGGTGGTGGGCCAACCTCCAAGTTGAGATACCTGCCAGGCATGCAGAGATGCGTGTCGCCACCTGGGTGTCAGAAGGGGGGAAGGAGAAAAGTAGTTGAGTGCCTGGCAGGTATCCGCATAGCAATGATAGGAGAGGCCATGTGAGGATATGACGGAGCCGAGTGACTTGGTGTATAGAGAGAAGAGGAGAGGGCCTAGAACCAAGCCCTGGGGGACACCAGTAGTGAGAGTATGTGGTGCAGACACAGATCCTCCACGTCACCTGGTAGGAGCAGCCTGCTAGGTAGGATGCAATCCAAGACTGTGCAGAGCTTGAGATGCCCAGCCCTGACAGGGTGGAGAGGAGGATCTGATGGTTCACAGTGTAGAAGGCAGCGTATAGATCTAGGAGGATAAGAACCAAGGAGAGAGTCAGCTTTGGCAGTGCGGAGAGCCTCCGTGACACAGAGAAGAGCAGTCTCGGTTGAGTGATCCATCTTGAAACCTGACTTGTTAGGGTCAAGAAGATCGTTCTGAGAGAAATAACGAGAAAGTTGATCAGAGACAGCACACTCAAGTGTTTTGGAAAGAGAAGAAAGAAGGGATACAGGTCTATAGAGGGGACGGAGCAAGTGGTCAGGGATGAGTTGATGAGGGAAGTGAGGAATGGGAGAAGGTCTCCAGAGATGGTCTGGAGAAGGGAGGAGGGGTTGGGGTCGATCGGGCAGGTTGTCGGGCGGCCAGACCTCACTAGTCACAGGATGGTAGAAAGTGGCTTTAGCAGCGGATACAGAGGAAGAGAAGGTAGAGAGGAGGGAGTGAAAGGATGATAGGTCCTCCGGAAGTTTAGATTTCCTAAATTTTTGCACAGCTGCCCGCAGCCCTGTTCCGTATATATGTGTCTTGTGTCATCAGGCTCTTGGAGAGATCTCACACACACACACACTGGTGTCAGGGGAGGTGTGTGCAGGTGGTCGGTAGGGCTGTGACGCTACCAGTAACTATTTGTTCCTTTAAAAATCTGCTGTATGTAAAATATTGTGTAGTATAGCTTGGAAAATAAATTTGACTCTGAATGACAACATAATGAGGTTTGTTTCTAACATTAGGGCTGTTTCCTAAAGAAGTTCAATCCGCTTCGTGTTTTGTTACCTTGCCACGATAGTAACGAGTATCGCGATACTGGTATCGTCCTTGCCCTAGTGGTCAGTGCAGTGTGAGTGGAGTGTGTGATTTGGGAGCTTCTTCTGAGAGGTCTCTGCTGTGTAGTGTGGTCCTGTCTATGCCTGTGGAAGATCTCTGCCTGCTAGGTCAGCTCATCTGGGCCCCCTCCGCCAAACGGGAAAGGGAGGGACACATAAACCTGAGTCTGAGCCAGGCTACTGTGTTTCTGTCTCTCTCTCTCTCTCTCTCTCTCTCTCTCTCTCTCTCTCTCTCTCTCTCTCTCTTTCTCCCTTGCTCTCTGGTCTTTCTCTCTCTCTCTCTCTGATCTCTCTCTCTCTTGCCGGCCAACCACACGCAAGCTAGCAACCTCCCACCTCACACAACAGCCAGTTAACAGGCTGGAATTAAGAGCCATGGAGTTAATTGGCGGTGCATTGACCTATTAGCTGCTAATCTGACCGGGACTGCTCCTCTTATTTTGATATGGAGAGAAATTACACACACTGAAAACAATGTTGATTTGTTTGGGTGAAAATGCTTATTAGTTTAATTCGACAGTCTGTATTTCAAATGAGAAGATAAGTGGAAGAGGCACTTTCCACATTGAGTGGAATGTTATAAGGGGTCGCCATTCAACATGTAGGTTACTTGCTGCAGAAAGAAGGAGACAGGCCGTCTTTTGACCCTCCTTTGTCAGGGAAGAATGCTTTCTAATGGGTTGCTGTAAGGACTGTGGAAACTGTGTGTAAAAGTACCACACTCCTTCCAGGTCAGTCAGTGGAAACAGGTTGCCCCCTCCCTGGCTCTTATTGTGTCGGCTGCTTGCCTGCCTGCTGGGTGTAGTCTTGAGACAATTCAAACGTTTCCTCTCCTGTGATAGCTTGCTAGCTGCAGCTCTCTCCCTCTCTTTTTCTGCCCTACGGCACTGCTACACCCCTCCCTCACTCCTTTTTCCCTCCTTCCTTCCTTCCTTCCTTCCCTCCCTCCCTCCCTCCCTCCCTCCCTCCCTCCCTCTGAGGATGGACTGGCTGTCATTCACTCTCCTCTCATGGCCACATCCACTTCCCAGGTTGTTGTTGAAATTCTAGTTTTAGTGTTGTTTCTATGTGTGTTTTTGTTGGTTACGTTTGTGACTTACATTAATAGTAGGTTTGGTCTGTGCACCTCTTTGTTTGTGTGTTTGTCTCTGACTGACTCCAGAGAGAGTATTGCTCCTGTTCTCTTGGCTGTGGTGGACTATGAGAGACATAAGGTCGTTAGGAACGCTTGATGCAAACCAGATGCCTGTTTGCTCCCCTTCAGCGCTAGAGGAAAAGACTAGAGAGGGGGGAGAGAGGGGGAGGGAGAGAGAGGCAGATGTGATCCTGACAGAGTAAAGCAGATGTGATATCTGTTTATGTAAATTAAGGTTTAGAGGTTTCCCGTCATTTACGCAGGGGCTATTTTCTTATTTTGTACAAAAACTGGATCGAGAAAAGGAATGCAAATTGGCCACAGAAGAAATAGCAACTTAGCTTTCTGTTCTTCGTCAGCCTCTTGCTGTTTGTTTGATAGGTATTTCTCCCCTCTCTCCTCCTACTCCTACTCACTCTAACCCCATATGTGTTATTAGTAACAGTGAGTGGGGATCTGTCTATATTCAGTCAGGCCAGAATGGCTTTGGAATGGGATGAATCCCATGTTTTTTTCTATAATCTGCTGGTGTTGTCAAGAACTAGCTGGCCAGGCTGGCTGGCTGCTTACTTATTGTCATGAAATTGTGACCTGCGTGTCAGAGGAGGGCCGGTCGGCCGAGGCCTCAATGTTAAATCCTTCTTAACAAACAGACGTAGAGAACAACGGCTCCCGCCAGCCTGCTGCACAGAATACCAGGGCAGCATTCAGCAGGGAACAACGTTGTGGAACGTTCAGATAAGAATATACCTCTCTGACATGTACAATAAGGAATCACGTCCGCATTATTTTTGCAACGTTTGTCTTGTGAACGTAGCCCTGTCAGCACAGTTTCCCTGTGTACAACGTTGGCTTATTTCACGGCCATCTCCTCGTTTTAGCTTGAAATAGTAGCTGGAGGGATGCCTGAGTTCCTCCTCCTAAAGTTTCTGTTGTTTCCTCTAAAGTGTTTCAAAGACAAGACATGTCAGTGTAAATTAAAGTATAGTGGCTATCTCTCTCTCTGAAGAAAATGTGGGTTAGGTTATATGACAGATCCATAAAATGTAGGGTCTAAACACACACTTTTTGCTGGAAACCCACTCCTCTCAGCGCACAGCTTAGGGTTTTTTGGCTGAATCTGAGATAGGTTGGAAGCTGGCTCACAGTGTCCAGAGGGGCTAAGGAAAAGCATCTGAAAGAGGGGTAAAGGGGAGTTGAGATATGGGTGATGTTTTCTAGTGGATGGGAGCAGGGTAGACTAGAGATATGAAGAACAAGGTCAAGCTCTCTCCAGGGTGGATGGACAGCTTTTTTCTTTTAGCATTGGTCAACAGAGTTAAAATGTCAGGCCTTTTTAAGTTTCTCTGGCGGCTGTTTACAAGTGCTCCTGTGAAATGTAGCCGGCCCTCTACTTAAAGCCCTGAAAAATATATGAGCCCAGATCCTCTTAAACAAGCTGTTCAGCACTCGCCGCTCTGCTTTGCCAAGGGCAATAGGGCTTCTTTTACTGTTGCTATGGGGGGCAAAGAAATCACAGTTGAATTTCCTCTTTCAGAGGCAGAAAGACATAATCATTGATGTACCTTTATGTCTGTGTAGACCTTCTCCTCACCTAACTAAACTAATCTCTGTCTCCACAATGTAGGCCTAACACATTTTAATTGACCTGAAGTTTATAGCTGCACAGTTTGGTAGCTAGCTCAGAACTGAGTTTCGCAACAATAAGGAACAACGTCTTGTCAAATAAGATACAGGGGATCATGTCTCGTGGTCACATATCTGGTGTTTATTTCTCTGTGCTGCACAGTGCTGCACACAGGGACAAAGAGGTTTGCTGGAGACATGTTTGAAAGGAGCTTAAGTGCTCTAAGATGCCTATGGTCACTGTCAAAACGCCACAAACAGGTCCGGGACCAGGATAGGGAAACTGTGCTGTCTTGTGTGGTATTCTATGCAGGAGAAGGCAGGAGCCCTTGTTCTCTAAGGCATCACGTGACAATGACCATAGGAGTTGACCAGACAGCACAAACAGATCAGAGACCTATCTATCTATCTATCTATCTATCTATCTATCTATCTATCTGTCTGTCTGTCTGTCTGTCTGTCTGTCTGTCTGTCTGTCTGTCTGTCTGTCTGTCTGTCTGTCTGTCTGTCTGTCTGTCTGTCTGTCTGTCTGTCTGTCTGTCTGTCTGTCTGTCTGTCTGTCTGTCTGTCTGTCTGTCTGTCTGTCTGTCTGTCTGTCTGTCTGTCTGTCTGTCTGTCTGTCTGTCTGTCTGTCCGTCCGTCCGTCCGTCCGTCCGTCTGTCTGTTTCGTTAACTGTAATTTTGTTAAGTTATGCTCCAACTTTCCCTCCATCTTGTGTCTCTAACCCTGTCTCTCTCTCTCTCTGTCTGTCTGTCTAACTGAGGAGAGACTGACTTGCATTGTGTTTTCTTGGTGTAAAAATTATTTTCAGGTTATAGTTTGTCTTTCCTCCTTGCTTGCTTACGGTCAACATATGATTTTCAGATATCACTAAAGATATGACTGGCTATTTTGCATATCAGGAAATGAAGAGTTTCAAATCTTTATTTTGAGATGCCAGGTACAATATGCTGCCTACTTGAAATAGTAGGCTATAGTTTGTGATTGTCATCTGCCTCCTGAAGAATATTTTATTTCTTTATGCTAAGATTTAGTATTATATAATAATTGTATTTTCAGTGCAGTGTGCATAGTGTACCTGCAAGAAATAGCTCACATCAACTTCCCTCCCTCTGTCTGTCTGATCTTTTGATATCCTTCACCCCTGCTAGGCATCAATAAGTGCATCGATGATGTCGTCCCCACAGTGACCGTACGTACATACCCCAACCAGAAGCCATGGATTACAGGAAACATCCGCACTGAGCTAAAGGGTAGAGCTGCCGCTTTCAAGGAGCGGGACTCTAACCCGGACGCTTATAAGAAATCCCGCTATGCCCTCCGACGAACCATCAAACAGGAAAAGAGTCAATACAGGACTAAGATTGAATCGTACTACACCGGCTCTGACGCTCGTCGGATGTGGCAGGGCTTGAAAACTATTACAGACTACAAAGGGAAGCACAGCCGCGAGCTTCCCAGTGACACAAGCCTACCAGACGAGCTAAACCACTTCTATGCTCGCTTCGAGGCAAGCAACACTAAAGCATGTATGAGAGCACCAGCTGTTCCGGATGACTATGTGATCACGCTCTCCGTAGCCGATGTGAGTAAGACTTTTAAGCAGGTCAACATTCACAAGGCCGCAGGGCCAGACGGATTACCAGGACGTGTACTCCGAGCATGTGCTGACCAACTGGCAAGTGTCTTCACTGACATTTTCAACATGTCCCTGACTGAGTCTGTAATACCAACATGTTTCAAGCAGACCACCATAGTCCCCGTGCCCAAGGACACTAAAATAACCT
Source organism: Coregonus lavaretus (assembly GCF_964263955.1). Classification (NCBI taxonomy): domain Eukaryota; kingdom Metazoa; phylum Chordata; class Actinopteri; order Salmoniformes; family Salmonidae; genus Coregonus; species Coregonus lavaretus. Next base: position 31,698,543 of record NC_139997.1, read on the forward strand.
GCCTAAATGACTACCGACCCGTAGCACTGACGTCTGTAGCCATGAAGTGCTTTGAAAGGCTGGTCATGGCTCACATCAACACCATTATCCCAGAAACCCTAGACCCACTCCAATTTGCATACCGCTCCAACAGATCCACAGATGATGCAATCTCTATTGCACTCCACACTGCCCTTTCCCACCAGGACAAGAGGAACACCTACGTGAGAATGCTATTCATTGACTACAGCTCAGCATTCAACACCATAGTGCCCTCAAAGCTCATCACTAAGCTAAGGATCCTGGGACTAAACACCTCCCTCTGCAACTGGATCCTGGACTTCCTGACGGGCCGCCACCAGGTGGTAAGGGTAGGTAACAACACATCTGCCACACTGATCCTCAACACGGGGGCCCCTCAGGGGTGCGTGCTCAGTCCCCTCCTGTACTCCCTGTTCACCCATGACTGCATGGCCAGGCACGACTCCAACACCATCATTAAGTTTGCCGACGACACAACAGTGGTAGGCCTGATCACCGACGACGATGAGACAGCCTATAGGGAGGAGGTCAGAGACCTGGCCGTGTGGTGCCAGGATAACAACCTCTCCCTCAACGTGACCAAGACAAAGGAGATGATTGTGGACTACAGGAAAAATAAGAGGACTGAGCACGCCCCCATTCTCATCGACGGGGCTGTAGTGGAACAGGTTGAGAGCTTCAAGTTCCTTGGCGTCCACATCACCAACAAACTATCATGGTCCAAACACACCAAGACAGTCGTGAAGAGGGCACGACAAAGCCTATTCCCCCTCAGGAGACTGAAAAGATTCGGCATGGGTCCTCAGATCCTCAAAAAATTATACAGCTGCACCATCGAGAGCATCCTGACTGGTTGCATCACCGCCTGGTATGGCAACTGCTTGGCCTCCGACCGCAAGGCACTACAGAGGGTAGTGTGTACGGCCCAGTACATCACTGGGGCCAAGCTTCCTGCCATCCAGGACCTCTATACCAGGCGGTGTCAGAGGAAGGCCCTCAAAATTGTCAAAGACTCCAGCCACCCTAGTCATAGACTGTTCTCTCTGCTACCGCACGGCAAGCGGTACCGGAGTGCCAAGTCTAGGTCCAAAAGACTTCTCAACAGCTTCTACCCCCAAGCCATAAGACTCCTGAACAGCTAATCATGGCTACCCGGACTATTTGCACTGCCCTCCCACCCCATCTTTTTACGCTGCTGCTACTCTGTTAATTATTTATGCATAGTCACTTTAACTCTACCCACATGTACATATTACTTCAACTACCTCAACTAGCCGGTGCCCCCGCACATTGACTCTGCACCGGTACCCCCCTGTATATATAGCCTCCCTACTGTTATTTTATTTTACTTCTGCTCTTTTTTTCTCAACACTTTTTTGTTGTTGTTTTATTTTACTTTTTTATTAAAAATAAATGCACTGTTGGTTAAGGGCTGTAAGTAAGCATTTCACTGTAATGTCTGCACCTGTTGTATTCGGCGCATGTGGCCAATAACATTTGATTTGATTTGATTTGCTTCACACTTCTGTCTACTGTTTTGGCACAGTCAGGATTCAGGAACCATCTTATGTGTTCACACCCCTGGTGTGAACCTGTTAGTGTTGTTAGTATATCATTAGCATTTCTTGTAAACCGGTAAGTCTTGTCCGACTGAGTAAAACTGAGAAGACGGAGAGCAACACTTGTGTGCATTAGGCCAAGAAGTGAATTAACCATACATTAGGCCTAATACGGGCTGGATAAATTATTAATATTCTTGGTAGTTTGGTAAACAGGAAAGTGAAACAGAGGAGATTGTTAGCCAATGTAGCCGTAGAAATGATGTTTTTTGCAGCTGAGCTAATTAGCAAATTTGTTTTTTTTTTAATGACTCCCTCCTGTCTCTAACTCTTTCTCTCTCTCCGTCTGTCTATCTAGCGGAGGAGGACGGTGTGTGGGAGAGCGGCCTGTCCTATGAGTGCAGGACGCTCCTGTTCAAAGCCATCCACAACCTGCTGGAGCGCTGTCTCATGAACCGCAGCTTCGTACGCATCGGCAAGTGGTTCGTCAAGCCCTACGAGAAGGATGAGAAGCCCATCAATAAGAGGTAAGATGCTCCTACTCTCTCCTCCTAACTCCCCGGTTCTCTCCTTCTTCCTTCCCCAATCCCCAGTGTCAACACTCCCACTGGTGTTGTAGTAGCACACTCAAGGATAGAACAAAGATGCATTGAATACATTTGTCAATAGTTCAAGAACGTCTGATTTGTGCCCCATTTACACTTGGGTGCTGTGCTCTATTAATGGACTATTAATCAATCAGATATACACTACCAGTCAAAAGTTTGCTAATTCAAGGGTTTTTCTTTATTTTTACAATTTTCTACATTGTATAATAATAGTGAAGACATCAAAACTATGAAATAACACATTAAATCATGTACTAACCCAAAAAGTGTTAAACAAATTTGGGATTCTTCAAATAGCCAACCTTTGCCTTGATGACAGCTTTGCACACTCTTGGCATCCTCTCAACCAGCTTCATGAGGTAGTCACCTGGAATACATTTCAATTAACAGGTATGCCTTCTTAATGCGTTTGAGCCAATCAGTTGTGTTGTGATAAGGTAGGGGGGGTATACAGAAGATAGCCCTATTTGATAAATGACCAAGTCCATATTATGGCAAGAACAGCTCAAATAGGCAATGAGAAACAACAGTCCATCATTACTTTAAGACATGAAGGTCAGTCAATACGGAACATTTCAAGAACTTTGAAAGTTTCTTCAAGTGTAGTCGCAAAAACCATCAAGCGCTATGATGAAACTGGCTCTCATGAGGACCACCACAGGAATGGAAGACCTAGAGTTACCTCTGACGCAGAGGATAAATTCATTAGAGTTACCAGGCTCAGAAATTGCAGCCCAAATAAATGCTTCACAGAGTTCAAGTCACAGACACATCTCAACATCAACTGTTCAGAGGGGACTGTGTGAATCAGGCATTCATGGTCGAATTGCTGCAAAGAAGCCACTACTAAAGGACACCAATAATAAGAAGAGACTTGCTTGGGCCAAGAAACACGAGCACTGGACATTAGATTTGTCCTTTGGTCTGTAGTCTAAATTGGAGATTTTTGGTTCCAACCGCCGTGTCTTTGTGAGACGCGGTGTGGGTGAACGGATGATCTCGACATGTGTAGTTCCCACCGTAAAGCATGGAGGAAGTGGTGTGATGGTGTGGGGGTGCTTTGCTGGTGACACTGTCTCTGATGTATTTAGAATTGAAGGCACACTTAACCAGCAGGGCTACCACAGCATTCTGCAGGGATACACCATCCCATCTGGTTTGGGCTTAGTGGGTCTATCATTTGTTTTTCAACAGGACAATGACCCAACACACCTCCAGGCTGTGTAAGGGCTATTTTACATTTACGTAATTTAGCAGATGCTCTTATCCAGAGCGACTTACAGTTAGTGAGTGCATACATTTTTCATACTGGCCCCCCGTGGGAATCGAACCCACAACCCTGGCGTTGCAAGCGCAATGCTCTACCAACTGAGATACAGGAGGCCTATAATTTTACCAAGAAGGAGAGTGATGGAGTGCTGCATCAGATAACCTGGCCTCCACAATCCCCCGACCTCAACCCAATTGGGATGGTTTGGGATGAGTGGACGGCAAACTGAAGGAAAAGCAGCCAACAAGTGCTAAACATATGTGGGAACTCCTTCAAGACTGTTGGAAAAGCATTCCAGGTGAAGCTGGTTGAGAGAATGCCAAGAGTGTGCAAAGCTGTCGTCAAGGCAAAGGTTGGCTATTTGAAGAATCTCAAATGTAAAATATATTTTGATTTGTTTAACACTTCTTTGGTTACTACATGATTCCATATGTGTTATTTCATAGTTTTGATGTCTTCACTATTACTCTACAATGTAGAAAATATTAAAAATAAAGAAAAACCCTGGAATGAGCAGGTGTGTCCAAACCTTTGACTGGTACTGTAAGTACCCCTCTCCTCTTACTCCCTTTCCAGGTAGATTTAGTCCTGAGCCCAATGCCCACTGTCAGTCCCCATAGAGGTGTGCTTTCTGCGTTGGTTAAATAAAGTTGTGAAGGTTTTGAACTGGTGAGCAGGGCTACAGACACGTTCTCTCTACCCTGTTGGCTGTACTTCCTGGAAGTGTGTTGCCGAGCCGCAGCAGTGACTGAGCCGTCCCCTCTATCTAGTGGGGAGGATTTGTCTCTGTCAGTGTCTGGCGTCTTTGATAAGAGAAGGAGGCACACAGCTGCTGAGGAGTAAACAACCGCGGTGGTGACACTCGGTGCACCTCGCCACCCTAGTCAAAATATCCTGTAGGATTAGAGATTTTTCCAATAGAATCCTATAGGATTCTCACAATCCTATAGGATTTTGTGACACCTCTATCAGAATCCTATTGGACTACTTTTTCCTATTGGAAATAAAAAGTGATCCTATAGGATTCTTGCAGTCCTATAGGATATTGTGTCACCTGTATCGGAATCCTATTGGACTACTTTTTTCCTATTAGGAACCTATTAATCCAATTGGACCTTATAGGATTCTCGCAATCCTATAGCATTTTGTGTCACCTCTATCCTTAATTGAACCCAATAAATTATAGTTTGTTGTCATAACTTATAGTACAATAAAACAACATTAATTACAACATTTTCATTGATTGGAAACAACATTTTTATATTCATTTCTTTTTATTCACCTTTAAGAAAACCTATCCCTTTAAGAGTGACTGATGAGGTCACCGCTAGCGCAGGCTTGCAGTGTTAATTAACTACCAAGTTCAGTTCGCTGCCTGTGGCTGTACATAGAATCTCTGGTTTTGTAACATTATTATTATAACAGTTTTATCCTTCACTGTACGTGAATGCAAGAACTGTGAGTACAGTATTTGTTTCCTTATGTTTCCTGACGAAGTTGTCAATGTTTTAGTCATATTTTCGCCACTCCTCCATACAGACCTTCTCCAGATCCTTCAGGTTTCGGGGCTGTCGCTGGGCAATACGGACTTTCAGCTCCCTCCAAAGATTTTCTATTGGGTTCAGGTCTGGAGACTGGCTAGGCCACTCCAGGACCTTGAGATGCTTCTTACGGAGCCACTCCTTAGTTGCCCTGGCTGTGTGTTTCGGGTCGTTGTCATGCTAGAAGACCCAGCCACGACCCATCTTCAATGCTCTTACTGAGGGAAGGAGGTTGTTGGCCAAGATCTCGCGATACATGGCCTCATCCATCCTCCCCTCAATACGGTGCAGTCGTCCTGTCCCCTTTGCAGAAAAGCATCCCTAAAGAATGATGTTTCCACCTCCATGCTTCATGGTTGGGATGGTGTTCTTGGGGTTGTACTCATCCTTCTTCTTCCTCCAAACACGGCGAGTGGAGTTTAGACCAAAAAGCTCTATTTTTGTCTCATCAGACCACATGACCTTCTACCATTCCTCCTCTGGATCATCCAGATGGTCATTGGCAAACTTCAGACGGGCCGGGACATGCACTGGCTTGAGCAGGGGGACCTTGCGTGCGCTGCAGGATTTTAATCCATGACGGCGTAGTGTGTTACTAATGGTTTTCTTTGAGACTGTGGTCCCAGCTCTCTTCAGGTCATTGACCAGGTCCTGCCGTGTAGTTCTGGGCTGATCCCTCACCTTCCTCATGATCATTGATGCCCCACGAGGTGAGATCTTGCATGGAGCCCCAGACTGAGGGTGATTGACCGTCATCTTGAACTTCTTCCATTTTCTAATAATTGCGCGAACAATTGTTGCCTTTTCACCAAGCTGCTTGCCTATTGTCCTGTAGCCCATCCCAGCCTTGTGCAGGTCTACAATTGTATCCCTGATGTCCTTACACAGCTCTCTGGTCTTGGCCATTGTGGAGAGGTTGGAGTCTGTTTGATTGAGTGTGTGGACAGGTGTCTTTTATACAGGTAATGAGTTCAAACAGGTGCAGTTAATACAGGTAATGAGTGGAGAACAGGAGGGCTTCTTAAAGAAAAACTAACAGGTCTGTGAGAGCCGGAATTCCTACTGGTTGGTAGGTGATCAAATACTTATGTCATGCAATAAAATGCAAATTATTACTTAAAAATCATACAATGTGATTTTCTGGATTTCTGTTTTAGATTCCGTCTCTCACAGTTGAAGTGTACCTATGATAAAAATTACAGACCTCTACATGCTTTGTAAGTAGGAAAACCGGCAAAATCGGCAGTGTATCAAATACTTGTTCTCCCCACTGTAATTAGAAAATTATGCTGTCACTGCTTCCCGTTGACAATAACTTTTGATAAACATCCCGAAGTCAAATCACAGTTTTGAAATTTCCAACTCAATAAACAGTTTGATATATTGAAAACTTCAACATAAAATGTACTACCTACTAATACGTGCCACAATAGTAATCATATTACTTGTATTTGTTTTAAACAAACACCTGATAAACTGCATATGCACCAAAAACCCTGTTGTTTTGACAAGTAGCAATTAATCACTCATATTGATAAGGGGGGAAATCAGGTTGTATGCGCTGTTAAAACTAACACAACTCAAAAACCACATGGAAACTGGAAATATTGTTTACATCACTGCTGAAGACCACAAGCTACATTTTGGAGTGATTAATTTTGATTTGGGGGTCGCCAAAATGGAAAGAGAAACTCAACACTTTTTTATGTCAATCACTCATTGATATCACATTAAAATCAATAGAATGAGAGGGGGAGTCTGGTTACAGGTCCTGTTCAAACTAACCTTACAAAAAAAAACACACAGAATCTTGGAATAATATATCACTGGTTAGAGGACAACTTGTAGAAGACAGATAGCAAAATGTTTGATTGTTGCATTTTGTTTCAAGTGGGTAGCCAACGCAGAAAGTTAAACACAACAGTACTTTGTTAATCAGTCATATCGGTCTCAATTTGAAATCAATAGAGCGGGGGCAAATATTTGTGTGTGTATACACTGTTTAAACTAACACTATTCAAAGGCCACAGTGAATCTGAAAATAATTCATACATCACTGGTTAGAAGAGAATTTGCTGAGGACAGTCAACTAAATTCTAGAATGTCGGATGGAAGTTTTGTGAGGCTGCCGAAACAGGGAATAAAACAAATCAATTGCTTTGTTTTTTAACTTCAACGAATCAAGACCCGCCATAGGATATCAACAGTGACAAGGGTTGTCTGTTATTTGAGTGATAGTTTGACTCTCAAATCCTTTTATTGGTGTGAGGCCAGCGACTTTTATACAGAGAGCGCCCCGAATTATCCCTGCCATTTGAGTTTGAAAATGATAGTAGAATTCTAAGTCCCAAAACCACCGACGCGTATGACAAAACCAATGATATTGATCTGTTTTAAGCGGATCCCAAACCAATCCAAATGTAGCATGCATCGGTCAGAAAGTCCATTCAAACGTTACGAATCGCTGGTTCACTAAAATGTTTTGCTCATATTACATTCTTTCTACCTTCCGAAATTACCTGATTGTTTGACAACTGATGCGTCCTCTCCTTCAGTGCCAAACTAAATGTAACTGTGTTGAGTCATTGATCTACAAGTCATTTTGCATGCCGCGCAAACCCCAGGCAATATCACTAGCCTAGTCAAACTGCGCACTGTGCCCAGCATCGTGCGCTGATTAACACCAGGTAGGCAGCCTGAATATAGCTTATGTATTTCTGAAGTGAAGCTTCTGCAGATTAAATAACAGCCTAATGAGAGAAACGGCAGTCAGTGTGTTGTGGTGAGCAGCCCAGAGCAGGGATTGAAGGGCAAATTAGGAATTAATGATAAAAGACCCTAACTAACAAGCTAGGGGAGACAGGAGCGCTGTTCTGGCTCAAAGTGCTGTCACAGTGCAGTCATCCCAGGGCATTGTGTGTTTTTGTTTTTGTACTAGCTAAATGTCTCACACATGTTGTTGCCAGAAACCCCAGGAAAGCAGTCGGATGACAGGCAGGTAGCATTGTGATGTGACGTGAAAGCTGAGAGCTACTGGGTGGCTGGCTGGCTGGCTAGGGCCACAGGATGGTGGTGGTTGGTTCTATGGTTAGTTGTTTCACACCCAGTCAGTACTACTGTGGTAACATCCATAGTTTATTATCTGATGGCTGTTCGATTTTTATTTGATGGCTGTTGATGATCACATCAGAGGTTCCATCCCTAACAGTCTTGTCTAAGCCCCTGAAATATCTCCTCCTTATTAAAAAGCACAATGGTTTCATTGCCTTTGTATGGGAACACAGTGGCGTAATTTTCATATAACTAATAATCATAGTAATACCCTTAGTCTAGTGTGGTGGCCACTGGCCACACAGCTGCCCTGTTCTATCTCTATCTCTGCTGGCTGAGGAGACCCAGGCCCAAGTCAAGGAAAAGGAACAATGACGTTTCCTCATTCAGCCCTGGAATTCACAGCCATCCAAGCCAAGCCCTCTCTCTCTCCAGTCTCCACTCCTTGTGCTACACGGAGACGGGGACAGGGTATAAATAGATCTACAGCTACCAAGAAAGAAACCAGCCATGTTCTCCTTAGGATGTTGTTGTTGTTCTTCACTCAGGACTTTGTTCCTCTTCCGGCCAGGCAGCCACGGATGCCGGGGTTCTATTCATTAGACACCAAACGGAATAAACAGAACTGGAACAGGGAGGGACTACCTGGCTTGTCCAATAAGAATCGCTTGTTTTCGTTTTCCGTTTGAAAATGATTAAAAAGAAGGTTAGCGTTTTTCGTCATGAATCTTGTTCTGGAAGAGACTCTGCAGAGTGGTCACTAGCTGGCACAGCCACAGTCATAAAATCAGATGTTAACCTTAACCACACTGCTAACCATATGCCTAACCTTAACCTTAAAGTAAGACCAAAATACACATTTTTGTTTTCATGAATTTTTACAATATAGAACATTTTGACTTTGCAGCTCGCCCATCTAGCGGAAATTGCTCAGTTCTGCCTCCAGGGCAACATACATGACAATAAACATCAACCTGCGATTCAAATTGGTTTTCTACGGTGTGCCCAACTGAATACAACCCAGGTTTCAGCAAACAAACTGTAGGGCTGTGACGGTGGGACGGACGTTGATAGCGCATGGTGTTTTAATGTTGTGCCCGGTCAGAACAGCTTGTCTATCTGTGGGATAATATTCTTTAAGAGGAGGTACACTTTTTAACCACACTTTCAAGAGGAAGTTGCTTATTATCTTTTCTATTTAAGAGAAAAGACCGTTGTTTGAGTGTGGTCCTCTGTAGCTAAATTGGTAGAGCATGGCGCTTGTAACGCCAGGGTAGTGGGTTCGATCCCCGGGACCACCCATACACAAAAAAAATTATGCATGCATGACTGTAAGTCGCTTTGGATAAAAGCGTCTACTAAATGGCTTATTATTGTTAGTCTGTTAGGTACACACAGTGCTGAGCTGCTGCTTAGGTTAGTGTTGAGACAGAGAGAAGGAGCTCTTGCTTTACGTCCCCAGTGGCCAGCTCCAAGTCTCCCAGATCTGTGTGTTTTTCACCATGGAGCCGTTTAGGTTTGTCCCAGAGAAGCCACCGTAGAGGGCTGTTTTTCCCCCAGGGAACCTCCATCCACCAGGGTGGCAATACCTTTCATCTTATCACACCCTTTGCATCATTTCCAATCATAATTTCCCACTGCCCCTGGTGGTCATAGAAGTGAGATTACTTTTCTGTTCTCCTAACAACTGGTCCAGGAATGGTTAAGTTGTTTCACTCCTAATTGTATGCAGTCTGACTGTCATAGGCGTCAACTGATCCTAGATCAGTGCATAAATGACAAGGCAGTCTGAGTGTTCTTTACCATCTCCTGTGCTCTGTGATAGTTAGGTAAGAGTGTTTATTCAGTCTTCCACGTATGTTGAGTACAAATAAACCATTTTCTCAGATTACTTGGGTAAACCTGTTTGAGTGGTAGGCCATGCTATCTTCACGCTGACCGTGCTGCAGCTTAAAGTCACACTCTCCCAGTCACTATAATTATCTAACGTCTTATGCAAAGCAGGCTGCCTCTGACTGCAAAGTCACGGTTTCACTCTATGGGGACTTTCTCTTTTTCGTCTCTCACTGTCAGACAAGACGCTACTGCTGCAAATCGTGTGGCACAGCATTTAGCCTATTGCGCACACACACACACACACTGTCAAATGTGGTTGTGCTGCGGTCCTGTAAGTAGAGAAAAGTGAACATGTCGGCCACTGCTGTTACTAAATTGCCTCAGCCAGTCAGTCAGACCAATAATTAACCCTTAGAGGAAGTGTGTGTTGCAGTGTGTTGCGTAGTGCAATTCTCAGGTCATTGATACCCACTAATCATCAGACAACTCTCAGCTCTACAAGTCTTCCCAACTGCTGTTGCTATGTTCTCTAGCCTATTACCCCTCAGCTCCCCTCCTGTTACGTCTGAGTGGCGTCACCGAGGACTCCCATTGGACGCCTGTGTTCGTAACCCAAACCTCAGCTTGTTTGAAATGCTTACAGTGCCTTGCAAAAGTATTCATCCCCCTTGACGTTTTTCCTATTTTGTTGCATTACAACCTGTAATTTAACCTGTTGGATTTCATGTAATGGACATACACAAAATAGTCAAAATCGGTGAAGTGAAATGAAAAAAATAACTTGTTTCAAAAAATTCTAAAAAATAAATAACGGAAAAGTGGTGCATGCATATGTATTCACCCCCTTTGCTATGAAGCCCCTAAATATGATCTGGTGCAACCAATTACCTTCAGAAGTCACATAATTAGTTAAAGAAAGTCCACCTGTGTGCAATCTAAGTGTTACATAATCTGTCACATGATCTCAGTATATATACATCTGTTCTGAAAGGCCCCAGAGACTGCAACACAACTTAGCAAGGGGCACCACCAAGTAAGCGGCACCATAAAGACCAAGGAGCTCTCCAAACAGGTCAGGGACGAAGTTGTGGAGAAGTACAGATCAGGGTTGGGTTATAAAAAAATATCCGAAACTTTGAACATCCCACTGAGCACCATTTAAACCCATTACTAAAAAATTGAAAGAATATGGCACCACAACAAACCTGCCAAGAGAGGGCTGCCCACCAAAACCCACAGACCAGGCAAGTAGGGCATTAATCAGAGAGGTAACAAAGAGACCAAAGATAACCCTGAAGGAGCTGCAAAGCTCCACAGCGGAGATTGGAGTATCTGTCCATAGGACCACTTTAAGCCATACACTCCACCGAGCTGGGCTTTACGGAAGAGTGGCCAGAAAAAAGCCATTGCTTAAAGAAAAAAATAAGCAAACACGTTTGGTGTTCGCCAAAAGGCATGTGGGAGACTCCCCAAACATATGGAAGAAGGTACTCTGGTCAGATGAGACTAAAATTGAGCTTTTTGGCCATCAAGGAAAACACTATGTCTAGCGCAAACCCAACATCTCTCATCACCCCGAGAACACCATCCCCACAGTGAAGCATGGTGGTGGCAGCATCATGCTGTGGGGATGTTTTTCATCGGCAGGGACTGGGAAATTGGTCAGAATTGAAGTAATGATGGATGGCGCTAAATACAGGGAAATTCTTGAGGGAAACCTGTTTCAGTCTTCCAGAGATTTGAGACTGGGACGGAGGTTCACCTTCCAGCAGGACAATGACCCTAAGCATACTGCTAAAGCAACATTCAAGTGGTTTAAGGGGGGAAACATTTAAATGTCTTGGAATGGCCTAGTCAAAGCCCAGACCATAATCCAATTGAGAATCTGTGGTATGACTTAAAGATTGCTGTACACCAGCGGAACCCATCCAACTTGAAGGAGCTGGAGCAGTTATGCCTTGAAGAATGGGTATAAATCCCAGTGGCTAGATGTGTCAAGCTTATAGAGACATACCCCAAGAGACATGCAGCTGTAATTGCTGCAAAAGATGGCTCTACAAAGTATTGACTTGAATAGTTATGCACACTCAAGTTTTCAGTTTTTTTGTCTTATTTCTTGTTTGTTTCACACATTTTTTATTTTTTTTATATCTTCAAAGTGATAGGCATGTTGTGTAAATCAAATGATACAAACCCCCCAAAAATCAATTTTAATTCCAGGTTGTAAGGCAACAAAATAGGAAAAATGCCAAGGGGGGTGAATACTTTTGCAAGCCACTGTACGTCACCTCTGTCCATCTCTCTCATACACTAATGCACAGTGCGCTCCACCTCCTCCTCTCGCTCCCTTTCTCACTCTCTCAGCTTTCCTTCTCTCGCTCTCTCACCCCCTCCTTTTCTGTCTGTGTTAGTGGTTTATTTTATGTGACCTCCCACTTGAAGTATGTATACAGTAGATTCCAGCAGCTCTGGGTTGCTTTGTGTTGTCTGCCTGATGTCAGTTACAGACATTAGACAGGGAGAGAGAGGGAGAAAGAGAGAGTGTGTTCCAGGTCCTGTTTTGGTCTGTAAACCTGGTCTAGATTACCCCCAGGCACCTCTATTCTGCTCCTGGAATGTATTTGAGAGAAGGCGAGGTAGAGCAATGCTACGCTGTCTGTTGAGGCAGGGGGAAGCAAACGAAGCCATTTGAAAGAGAGGGAGAGTGAGAGAGTGAGGGCAGGAGAGGAGGGGAGAGAACCTCCTCGTTGTCATGGCAGCAGGGAGATGCACCCCGGGATGGGGAACGCGTGTTTCCAAGGGGAAGGAGGATGCCTGTCCTCTATTGGTCAGCTTCAAACAGACTTGTTTATGTGTTGTTGATCCAGGATCTAATTGGTCGCATTTTCAAAGAGCTCAGAAACTCCTTTTTAAGATGCGTCAACTCCTAGCCCATGTTCGTAATATTCTTAGAAATTGCTTGATATGTTGATAGATTTTGCTTGATAATTCTGCTTGATCTCAACATATCCTTTTGAACATAGTGTTTAATAAATTGACTAAACGACACATGAAGGCGTTGACATTCAGTTTATTCTAGCTTCTGTTATATTTATAGCAGGTTGATGTAACAGCTTGCCTGACTGGCAATGAATGAATGCAATGCAGTGTGTTATGCATTGGAGAATATGCCTGTGTGACGTGTGTTTGCATCGGTGTTATTTTCTGCATAGCGTGTGTTAGAGCTGGGCGATATGGACAAAAATCCATATCGCGATAAATTGACCCAGCGATAAATTACCATAAATTATTTTGGCGGGAGTTGCTAGAGCTGGGCGATATGGGAGAAAAAAAATCATATCGTGATAAATGTTACTATTTTTCTCAATAACAATAAATAGGTCTACACTGATGTATACTTTTTTAATGGACAATTACTTTACATTAGTCATATGAATAAAAAAAATTGTGCCAATACAACTGAGATGATAGCCTATTATAAAAAAAAAGTAGATATTTCATCTAACATATTTTTTTGGTGCAACCTGTGAAAATACGATCCAGAATTATCAGATTTATTTTTGGCTCTTCAGAGAATTTGCCGACATCTTTATGCATATTGGCCTATAGGCTACATTACTCACCACCTGAGGAAGTGGGAACTCAAAACACTTAGCTAGATTGATAACTCTAAATATGATATTGTTGCTAGATAGATTAATAAATTAGCCTACATGGCCATCAGTAAATGTAGGCTAAAGTCCTACAAAAATGTTCCATTGCTAGGCCTAGGCTAGTTGATGTAGGCCCATCACTGCAAATGGCGTGCTCTGCTCCGCTCTGCTCAGAACCATACTACAGCCTACTCCGGATGTAAAGTGGTGCCGTGAAGTCAATATTAAGAGGTGAGAAATACATTATATACTCACAGAAAGCTGTGACTCACCTCTTTGTAACGAAAACAACAGTAGTTGCTTTGAAAACAACTTTATATTTCCTCCAATTGCATTTTGAGCAACTGTCATATGCTTGTGCTTCTCAGAATGCATCTCTCCGTCCTCCACGTGCACAGTGGGGTAAGGGAGTGAGAGTGGCTCGCTCACACAGCAGCCAACAGCGAAACAGGGACATGCAGATACTTTCATAGCATGAATTAACATAATGCATAGGCTATTACTGTTGACCAAATAATGGTTTTAGAACAATCTACAGGAACATTGTGTAGCAAGATTAAAGAAAATGACCGACATACGCACAATTCTTCAGTAAGAGGAAGGCAATATCAGTGTTGGTAATTTTCGGTTTATCATCCCAGCTCTAGCACGTGTGTTATGCCTGGGTGGTACAGTTCTCCTTGCTCGCTCTCCCCCTCCTCTCTTCCTCCCCCACTCGCTCTTACACTCTCCTCTTCCCTCCTCTCTTTCTCTCGCTCTTACTCTCTCCTCCTCCTCTCTCCCTCTCAGATGGAGGGAGGGAGGTGAGGGACACTCCTTCTGTCCTGTGCTGTGGAGGGTGGAAGCAGAGAGCAGTGCTGCGTTAAGTAGGACAGTGCAGGATAAAGACTGGGGCTAAAGCACTACATTTATACCCCAACATGCAATTGCAGATACAGACACACAAATACACACAGCCTCACAGGCAGATAAACACACGTTTACATAGATAACACAAGGCCAAACACACATGTTCACAGCACATTAGGATTAAGATTAAGATCACTTTATTGGCAATTGCACATAAGGTCCAACCGAAATTTGACTTCCGCTTTTAACCCAACCCCTTGAAAGACACACATACATACACATACATCATCAACCCATCCCGTGCGTGCACCCAAGTAGTCTCTCTAGCTACAGGAATTCCTGTGAGACCAGCAGTGTTGGGCCATGTAACCAGGCGACAGGCAGGGAGGCAGATCTGTGGATGTATCATGTTGCCTCCCATCAGAACAGAGAGAGGGAGAGAAACGGAGAGAAACGGAGAGAGGGAGGGAGTGAGAGATCCTGCAGAGCAAATACAAATGGCTCTGAAGCGCTACACAGGAAAGTGAGTTTACCAACGCCAGCGAGTCCCCACCTCCTCTCTATAATACCAACCAGCAACTTTACTGTCTCTAATACTAATACCATCTGGCCTCACAGAGAACACACACAGCAACGCACGGCAACTCATGGCAACGCATGGTAACTCACAGCAACAGTCACTCACAACCATCTGATCATCTCACTCTACTCAGATATAGCAGATGTCATAATGCTACTCAAAGCCTTTTAGTAGCACATTAAAATGCATATTAATGCATAAAACAGGTGTTAGGAATATGAAAATTGAATGGCTGCTATTAGGGTGAACTTGCGGACTGGGCTAAGAAGGGGCTAAACCATTCATGTTTCCTCTACCTCCTATTCTCTCCATCTCCTTCCCTCCTCCGCCCGCTCCTAGCCCCTCCCATTCCATCCCTCTTTTCTCTTCTCTTCTCACTCTGAGGAAGTCGTCATAGTTCATCTGTCAGGCCCCCCACCCTCCCTTCCCTCTGTGTGTGTGTGTGTGTGTGTGTGTGTGTGTGTGTGTGTGTGCGCACATGTTTCCTCTGAACTAGCTTTAGTCCAGGCAGGGGTCAGTACATTTATGTTGCTTCTTCAAAGCAAATCCTTACTTATTTACCCCCCCCCCCCCGACTATGGAACACCAGGGACTGGTGACAAAAATTAACTGAGGATTTGTCCTGGAAGCTGTGTTGTACAGTTGCTTTTCCTTTGTCCCAGGAGTTGTGTGTGTGTGTGTTTGTTTTGGGGTGTGTGTGTTTTGGGGTGTGTGTGAGCCAAAAACGAAGTGTCTGAGAAGTGGCAGACGTGGTCTGGCCATTCATTAAACAGCGCTGCCTGTCTGGGGCCAACTCTAGTATGGACCTTCCGCTATAAGACAACAACAACCCTCCTCTCCTCCATAGGGATACATACACACTACCTCATCTAGGCAGCGACCGTAGTAAGACACAAGGTTGTGGGTTCGATTCCCACAGGGAACCAGTATGAAAATGTATGCACTCACTAACTGTAAGTCGCTCTGGATAAGAGCGTCTGCTAAATGATGAAAATGTAAATGTAAATACATGATTTTAGTCCGGTAGTATCATCTTTTTCCATGTCTGCTCCCACACAAAGCAGTAGACCTGTCCCAGTCTTGTAATACTAGGACAAATACAGCCGCTGTCTCCCTCATACTTCTAGTACCATTATTCAGTGCAGTTTAGGGGAAGTAAAATCTCCTGTAGTAGGATTAGGGAGATGTCAGTACACTGTCTAGGCAGAGGAAGTGCTCTGGGTGTAGCACTGTTTCTCTCTCTCCCTGAAAAATATGGGGTGAATTGGATTTCTCTGGTTTCTAATTCTCCTGTAGTCTCTCTCCAGCTCTCTCTCTCCAGCTCTCTCTCACTCCAGCTCTCTCCCTCTCTCTCTCTCCAGCTCTCTGTCTCTCCAGCTTGCTCTCTGTACAGGTATCTCTCGCTCTCTCTCCAGATTGCTCTCTGTCCAGCTCTCTCTCTCTCTCCAGCTTTCTCTCTCTCTCTCTCTCTCTCTCTCTCTCTCTCTCTCTCTCTCTCTCTCTCTCTCTCTCTCTCTCTCTCTCTCTCTCTCTCTCTCTCTCTCCAGCTCTCTTTCCCTCCCTCTTTATTTAGCGATCTCTCTTTGACAGCTCTAATCTGACATCTTTATTTGTGGCAGAGAGAAATTCTAAGTAATATGGCTCGGCTGTGTGTGTGAATGTGTGGGTCTGTAGAGATGGTTTAGTGTGCTGCTTATGGTCATGTTTATGACTGAGGTGCATGTGTGTATTCTGTAGATGCCAATTGCTATGTCTGTGTGTATTGTGCATGTGCGTTGATTGTGCCAGTCATGCGCACATGTCCGTTTTGTGTGCCTGTGTATGTGTGCCAGTATGTTCCCCGGCAGGCAGACTGTGCTGCTGTGTGCAGTGGTCAGGTGGTCTGACAGTAGTTGGAGATGACATCACTCTGGAAGCATCTCCTTAGCTCTGCTCTCTTACCCCCCTACACACACACTCTCGCTGTCTCTCTCTCTCTCTCTCTTCTCCCGTGTTTGCTCTTGACTGAGCTGGGGGGTCCTGCTCTCCCCTTCTCCCCATATCTCTCTCCATCCTCCTTTCCCCCCCCCCCCCCCCCCCCCCCCCCCCCCCACACACACACATTTTGTTGTGTTACAGCCTGAATTTAAAATGGATTAAATTGAGATTTTTGTCACTGGCGTACACACAATAACCCATAATGTCAAAGTGGAATTATGTTTTTCAAAATGTTTACAAATTAATTAAAAATTAAAAGCTGAAATGTCTTGAGTAAATAAGTATTCACACCCTTTTTTTTGGCAAACCTAAATAAGTTCAGGAGTAAAAATGTGCTTAACAAGTCACATAATAAGTTGCATGGAATCACTCTGTGTGCAATAATACTGTTTAACATGATGAATGATTTGAATGACTACCTCATCTCTGTACCCCACACATACAATTATATGTAAGATCCCTTAGTCGAGCAGTGAATTTCAAACACAGATTCAACAACAAAGACCAGGGAGGTTTTCCAATGCCTCACAAAGAAGGGCACCTATTGGTAGATGGGTAATTTTTTTTGAAAGCAGACTATGAATATACGTTTTACCATGGTAAAGTTATTAATTACACTTTGGATGGTGTATCAATACACCCAGTCACTACAAAGATCAAAGCGTCCTTCCTAACTCAATTGCTGGAGAGGAAGGAAACCGCTCAGGGATTTCACCATTAAGGCAATGGTGATATTAAAACAGCTATAGAGTTTAATGGCTGTGATAGGAGAGAACTGAGGATAGATCAACAATATTGTAGTTACTCCACAATACTAACCTAATTGACAGAGTGAAAAGAAGGAAGCTTGTATATAATACAAATATTCCAAAACATTAATCCTGTTTTCAACAAGGCACTAAAGTAATACTGCCAAAGACCTGTGGTATGATGATGATATGATGCATATTCTGCCACAAAGTGGAAGCAGTGATAACTGTCAGCCTTATAATGTCAAAACCACCAGGTCTTTCCCTCATCTCCTTCTTCTCCCCTGGCTCTGCCTCCAGGCTGCCCTTTGCCACCCAATTTCCATGGCCCGCCTGTGCCAACCAACACAACGCAAATTCACCACCTGGTCTTTAAAGTGCATCATGTCTGGGGTCCAAAACCACAAAGGATTATCTTATTGTCTCCTGTTTTCCTGAGTTAAAGGCCAGTCAGGATTTGCATCAAAGAGAGAGGAAGAGTAGCAGGAAGAGCAATACTCTGTTTGGGTGTGTTTACTGAAAGGGGGCTTATGTAAATGTTTTAATGAGATGACATTAGACTGCATGGTCTCTCAGTACAGGGCAGTGTTCCAACAGTAGCCTAGTAGAGTATCCTCTCCATGTTTCCTTGCCTTTATGATAAGTGTTCAGATCAGTGAAAGGAGACAAGGAAGTAAAGCCGTCCAAGAATATTGGAACAAATATTACTTCAATGGCCGTCCACTCTACACCCCATACATACCTTCACACAGTCCAACCCCACCCTGCCTGTCGCAGTTCAGACACACCTGCTCTGTTTATCAGTCAGTGTGTATAATGCTATGGGGCTATGGTGTGTGTTTGCGTGCATGGGGGAGGCGGGTATGTTTGCAGAAGAATTGAGAGATTACGGAGTTTGTTTGGAGCTGACAGTGTGTGTGCGCTGGCCGTGACAGTGACAATGGGCCCATGGTGGCACGCCACAAGGCCGAGGCAACAGCAGTCACATCAGCCGAGCCTGGCCCAATGTGATTGTGCTGCACTTTTCAGCCAACTCGTGTCACTGGGGCTCGCGACAAATCCCCTGCCCCTTTGTGTGTGTGTACGTCACGTCACATCGGTTAGTCATGTGTCTCTGTTGTATTTGTTGTTTTTATAATTCTGGGCAAGGGGGCTACTAAGGGTTAAAAACAAACACCAGTTTTTTACCTATTGACATTTAGTCGTCGCACAACAGAGAAAAACATCAGCCGATAAGAAATGCCTCAATGAGCACTTGAGAATTTGATCAATACTCACTGTTTAATGTACTCTCTCCGTGTGATGATATTTAAGATAGGAAACTTCTCATTGTTGTTTTTTCATAAACATCTATATTACCCTCTTTAAATGGTAGCTCACTGAATTGACCAGTGCGTTTTTCTGATAGAGGGTGAAAAGGATCATTGCCCACACAGTCTGTGTTGATGTGATTTGGCTGCTGTTCTGCTTACTGGGCCACAGCTGGCAGCCCTCCATCCCTTTAGCTCCCTCAGCCGGGCAACACATAACACACACACACACACACACACACACACACACACACACACACACACACACACACACACACACACACACACCTATATATATATATATATATACACACACACACACACACACACCACTAAAATGTTTTAAAATGGAAATAAGCGTTCCTTATTGGATTTCACTCTGTGTCAAAATGTTCTCTCCTACCAGCTTTATAGATCACACTCTTTCAGCACAGTCTCAAATCAAATCGAATCAAATTTTATTTGTCACATACACGTGTTTAGCAGATGTTATTGCGGGTGTAGCGAAATGCTTGTGCTTCTAGCTCCGACAGTGCAGTAATATCTAACAAGTAGTATCTAACAATTTCACAACATATACCCAATATACACAAATCTAGTAAGGAATGGAATTTAAGAATATGTACATATATGGACAAGCAATGACAGAGCGGCATGGACTAAGATACAGTAGAATATTATAGAATAGAATACAGTATATACATATGAGATGAGTAGTGCAAGATATGTAAACATTATTAAAGTGACTAGTGTTCCATTTCTTAAAGTGGCCATTGATTTCAATAGGCAGCAGCAGTGCTAGTGATGGCTATTTAACAGTCTGATGGACTTGAGATAGAAGCTGTTTTTCATTCTCTCGGTCCCAGCTTTGATGCACCTGTACTGACCTCGCCTTCTGGATGATAGCGGGGTGAACAGGCAGTGGCTCGGGTGGTTGATGTCCTTGATGATCTTTTTGGCCTTCCTGTGACATCGGGTGCTGTAGGTGTCTTGGAGGGCGGGTAGTTTGCCCTCTGTAATGTGTTCGGCAGACCGCACCACCCTCTGGAGAGCCCTGCGTATGCGGGCGGTGCAGTTGCCGTACCAGGCGGTGATACGTCACAACAGGATGCTCTCAATTGTGCATCGGTAAAAGTTTGTGAGAGTTTTAGGTGCCAAGCCAAATATCTTCAGCCTCCTGAGGTTGAAGAGGCTCTGTTGCGCCTTCTTCACCACACTGCCTGCGTGGGTGGACCATTTCAGTTTGTCAGTGATGTGTAGGCCAAGGAACTTGAAGCTTTCCACCTTCTCCACTGCGGTCCCGTCGATGTGGATAGGGGGGGTGCACCCTCTGCTGTTTCCTGAAGTCCACGATCTCCTTTGTTTTGTTGACGTTGAGTGAGAGGTTATTTTCCTGGCACCACACTCCCAGAGCCCTCACCTCCTCCCTGTAGGCGGTCTCGTCATTGTTGGTAATCAAGCCTACTACTGTTGTGTCGTCTGCAAACTTGATGATTGAGTTGGAGGCGTGCTTGGCCATGCAGTCATGGGTGAACAGGGAGTACAGGAGGGGGCTGAGCACGCACCCTTGTGGGGCCCCAGTGTTGAGGATCAGCGAAGTGGAAATGTTGTTTCCTACCTTCACCACCTGGGGGTGGCCCGTCAGGAAGTCCAGGACTCAGTTGCACAGGGCGGGGTTCAGACCCAGGGCCTCTAGCTTAATGATGAGTTTGGAGGGTACTATGGTGTTGAATGCTGAGCTATAGTCAATGAACAGCATTCTTACATAGGTATTCCTCTTGTCCAGATGGGATTGTGCAGTGTGATGGCGATTGCATCGTCTGTGGATCTATTGGGGCGGTAAGCAAATTGAAGTGGGTCTAGAGTGACAGGTAAGGTAGAGGTGATATGATCCTTGACTAGTCTCTCAAAGCACTTCATGATGACAGAGGTGAGTGCTACGGGGCGATAGTCATTTAGTTCAGTTACCTTTGCTTTCCTGGGTACAGGAACAATGGTGGCCATCTTGAAGCATGTAGGTACAGCAGACTGGGAAAGGGAGAGATTGAATATGTCCGTAAACACACCAGCCAGCTGGTCTGCGCATGCTATGAGGACGCGGCTAGGGATGCCATCTGGGCCGGCAGCCTTGCGGGGGTTAACATGCTTAAAAGTCTTACTCACGTCGGCCACGGAGAAGGAGAGGCCACAGTCCTTGGTAGTGGGCCTCGTCGGTGGCACTGTGTTCTCCTCAAAGTGGGCGAAGAAGGTGTTTAGCTTGTCTGGAAGCGAGACGTCAGTGTCGGCGACTTGGCTGGTTTTCCTTTTGTAGTCCGTGATTGGCTGTAGACCCTGCCACATACGTCTTGTGTCTGAGCCATTGAATTGCGACTCCACTTTGTCTCTATACTGATGTTTTGCCAGTTTAATTGCCTTGCGGAGCGAGTAGCTACACTGTTTTGTATTCTGCCATATTCCCAGTCACCTTGCCATGGTTAAATGTGGTGGTTCGCACTTTCAGTTATGTGCGAATGCTGCATCTATCCACGGTTTCTGGTTAGGGTAGGTTTTAATAGTCACAGTTGGCACAACATCACCTATACACTTCCTGATAAACTCAGTCACCGTTTCAGTGTATTCGTCTAAATTATTTTCGCAAGATACCCGGAAGATATCCCAGTCCGCGTGATCAAAGCAATCTTGGAAGTGTGGATTCCGATTGGTCAGACCAGTGTTGAATAGTCCTTAGCACGGGTACTTCCTGTTGGAGTTTCTGCCTATAGGAAGGGAGGAGCAAAATTGAGTCGTGGTCAAATTTTCCGAAAGTTCGAATAGCAATGGTCAAGGATTTTAGCAGCGCGAGTACAACAGTCGATATGTTGATAGAACTTCGGCAGCTTAATCCTCAGATTTGCTTTGTTAAAATCCCCGGCTACAATAAATGCAGCCTCAGGATATGTGGTTTCCAGTTTTCATAAAGTCCAGTGAAGTTCTTTGAGGGCCGTTGTGGTATCGGCTTGAGGGGGGATATACACGGCCGTGACTATAACCCAAAAAATGTTTTGGGGGAGATAATACGGTCGGCATTTGATTGTGAGGTATTCTAGGTCGGGTGACCAGAAGGACTTGAGTTCCTGTATGTTACTACAATTACACCATGAGTCGTTAATCATGAAACACACACCTCCACCCTTCTGCTTCCTGGAGAGATATTTATTCCTGTCTGCGCGATGAACTGAGAACCCATCTGGCTGAACTCTTGAGTCCTGGCTCTGAGTGTGTATGTGTGTGTGTAGAAGTCCACTGGTGTGGGTTTTGAGAAGCAGAGTGTGTATTTTTGTGTCCTTGAAAGGGGTTGTGAGTAAATGATGAGGATTTTGTGGTCTCCCTGTTTACTCCTGCGATGTTGCTCTCTACAGACAGCTTGTGTGTTTAGTCTGCACAGCTCACACAGACTGACAGTAGTACTGATATTGTTTTGCATACTGAGAGGGATGACACCGACCCAAAGCACAGCAGCTATGCTGGGCGGTCTCTCTCTCTCTCGCTTTCTGTCTCTCTGTCTCTCTGTCCCTCCTCTTAGACACCTCACCTGGTAGTCTAGACCTTCTCTCTGCCTTTTGTGGTTGCAGTGCCATGGTAACGGAGGGGGCGGAGCACATGCCTGACTTAGTCTCCAGCCCCTCCCCGCTACTCTCTCTGTCACACCCTCACAGGTGGTTGGCTGAGCTGTCACAGCCCTGAAGGCTTGCCCTGTATGTGTATATGGGTGCAGTGGTGCCTGGAGAAGTGGGTATACTCTAATTATGCCCAACATTTCCCAAACGCTCCGCCCCGTGAAGGAAAGGCTACCGGTGTGAAAAATTCTATGAGAAACATAACATACACTCTGAATGACCTAAAATGATAAAACCCATATTGGTTTTTCAGTCAGGCCAACCCAAGCTGTACTGTGCAGGTTTCCACTCGAAGTCACACCTTTATCATAGAACATCCAATTTTGTTGTTTTTCTAAGTTCACAATAATGCTTAAACCACATCAGGAGACCACTTTTGAGGTCTGGGGAAAATATATTTTTTGTGTAGTTACCCTTTAATTCAAGTTCCCTAGCATTGTTGTTCGGTTAGCAGTGTTTCTGTAGCACATGAGATGGAGTTTGCAAAACAAATGGCCACTGGATTGATGCAAATAATCATGATATCATTCTGACAGGTAAGCATAGGCTACTTTGTAGCTAGTTAACATTTAATTGAAAAGGATTTTGGGAAAGTCTTTCCATGTACCAGAAGACGTTTAGGCATATCATTAGCATGACTATATTTTCCCTGTTTGTTAATTGTTTGAAACCTGGACGTTTTACTTCATATTACGAGGCATGTCTTACCTTGCTTCATAGTAGCCTATAGCCAAAATCTAACCATAGAAATGTGGAGGATTCAACAACTGAGACATAAACTGAACAAGTTCCACAGACATGTGACTAACATAAATGGAATAATGTGTCCCTGAACAAATGGGGGGTCAAAACCAAAAGTAACAGTCAGTATCTGGTGTGGCCACCAGCTGCATTAAGTACTGCAGTGCATCTCCTCCTCATGGACTGCACCAGATTTGCTAGTTCTTGCTGTGAGATGTTACCCCACTCTTCCACCAAGGCACCTGCAAGTTCGCAGACATTTCTGGGGGGAATGGCCTTAGCCCTCACCCTCCGATCCAACAGATCCCAGACGTGCTCAATGGGATTGAGATCCGGGCTCTTCGCTGGCCATAGCAGAACACTGACATTCCTGTCTTGCAGGAAATCACGCATAGAACGAGCAGTATGGCTGGTGGTATTGTCATGCTGGAGGGTCATGTCAGGATGAGCCTGCAGGAAGGGTACCACATGAGGAAGGAGGATGTCTTCCCTGTAACGCACAGCGTTGAGATTGCCTGCAATGACAACAAGCTCAGTGCGATGATGCTGTGACACACCGCCCCAGACCATGATGGATCCTCCACCTCCAAATCGATCCCGCTTCAGAGTACAGGCCTCGGTGTAACGCTCATTCCTTCGACGATAAATGCGAATCCGACCATCACGCCTGGTGAGACAAAACCGCTACTTGTCAGTGAAGAGCACTTTTTGCCAGTCCTGTGTGGTCCAGCGACGGTGGATTTGTGACCATAGGCGACGTTGTTGCCGGTGATGTCTGGTGAGGATCTGCCTTACAACAGGCCTACAAGCCCTCAGTCCAGCCTCTTTCAGCCTATTGCGGACAGTCTGAGCAATGATGGAGGGATTGTGCGTTCCTGGTGTAACTCGGGCAGTTGTTGTTGCTATCTTGTACCTGTCCCGCAGGTGTGATGTTCGGATGTACCGATCCTGTGTAGGTGTTGTTACACGTGGTCTGCCACTGCGAGGACGATCAGCTGTACGTCCTGTCTACCTGTAGCGCTGTCTTAGGCGTCTCACAGTACGGACACTGCAATTTATTGCCCTGGCCACATCTGCAGTCCTCATGCCTCCTTGCAGCATGCCTAAGGCACGTTCACGCAGATGAGCAGGGACCCTGGGCATCTCTCATTTGGTGTTTTTCAGAGTCCGTAGAAAGGCCTCTTTAGTGTCCTAAGTTTTCATCACTGTGACCTTAATTGCCTACCGTCTTTAAGCTGTTAGTGTCTTAACGACCGTTCCACAGGTGCATGTTCATTAATTGTTTATGGTTAATTGAACAAGCATGGGAAACAGTGTTTAAACCCTTTACAATGAAGATCTGTGAAGTTATTTGGATTTTTACGAATTATCTTTGAAAGACAGGGTCCTGAAAAAGGGACGTTTCTTTTTTTGCTGAGTTTATTAGCAACCCATGATAGTTGTTGCATCTTTAGATCGCCCCTTTTTCTAAATTTCTAATGGATAGTTCCATCTCTGTCTGTGGTGATGTGATTTGAAGGAGTCAGGCGCAGGAGGGTAAATCACAGAATAACAGGTTTATTCTGTGATTTACTGGGGACCCCTGTACTGGGGACACCTGTCAGACACTATGGCCTCTGGCACCCCGTACTGACGGAAGACGTGAGTAAACAGGGCCTCCGCCATCTGCAGGGCCGTGGGGAGACCGGGCAGAGGAAGGAGGCGGCAGGCTTTTGAAAAGCGGGCCACAACGACCAGGATGGTGGTGTTACTCTGAGAGACGGGAAGATCAGTGAGGAAGTCAATACACAGGTGGGACCATGGTCGTTGTGGAACTGGTAAGGGCTGTAACTTACCCGCTGGGAGGTGCCTAGGTGCCGTACTCTGGGCGCACACCGAGCAGGAGGAGACATACACCCTCACGTCCTTATCCAAGGTAGGCCACCAGTACTTTCCGGTCAGGCAGCGCACTGTACGACCGATACCTGGGTGACCAGAGGAGGGAGACGTTTGGGCTAGATCAGACGGTCACGGACAAGAGATGGCACGTACTGCAGCCCAGCTGGACACTGAGGTGGAGATGGCTCTGTGCGTACCGCCCGCTCTATGTCCGCGTCCATCGTCCATACTACCGGCGCCACAATGCAGGAGGCCGGGAGTATGGGGGTGTTGTGTATGGGCCTCTCCTCTGTGTCGTACAGTTGTGATAGCGTGTCTGCCTTCACGTTCTTCGTACCCGGGATGTATGACAGAGTAAACTCAAACCGGGTGAAGAATAGGGCCCACCTGGCCTGGCAAGGGTTCAGCCTCCTTGTTGCCTGGATGTGCTCCAGGTTACGGTGGTCCGTCCAGGCGAGGAAAGGGTGTTTCGCCTCCTCGAGCTTGTGCCTCCACACTGTCAGGACTCTGACTACAGCCAAAAGCTCCCGATCACCAACGTCGTAGTTCTGCTCCGCCAGGCTGAGCTTCTTGGAGAAGAAGGCACAGGGGCGGAGCTTTTGTGGCGTGCCCGAGCGTTGAGACAGGACAGCGCCTGTCCCTACCTCGGACGCATCCACCTCCACTACAAATGGTAGTGATGGATCGGGATGGGCCAGTACTGGGGCTGAGGTGAACAGAACCCTAAGGTTACTGAAGGCCCTGTCAGCCTCAGCAGACCAGCGGAGCCGGGACGGCCCACCCTTCAACAGAGATGTGATGGGAGCTGCGACCTGGCCAAAGCCCCGGATAAACCTCAGATAGTAGTTGGCAAAGCCAATAAAGCGCTGCACCTCCTTTAACGTGGTTGGAGTCGGCTAATTACGCACGGCTGAAATGCAATCTCCCTCCATCTCCACACCTGACGTGGTAATGCAGTATCCGAGGAAGGAGACGGACTGCTGGAAAAACAGACACTTCTCTGCCTTGGCATAAAGTCGGCCCAGCACTTTGCGAACCAGGGACACATGCTCGGCACGCGTAGCGGAATACACCAGAATGTCATCGATGTAGACCACTATACCGTGACCAAGCATATCCCGAAACACCTAGTTCACAAAGGACTGGAAAACGGATGGAGCATTCATCAAACCATACGGCATCACCAGGTATTCGTAATGCCCCGTGGTTGTGCTGAATGCTGTCTTCCATTCGTCCCCCTCTCGGACACACACCAGGTTGTAGTCCCGTGTAGCTCAGTTGGTAGAGCATGGTGCTTGCAATGCCAGGGTTGTGGGTTCGATTCCCACAGGGGGGCTAGTATGGGGGAAAAAAATGTATGCACTCACTAACTGTTAGTCGCTCTGGATAAGAGCACTCCGGAGATCTAATTTTGTGAAAAAGCGCTCCCCATTCATTGACTCGATCACAGATTGGATGAGGGGCAGAGGATAACGTATTGTCCCCTTGTTCAATGCTCGGTAATCAATGCACGGGTGCAGACCTCCGTCTTTCTTCTTCACAAAAAAGAAACTATAGGAGGCGGGCGAAGTGGAGGGATGTATGAACCCCTGGCGCAGGGACTCAGAGACGTATGTCCCCATCGCCTCCGTTTCAGCCTGCGACAGGGGATATACATGACTCATGGGAGGCACAGCATCTACTCTTAGGTTTATCGCGCAATCACCCCCTCCCCGATGAGGTGGTAATTTGGTCGCCTGCGTTTTGGAAAACGCATGCGCCAAATTGAGGTATTCGGGGGGGATGCGGACGGTGGAGGAAGTGTCTGGACTTTCCACCGTGGCTGCACCAACGGAAACAGCTAGGCACCTACCCTGACACTCTCGCGACCACCCCGTGAGAACCCTCTGCGGCCATGAAAAGGTGGGATTGTGTAGTGCTAACCAGGGAAGACCCAACACAACAGGTAAATCGGGGGTGTCAGGGTAGGTAAAATAATAATAAATGTGACGTGCTCTCTATGGGTCCTTTGGGGAACCATCGTGACTTGTGCTGTAACTTCCCTAATGAACCCTGACCCTAATGGTCGACTGTCAAGTGCTTTGATTGGCAGTGGAGTGGATAGGGGAACCAATGGAATACCTAGACTTAGAGCTAACGATCTGTCCATAAAGTTCCCAGCTGCACCTGAATTGACCAGCGCCTTACGCTGGGAAACTACGGGGTAGTCAGGGAAGGTGACGTGTATGGTGCAGTGTGCAGCAGAGGGCTCTGACCGATTGTGGGTTTGCGCTACCTGGGGTGATGCGAGAGTGCCCTGACTGCCGCCTCCAGACCCGGAAGAACCCTGACAACAGCATGCAGTATAATGTCCTCTTCTGCCACAAGAGTGACACTGAAGCTGTCCTCCTCCGTTCTCCCAGATCGCTGCCCCACCCAGCTCCATCGGAACGGACTCCTGTCCACCCTTCGGACGTCCTGTCGCAGGCTGCACCGGAATCCGTAGATCAGGGCCCACTCGTTCCACCCGGACCCAGCCGCTAGGGTCCGAAACTCCAGGGCGAAGTCCAGCGCGGTCCTCGTCCCCTGCCTCAGTTGGACCAGACGCTCACCCGCATCTCGTCCTTCAGGCGGGTGGTCGAAGACTGCCCGGAACAGGCAAGCGAACTCCCCGTAGTTGTCCAACGCGGTTCCTCCTTCTCTCCAGACCGCGTTGGCCCACTCCAGGGCTTTCCCCGAGAGGCAGGAGACGAGGGCAGACACCTTCTCCTGCTCCGATGGAGCCGGGCTGATGTTCACGAAGTAGAGGTCCAGCTGCGGGAGCAATCCCTGGCAGCAGGCAGCCGTCCCGTCAAACTCCCTCGGTCGGGATAGATGAATACCTCGGGGTGCTGGAGTGTGGGTGGCCGGATCCGGTCGCTCAGCTGGTCCCGACGGGTTGGGTCTTCTCCTCTCCAGGCATTGGACGACCTGGAGAACCCGATCCATCGCTTCTCCCAAGCTGGCTAGCATCCTGGAATGCTCGTGGACCCGTGCCACGACTCCAGGCATGGGCTCTTCTCGTGCTCACTCCATGGTTAGGTGTGTGATTCTGTGGTGATGTGATTTGAAGGAGTCAGGCGCAGGAGGGTAAATCACATAATAACAGGTTTATTCCGTTGACTCAGCGGTCGCAGCAATGCGTCAAACACTCCAGTGCGGAAATATACAGCGCTCTGGAAACAACAAGGCACACGGGTGAATATCCCGGCGATACAAAATACCGAGCTAAATTAACCTCCACAATAAACAATCACACACAAAGACAAGGGGGCAGAGGGAACACTTATGCAGGTACTGATGAGGGGAATTGAAACCAGGTGTGTGTAATAAACAAGACAAAACAAATGGAATGATGAGATGAGGAGCGGCAGTGGCTAGAAGACCGGTGACGACGAACGCCGGAGCCTGCCCGAGCAAGGAGAGGAGGCAGCTTCGGAGGAAGTCGTGACAATGTCCATGAAACCGCTCGCATGTGCGGTGTGGATTTTAGAACAATGTTTTCTTGCTTTTCACTGTGAAAGAGGCTGTATCTATGTTGGTTGGTGATATGAATTCGGACACGTCCTTGCAGCGATGATGTCGAGGTGAGTGAAATAAGTAAACAGCAGATATACACTACCAGTCAAAAGTTTGGACACACCTACTTATTGAAGGAGTTTTCTTTGTTTTTACTATTTTCTACATTGTAGAATAATAGTGAAGGCATCAAAACTATGAAATAACATATGTGGAATCATGTAGTAACCAAAAAAGTGTTAAACAAATCAAAATATATTTTAGATTTTAGATTCTTCAAAGTAGCCACCCTTTGCCTTGATGACAACTTTGCACCCTCTTGGCATTCTCTCAACCAGCTTCACCTGGAATGCTTTTCCAACAGTCTTGAAGGAGTTCCCACATATGCTGAGCACTTGTTGGCTGCTTTTCCTTCACTCTGCGGTCCAACTCATCCCAGACCATCTCAATTTGGTTGAGGTCGTGGAGGCCAGGTCATCTGATGCAGCACTCCATCACTCTCCTTCTTGGTCAAATAGCCTTTACACAGCCTGGAGGTGTGTTGGGTCATTGTCCTGTTGAAAAACAAATGATAGTCCCACTAAGCGCAAACCAGATGGGATGGCGTATCGCTGCAGAATGCTGTGGTAGCCATGCTGGTTAAGTGTGCATTGAATTCTAAATAAATCACTGACAGTGTCACCAGCAAAGCACCCCCACACCATCACACCACTTCCTCCATGCTTCACGTTGGGAACCACACGTGGAGATCATCCGTTCACCTACTTCTGCGTCTCACAAAGACACGGCGGTTGGAACCAAAAATCTCAAATTTGGACTCATCAGACCAAAGGACAGATTTCCACGGTCTAATGTCCATTGCTCGTGTTTCTTGGCCCAAGCAAGTCTCTTCTTATTATTGGTGTCCTTTAGTAGTGGTTTCTTTGCAGCAATTCGACCATGAAGGCCTGATTCACGCAGCCTCCTCTGAACAGTTGATGTTGAGATGTGTCTGTTACTTGAACTCTTTGAAGCATTTATTTGGGCGGCAATTTCTGAGGCTGGTAACTCTAATGAACTTATCCTCTGTAGCAGAGGTATCTCTGGGTCTTCCTTTCCTGTGGTGGTCCTCATGAGGGCCAGTTTCATCATAGCTCTTGATGGTTTTTGCGACTGCACTTGAAGAAACTTTCAAAGTTCTTGAAATGTTCCGCATTGACTTACCTTCATGTCTTAAAGTAATGATGGACTGTTGTTTCTCTTTGCTTATTTGAGCTGTTCTTGCCATAATATGGACTTGGTCTTTTACCAAATAGGGCTGTCTTCTGTATACCACCCCTACCTTGTCACAACACAACTGATTGGCTCAAACGCATTAAGAAGGAAAGAAATTCCATTAAGAAGGCACACCTGTTAATTGAAATGCATTCCAGGTGACTACCTCATGAAGCTGTTTGAGAGAATGCCAAGCGTGTGCAAAGCTGTCATCAAGGCAAAGGATGGCTACTTTGAAGAATCTCAAATATAAAATATATTTTACAGTGTAGAAAATAGTAAAAATCAAGAAAAACCCTTGAGTAGGTGTGTCCAAACCTTTGACTGGTACTGTGTGTTTGGTGTTGTCGATGTTTGATGCTGTGAAACTTGGGGAATAGCTCTCAGATTACCAAGTCATGTCATGATAACTTCGTTGGTACAGGCGAGCACATCAGCGGTGGAGCTCGAATGATTGCTCTCTGTCTCATGGAAATATTTGCAGTGTTCTACTTTATATAGTCAGCTAAGTAGTTGGTTGTTTTGTCTTGTTTCTACCGATTTAATTCATATGGAAACGGCCCAAGCTGCTTGCTATAGCTAGCTAGTTAACTAGTTAGTCTGTCAGGCAAGAAATGTTGTGTGTAGCGGTACATTAAGGCTGTGCTCACGAAGCGTCAACTTCAACTGTCACTTTCACTAGCTATCCATACAGACAACCAGCTAACTAGCTACTGAAATTAAGGCTAGAGTAATTTGTTTTTATCTCTTGGGTTTAGGTCATGGTTTGCTAGGTGCAGATAGTCATAGGCTATACATTGCCTTGTTTTCCTATTATTTGACTTATTAGCTGTCGTGTTTGGGTAGTAGTTGCCCGCGCAAAGGAACTCATATGATGAGTTGGATATTTGTTTACATAACCAGCTAACACGTTGCTTATTTTGTCCTGTTTCTACCGATGCAATTCATTTGGAAACTGTCCCAGCTTCGTAACTAATCAG
Organism: Coregonus lavaretus; assembly: GCF_964263955.1. Taxonomy (NCBI): domain Eukaryota; kingdom Metazoa; phylum Chordata; class Actinopteri; order Salmoniformes; family Salmonidae; genus Coregonus; species Coregonus lavaretus. The sequence continues at coordinate 31,729,593 of NC_139997.1, forward strand.
CTAACATTTGCGAACTCTGTAGTTAGGGGAGGGGGAGAGGGAGAGAGAGAGACCCCTTATCAGGAAGAGAATATGTGTATGGTTGAGAAAAAGAAAGAGGAAGGAAGAGAGAGACAGTGTGAGAGGGAGATCATGTTCCTGACCACAATTGTATCCTATTTGTTGCTCATCTCCCTCTCTTACTCTGTTCCTCTAGGTCAGTGAAAGTGAGGGAAGTGATGTGGAGATTCAGAGCTCAGCAGCAAAAAGCAGGGAGGAATAGGAGTTAGAGATGATTGGAGGGATAGATAGATAGATAGATAGATAGAGATGTGGAGCAAGGAGGGAGGAGTGGAGCGAGAGGAGAGTGGAGGGATAGAGGAAGAGGAGAGTGAAGAGGAGGAAGAGTAGAGTAGGAGGAGGAGGGAGAGTACGAAGCAGATGGAGAGGAGGAGGAAGAGGGAGAGCACACCCGAGTGTGTCTGCCCCAATCCCACCGTTCACCCTTGTACCACACAGCCTGGGCCTAAAGTGACAGTGGCAGGGGTTTTGGAGTTGTTTTTAAAAGTGGTTGGATCTTATATCTGTTCCAGAGCTTGTAATGGATTACAACAAGAAAATGGACGGGGTTGACCATCTTGACCAACTGAGGAGCTATTACAATGTTGGACGCACAGGCAGAAAACGGTGGAAGTATGGGTTTTGGGGGATGCTCAACATTTCCATCATAAATGCGTACAGTGTCTGGGGGACTCTGCAAAGGCCCCTTCTCAGAAGCCGCAGGCGCTGGTCCCAGAAGGCATTCAAAATTCAGCTTCTGCATTCACTTTGTGATATGTCTACAGTGGCAGGAAGAGGGTATCCAAGAGTGTGGCACCAGGGCGCGTGTACTGAGTTGTAACTCATTTGAAAGCAGGTGGAGTTTGAAGGGCGCAAGAGAGGGGGTGTGGTGTGCATCTGGACGCTGGGCAAAGAGTGGGAGATGTGTAGAAACCTTTGGGTGCTCTACGTGTTCTGTGCCACTTTGCAGGATGGGGCAGTGCTTCCAGAAGTTCCACGACATGTTGTAGGCTAAATGCAAACACTAAAGTGAGTGTGAAACACAGTATGAATTTGTCCTACAAATCTTTTATTGTCTCTGAACAGTTGTTGTTTTGTATCTTCTCTCTATCTAATACTTGTTGCATTCACTGAATTGTTGTCAAAGTAGGCTACTATTTCTAGGCCTGGTCTGTCCTAAATCTTATTGAGAGAGGTTACCTACATTCTGAATAGTTGTTTGCCTTTTTACATTGTTACAGAAGTAAGAATTGTTGTCAATCAAATAGCCTACTTTGTTTGCGCTCTGAAATACTTTGAGTATTGTCCTCTGGTCACATTTTGGATAATTGTATTTATTTATATGTAAAGAATATTTATATGTATATAATTTTTTTATTTAGTAATTTAGTCAAATGTACTACAATTTACATACTCAAGTTTTTTGTTGTTGTGTTGTGTTAATCGTATTTTGATAGTGAGTGTCTTTACACAATGGAAGACAATATGAGTGTTATTCCTATTGACATGAATGTGGTGTCATATTAAAGAAGAGGTTGTGCTCTTTAAAAGTAAGTTAACTTGTAATTGTCATTTGTTCTTTGTTTTTGAGCTATGTCTGTTTGTTTGAAATGTGTGAGAAAATGAGCTTTATCTTGACAATTCTCAGTAATCTACAGCAGCATTCTAGAATTTTATTGGGGTGTAAAGGGTTCATTTATACTGCGTATACCTCCACTACACTACTTTGATACGCATAGTGGGGATTTAGAAGTGAGTATACACAATGCCCACTGAAAAAAAGGGGGGGGAATACGGTAGTGCTAAGCGATTAGTGCTTTTTGAGGTCGGTTCAATTTCGGTTTAGATTCACAGAAAATTAGCAAATCTGATGTTGAAGATAGATCTCACTAGACATATTTTACTCATGTAAATCCACCCCTAGTCAGTCTGTCCTGGGGGCATGGAGAGACCCTCCCACCGTGACCTTCTAGTCAGTCTGCCCTGGGGGCAGGGAGAGACCCTCCCACGGTGACCTTCTAGTCTGTCTGCCCTGGGGGCAGGGAGAGACCTTCCCTCCGTGACCTTCTAGTCAGTCTGGCCCCAGGGCAGGAAGAGACAGGCTGCTCTGTGGGAACCTAACAGCAGCCAGAATGTCTGAGCAGAGACAAAGAGAGGAGGGAGTCTGCTTAATAGACAGACAGTAGTGAGGAAATGTGTGTGTCTGTGCTGATGCTTTTACTAGTGTGTCTGTAGTGATGGGTTAACTACTTGTACTACCTCTGAGCCTGGAGCTGTTCCTACAGACATTAAAGAGTAGAGCAGCTCTGTTAACATGCCCTAAACACAGGGAAAGACTTCTGACTCGACAGCCATCTAGCCTGGCGACTCAAACTAAATACTTCCACTGCTCTATCGTTCGCCACATGCTTTAGTCTGAGACTGCCATCATTGATGTCGTTTGTGGTGACAAGGGGCACGAGGGGTGTTGCACAAAACAAAGTCATCAGCGATTGGATCGTCTGAGAGATTGGACCAATTAGAGTATCAAAGCCAATGATGTGTCAGAGGAAGGCCCTCAAAATTGTCAAAGACTCCAGCCACCCTAGTCATAGACTGTTCTCTCTGCTACCGCACGGCAAGCGGTACCGTAGCACCAAGTCTAGGTCCAAAAGGCTTCTCAACAGCTTCTACCCCCAAGCCATAAGACTCCTGAACAGCTAATCATGGCTACCCGGACTATTTGCACCCCCACCCCATCTTTTTACGCTGCTGCTACTCTGTCACTTTAACTCTACCCACATGTACATATTACCTCAACTACCTCAACTAGCCGGTGCCCCCGCACATTGACTCTGCACCGGTACCCCCCTGTATATAGCCTCCCTACTGTTATTTTATTTTACTTCTGCTCTTTTTTTCTCAACACTTTTTTGTTGTTGTTTTATTTGACTTTTTTATGAAAAAATAAATGCATTGTTGGTTAAGGGCTGTAAGTAAGCATTTCACAGTAATGTCTACACCTGTTGTATTCGGCGCATGTGGCAAATAAAATGTGATTTGATTTGATGATGAATTTACCCACGTGGGTTCTGGTTCTGGCTCAACCTATTGGTTTCTGGACCAATCAGATGGCCCCGAATGTGTTCGCATTCAGTGAAGGGTCGGGGAGGTACTCAGATCCAGACTCATTGTGGAGAAGAAACTAACGTCCGTGGGCGTGGGCGTGGCCTAGTCATCAGCCACCAGGAATATGTTCAGCTCCTTTTGTTGCTATCTCACTCTTTTATTGATCTTATGAAGAAAACAGTTCATACAAGGGGATAAGTTATGGTGACTATTTTCATTGGTACATTTTTCCTATAAGTATCACAGCTGATAAGATAAGGCAACACCTCTCTTGGTATTGATTGATTTAATTGATTTTACAATTTAAAAAAATACATACATTCAGTAGCTACATACATTTAAAAAACGATCAAGGATAATACAATCAAGTGAATTACTTATTTCCGTTGTATAGGCTATCCTTGTTAGTGCATGGTACACGAATACGCTCTGTAGTGTAAATGATTATACAGTGCATTCGGAAAGTATTCAGATCCCTTGACTTTTTCCAAATTTTACGTTACAGCCTTATTCTAAAATTGATTAAATTAAATTGTTTCCCCCCCCTCATCAATCTACACAATCATCAATCAAGAGGTCAATCCCCCATAATGAGAAAGCAAAAACTGGTTTTTAGACAGTTTTGTAAATGTATTAAAAAAATAAAACAGAAATCACAGTTAGATAAGTATTCAGACCCTTTACTCAGTACTTTGTTGAAGCACCTTTGGCAGCGATTACAGCCTCTGGTCTTCTTAGGTATGACGTTACAAGCTTGGCACACCTGTATTTGGGGAGTTTCTCCCATTCTTCTCTGCAGATCCTCTCAAGCTCTGTCAGGTTGGATGGGGAGCGTCGTTGCACAGCTATTTTCAGGTCTTTCCAGAGATGTTCGATCGGGTTCAAGTCCGGCCTCTGGCTGGGCCACTCAAGGACATTCAGAGACTTTTCCCGAAGCCACTCCTGCGTTGTCTTGGCTGTGTGCTTAGGGTCGTTGTCCTGTTTTAAGGTGAACCTTCGCCCCAGTCTGATGTCCTGAGCGCTCTGGAGCAGGTTTTCATGAAGGATCTCGCTGTACTTTGCTCCGTTCATCTTTCCCTCGACCCTGACTAGTCTCGCAGTCCGTGCTGCTGAAAAACATCCCCACAGCATGATGCTGCCACCACCATGCTTCACCGTAGGAATGGTGCCAGGTTTCCATCAGACGTGACGCTTGGCATTCAGGCCAAATAGTTCAATCTTGGTTTCATCAGACCAGAGAATCTTGTTTCTCATGGTCTGAGAGTCTTTAGGGGCCTTTTGGCAAACTCCAAGCGGGCTGTCGTGTGCCTTTTACTGAGGAGTGGCTTCCGTCTGGCCACTCTACCATAAAGGCCTGATTGGTGGAGTGCTGCAGAGATGGTTGTCCTTCTGGAAGGTTCTCCCATCTCCACAGAGGAACTCTGGAGCTCTGTCAGAGTGACCATTGGGTTCTTGGTCACCTCCCTGACCAAGGCCCTTCTCCCCCGATTTCTCAGTTTGGCCGGGCGGAAAGCTCTCGTAAGAGTGTTGGTTGTTCCAAACTTCTTCCATTTAAGAATGATGGAGGCCACTGTGTTCTTGGAGACCTTTAATGCTGCATAAATGTTTTGGTCCCCTTCCCCAGAACTGTGCCTAGACACAATCCTGTCTCGGAGCTCTACGGACAATTCCTTCGACCTCATGGCTTGGTTTTTGCTCTGACATGCACTGTCAACTGTGGGACCTTATATAGACAGGTGTGTGCCTTTCCAAATCATGTCCAATCAATTGAATTTACCATAGGTGGACTCCAATCAAGTTGTAGAAACATCTCAAGTATGATCAGTGGAAACAGGATGCACCTGAGCTCAATTTCGAGTCTCATAGCAAAGGGTCTGAATACTTACGTAAATAAGCTATGTCTGATTTTTAAATGTGCTAAAATTTCTAAAAACCTGTTTTCGCTTTGTCATTATGGGGTATTGTGTGTAGATTGATTAGGATATATATATTTTTGAATCCATTTTAGAATAAAGCTCTAACGTAACAACATGTGGAAAAAGTCAAGGGATCTGAATACTTTCCGAATGCCCCGTCTACAGCCAAGGTATTATCCTCTCGCAGGAGACATGCTCTCTCCTCCAGCTTCGTGCCACTTAGTTCCTCAGACCCTCTCATGATCATAACATATTATTAGTCTGATTCCCTCACTTCTTTTGCTATTTTTTTCATTCTCCTTCTTTTCTGTAATCCTCTGCAGCAGCAACTCTGCCAGGGAGAGAGAGCGGTAGAGAGAGGGAGAGATATTTGCTTAACCAAATCCTCTAAGGAGGCACCCCTTCTTTGATCCTCTCCCAAATTTACTGTATCTGCTTTCATTTGGTCATCTGTCAGGTGGCTGTGCCGCGTAGGATGAGAGGAAGCAGACACAGAGAGACAGAGACAATAGTCCATGCCTAACTCCTCTCTCTCTCTCTCTCGCTTTCTTTCCCTGTCACTCCTTCCATCTCTCTTGCTCCCTCTCACTTTCTTTCTCTACTCCCTCTATCTCTCTCGCTTCCTCTCATCCCAATTGAAGTTATGCTGGTGTCTTTTTCAACGTCAGAACTTTGGATGGCATGTCTGTAACTCTGTATGTGTCGGATAGCGTTCTCAAGAGCTCACCACTTTGATGGCATGCCAAAGTGAGCCAAGGTTTGCCCTCTTTGTTGGTCACTTGGAGTGCAAACAACAAATCCAAAATCAACACACAAGCATACACACACAATACCGTTAAGTGATTAAGTTCTATGTTCCACTGGTGAGTGAGATGATCGACCCTGTTGAATCGACTTGATTTGTTTTGTGATGATTTCATGTTATGTCTCCGTTAAATCAGTGACATCATTTCCCTAACCTCGCCTCCTCTTGTATTCCAGCCAGGAGCTTTCCATGGCTCAAAGATGTCATTGTAATCTCCCACAAAAGAGAGAGCTCCTTTTTAATCTTCCTCCTCTTCATTCTCTCGCTCCGCTCCTCCATCCCTCCATTAGCAGGGAAATTGAGTGTTTTGCCCTTTCTCTTCTCATCCTCCCTCTCCTTCTGATCTGTTGTGTCATCCATTCAACAGTTCACACACATCCGCTCCCAGAATGATCCATCCAAGTTAAAATGACTCACTCTGTTCTCTCGCTCTCTTTCTCTCTCTCCACAGTGAACACCTGTCGTGCTCGTTCCCCTTCTTCCTCCATGGGGAGAGTAACGTGTGCACCAGCGTGGAGATCAACCAGCACCAGCCTGTCTACCACCTGAGTGACGAGCACCTCACCCTGGCCCAGCAGGCCTCCAGCCCCTTCCAAGGTGGGTGGAGTGGAGTGTATAGAGTATTGTGATACTAAACCTGGTATCGGCATCAAAGTCAAAATTCTGGTATCGTGACAACACTAAACCCTAATTCTTACTCTAACCCTAATTGTAACCCTAAACCTAAAATAGCCTTTTTGCTTGTTCTGGCAAGATGTCCCCACTTATCAGAATTTTCCTTGTTTTACTATCCTGGTCCCCACAAGGATACAAGGATAATAAAACCAAAAACACACACACACTCTGTTCTCTCTGCTCCGTGTTGTGTCTCTAATAGAAGACAAGAGTAATCCTCAGGTATTAAGAACAGGCACCGCCCCTCCTCTCTCCTCCGCTCCTCTCCTCCACTCCTCCTCGCTTCATCAGACAGCCTGACAGTAATGATGTGCCACCAGCAGCCCTCACACACCTCCCTCTGTCCCTCCCCCTCTTTCCCCTTCTTCTGGCTTTTCCCTGTCCTTTTCCTACTCCTCCTCTCACGTACCCTTCCCCAATTCCTCCACCTCTCCCCTGCCACCACCACCTCCCATTCTACTTCTCTTCTCATTCCCTGCCTCCCTCCCTCTAGCCCTCACAGTGCTGTCCCCACTAGCTGATCTCTGCTGCTATAGACATCTGTACAATTAGCGGGGCCCAACGGCAGCAGCAGAGACGGTGCCAGGCAGGGTGTACAACACAGACACACAGAGAAGCGGGAGCCTACACCGCAACAAAAGAGATCCCAACAAAAGAAAGAGAGAGAGAGAGGCTCCCTCACTACAGAGGAGGAGGGGGAGGGAAGCTTGAAGGAGCGATCATTACACCAGGCACAAGGGCTTTGCCTTAGGTTAGAGAACAAAATGCCACCTCCGCTCTTCTCTTCCTCTCAACTCCTCTCTCAGTTAGACTGAGTTATTCCTCAGCCCCCCTCCATCCCCTCTCCACCCACCTAATAATGGTGATCACTTTGTCCATTCTCTGATCTGACTGGAGCGCAGCGGCAGTGCGGCACAGGGAATCTGATTCACAGGGAAAACTAGCTGTGCAGAGCCTGTGGTTTAGCGGTAGGCCTAACGCTCCCAGCCAGTCACATATACTCAGCTCCCCACCAGAGACCAGGGTTTAATCCCCGTATCCACCCTTCCTACTGTTTTCCCACTTGCCTGTCTCCCCTTCTGTTTCTAGCTGTCTGAATAAAGTGTAAAAATGAAACAAAAATATTTTACTACTATTCTAATTAGAGCCTTGTTCTGTTTAAAACCCCTTCTATTAAAGCATGTTGGTCTATTTATTCAATAGCAGGTTATTGAATGTAATTCCAGTAACGGTAGAGAGGGATGGGTTTTTTGCACAGCAGGTCGATAGATAGATAGATAGATAGATAGATAGATCTACACTGCACAGCACAGCAAAGCGCTACTGTGTGACTCTCTCACTCTCTCTTTAGTCACTAGTGTGTGTCAGTATTTGTATTTATTTATTAAGGATCCCCATTAGCTGCTGCCAAGGCAGCAGCTACTCTTCCTGGGGTCCAGCAACATTAAAGCAGTTACACACAATTTAAAATATTACATGACATTACACTTTACCCAATACATTTAGTGTGTTCCCTCAGGCCACTACTCCACTATCACATATTTACAATACAACATCCATGTGTACGTGTGTGTAGAGTGGGTGTCTTATCATGTGTATGTGTGTCTGTGCCTGTGTGTGCCTCTTCACAGTCCCCTCTGTTCCAGAAGGTGTATTTTTGTATCAGTTTAAAAAAAATCTGATTCTATTGCTTGTATCAGTTAGCTGATGTGGAATAGAGTTCCATGTAGCCATGGCTCTATGTAGTACTGTGCGCCTCCCATAGTCTGTTCTTGACTTGGGGATTGTGAAGAGACCTTTGGTGGCATGTCTTGTGGGGTATGCATGGGTGTCCGAGCTGTGTGCTAGTAGTTTAAACAGACACCTCGGTGCATTCAGCATGTCAACACTTATTACAAAAACAAGTAGTGATGAAGTCAGTCTCTCCTCCACTTTGATCCATGAGAGATTTACATGCATATTATTAATGTTAGCCCTCTGCGTACATTTAAGGACCAGCCGTGCTGCCCTGTTCTGAGCCAATTGTAATTCTCAGAGGTTTCTTTGTGGCACCTGACCACACGACTGAACAGTAGTCCAGGTGCGACAAAACTAGAGCCTGTAGGAACTGCCTTGTTGATAGTGTTGTTAAAAAGGCAGAGCAGCGGTTTATTATGGACAGACTTCCCCCCATCTTAGCTACTGTTGTTTCAACATGTTTTGACCATGACAGTTTACAATCCAGGGTTACTCCAAGCAGTTTAGTCACCCCAACATGCTCAATTTCCACATTATTTATTATAAAATTTAGTTGAGGTTTAGGGTTTAGTGAATTATTTGTCCCAAATACAATACTTTTAGTTTTTGAAATATTTAGATCTAACGTATTCCTTGCCACACATTCTGAAACTAACTGCAGCTCTTTGTTAAGTGTTGCGGTAATTTCACTCGCTGTAGTTGCTGACGTGTATAGTGTTAAGTCATCCGCATACATAGACACACTGGCTTTACTCAAAGGCAGTGGCATGTCATTAGTAAATATTGAAAAAATTAAGGGGCCTAGACAGCTGCCTTGGGGAATTCCTGATTCTACCTAGATTATGTTGGAGAGGCATCCATTAAAGAACACCCTCTGTGTTCTGTTAGACAGGTAACTCTTTATCCACAATATAGCAGGGAGTGTAAAGCTATAACACATACGTTTTTCCATCAACAGACTATGATCGATAATGTCAAAAGCCGCACTGAAGTCTAACAAAACAGCTCCCACAATCTTTTTACCATCAATTTCTCTCAGCCAATCATCAGTCATTTGTGCAAGTGCTGTGCTTGTTGAATGTCCTTTCCTATAAGCGTGCTGAAAGTCTGTTGTCAATATCTTTACAGTAAAATAGCATTGTATCTGGTCAACAACAAAAAATCTCCAAAAAGTTTACTACGGGTTGGTAACAGGCTGATTGGTCGGCTATTTGAGCCAGTAAAGGGGGCTTTACTATTCTTGGGTAGCGGAATGACTGTTGCTTCCCTCCAGGCCTGAGGGCACACACTTTCTAGTAGGCTTAGATTGAAGATATGGCAAATAGGAGTGGCAGTATCGTCCGCTATTATCCTCAATAATTTTCCATCCAAGTTGTCAGACCCCTGTGGCTTGTCATTGATAGACAACAATTGTTTTACTTCTTCCAGACTCACTTTACGGAATTCAAAATTACAATGCTTGTCTTTTAATTATTTGATAAGTTATACTTGGATGTGTAGATGAATGCTAGATCAGGATTAGGTCAAGTCTATCAGATAGTGGACAAGACCCGTAGCTACTGTACTGCCTCTGCTCTTTTACCAATATACCAACCTGTCCATAGCATGTATGGGACTTGAGCTGGCAGACTGAAAGACATGCTGCTCTATGTGTTTGGTGCCATATTGCACAGGCAAATGGATAAATGGTTTAATGTGGAGTCAATTGTCCTCTGGTCATCAAATATGTTTATCTTCAATTAAAGACAGTGTTTAATGCACTGTGGTGGGACCACTGATGTGACCAGTACTGTATGTCAGAGCACTCCCCCTCTACCAATGGGTAATGATAGTGTGTTTGAAATCAGTACAAACCAAAGGCTGAATTTCTAGGGTGTGTGCAGGTGTGTGTTCTAGCCACTAACTGGGTGTCTGTTTTAGCAGATTGAGCGTAGCGGCAGATAAGGGCTGACGTCTGCTAGTCTCCTCCCTCCCTCCCTCTCTCCCCCACCACTCACCTCTGACAGGCTTGGTTTAGTGTGCAGTAGAGCGCTCCAGCCTCTTCAGGATATGACCTCATAAAACAGCGCAGAGTGAATGTAATGAACTCTCAGCCCATTTAACTGATCTGAGCATATTTGACATGTCTTCAGGGAGATGGAGAAAGAGAGAGAGAGAAGGGGAGATGGAGACAGAGAGAGAGAGAGGAGAGATGGAGACAGAGAGAGAGAAGGGGAGATGGAGACAGAGAGAGAGAGAAGGGGAGATGGAGACAGAGAGAGAGAGAAGGAGAGATGGAGACAGAGAGAGAGAGAGAAGGGCAGATGGAGACAGAGAGAGAGAGAGAAGGGGAGATGGAGACAGAGGGAGAGAGAGAAGGAGAGATGAAGACAGAGAGAGAGAGAAGGGGAGATGGAGACAGAGAGGGAGAGAAGGGGAGATGGAGACCGAGAGAGAGAGAAGGAGAGATGGAGACAGAGAGAGAGAGAGAAGGGCAGATGAAGACAGAGAGAGAGAGAGAAGGGCAGATGGAGACAGAGAGAGAGAAGGAGAGATGGAGACAGAGAGAGAAGGAGAGATGGAGACAGAGAGAGAGAAGGGGAGATGGAGACAGAGAGAGTGAAGGGGAGATGGAGACAGAGAGAGAGTGAAGGGGAGATGGGGAGATGGAGACAGAGAGAGAGTGAAGGGGAGATGGAGAAATGCACACACAAAGAGAGAGGGTATGTCGTGATCATATCAACATTAATTACATTCAAACTCTCCCTGTGACGTGTAGTGCTTGTGCTCCTGCAATGCAAATTACCTTAGGTTTACGACAGCCTGTTCTCCCTCAATAGTCAATCAATTTCTGCTGAAGCAGTTGTTGGATGTTACAATGAATGAAGTCCAGGACCGGGCTCGAGAGGGTTCAGGGTTGTGTTCTGGAATGGACCGCATAGGACATAAGAGGTGTGTATGAGTCAGTTAGTCAGTCAGTCTGTCTGTTTCCTGTTGTAGTCTCTGAGGGAACTGGATGTTCACTCAATTGTCTGGTGCGGTCACCATCCACTTACTACTTACTATGGCCTCTCCACCCAATATCAGTGTGGTGGGAATATGAATATAGATCGACTAGCCTTCTCCTTAAAAGATCCTGACCTTAAGTGGCTTGTGTTTAGCTGGCCAGCACTCTGTGTGTTCTAGATGTTCTCTCTCTCACTCTCTCTCTCTCTCTCTTTGTCTGTCTGTCTGTCTGTCTGTCTGTCTGTCTGTCTGTCTGTCTGTCTGTCTGTCTGTCTGTCTGTCTGTCTGTCTGTCTGTCTGTCTGTCTGTCTGTCTGTCTGTCTGTCTGTCTGTCTGTCTGTCTGTCTGTCTGTCTGTCTGTCTGTGTCTGTCTGTCTCACTGTGTTCCCTGTGAGATTGCCTTCTCTTCCCCCCCCCCCCCCCTTCTCCCTCCTGGAAGCTCCATCCTGTCCAGCCAGTGAGCCACTAGACCAGATCAATACTCACAGGGACAGGGCCATACACTACAACAGTGATTCTCAAGTGGTGGGTCGTGGGAGGTTTTGAATGGGTCGTGGGTGTCTGAGTAAAGAAATAATAATTAAGTCGGAACTTAAACTACTAAACGACTACAGCCAGGTAGAAAGTAGTAAAAAGTGATTAAAAAATGTAATCTCTGAACTATTTTTCTTCGATCCCAGTGTTTTCAATATAGAGCTTTTACCAGTGCTTTTAGAACTTATTAACATTCTTCATCAAGAATATGGGAAAAATTGAATTATTTGGGATTATTTCCATAATTGCTACAGTTACTATAAATGTACCATTCTCCGTTTATGCTTCCTTATCTGTTAATGATTATCCTAACCTGTGAGGGGGTTGTCTATGCTTTGGTGTCTAGCCCGGATTTGATACAGTATTGATACAGTATGTGTATGTGTGTCTGTACTGAAGGTGTTGTAAAGGGAGTCTGCTTGGTCAGAACGCTGTCGGTGCTAGCTATCACTCCCTGCCCTATCCTGTCCAGTCTCTACCTCATTGTCTGTGTGTGCTGTGAATCAGTCCTTTATACAGTCCTGTTTATAGGCTCTGAGAGGCCTGGGCCTGCCAGTGATGGGCTGCTGTATGTCTCTGGAAGTGTTCGGCCAGCCGTGTGCTGGTGGGAGAGAGAGAATTGTGTTGGGGAAAGGTCACATTATTAACACTGGATGGGCTGGGATGGAGGGGTGATAGGTGGAAGGAAAATGGATGAAAGTATGTGGGGGGGTAATAGATCAGAGAGTGGTCGTAATGGTGGGGGATGGATGTATGCAGTAGGATGGGGGGATTTATTCTGATGTAACACAGCTTCTGTAGTGAGACTGACTATGTATCTCTCTTTCTCTCACCCCCCCTCTCTCTCTCTCCCTCCCTCCCTCTAGTCATCCTGAGTCCGTTTGGTCTGAACGGGACTCTGACGGGTCAGTCGTTCAAGCTGTCAGACCCTCCCACCCAGAAACTGATTGAGGAGTGGAACCAGTTCTATCCCATCAGCCCCAGCTCTAAAGACAAGGACAAGCACGGCTCGCCATCGGAGGACAAGATGGAGGACATGGACTGGGAGGACGACTCCCTGGCCGCTGTGGAGGTCCTTGTCGGTAAGACACTCTCTCCTACACAGAACAGTCTCCCCTAAAAGTCTGCTATATGGCAGGGAAGAAAGGATGGAGGTTAAATTCCCTCAGGAATCACATACTAAAAATGTATGCAGATTTGATGACCCATGTAGCTAACCGTGAGTGTGTGTCTGTCTCTTGGTCCAGGTGGTGTGAGGATGGTGTACCCAGCCTGCCTGGTGCTGGTGCCCCAGTCTGACATCCCAGCTGTAGCCCCCCAGGGGTCCTCCCACTGCACCACCGTCTACTCGGGTGGCCACCAAGTGCCTGCATCCCAACGAGACCCCGCCATCTCGTCGGTCACCCTCACGCCCCCCACATCACCCGAGGAGGCCCAGACAGGTACAATAAGTAAGTATTTACAAACCTATGGATGTTTATTTAAATGACAGTCTGTATAGGATATATTATGTAAATAAGATATACCATATTCATTAGATAATAATAGATTAGATAATATAAAAATGTGTCTGGAGAGTTGATGTGACATACATGTATGTCCCACTTATATAGTGTGCAGTGGACAAGAGGTGTCTTGTCAAAGCTGGTTATTGTAGGACAATAAATATTGCCACTTGTGGTTCGGTGAGACGATTCATAACCTCTCCCTCCCACCTCCTACCTCCCCCAGTGGACTCCCAGTCGGCTCAGAAGTGGGTGAAGATGTCATTGGCTGTGGACGGCTTCAGTGTGGACAGCACCAGTCACCACGGGGGGAAGATCCCTCGCAGGCTTGCCAGCCAGGTGGTGGAGAGGGTCTGGCAGGAGTGCAATATCAACAGAGCTCAGAACAAGTACATCTGTCTCATATACACACTCTCAACAAAGTCCTAGAACAAGTACAATTGCTACTGTCTCAGGATGCACACAAACACATGCTCACACACACTGTCAACGAGCACAGGCTCACACACAGCTGACAGGAAAGCTATGTCTACACCTCACACACATGCATGGTTATCCTGTCATAGACACACTCAACAGAGCCTAGAGCAGGAATAATCAACTAGATTCAGCCACAGGCGGATGATCAGGGGGTATTGGTCGGTCATATGCATGATCCAAAAGTTAATGATGAATTAATGATGAATAATGAATAAGCTAAATCATGCAAATATAACTTGTCTGTGTAAGCAGTATATAAGAGAACTAACGGGACTGCCCCGGCGGAGCTCCTGACCGACGTGTACTATGGTGCATTAAGTTTGTTGGAACCGTTCCAGCTTGCTGATAATAAAGAACGATTAATTTAATATTGACTTCAGGTGTCCCTGGTAGTAATTTCCACGACATCTGGCCTAGAGAATATATACAGTATCTACATTTGCCAAATATGTCTGTCATATAACATAAACACACCACTGACATTAAATAGTTAATAAAGCCTTAATGTTGGTGCTTCTTTTACCAAATGTATATTTTACAGAAGTAGCCTGTAGTAACTAAGAAAAATTATGTGTTGTGTGTGTTTCTCCAGGCGTAAATTCTCAGCGACAGCCAACGGTACCTGTGAGGAGGAGCTGATGGAGAAAGTAGGAACCTGGGACTTTGTAGAGTCAGCACAGAGGTCACACTGCAACTGCTCCAGGTGAACAATGCAGTTTGTTTGTGTGTGTGTGTATCTCTGGTTAGGGACCTGCACCCTAAGCCTTCTGTAATGGGATATACTTGTAGTTTCTTGTGTTGACACAAGCTTGCCTTTTAAGGGAAGTTGACTCATTTTCATTGGAATCTTACTCAACAAAACAGCGTTCAACACATCAGTCTAAAATGTGAGAAGTATTTTAATGTCAATACGTATGACATTCATCTCTATTCCTCTGTTAAGTGACAACCCTGTCAGGATTGAAGTGGCTTGTTGTAGTGTATTCTCTTGGTGGGGCTAAAGCAGTTGTTCTTCACCAGAAACAGCGTCTGTCCCAAATGGCACCCTATTCCCTACATAGTGCACTACTTTGAACAGAGCCATGGTCCCTGGTCAAAAGTAGTGCACTATGTAGGGAATAGGGTGTCATTTGGGATGCCGTTGCAGAGACCCAGGGGCCAGTCTGACCTCTAGAAGGCCTGTTTAGGGAGATGTCTGCTCTAAAAATGGAGAGTGTGTCTGTAGAGCCTAATGTTGACAAATGATCTGCTGCATCTAGTTAATGTGTGGATGCGAGGTTGACTGTGGCCAGGCTGTTTCTGTTGGGGTTGGGACTCAGACAGTCAGACATTATCACAGCCCTGTGCGTGTGTGTGCGCGTGCATGTGTTCTCTCTGAAGGGAAAAGCTGCAGTCAGCATGTCCCACTGCTGTCTCCTGGCACAGACGTGCACACACACACAGCCGCAAAAACACACGTCACGCTGCAGCTCGCACAGAAATAGATGCTTGACACTCTGCACTTTTATGCTGTCTCTCTGAGCGTTTGCTTTGTGTGTTTCTGCTTTAGGAGCACTTTCACTATAGATCGGGGGAGCGCCTTGCTCCGCACTGGTGGTGTTAGGGCAGGCAGGCTGTGTACAGGAGGTGAGGACAGAGCTGGGGGAAGTCTCATTCTTCTGGCTAGAGCTGTTATTTGGTTGGAGGGAACCCAGCATATGGGAGGTAACATTGAAAAGGGAGACCCTGTGTGTGCGGCACAAATTCTAATGGCCATCGGCTTGGTGTGTGTCTGTGAGAGTGTGTGTTTACCATAGATAGTCAACTCTAGTGCCCAAAAGCCTGTTTTAGCATGGGAAGCACCATTGAGGACTTCACCATTTTGAAGTAGTCAACTGGGTGGGACTTCATATGGGTTAAAGAAGGATCACAAAATCCAGGTCATCAGGAGGGATCAGCCAATGAATTATACCCATGAGCAAACATTCCATAACTGCAGGTGGCAGGAAATCGGCAACCTTGGCTTCATACCTGTTCAAATAATACACTCCAGGTGACAGTATGCACACTTTCAGTTTGTTTACCAACTCATAGAAGTAGTAGAAGAAGAAAATGTACTACTTCAAAATGGAGATAGCCTCAATGGCGGTGCCCGTGCTCGCACAGACGCCATAATGGGATAGATACAAAGATGAGTCGTCTATCTAAGTCTATGGTGTTTACCCACTCTGCATGTTGTTTTCGCTGCGACTTGCCCATTCTCTGCCTGCCGACAGTTAAGCAGTTCCATTCTTATCCTTCCAAGTAGTGGGAAGGACAATAGAACCCTCCCTCCCACCATAAAAGAGGGAGAGCTTAGCTTAGCCGTCAACATGCTGGCTGCTCCACGAGAACGAGCTGCCTGCAGTTACCATGCTGACACACCAATGGCCAAATAACAACACCCATCCCCAGCTGACCTGACCCTGAGTAGACCCCCAGCACCCCTCCCCCAACTCCCCCACATCCACTTGTCAGTATCAGAGTCTGTCTTTGGACTTGTTGCTCCTTGGTTCCCTTACAGTAAAATGAGAGGTGAACAACACTGGTTCTTACTTAGTGGCTGGCTCTCCCCTGGCCTAGACTGGGGAAAGTGTGTGTGTGTGTTTGTCATAGGGCGCCTGAGGGGGCGTGAGGGCCGGGGACCAACACAACACGTTCCAGGCCATTTAAACCCAACAAGAAACAGGCCTCCCTCCCACCTGGGTCATGTTCAGAAGGGTTTCACTTAGTTTTCTCCCCAATGAACTCAGCGCTGGGGGAATGCTCTATTCTAGATGAAATGCATGGTTTTGGTTAGGGAATAATAGAGTGCAGAATAATAACATCAGTTTAAGATGTTTGTTAGAGTAACATCAACATGACATGAGGAGTTTATTAGATTTGAGAGGAACTCATTTGTTCACTTAATTGATTCCGTGCTTTTCAATTGCTACTCGGCTCCCACAGATTCAGCTTCATTCAATTTCTTGTTGGTTATTGATTGAGCTAGATTAGTGTTGCTGCTCAACGCTAGTTATTGAGCTAATGAATGTTCACGAATGCTAACAAATGGCATTATTGTTAGTTTATTAATGTCTTGCATGCTTCCTCTTCCTCTGTGTCCTCCCAGGCATAAGTCCTTGAAGCAGCGAGGTGGCAGCACCCCGGGCCAGCCCCAGTCAGCAGGCCAGCCCACCCACAACCAACCACCCACCAAGCACAAGGCTGGGGGCGACAAGCCCGAGAAGGGCGACAAGCAGACCAAGAGGCCGCAGACGCCCTTCCACCACCGCAGTGCTGCCTGCGATGACGTTACCATGGAGACAGAGGTGGCGGCGGGCCAGCGGCTAGCCATGAGGGCCCAGCAAGCGGGGGGTCGTTTCTCCGGCCTCCGCCCCTCTGACGGCATCACCAAGCCCCCCCAGCTGCATGGCGGAGGGGTGGGTAGCGGCGGCGGTTCCTCAGAGATGACTGGTTCCCCCCAGCCCCCTCCCCTCAGCCCCCACCCCTGTGACCGAGGAGAGGAGACGGGGAACGGCTCCATGAAGAACCCTTCAACCCCCCACAGTCAACACTTCTACCAGCCGCCCCCAGAGCCCTGCCTGGTGGGGCAGAAGGGTGGCGAGGGGGAACCCCGGAGGCTAGACGGCCTGGCCCAGCACTTCCACCACCCTCACGCGTCCTACCCCTCAGAGCCCCTGGAGCCCACCATGTATGTAGGCTCTGCAGTAAACCTGGAGGAGGACGGCTCCCCTGCGCCATGGAGGTTCTTCAACCTGCCCAGGAGGAAAGAGGCCGAGATGCCAACGCTGCCTGGGGACAAGCTGAGGGACAGGGAGAGAGACGAGGCCTCGGGAGGACAGGAGGTGGTGTCTGTCACTGAGTGAGTGTATCTCCCCATTAATTCATTCATTCATTAATTCACCATTCATCCTTATCTCCCCATTGAACACCCACTATTGCCCATAGAGGGTGCTAGATGCCCCCAGACATTTACATTTTCATCCCTTCTGGTACACAGACAGACAAGTCCCTTTTTAAGGACTTCCAACATTCTAGAAAAAAAGTGTTTTGAAAGAGCACAACCAGGCCTCTCCCCCCTCACCTCCCCCTTTCCCCTCCCCTCCCTTCCCCCTCGCCGCCCGTGCCTCAGAATGTTCAGAATGTTTGGTGGCGCATACGGCACGTTACTCTCTCGCTATGTGCCCTTTTGACATCATACATCACTAATGTGCATGGCCAGCACTGCAGCACAGACTGGAGAGAGCTTATTGATCTCCCCCAACACACACACACACGCCCCCTCTATTACAACTCCCCCCTTCTTCCTTCCTCTCCACCCTGAACACGTGAAGGAGAGTGGCATCCTCGAAGCCTTGATGTCAGAAAAGAGGTGTCGCTTCACACACACACAGAGAGAGAGAGAGAGAGAGAGAGAGAGAGAGAGAGAGAGAGAGAGAGAGAGAGAGAGAGAGAGAGAGAGAGAGAGAGAGAGAGACTGAGAGAGAGAGAGAGAGAGAGAGAGAGAGAGAGAGAGAGAGAGAGAGAGAGAGAGAGAGAGAGAGAGAGAGAGAGAGAGAGACTAAGGGATAGAGGGAGGATGGGCCGGAGAGCAGGCAGGTAGGGCCGAGCGGTGTTGGGAAGTATCTGAGGGGTAATGCATTTCAGGGATGGCTGCTGGACAGTGCTGTGGGCAGGGCTATGGACAAAAGGACTATTCTGGTGCGGAGAAAGGGAGGGAAGGGATGGCGGGACAGAGGTAGGGAGGGAGTAATCCTGGCGGCAGGGACATTGCTCTGAATGGATGCTAATCTCTGGCTTGGGCCACTGCGCACTGTCACCTCACATCGCAGCCTGGCCGGAGAGAGGGAGGAGGGAGAGAGAGAGGACCTACATGAGCTGGCTCACTCCCCTTTGGTCACTCCCCCTCCCTTCCCCCTTAGAGAGGCCCGGCAGGGCTCACTGTCTGGTAACATCTAAACAACCACAACATCAACAACTAGAACACAGACACATGAAACACAATGATTCACAGATTACATTGAAAAAGAGACATGCATTGCTTTACCTCCCCACATGAATGTTGATGGATTACTATTGTTGATAGACTGCACTCTGTGGCCCTGTCTGTCCTAATGAATCGCCCCCTGTCCCCGTCCACACCCAGGCTGATGGCCACTTCCAAGCGGCCTCTGAAGGTGTCCGAGGAGCGCGTGCAGATGTACCTCCAGCAGAGGAACCAGTACCTGGCCGCCGCCATCACCGACGATGACGACCACGAGCCCGAGGTGGATCCCTACGCCTTCGAGGACGGGGACGTCAAGTTCTCCTTCTCCGACAAGAAGGACAAGACGGGCGGCGAGCGCCAGCCTGGGAAGAAACACAAGGTAGGGCTAAAGTTACAACTTCATCAACTGGGGCGGCTGAGGCAAATCATTTCCTCCCATCGCTGTTGCTGCTGCCGCCAACATGCCACTGTTTGTGACCGCCTTTATGGTCAGGCAGCAGGAAGGGTTCAGTTAAGGGTCACAAGATAAGCGATCCTGCACTGTAAATGTCTCGCTAGCTGGACTCTGCTTTTTCCCACCCAGATCTACTGCGCAGGAAGCCAGCTCCAACTCCCATTGTTATCCCAGCAGAGGGATGCCAAAATAGTTTTATGCCTCTAATTTCCTCCCTCTCATTTAGTTTAGTTTGTGTCTTTTCTATCTGCCCCCTCTCCCCTGCCATGTGGGCTCAGGCTGTTGTCTTAATATTGTCTCTCTCTGTTTCCAAATCTGGACCACCTGTTAGCTGTGGAAACGGCCCCAGCACTAGGGGGAGAGCAGGGGGGAGTGTGTGGGTGTGGGGATAGGAGAGAGCTGCCTGGCAGTGGCAGCCTCCCTGTCTGCCTGTCTCCCTGTCTGCCTGTCTCCCTGTCTGCTTGTCTGTGAGGCATGGAGGAGGGGGAGGGAGGCGCTGTGTTGGCTGTGGCTTAAACAGGCCAAATAAACCTGACTTACTGAACCGTGCACGTTTAAAATAGCCTTTTTGTATTTTGTTTTATTTCACGAGGGCTGCTGAGCTTTTTTCTTCTCCCTCAAGTTTGTGTGTGCGTGCGTGCGTATGTGTGGTACTGTACTGTTACTGCTGCACTGCTTCTGATACAGGAGGTCCCCCAGTGGCCACTATGTGCAGTGGAGCCCTTCCACAATCTGCTGAGCACATGGGGTGTGTGTGTTACCTCAGCTAACTCTTGCCCCCTTGGTCATGCTTCACTCTGCATTGATGACGCTGCAAAGCGACGGCCTATGTTTTGTGCACTTTTATGTGTGTGTTCATGACTGGGTGTGTGCCATAGACTCTCTTGCCATTGCCAAATTGGCCAATGTCCCCATCCCGCTGAGTTGTCTGTGTGTGTGCAGGAGGTTGGCATGCTGTCAAAGCTCAAACGTGCTCTAGTTGAACCACTAGAAACAATGTTCCCTCTAAGTTTTTTAGGCACTGAGCAAATTTCAGGTCTGCTGAACACAAACTTGAACGTTGTGAACACTGAGGCTGTACCTGCTTTAAGTTACAGTTTTAACAGTGGCCAAGTAGGCTACTGTGGCTATTTCATCATAATGTAGGCCTATCAGAGTGGCCTACCATTAAAAACAATGGAGAAAATGCATCACATAACATTTTAAAATGAAAATAGTGGTTATTTCATTCAGTCTACAGTAGCAGCCAATTCCATGAGACTTTTGAAAAAAACCTGCAGGGCTTGACATTAACCTGTTTATCTACTTGTCCTTCAGACAAGGAGATGACTGAAAATGTTGTTGTTGTTTGATTCAAGAAACCACTTTACAAAATAGGAAGCAATCACTCCCACATTGCTGACTACAAATTAGCTATAACTGGACTAACAACTCACTAACTAGCAAAGAATATGAACAAATGTGCACACGTGGCTACGTGCAGCTCTCGCTTTGATCTCAAAACAAGCGCATAATAATCACGACCGCTCATGCTGTAAAACAGTCCAGTTCAGAGTGAATGGTACAAATTCAAATATGGCAATGGTCTATTTGCATATAGGGTTACTGCAGCTCTGATTGGTTATGGCGCACCGATCTGTGTAGAGTACGTGCCTGAGTCGTGCCTATTCCGATGCGCTCTGCCTACAACAAAATCTCTTACGTACAGTGGGGAGAACAAGTATTTGATACACTGCCGATTTTGCAGGTTTTCCTACTTACAAAGCATGTAGAGGTCTGTAATTTGTATCATAGGTACACTTCAACTGTGAGAGACGGAATCTAAAACAAAAATCCAGAAAATCACATTGTATGATTTTTAAGTAATTCATTTGCATTTTATTGCATGACATAAGTATTTGATACATCAGAAAAGCAGAACTTAATATTTGGTACAGAAACCTTTGTTTGCAATTACAGAGATCATACGTTTCCTGTAGGTCTTGACCAGGTTTGCACACACTGCAGCAGGGATTTTGGCCCACTCCTCCATACAGACCTTCTCCAGATCCTTCAGGTTTCGGGGCTGTCGCTGGGCAATACGGACTTTCAGCTCCCTCCAAAGATTTTCTATTGGGTTCAGGTCTGGAGACTGGCTAGGCCACTCCAGGACCTTGAGATGCTTCTTACGGAGCCACTCCTTAGTTGCCCTGGCTGTGTGTTTCGGGTCGTTGTCATGCTGGAAGACTCAGCCACGACCCATCTTCAATGCTCTTACTGAGGGAAGGAGGTTGTTGGCCAAGATCTCGCGATATATGGCCCTATCTATCCTCCCCTCAATACGGTGCAGTCGTCCTGTCCCCTTTGCAGAAAAGCATCCCCAATTATGTTTCCACCTCCATGCTTCACGGTTGGGATGGTGTTCTTGGGGTTGTACTCATCCTTCTTCTTCCTCCAAACACGGCGAGTGGAGTTTAGACCAAAAAGCTCTATTTTTGTCTCATCAGACCACATGACCTTCTCCCATTCCTCCTCTGGATCATCCAGCTGGTCATTGGCAAACTTCAGACGGGCCTGGACATGCGCTGGCTTGAGCAGGGGGACCTTGCGTGCGCTGCAGGATTTTTATCCATGACGGCGTAGTGTGTTACTAATGGTTTTCTTTGAGACTGTGGTCCCAGCTCTCTTCAGGTCATTGACCAGGTCCTGCCGTGTAGTTCTGGGCTGATCCCTCACCTTCCTCATGATCATTGATGCCCCACGAGGTGAGATCTTGCATGGAGCCCCAGACCGAGGTTGATTGACCGTCATCTTGAACTTCTTCCATTTTCTAATAATTGCGCCAACAGTTGTTGCCTTCTCACCAAGCTGCTTGCCTATTGTCCTGTAGCCCATCCCAGCCTTGTGCAGGTCTACAATTTTATCCCTGATGTCCTTACACAGCTCTCTGGTCTTGGCCATTGTGGAGAGGTTGGAGTCTGTTTGATTGAGTGTGTGGACAGGTGTCTTTTATACAGGTAACGAGTTCAAACAGGTGCAGTTAATACAGGTAATGAGTGGAGAACAGGAGGGCTTCTTAAAGAAAAACTAACAGGTCTGTGAGAGCCGGAATTCTTACTGGTTGGTAGGTGATCAAATACTTATGTCATGCAATAAAATGCTAATTAATTACTTAAAAATCATATAATGTGATTTTCTGGATTTTTGTTTTAGATTCCGTCTCTCACAGTTGAAGTGTACCTATGATCAAAATTACAGACCTCTACATGCTTTGTAAGTAGGAAAACCGGCAAAATCGGCAGTGTATCAAATACTTGTTCTCCCCAAATACTTGTTCTCCCCACTGTAGTTAGTTTACATACTAAGTCTTGCATAGTTCTCTTTGTTTCGCTATGTTGCATTGGAAGTGGCTAATATTGTGTTGATTCGATCACAATTCCCACAGTAAAGGGAAACGTTGATAGGGTTAACTCTAGAACTCTAGAAAGTTGAGTGAAATTCAATCTCGTGCTTCTCTGCGGTGATATTTATTCTCTTCTGGGTGGCAGTCCCGGGGGAGCTGCGCGCCCATGCACGCGTGCAGCTTAGAGTGAACATTGACTAGAAACCCCTGCCTATGAAACAAAACAGTACACTCACTTACTAGTGGAGCCGGGCGTACAGTAGCAGCAGAGAAAACAGGAAAGGGTAGTCTCTAGTAGTGCTGTACTGTGGGGCACAATATGAACATCACACTGACTGACTGGTCTCTACTAAAGTCTAAACCAGTGGTTCTCAACTGGTTTTGCCTTGGAACCCAAATTCAAGCAGGTTTTCTCAGGGCGACCTAATATTCACATTGCGAAAAAAATAATCACCAAAATACAATCTGGAAAACTATTTTTAATGCTATACTGATTGTAAATGTAGCAATTATATGACAAGGGAACAACATTCCCACCTTTCATTGTCACTACTTACATTTTGCCCATATTATTAATGAAGAATGTTAATAAACTCTGGTTTGAGACCACAAAATCAACGCCGCTAATAGCTCTATATTGAAAATACTGCGATTGAAAACAATTATTTAAAAATGTAAGTTCATTATAATTTCTACACACTTTTTACCTGGTTTAAGTCGTTTAAGTTCAGACTGGAGTATTTATTCATAAAAGTATATATATATAAAATGTTTTACTTGGACACCCGAGTAAAAAATAATCGCTGTTCTAAACTGTGTTGTTCAGCGGCTGCAGGCTCCTCTCCTCTGCTTTACAATGAGGTCGCCATGTCACTAGAGCATCCACATTCTTTGGATTTACAGACTGAAATGGCTGCGTTTGAGAGGCAGGATCTTTTGAATAAGTGCCTGACCCCTCAGATAAAATGGCCGGAGATGGCGAGCGAGAGGGGGAGAGAGAGTGGACTCTTTCATGCAGACAGCTTTGGAATAATAAGGGTAGTGTGACGCAAGGCTGGAACGCATCCATACAAACACAGGCACTCACGCACGCACACACGGAAGGCTCCAGCGTTCCAGCCAAGGGTCAGTTATTGATAAGGGGCCAGTTGGCGTCATTAGTGCGTTTTTATAGGTTTTCGTCTTCTGCAGTTTTTTATTTTTTTTTGCTGTCGTGCAGCAGGCCTTCAAAGGAAACAGATTAAAGGCCCTTTACACAGAGAGAGAGAGCCCCTGGAGCGTAATGAAATCAATGGCCACTGGAACATGCCATTCCCATTCCTTCAGCCCCAACCCCTTGTGTGTGTGTGTGACTGTGTATGCGTGTCCTGGCTGCCATGTACACGGAGGCCCCATCATAATATATAATATATGCCATTTAGCTGATGCTTTTATCCAAAGTGACTTACAGTCAAGCATGCATACATTTTCTGTATTGGTGGCCCCAATGGGAATCAAACCTACGATCCTGGCGTTGCACGTGCCATGCTCTACCAACTGAGCCACAGAGAACCACAAGAGCACACAGCCCTATCCCTGAGAGATATTGACGTAGTGTCGTGGCATTAGGGCTCCCTCCCTCCCTGGGCCAGGAGGCCATGGCATTTCTCACATACACTGGTAGTCTGGAAATCTCATTAGTATAGTCAGTACAGAGACGTTTGTTCGTTCCCTTCTTTTCTCTCTTCTCTCTATTTTTTTAAAGTCTGCCAAAAATAAACCTATTCTCCACTGAGACTGAGAGAGCAGCCCAGCTCTTATGGGCTGGAGGCACCTGTGTACTTTCTACAGTTAGGCAGGAGATTTCCCTCTTGTTATGTGGTTTAGACTGTGTTTATTGTAAATAAAACAACAACAGTTTCATATTGACTGTATCTGCTATTGCCTTTTATCCATTATCAATATATTTTGATTGTTTCTGATCAGCTATATCCTATCGGTTCTGTTTCTTTGCATTGTTTTGTGCACAATATTGATCTCTCTCTTGGTCTCTCTCTCGCTCTTTCTATCTCTCTCTCGCGCTCTCGCTCACTCTCCGTCTCTCTCTCTCTTTGTGCCTCTCTCTTTCTATGTCTCTTTCTATGTCTCTCTCTCTGTCTATGTCTCTTTCTCTGTCTGTCTCTCTGTCTGTCTCTCTCTCTCGCTCTCTTGTCTCTTTCACTCTCTCTGTCTCTCTCTCTCTTGGTCTCGCTCTCTCTTTCTATGTCTCTCTCTCTCCCTGTCTCTCAGGGGGAGGATGGAGCAGCAGGTCCGTCAGATGGTAAGGATCCTCTGTCTGTCTCTGCTGTACTGTGCAACTTTATGCTGTTAGATGACAGGGACATTACCTGGGTCCACAGCCTACCTGAGTGACAGCAGTAGCAGTCGAAGCCAGCCTTTGATGATGGGGTGGAACCATAATGTAGCTTACCACCTGTCTGTCATGGGCTTCTCTCAGCAACAGTAAATGCAGTCAGTCAGTCTCAGCCATCCTGCTGTGGCGTATGCATAGCTTATACCGCATATGAATTGTAATGGTAAAGTCTTATCTAGATTCCTCAGGCATGTAGACGCATTAGTAGGTTTTGTTTTATTAGGGTGTTATAGCACATATATATGTGTACTAGCTATTGAATGCAGCCTCAGGAATAGGCCCACATGTAACACTGACAGCCTCTGATGTTGTGGTATATTTGGGAGCGTGAGCTACAGATGGGTTACCAACCTAATCCCTGTGTGTTCCTTCTCTCCCCCCTCCAGACGCAGCGCGGGCAGCAGCACACGCCCGCACTGCCTCCACCAGTCTGATCCATGAGACAGATCTGGCCGTGTCCATCAACGACCTGGACAACCTCTTCAACTCAGACGAGGACGAACTCACGGTCAGTACGGGGTGTGTGTGTGAAGAGGATGAACTTGCGGTCATTAGGGCCTGCCAGCACTACAGCCTGCCCGCTGCACTAAACCACAATAAATATCCCATTAGCTAGAGTACCGCCTGGCAAGTATGTGTGTGTGTGCGCATCTGAGTGTGTGTGTGTTGGTGAGCCAGAATGTTGCGTGCATGCAGTACATCAGCGGCTGTGGCTGACACGTCATCTTACAACACATTACAGTGTACTAGGCTGCGTTTACACAGGCAGCCTGATTCTGATATTTTGCCCAATTATTGGCCAAATATCTGCTCTGATTTGTGAAAAGCTTGTGTAAATGCGGCTTAGATTCAAAAAGGCTTTCCCCAGCCCCTGACCCAAAGGTGGATATGGATGTCTTCCAAAGGGCTCTGTTCTGACTTTGGCCCCCACAGAACAGAACAGTCACAGCCCGACCCCCTCTGTGGTCTCTCTGGTGACTGGGTAGCTGGGTAGAGACTGTCTGGCACCAACAACACTGCAACAACACACTGAGGGCTGCAATGCCACCGCTGGGTTACGGCCTGCCAACAGGGTTCCCCAACCCCTCACTGCAGGGGCTTTGTTGTTGTGGAACTAACTTCACATCGATTTGTTGACTGTCAATGTTCTCGGGTTTCAGAAAATGTGTAATATTGATTTATGTTGTGTTCATTAAATTAAACGTTATACAGTTTAGTCTCATTGAGATAAAATATATATAGAGACATGTCATTTCATTTCATGTGTTGTTTGTGTAAATACACTTTTGAATGTTTTGCATCTTATTTTTGCCACATCTTTGTTTATATTCAACAGCCTGGTTCCAGACGAGCGGGGAATGGAACAGGTGATAAATTTGGCAACAAGGAACCAAAGCCAGCCACTCTGGACCCAGTCTCTTGCATCAGTAAGTCTGCTTCTCCGTGCTCTCAGATCAGCTATGTCCTGTTCACCCAGCTCCTAGCTCAATGCTTATGGGATAGGATACCCCTAAGCACTGATCCAAGATCAGCTTTCCCCGCTCCTGAGCCTAAGGATGATGCATTGAAAATGTGCTCGAGGCAACTCAAACCCATGCAGAAACTCATAATATAACACTTGGAAAGCACAGGCTGTTCATGCTCATTAATTCACTAATGAAGCATGAAGCTTCTTCAGTCACTAGATTCAGCACGTTTGCATTCCAGGATCCTTATGTATCAGGCATCTCAGTAGGAGTGCCGAACAAATGTCAGGTCTCCATGTTCATAAGGCAAAAGGCAAAACTGATCCTAGATCAGCACTCCTACTCTGAGACGCTTGATTCATACAGGCTCAGAAAGATGTTGTTTACCTAAGTTGCGCCCCCTTGTGGCGATAAGAGTTAAACTGAAGTCACTGGCTGTCAGAGCGACCCTGCTCCACTCCAAACAGACAGCTCTGAGCCTTGGGGCAGGAACAAGTGTCTCATTATCTACCTCTCTATGTGACTAGTCTATAGCTGTGTGTGTGAAACAAGGTGCTTGTTGCCCCAGCAGTTAGACTGTCAAACTGTTGATCGTACCTGTTGAGCTTCAGATCTTCACTTGTTGTTGTCACTCTCTCTCTCTCTCTCTCTCTCTCTCTCTCTCTCTCTCTCTCTCTCTCTCTCTCTCTCTCTCTCTCTCTCTCTCTCTCTCTCTCTCTCTCTCTTCATTTATTCCTCTCTCTCACCTTTCCTCCCTCTTTCTCTAGGCTCGGCAGATTTGCACCAGATGTTCCCCACTCCTCCTAGCCTGGAACAGCACATCATGGGCTACTCTCCCATGAACATGGGCAGTAAGGAGTATGGCGGCCTGGAGGCCGGACAGGGCATGACCAACCTGGACGGTACCTCGTTCTTTGGGGGACACTTCAAGATCGAGGTGGAGGAGGGCTACTGCAGCCCCAAGCCGCAGGATATCAAGGTGTGTTTGGCCCCTAATTTTCAACTTGACCCCTTATCTGACCCTGCTTAGGAGTCATGGATAATTCCTCTGCATCACCTAACTGTTGCTGAACTTAGGACTGCTTGTGTGTTCTAGCCTAACCATGCCAAATGAGTTACAATAAGGATGAATGTGAAATGAAAAAGTAAATCGAAGTCATAGCACTGTAGCCTTTGGATTGCCATCAGTGTACATACAGCACATGGTCTAACCCCACCCTTCCCTGTCTCTCCCCCTCAGGACTTCTCATTTGTGTACAAGCCAGAGCTGTGCCAGGCGTTTGTGGGCTGCTCCATGTTTGCCCCCCTCAAGACCCTGCCCAGCCAGTGTCTGCCCCCCATCAAGCTGCCAGACGAGTGCATCTACAGGCCCAGCTGGACCACTGCGGGCAAACTGGAGATGCTCAACCACCCCCATGTGCCTGCCATGGCCTACCTCAACAAAGACAGGTAAACATATTTCCTTCAAGTACATAGTCCTGAAACCACCTATCTCCTCACCTGCCATTGCATTGGTGTGTGGTTGTGCATTTTAATGATCTGATATAGTAAATCAATCAATCTCTATATGAACCACTCATAACCAGGGAGCTTTTTCTGAATGCCTGACTGCTAGTGGCCCATCTGCTATGGGAGGGCTGTCTGTCTGCGTGGCTAGCTGATTGTCTCAAGACCCTCTCCTCTGCTCCTAAAGCCTGTGGAACCAATGGAGATTTTCCCAGCTGCTCCAAGGATTTTTTTTTTTACAATTTGTAATGCTCATCTGTGCTGAGGGATACTGAAGCTGCAGTGTAATTTAGACTTAAAGGATACAGACACACACACACACACACTTGGGTTTATCCCCCTATCCCCTGAGGAGCCTGTTCCATTCCTCATGCATGGCTGATTGAATCAGGAGAGAGAGGACGGGAGATGAGTGTAGAAAGCATGGTGGTGATTGAAGGTGAGGATTATTAACCCACAGTACTGAGCCTGGTATATTATCAACCATTTTACAGACCACAAAAACAAAACACCCAATGTGTAGTACTGTAGTTGCGGACCTTATTCGTAGTAGTGTAATTGCCATATGGTGGCTATTTAGGGATTTGAAGTTCTTTTTTTTATAAGTAATGTCAAAAATATATGTAAATGTTTCCAAAATATATGGCTGTATGATTATAGCTGTACCTCTCTGCATAGTTTGGGGCTGGAGATTGGGGCCCGCCTGATTAAGGGCTTAGAGGACGGCAGGTAACCTAGCGGTTAAGAGCGTTGGGCCAGTAACCGAAAGGTTGCTGGTTCGAATTCCCAAGCCGACTAGCTGGGGGGGAAATCTGCCGATGTGCCCTTGAGTAAGGCACTTAACCCTAATTGCTCCTGTAAGTCGCTCTGGATAAGAGCATCTGCTAAATGATGACAAAGTAAAAATTTAGGACCTTGCTGTTCCTCTCTGTCTGGGTAGAGGGGGTTATAGATGGGGCCTCTGTTCCCAGCAGGGCGCCTGCAGAGTGCTAAGACCGGCTGTAAAGTCCCAGGTTATAATGGAGTCATGGGAAAGCCCTATAAGCTGGTCATGCTGCTTTTACGACCCTCACTACTTAACCTGGCCTACTGCCTTATAAGGGCTGCATCCCAAATAGCACTCTATTTCCTTTATAGTACATTATGGGCCCTGATTAAAGGTAGTTCACTGTATAGGGGTGGAGAGAGAGGGAGGAGGCAGGGGCCTACTGCTTTAGGTTCAGCCAGGATTTGTTTCTTTCCCACACATACGTAAGTAGCCTACGTATGGACAGGGACAGGCTGTGCTGTGCTGTGCTCGCCTCCCTCTTCAGCTCTCCTCACAGCTGCTCTCCTCCTCTCGCCAGGCCCAAAAATAGACTCTTCTCCCTCATTGAGGGGCTGCTTCAAATGGCAGCGCCTTCCGCAGTGGCAGTGGCATTGGCATACCCCGATAGACAGCCAGGCAGCCACTTTTCTCTGCTTTTTTGTTTACCATTCCCCCTCTTGATGGTTGTTGTGTTGTTTACCTCTGCCGTGTAATGGAGGTTCAGTTGATACTGAAATGAATTGTTGATTGTTGTGTTACTGTATCCCAAACTCTGGTTTGTTGTGTTGTTTTGAATCAAGCTCTAGCACAGGCGGCCCGTGGGCCAAATTTGGCCTGCGGGTGGTTTTATTTGGACCCCAAATCTTTGTTGTTGTTGAATTTTCATTGTTGGACATAAAAAACTGTAAAAACACCAGGAAATCAGCTCCAATTGATTTAAATTTTGGAAATATGTTCCTATGTATTTCCACGCATAATAGAGAGACGTGATCATAATTATACAAATGTAAGCAAGGTTTGAAATTATGTTTTAGTCAAATATTGTATCTGTTTGGGCTTTTTGCAGTCTACAAATGATTTGTAATTATGTTCCATCCCCCGACCATCCGCTCAAGAAAACATTGTCCCGCGGCTGAATCTAGTTGATGATCCCTGCTCTAGCATATTGTCCCCACAGGCTGGGTTGTGTGACTGACTCCTCTCCTCGCTTCTCTCTGCCACAGTAACATCCCAAGTGTGGGCAGTGCCATGGACCAGGACTACAGCCAGAGCTACACACCCCAGACACATACGCCCTTCATGTCCAACAGTGCCCCCCCCAGCAACAGTGGTACGGGCATCCTGCCCTCCCCAGCCACCCCGCGCTTCTCCGCACCCACACCACGCACTCCCCGTACCCCACGCACCCCCAGAGGGCCCGCCAGTGTCCAGGGCTCGCTCAAGTACGAGAACCCGGACCTCTACTCGCCTGCCTCTACCCCTTCCACCTGTCGACCCCTCAACTCAGTGGAACCTGCCACCGTGCCCTCCATCCCCGAGGCCCACAGCCTGTACGTCACCCTCATCCTCTCTGAGTCCGTCATGAACCTCTTCAAGGACTGCAACTTCGACAGCTGCTGCATCTGCGTGTGCAACATGAACATCAAGGGGGCCGACGTTGGGGTGTACCTAAACGACCCCACAGGAGAGGCCCAGTACCCCTGCACCTGCGGCTTCAGCGCCGTCGTCAACCGCCGCTACGGTAACAGCTCGGGCCTATTCCTGGAGGACGAGCTGGACATCATCGGACGCGACTCGGATGTCAGCCGCGAGGCGGAGAAGCGCTTTGAGGCACTGCGGCAACACTCGCTGGAGAGGACAGGGGGAGGAGCAGGAGGGAGGGGGGAGAGGGTACCAGACGAGCTGATCTTACTGCTACAGGACCAGTGCACCAACCCCTTCTCACCCATCGCTGGGATGGAGCCTGACAGCCTGGCAGCGCGGGGGGCAGGAGGATGTCCAATGCCCGCCTGTATGAGGGTGGAGGAGAGGGACTTCCACAGCGACTGCTACATGGCCCTGGAGCACGGCCGACAGTTCATGGACAACATGTCAGGAGGCAAGGTAGACGAGGCCCTGGTCAAGAGCACCTGTCTACACCACTGGTCCAAACAAAACGGTAAGAAAAGCACCTTTTTGTTGTTCTAACCATCTTTAAAATCCATGTCTGATAATATAAATTGTTCTTTGCATTTGGCCTTGTAGAGCATCAGTTGGCAAGCATTACTAACCAACAGAAACCAGTCTGTTCATTTTTCCTGCCAGTTAGCAGTATGTTGATTTCTAGTGCTATGTGTATTCTCTCTCTAACCCTCCTCCTCCTCCTCTCCCCAGCGGTGGACATCAGTGCTCTGTGCTCTCAGGACGTGTTGCGGGTGCTGCTCTCCCTCCAACCTGTACTCCAGGATGCCATCCAGAAGAAGAGGACGGTGCGCTCCTGGGGCGTTCAGGGACCCCTCACCTGGCAGCAGTTCCACAAGATGGCTGGACGGGGCTCCTACGGTAATCCACCAGGGACTAAATGCTCCAAGAGCTAGAGGCTCACATAGGCAGATACGGTGCAGATCAGTAGTCATCTCAGTCACTGCTCTAGTCCAGATGTCAGCTCAGTAGAGAAGCTGCTGCTGTGATGGGTTCACTTTGGGCTCTCAATCCTTCTCTGAGAGGTGACGGTTGGCACGCTGGCTTGTTTAAGTAATTACTCACTATCTTGACTCTGTTCCTCTCCTCCTCTTCACCTTCTCTTATCCCCCCCACTCTCCACACCTCACTCCTGCCCCCCTCATCTCTTCACCCTCTCTTCTCTCTCCTGCATCTCCCCTCCTCCATATTTCCTTCTCCTCCCCCTCCCCCCTTCTTCCTTTCATCAGGCACAGATGAGTCTCCTGAGCCCTTGCCCATCCCTACCTTCCTGGTGGGTTATGAGTATGACTTTGTGGTGCTGTCGCCCTTCGGCCTGCCCTACTGGGAGAAGCTGCTGCTGGACCCCTTCGGCTCCCACAGGGACGTAGGCTATCTGGTCGTCTGTCCCGATAACGAGGCCCTGCTCCAGGGGGCCAAGAACTTCTTCAGGGACCTCGCCGCAGTCTACGAGGTAACCATAGGAGTTAGGGTTAAGAGGATATGACCATAGATCGGGGGACCAGGCTAGGGTTGGGGTTGCATTAATGTTGCATTTACATTTTGGGAAGTGAATTGAAATGTAAATGTGAACATTTTTAAAACTGCTAATTTAAAACAAAGGGCACTTTTTAATTCTTGAATGAAATGGAATTGACCCATACCTTGCTAGAGGCTTACATCCCAGCCTAGTGTACGTATTGATGACATAAACAATTGCCTGTCTACTTCAGTTCTGTACCACTCCAAGTCATTCCTGTGCTGTTGTCTAACCATTCCTCCATCCCTCCTCTCTTTCCCTCCCTCTTCTCCTTCCATCCCTACTCCCTCTCTCCATGTGCCCTGCAGTCATGTCGTCTGGGCCAACACCGCCCCATCTCAAAAGACCACCCGGACGGCATCGTGAGAGTGGGTGGAGCGGCTGCCAAGAAGCTGGCGGAGCAGCCCGTCAGCGATTGGTTCCTCAAGGCTGCCAGTGGCAACAGCGACGCATTCGCCAAGCTCAAGCTTTACGCTCAAGTCTGCCGCTATGACCTCGGTAGGTTCCAATGACTACACGGTTGGGGAATCGGTCGGGGTCAGACCTTTCGGTACCCCCCATGCCCATATAGCCAAGGATTTAGAACATGGTTTCTATTTGGATCAAAAAGCCTATTTTTAAATATCTTTTAAAATATATTGGTTTCTAAAGTCTAGGTTGTTCACATAGCTTATGAATGAGATTGTTAACCTGTGCTTTCTGCTCCTGTCTCCCCTCAGCTCCATACCTCGCCGCACAGCCTTTAGACAGCTCCCTACTCGCACAGCCCACACCCCCTCCCGCCTCCAGCCAATCCTCATCCATGCAATCCTCTGGCTCCTCCTCCACCACCTCGGCCGGCCCCCAAAACTCAGTGAACCCCGGAGGCCCCTCCCTCCCCAACAACAGCAGCAGCAGCAGCGCGCCTAGCAACAACACAGGTGTAGCCAACAGTGCCAACAGCACGGCATCATCAGGGAGCCAGCCCAGCAGCGGGATGCAGTCTGCCAAGCCCAGCTCTTTCCCTCCCTTTGGGACCATGGGCGTGCAGAACCAGGGCCTGGGTGGTGCCACCCAGGGAGGGCAGCTGGGCCAGCAGGCTGGTTCCCAGAACACAGGCCTCCCCGGGGGGGACTCAGCCAGCCAGGCCCAGGCACCCACTGAACCCCTAGAGAGGTAGCTACAACACCAGGGCCCGTATTCACTCATATGTACACACACACACACACAGTGCCTGGAGGGAAACCCCATTCCTCGTCCTAACTTCCCTCTCGCTCTTGTCCCCCTCCCCAGCACCATGGAGCGAGAGAAGGTGGGTGTGCCAACGGACGGAGAGTCTCATGCCATCACGTACCCCCCAGCCATCGTGGTGTACATTGTGGACCCCTTCACCTACGAGGAGCCTGAGGCGGGGTCCAGTGTGTGGACCCTGGGCCTGCTGCGCTGCTACCTGGAGATGCTCCAGTTCCTCCCACCACACATCCGCAACGCTGTCTCTGTACAGGTAACCTCAACACAAATCTGTGTGTGTGCGTGTCTGTGAGTGTGTGTTGATGAAATAATGTTTCTAGCAATGTCAAGAAGTGTCTGTTTATTTCGAATAAAATATTTTTAATCACTAATAGTTGCTAAGACTTTGCTTTAGTGCTAAAGATGTCAGACAGGACAATCGGTATGAAAGAAGACCGAACAGAGCGTTATATGTAATGTACAGTAGTTTTGTTAAGAGTTGTATGCTGACCTGTTGGTATCCACTTCTCAGATCATCCCGTGCCAGTACCTGCTCCAGCCGGTGAGGAGCGAGGAGCGTCATATCTACGCTCAACACCTCAAGTCCCTGGCCTTCTCAGTGTTCTCCCAGTGCAGGCGGCCCCTCCCCGGATCCACCAACGTCAAGTCACTAACCGGCTTTGGCCCTGGCCTGGCCATCGACACTGCACTGAAGAGCACAGAGGTACACAAATCATCACTGACAAACATTATCCTGATATGATCCTAACTAATATTATGCAGCTCCTACACCAGAGAGGGGCATGTCTGGACAACAGGGACAGCTGTGTCTGAATCAGTGATTTGATTTAGAGTGGGGAAACCAGGTGTGTGGGAAAGCATCGACTTGAATGGATGAATGAAGTGGCAGGGCGAGCAGTAAACCAGCGGACACTACCTCCCCTGAGGACCAGGGTTGCCCATCCCCGTCATAGCCTGACCCTCCCCTCTGCTCCTCAGCCCTCTGCTCCTCAGCCCTCTGCTCCTCAGCCCTCTGCTCCTCAGCCCTCTGCTCTGGCCATGTGTAGTGTGCCAGCGAGAGAGGGAGGGAGCACTGAGATGGAGAGAGGGTTATACTAACCCCCTTAGTCCTGGAACAAGACCAATCGAACTTATAACCCTCTTCCTTCTCTACAGTTTTCTTTCCATTATCTGCTTGGCTAGCTCCCTGTGACCTCCCTAATGGATTCCAGGCTGCAGGTTTCGACAGGGAGAGGCCCTAGACTGCCACCCAATCCTATTTAACTCTCCCAGGCCAGCCAGCCACTCACCAGCCACTACATTGCATTTCCCCTGTACACAGTGGAGTGGAGTGGAGTGGGTACTAGAGACAAACTCTGAGCTACTTAGCTAGCTGGATAAATGTCATCTCTTCAGGGATTTGGGTGGGGAGAGGGGACAACTGTAGTGACACTTTTTTTCACGACTAACCAACTCAGTGACTCTCGTACATACGTCTTTCTAGTCCCAGAGTAGATAGATTAAGTCCTGGATTGTGTTCAGTAGGGCACAATGTACCCAACCGTGTTGCAAAATTATTATAGTTATTGGACAAATTGAAGTAGTACCTGCCAGTTTCAAAACATGTTCTCCCTAAAAAAACATGACCCTTGTATAACCCCTAACCTTTGACCCTTCTCTCTCGTCACCCAACAGAGACCAGAGTGTTTGCGGCTATACACACCTCCCTTCATCCTGGCGCCCACCAAGGACAAGCAGACGGAGCTAGGGGAGACGTTCGGGGAGGCCTCTCAGAAGTACAACGTGCTGTTTGTGGGCTACTGCCTGTCCCACGACCAGCGCTGGCTCTTGGCCACCTGCACCGACCTGTACGGAGAGCTGCTGGAGACCTGCATCATCAGCATCGACGTGCCCAACAGGTGGGACCACCCGACAGCACACACCTTCATCATGATCCTCACCACTACAACCACCATCTAGAGTCAGCAAACCTCAAGCAGAGCAGAGCATTACAAATGGCAGGCTTCTGCAGCTAGCAGTTTTTGTTTTTAGCAAAACAATGTTTGTTTTGCGTTGAGTTTTTCGTTTTTACGATATGCCAGGTAATGATGAAAACTGTCTAATAATGAAGTGTAGTAGTGAATATTGCAAGATCAACAATCTACAACTTTCCTTCCAACCTGGCAACTCTAGTGATTTGTAGTAATAAGTGTTGCGTTCAGCTTTGGTTTCAGTGTGTGACAGAATGTGTGTGTGTGTGTGTGTGTTTTTGTTTCGACACAGAGCGCGGAGGAAAAAAGGCTCTGCCCGGAGGTCGGGCCTGCAGAAGCTGTGGGATTGGTGCTTGGGGCTGGTGCAGATGACATCAGTGCCATGGAGGGTGGTGATTGGTCGACTGGGCAGAATGGGACATGGCGAATTGAAAGGTGAGGTGGAGCCTTCTATTTTACTGTCATATGTTTATTTTCTCGCGTTTATCTTGTCTTACTCGTTCACTAACTCGTCTCTCTCTTCCCTCTCTGCCTCGGTCCCAGACTGGAGTATTCTGTTGAGCAGGAGGAACCTGCAGTCTCTGAGTCGCCGTCTCAAGGAGGTGTGTCGTATGTGTGGCATCTCTGCCTCTGACACGCCCAGCATCCTTAGCGCCTGCCTGGTCGCCATGGAGCCTCAGGGCTCCTTTGTCATCATGCCAGGTACTACGTTCTCCTACCCTTTGTGTGTGTGTATGTGTGAGTGTGCGTATGCGTGTGTCTGATGGATGGTGGCAGCCTATCATAATGCATGTCGCTCCATGTTGTTATCAGATTGATGGGTCTGAGGACACTGCTTCTCTCAGTCATAAACCACTGGTTCTCAGACTCCATTGATTTCTGTGTGATGTGATGGAGACTGGCATGGACCATTCATACTGTCAGTGTATAATATGGGTCTCCTTCTGTATATGAGGAGGGGCTGGACTAGTCCCTCCAGACCAGTGTTTTTGGTGAAAGGAGATGGATGTCTCCTCTCCCAGGACTTGGCTTTGACCCAGACATTGTGGGTTATACTCCACAGATCCGATGATAATTATAAAATACAATAGAGCACTGGACTGAATAATAATGGCCAGTTGAAAGATCGAGGTTGCTTTTATTGGCCCCAGTTACATTTTTGCTGCATTAATTAAATGTTGTTACTAATTAATTGACTGATTAATGGATGATAGCTATAGCAGATGTCACCCGTTTCCATTTGCGTGTATACTGTATGCGTTCAATATAGATTCAATGAAGATGAACGTATTATTAACCTGACTTCCTCGCTCTCTCTCCAGACTCTGTGTCTACAGGCTCAGTGTTTGGCCGCAGCACCACTCTGAACATGCAGACGTCCCAGCTGAGCACTCCTCAGGACACATCCTGTACCCACATCCTGGTGTTCCCCACCTCAGCCTTCGTCCAGGTGGCCAGCTCCAACTACACTACTGACACCAACATAGACATCGCCTTCAACCCCATCCCCGGTGAGTCTCCTGTACCTGTGCTCTTCCCTCTGGCCTCACCTCTCAACTCTCACCTTTGTCTTATCCTTATTGAAAATAATTGATTTAGTCCATTGGAAATAAATTGTTTTTTGAGCTATTCAAATTCTCACCTCCCTCATTTTACAATTTTTTTTTACGTCATATGGGTCTCTCCATATTGAAAATTGATATCTTATTCTGAGTCTCTCTCCTCTTCTCCTCTGTCCAGATGGGTCGGACGCCATCGGGATCTTTGACCTGCTGGACCAGGAGAACGACCTGGTGGACCCTGACATCATCAACATCCTGCCCGCCTCGCCCACCACCTCGCCCGTACACTCCCCCGGCGGCCACTACCACCAGGGGGGAGACGGCAGCAAGGTAGGCCCACCACACCACACCACGTCTCACCTGTGTAGACTATAAGAGGTACTCTAGTACATACTTTATTGAAGAAAATAAATACCTTGAACTTAAAGGGGCAATCTGCAGTTGCTACATCCATTTTCAAACTTTTAAATGAATGAAATATACCCATTGATTATTGAAGAATATAACTTATAAATGCCTCATGAGGTTAGTTTAAATGTCGTACCCCCATCAGATAATAAATAAGCTGGTTTTACTTCTTTGTAAACAGTCATTCTAAAAACAATTATACTGTATCACCACAAAACATGGTTAAAACTATAATTAAGCAATAAAGCACGAGGGGGTGTGGTATATGGCCAATATACCACACACCCCAGAGGTGCCTTATTGCTATTATAAACTGGTTACCAACAGAAATAATGTTTTGTCATACCCGTGGTATACGGTCTGATATACCACAGCTGTCAGCCAATCAACATTCAGGGCTCAAACTGTGATGAGTGTGATGGAAGGAGTCAGGCGCAGGAGGGTAATCACTGAATACAGAGTTTATTCCTTCGTTACACAAAATACGCTGGAATAGCGACAAACGAAACAGGCACAGGGGAAACTATCTACCCTGGCAATACACTGTAACATTTTTACATTTACATTTTAGTCATTTAGCAGACGCTCTTATCCAGAGCGACTTACAGGAGCAATTAGGGTTAAGTGCCTTGCTCAAGGGCACATTAACGTCATTTAGCAGACGCTCTTAGCCAGAGCGACTCACAAATTGGTGCGTTCACCCTATAGCCAGTGGGATAACCACTTTACAATTTGGGGGGGGGTTAGAAGGATTACTTTATCCTAACGGTATCTCCATACAATACATAGGCACAGGGGAAATATCTACCCTGACCACAAAATGGTACGAGTAGCTCCACCGAGCTACACTACTCTCACATTCAAACAATCACCCACAAGGACAAGGGGGCAGAGGGAACACTTATACACGGACTAATGAGGGGATTAGAACCAGGTGTGTGTGATTGACAAGACAAATGTGATGATGATAATTGGGCCGGTGACGACGAACGGCGAAGCCTGCCCGAACAAGGAGGGGAGGCAGCCTCCGCGGAAGTCGTGACAGTACCCCCACCCCTTGACGCGCAGCTCCAGCAGCGCGCCGACCCCGGCGATGGCCAGGAGGACGCGGAGCAGGGCGAGCCGGATGGCGACGGTGGAAATCCCGCAACAGGGAGGGATTGAGGATATCCCTCACCGGGACCCAGCACCGTTCCTCCGGACCGTACCCCTCTCACTCTACGAGGTACTGAAGGCCCCCCACCCGACGTCTCACTTCCAGGATGGAGCGGACAGAGTATGCCGGGGCCCCCTCGATGTCCAGAGGCGGTGGAGGAACCTCCCGTACCTCAGACTCCTGGAGCGGACCAACCACCACCGGCCTGAGGAGAGACACATGAAACGACGGGTTAATACGGTAATCAGGGGGGAGTAACAACTTATAAGTGACCTCGTTGATTCTCCTCAGGACTTTGAACGGCCCCACAAACCGCGGGCTCAGCTTCCGGCAGGGCAGGCGGAGGGGCAGATTCAGGGTCGAGAGCCAGACCCGATCCCCCGGTACGAAGACCGGGGCCTCACTGCGCCTGACGTCTGACGACGCACGGCGCGCTGGAGGTGAACGTGGGCAGCGTCCCACGTCTCCTCCGTGCTCCGAAACCAGTCATCCACCGCAGGAGCCTCGGTCTGGCTCTGGTGCCACGGTGCCAGAACCGGTTGGTATTCTAAAACACATTGGAATGGTGATACATTAGTAGAGGAGTGGCGGAGAGAGTTCTGGGCATATTCTGCCCATGGCAAGAATACTGACCACTCCCCGGGGCCGGTCCTTTCAGTAGGACCACAGGAACCTACCCACATCCTGATTTACCCGTTCCACCTGCCCATTTGACTCGGGGTGGAACCCAGAGGTCAGGCTAACCGAGACCCCCAGACGTTCCATGAATGCCTTCCAAACCTTGGACGTGAACTGGGGACCTCGGTCGGACACTATATCCTCTGACTCCCCGTAGGGCCGGAAGACGTGAGTAAACAGGGCCTCCGCAGTCTGCAGGGCCCTGGGGAGACCGGGCAGAGGAAGGAGGCGGCAGGACTTGGAAAAGCGGTCCACAACGACCAGGATGGACAACAGCCAACAGCTCCCGATCACCAACGTCGTAGTTCTGCTCCGCTGGGCTGAGTTTCTTAGAGAAGAAGGCACAGGGGCGGAGCTTGGGTGGCGTGCCCGAGCAATGGGACAGGACAGCGCCTATCCCTACCTCGGACGCATCCACCTCCACTACGAACGGTAGTGATGGATCGGGGTGGGCCAGTATCGGGGCTGAGGTGAACAGACCCCGCAGTCTCCTGAAGGCCAGGTCAGCCTCAGCAGACCAGCGGAGCCGGGACGGCCCACCCTTCAACAGGGATGTAATGGGAGCTGCAACCTTGCCAAAGCCCCGGATAAACCTCTGATAGTAGTTGGCAAAGCCAAGGAAGCGCTGCACGTCCTTAACCGTGGTTGGAGTCGGCCAATTACGCAAGGCTGAAATGCGATCTCCCTCTATACACTTCTCTGCCTTGGCATAAAGATAATTTTCCAACAGTCGGGCCAGCACTTTGCGAACCAGGGACACATGCTCGGCGCGTGTAGCGGAATACACCAGGATGTCATCGATGTAGACCACCACACCGCGACCAAGCATGTCCCGAAACACCTCGTTCACAAAGGACTGGAAGACGGATGGAGCATTCATCAAACCGTAGGGCATCACCAGGTATTCATAATGCCCCGTGGTTGTGCTGAATGCTGTCTTCCACTCATCCCCCTCCCGAACACGCACCAGGTTGTATACACTCCTGAGATCTAGCTTAGTGAAGAAGTGCGCCCCATGCATTGACACAATCAATGAGGGGTAAGGAAAACTAAATCTAATCGACTCCTTGTTCAGTGATCGATAATCAATGCACGGGCGCAGACCGCAGTCTTTCTTCTTCACAAAGAAGAAACTCGAGGAGGTGGGTGAAGTGGAGGTACGTATATACCCCTGGCCCAGGGACTCGGTGACGTATGTTTCCATAGCCTCCATTTCAGCCTGCGACAGGGGGTACACATGACTCCTGGGAGGTACAGCGTCTACCCGAAGGTTTATCGCGCAATCCCCAGCCCGATGAGGTGGTAATTTAATCGCACACGTCTTGGAAAACGCGTGCGCCAAATCGAGGTATTCGGGGGGGAATGCGCACGGTGGAGGTACCGTCTGGACTTTCCACCGTGGTTGCACCAACG
This sequence comes from Coregonus lavaretus, assembly GCF_964263955.1. NCBI lineage: Eukaryota > Metazoa > Chordata > Actinopteri > Salmoniformes > Salmonidae > Coregonus > Coregonus lavaretus. Next base: position 31,770,009 of record NC_139997.1, read on the forward strand.
GAAACACCTAGACACCTACCCTGACACTCTCGCGACCACCCCGTGAGAGCCCTCTGCGGCCATGAGAAGGTGGGGTTGTGAAGTGCTAGCCAAGGGATACCTAATACCACAGGGAAAGCAGGAGACTCAATAATCGAAAAAATAACCTGCTCACAATGTGTCTCCTGGGTGATCATGGTGACTGGAATAGTGACTTCCGTAACAAACCCAGACCCTAATGGTCGACTATCAAATGCTCTGATGGGGAGTGGAATGGATAGGGGAACCAATGAAATGCCTTGACGGCTTGCGAATGCCCTGTCCATAAAGTTCCCAGCTGCGCCTGAATCGACTAGCGCCTTACACTGGGGAACTACCATGTGATCGGGAAAGTGGATAGGTAGGGTACAGTGCGCAGCAGAGGGCTCTGAACGAGTGTGGGTGTTCGATACCTGGGGTGATACGAGTGCCCTGCCTGCCGCTTCCAGGCCCAAAAGAACGTTGACTACGACGTGTGGTGTACTGTCCCTTCGTGCCACCAGAGTGGCACTGTCGCTGTCTTCCTCCGCTCTCTCGGACGGCGGCTCCACCCAGCTCCATCAGCTCGGGATCCGAGTCGTCTGGGGTGGAAACGGGCAGACCCCTACCAGGACGTCCTCTGGCTGCCAGCAGGTTGTCCAAACGAATGGCCATGTCCACCAGTCTCGTGAAGGACAACATGGTGTCCCGGCAGGCTAGCTCCTGTCGGACGTCCTCCCGCAGATAGCACCGGAAATGGTCGATCAGGGCCCGCTCGTTCCACCCGGACCCCGCTGCCAGAGTCCAAAACTCCAACGTGAAGTCCTGCGCGGTCCTCGTCCCCTGCCTCAGGTGGACCAGCCGCTCGCCCGCCTCTCGACCCTCGGGCGGGTGATCGAAGACTGCCCGGAAGAGGCGAGCGAACTCCCCGTAGTCCTCCAACGCGGCTCCTCCTTCATTCCACACCGCGTTGGCCCACTCCAGGGCTTTCCCACAGAGGCAGGAAGCGAGGACGGACACCTTCTCCCGCTCCGATGGCGCCGGCCTGATGCTGGAGAAATAAAGCTCCAGATGGAGGAGGAATCCTTGGCAGAGCGCCGCCGTCCCATCTAACGCCCGTGGTCGGAATATCTGGATCCCTCCAGGTGCTGGGGTATAGGTGGCTGGATCCGGGTTGACCAGCTGGTCTCGACAGATCGGGTCCTGTCCTCTCCAGGCATTGGACGACCTGAAGAACCCGATCCATCGCTTCCCCCAAGCTGGCCAGCATCGTGCCACGACTCCAGGCATGTGCTCTTCTCCCGCTGACTCCATAGCGGGTGGGTGATTCTGTGATGAGTGTGATGGAAGGAGTCAGGCGCAGGAGGGTAATCACCGAATACAGAGTTTATTCCTTCGTTACACAAAATACGCTGGAATAGCGACAAACAAAACAGGCACAGGGGAAACTATCTACCCTGGCAATACACTGTAACGGTTTCTCCATACAATACATAGGCACAGGGGAAATATCTACCCTCCACCGAGCTACACTACTCTCACATTCAAACAATCACCCACAAGGACAAGGGGGCAGAGGGAACACTTATACACGGACTAATGAGGGGATTAGAACCAGGTGTGTGTGATTGACAAGACAAATGTGATGATGATAATTGGGGCGGCAGTGGTTAGTAAGCCGGTGACGACGAACGGCGAAGCCTGCCCGAACAAGGAGGGGAGGCAGCCTCCGCGGAAGTCGTGACACAAACCACCCAGTTTATAATTATGGATATATCATGGATGGTCAGTCCTTGCATTCATATCTCATATGTCTATGAATTTGAGAGTTACATTTCTCCAGCCCCATCACCCAGCTTTATACCAAAACAGTGGCAGGTTACCGCTTTGTTATTGTTTCAACAGCAGATTGACCCTTTAAGATGAACACAAAGATGACATTTATGTAAAGTAACTTATGAAAGTAGATTTGGCTTTGGGTAAATGCCTGGATTGATAATGCTAGTGCTGTTTTCTTGAACAGTTGTTCTGTAATGTATGAAAAAGCAAAAAGCCTTTTACAGTGGACATTATTGCAAGCCAGAGATGAACTCCTTCTCCTCCTCCTCCTCTTCCCTTCCAGGGCCAGAGTACAGACCGGATGGAGTCCCACGATGAAGCTCCAAACATCCTGCAGCAGCCCCTGGCCCTGGGATACTTTGTGTCCACAGCCAAAGCCGGCCCACTACCTGACTGGTTCTGGTCAGCCTGCCCTCAAGCTCAGAACCAGTGTCCCCTTTTCCTCAAGGTAAACCTGTCAGACATCTGCGCTCATACTCCTGGGCCCGTTTTCATATTGTCTCAGAGTATGAGTGCTGATCTAGGATCAATATTCTTGTAGTCTGAGATGCTTTATGAATATGGGCCCTGGATTATAATATGTCTTATCTAATGCCACCTTGAAGTACTTGTTAATGGTCATTTTTAAAAGGATTGTTTTTGACTGACATTAGTTAACAGACAGACTAAAGCTTGCGGTTGGATTCAGTATCAAACACTCATAGTTAATTAAAACATACTTTTATTTTAACCTAGATTGTATTCCCTTGCTCCAGATATCAGCGATTGACTGACTTTAGTTTGCTCTATTATTACTGTGTGAATGGTTTAGCTAGGCCTGTCACTGACTTCCTGTGTGTCTTTCCCCAGGCCTCTCTGCACCTCCACGTGTCTTCAGTGCAATCAGATGAACTGCTGCACAGCAAACACTCACACCCTCTCGACTCCAATCAGACCTCAGACGTACTCAGGTAGATATTAGGGATGGGCATGAGTAATCGAGTACTCAAACGGATGTCAAAGCTCAGTCTTTAACCAGAGATTGAAAAAAAATCGAATACTGTAAAACTATTTGGTGGAATGTGATTTGTGGCTGTCCGAACAGGCAAGTGAAATTTTGTCTTGAAGACGACGTTCATTTGTTTTTACTCTAGTGTTCCATTTGTACATGTGCATTTACGGGGCACAACAAAAAAGAAACCAAGCCAAGCATCGCACTGTTCTTCTCCCTAAATTCCCTTTCCCCTCCATGTCTAATTCACTCAATTGCGTTCCGACCACTCCCTCTACACACACATACCGAGTGCACACAAAAGCTCCGTTAGGCCTACAGTAATAAATGCCTATAAAAACGTATCTAACTGATGGGATACACAAGCTACATTCCTTGCCAAATTGATGACACAAATTCAAAATGGACTGGTTGATTGAAGTAGGAAAATATGTATTCAATCAACGAGCTGCAGTTTTTTAATAATTGCGTCCCGTCTATTTTGTGAACTGCTAATGCCATTTAGAATTGGTTAGCCTAGGCTATAACCCCACTAAACATAGACAGGTTCCACACTGAAAATATGCAAAAATATTATTTTGATTAAGACAAAGAGCATATATTCATCAGAATCCTTAAGTACAGTGGGTATAGAAAGTCACCACCCCTTTTCAAAATGTTCACATTTTGTTGCCTTACAGCCTGAAATGAAAACATATCAAATCTGACTTTTTTCAGCTTTATTTACACACAGTAACCCACAATATCCAAGTGGGGAAAAAAAAAAAAAAAACTCTGAAAATTATTTACAATTAAAACAGTAAAATACCCTATTTAGATAAGTGAACACCCGAGTGGCGCACCCGAGTGGCGCAGTGGCCTAAGGCACTGCATCGCAGTGCTAGCTGTGCCACTAGAGATCCTGGTTTGAATCCAGGCTCTGTTGTAGCCGGCCGCAACTGGGAGACCAATGGGGCGGCGCACAATTGGCCTAGCGTCGTCTAGGGTAGGGGAGGGAATGGCCGGCAGGGAGGTAGCTCAATTGTTAGAGCATGGCGTTTGCAACGCCAGGGTTGTGGGTTCGATTCCCACGGTGGGCCAGTATAATTTTTTTTTGTTTGTTTTTATGTATGCACTAACTGTAAGTCGCTCTGGATAAGAGCGTCTGCTAAATGACGTAAAATATAAAAAAAAAAATGCTTGAATTACAGCCATAAGTCTTTTTGAATACGTCTCTACTAACTTTGCACACCTAGACTGTGCAATATTTGCCCATTCTTCCTTGCAGAATTGTTCAAGCTCAGTCAAATTGCATGGTGACCGCTCATGGACTGCACTCTTCGTCATTCCACAGATTCTCGATGGGATTTATGTCGGGGCTCTGACTAGGCCACTCAAGGACATTAACCTTCTTGTCCTTCAGCCACTGTACGGTTGCTTTGGCAATGTGCTTTGGGTCATTGTCATGTTGAAACGTGAACCATCTTCCCATTTTCAACTTCCTGGCAGAGGGCTGCAGGTTCTCCTCAAGAATCTGTCAGTATTTTGCACTGTCCATTTTCCCTTCTATCCTGACAAGTGCTCCAGTCCCTGCTGAAGAGAAACACCCCCACAACAGGATGCTGCCACCGCCGTGCTTTACTGTAGGCATGGTGTTCTTTGGGTGGAAAGATGTATTGGGTTTTTGCCAGACATACCGTTTTGCGTTCAGGCCAAAAAGTTCAATCTGACCATGTGCCACGGAATCTACAATGTGCTTTTTTGGCAAAGCTCAAATGAGACTTGATGTTGTGTTTTTTGAGGAGTGTTTTTTTTCTTGCCACGCTCCCATAGAGGCCAGATTTGTAGAGCGCTTGTGATATTGTGGTCACATGCACACATTGACCAGTCTTTGCCATAAAGGCCTGAAGCTCCTTCAAAGTCGGCATTGACTTCTTGGTAGCCGCTCTGATCAGTCTCCTCCTTGCCCAGTCATCTACTTTGTAGGGAAGGCCTGATCTATGCAGGGTCTGGGTGGTGTCAAACGCCTTCCACTTCTTAATAATGGTCTTAACTGTGCTCCGAGGGATAGACAGAGCCTTTGAAATCTTTTTATATCTATCCCTTGACTTGTGCCTTTCCACAACTTTATCTCGTAGATCTTTTGAAAGTACCTTTCTGCCCAAAGTGGATTCTTTGCTTTGAATTGCACTACTAAGCAGTGGAGTCCTCTATGAACAACTTATTTTATTTTGAACTAATCAAAGTCACTACAATTGATCACAGATGGAAGCCAATTAGCTTGATTTGTGATCTGAAAGGTGGTTGGTTATACCTCAGCAGGTTTGCAATTGCAATTCTAAGAGGGGGTGTTCACTTATCCAAATCGGGTATTTTACTGTTTTATTTGTAATGAATTTTCAGAGGGTTTTTTTCGATTTTTTTCCCCACTTGGTTATTGTGGGTTACTTGTGTAAATAAAGCCGATAAAAGTCTGATTTTATGTGTTTTCATTTCAGGCTGTAAGGCAACAAAAGGTGAACATTTTGAAAGGGGGTGGTGACTTTCTATACCAACTGTATATGCCTACTCACCAAACAGATGTCATGCTCGTAATTCATCACCATGCAGTTTTCAATTTGGAATTGTTCATCAATTTGTTTTATTCCAAAGAACAGGCAGAATAAACTAAATCGAATGTTTGTATATCGAATTTTGGTTTGTAACCCTGAAAAAACGTGCTAGATTTAGTCCCGTTTCAAATGATCACTTTTTGAGAACAACTGTTCCAGGCATGAGATGCGCATCACTTCACACTGGCAACTGTTTTCATTTGGAAAATTATTATGTTCCATTTGATTCTGTTATATTACATCATGGCTTTTTGTGCTATAAAATAGGTGTGTCTTGACTGTGATAAGGGCTCTGGAAATAAGACTGTCTTGTCTGCTAAATGAACAAAACAAAGCTATGCCATTGCACAGCAATAGGCTTCTTCTACAAGCAAGCGCCACTGCTGAGGTTACTGCCTTTTTGAAGATTGTGTTCCCCGATATAATGTAACCAGTTGATATTACGGTTTCAATTAAATAATCTTAAATGGCACTTGCTTTTCTATTGACTGAATATACACAGAGTATACAAAACATTAGGAACACCTTCCTAATATTGAGTTGCACACCTTTTTTCCCTCAGAACATCCTCAATTCGTCAGGCATGGACTCTACAAGGTGTCGAAAGCATTCCACAGGGATGCTGGCCCATGTTGACTCCAATGCTTCCCACAGTTGTGTCGAGTTGGCTTGATGTCCTTTGGGTGGTGGACCATTCTTGATACACACGGGAAACTGTTGAGTGTGAAAAACCCAGCAGCGTTGCAGTTCTTTACACACTCAAACTGATGCACCTGGCACCTACTACCATACCCCGTTCAAAGGCACTTCAATCTTTTGTCTTGCCCATTCACCCTCTGAATGGCACACATACACAATCCATGTCTCAATTGTCTCATGTCTTAAAAATCCTTCTTTAACCTGTCTCCTCCCCTTCATCTACACTGATTTGAAGTGGATTTAACTGGTGACATCAATAAGGGATAATGTGAGTACTCGAACAGTCAAGAAATTAAAAATTCCCATCCCTAGTAAACACACCCATACACACAAATGTATTTCCATTCAATATCCTATTTTCCCAACCCTTAACCCTAATGCCTAACCCTAATTATAACCTTAACCCTAAACCTAACCCCTAAGCTTAAAATCGCCTTTGTCCTCATGGGGATGTGGGAAATGTCCCCACGAGGGATAATTTGTCTTGTTTTACTATCCTTGTGGGGACTTTTGGGGATTTCAGATCCCCACAAGGATAGACGAACAAGACCACATACACATAATGCAGTCACACACTCCGCAGTCAAAGGGTGAATCTCATCCACGGCTCAGCCATTAAAGATCTTAAGACATGCTTTCAATCCATTTCTGGTCTATCTAAAGTGCTTATCAAAGACATAGTAATGTATTCCACTTGATCTCAAGGTTTGTGCTCGTTTTGAGAGGTGTGTTCATTGGGAATAACACATGCAGTGTCTCTCCTCCTCCCTCCTCTCTCCTTCCCTCTGTAGATTTGTGCTGGAGCAGTACAATGCCCTCTCCTGGCTGACGTGCGACCCCGCGACGCAGGACCGGCGCTCCTGTCTGCCCATTCACTTTGTGGTGCTCAACCAGATGTACAACTTCATCATGAACATGTTGTAACGAATAGCCTAAAGGGTGGAGGGGAAGGGGAGAAAATGAGGAAATTCCAACCTGGCAGGCTGATGCTGGACTTCACTACGTGTTGTGTGGATCTGGATCTGAATAGGAGTAGATCAGAGAAGGCTGCTGGATGGAAGGAACGCCTTGGCCGTAGCGACGGGCCATAGAAACGTCTCAGCCTGCTCCTACCACTGTAGAAGAAGAAGAAGAAGAAGAAGAAGAAGAAGAAGAAGAAGAAGAAGAAGAAGAAGAAGAAGAAGAAGAAGAATAGATTTCTGGAACGGGTGATGCTAATAACAGGAACAAGAGAAAAAGAGCGAGATCCCGGTTGCCATTGTATTTGCTGTGGTAACGCCATGGTAACACTGTGGCAAAACCGTTTGGGAAACATGTAAAGTATTGGAAGTCAAGGGACATTTCAGTGATCGAAAAACTTGAATGGATCCTTGGTTTTAAGACCTGAAAAATTCCCTTTTTTCCTTTGGATGACATTTTTCCAAATTAAATGCCTGCATCTATCTTATTTATTGTAAGTTTTTAAATGTATGATTTGTCTTAATCTCTTTTATATATTACAAAATCTTGAAGGTTTATATTGCCTTCCTGCATTAAAGCAATTGGTCTAAGATATATGTAATCGTCTTAATTAAAAAACAAACAAAAACCTCAGAAAAATGAAATAAAGTCGCAGTAGTTTGCTTTTAGAGTATTATTTTTTGTATTGGGGACAGAATATTTGTATTGTCACGATGTACAGAAGAAGTAGATTGGAGAATTATGTCCATGCCTTTGTGCGTGGAGGATTTACAGCTAAGCTGTAGCAGAGGACTTGTACAGCAATGAAGTCACTGTGTTCAAATAAAGAGGTACATTGTCATATATAGTATTTTATACCACACATTTAGAAACAAAAACCAAACGGCAATATATATAAATAAATATATATGAATGCCGTGCCAGCGATGGGTGGTGCGGCTTCTGTTTTAGGAATAAAGTGCGTCAACTCAATTTTACCTGTGCATTTGTTGTGGTTCTTGCTTACTGGGAGAGGGATTGTGATGTGCAATTATTTGGAAGAAAACCATTGGCTTCTCTTGGATGTAGCTGACCTCAGGTTTGACCCATGTCTGGTGACAGATCTTGACAGAGGAAGAAAAAAAGAATAGAGCTCCTATCCTGTCCTTTCAGATATGCAGTGTCCTTTTTAGCACATCCCTCTATACCGCTAGCCTCGCGAGCCAGCCTGTTCTTGTGAACTTACATGAATGGTTCGCTACACAGATAGCGCAGCTGTAATCAGTCTCGTATATACGATGCTACTATACCTCTTCTTATCCATAGAAATCCCAATTGTCTCGAGGTTTGTTTTTTTGGCACCATTTCTGAGTGGTTACGGATGCATTTAGACCAACTCCATTTTACTTCTATGTGATAGTAAATGTGTGGTGTAAATGAACTTTAACCGGATATGGATGGAAGCCCATGGATATGCAGTGTTTATTTGTGCACAGAGGAAGATTGATATCTTGTATCTTCGCCTGTTCAGAATAAAACTGTAGTTTTTTCTCTTGCATACTTCTGACACCTCAACATATTCATGCATAAGTCATTTTAGTCTGTTTTTTTTTTAGCAGACGCTCTTATCCAGAGCGACTTACAGTTAGTGAGTGCATACATTATTTTTTATTTATTTTTCATACTGGCCCCCCGTGGGAATCGAACCCACAACCCTGGCGTTGCAAACGCCATGCTCTACCAACTGAGCTACATAAATGTTTTATTGTCAAAATCTAGGCCTATGGACTATGGTCTGCTTTTGAGTGTAGACAGGCCTGTATTCAGATATATCTATATATTATTTGAACTCAGAAAAATGTGATTCCAATGTGTAAAATTAGTGCCACTTTATTATTTTACTCTTTTTTTTTAAGTCATGGTCCAAATTGGGATTGTTACAGGATCTGAATTTAAAAAATGTATAGTCTGTCAACAAGATAAATTACTTGTGATTCAGGCCCATAGTAGTCCGCAAAGGATGATGAAGGCGCTGACTGTGTCCCGGTCCTGGAGACCCGATCGTGCAGGGTTTTATTCTAGCCCAGTTCTAACCTGATTCAACATCAGTGCGCGCCTGCACCAGACAGTGTTGCACTGGAACAAAATCCTTCACACCCTGTAGAATAATCAGAGAGAGAAAAAATATTGCCATTTGTAAAACAGTTGCTAAAAGAAAACGTATTCATATTGTTCCTTAATTCAACCATGATTTTGTTTGGCTGTCATCCAGGGAGGTAGAGCAGCAGTCTGACAAAAAGTGCACGCGGAGCGCCCGAATGAATGCTAGTAGTGTTAGTGCTAGCTACTCCCAGGCACTCTGCTAGCTAGCGGTTTTGGCTAAACAGTCTGCTCATATAGCCTGTAATGTTGAAGTAATCGCTTTTGTACATTAATTTATTGCGATTACATTCTAAATATTTATCTTGGCATAGGTTTAATTACTTTGTACAGACAGATTCGTAAGAATGGGACTGTCAGAGTTCGCGAGCTAGCTAGGTTAGCTAGTAGGAGGAGAAATACGGATACAGCGAATGCATACGAGTGGCTGTTGTGCTACGTGAGTACGAAGTCTGAAGGCCTAAAATCTACATTCCTTCGTTGAAACATCCCTAAAGAAGGTAAGGTTAAATTTAGACCGGTTGACACGTGTTTTATTATCGATTGATGATAACATGTAGATTTAAAGAACTCCACAGTCAGGCATACTAGGCTAGCTTGTTATCTAGTTGTAACAAACTGAGCTAACTCGCAAGGTAGCTAGATAGCTAACTACTACCTAGTTATATCAACGTCTGCCCAGTATTACTATTTTTTCAAACGTGAAATCATGTTAATGTGAACTAGTTTAACTAACTAGGTAAGCTCCCTGCTCTTAAAATCCTCAGGAAGTGTTTCATGATCATGATGTAGCTAGCTAAGAAGTCAGCACAAAGCTATCTTAGGTAGTAGACTTGTTAGCAATGCCTTTTATGCACAGCCTGTTCCTGAATAAGTCACCAGCTCTCTGGCTAACTTGCTGATAAACTAAGGATGCAAAATAATTTTTGTGCACATGACTTCATGGAAAACACTAACATTGAAGCTGCCTCCCTGGCTTTTCAAATCCAAAGCAACATAAACTTCTAAAGCTAGTCAATTGAATGCAAAGCTACAAAGAGTTAAACTTTAAGCTGGAGCATCAGGACAGCATCAACTAGAAACCTCACTCTGTCCAGTCTCTCAGGTGTGGACCCAGTCCCAGACTACCAGCAGAGAAGGTGTTGACCCAGTCCCAGACTACCAGCAGAGATGTCAGAGAGTGCAGGGCTGCAGTTTGTCAGCCCGTATGCCTTTGAGGCCATGCAGAAGGTGGATGTGGTGCGTCTGGCTGCCCTGAGTGACCCAGAGCTGAGGCTGCTGCTGCCCTGCCTGGTTCGGATGGCTCTGTGTGCCCCAGCCGACCAGAGCCAGTCCTGGGCCCAGGACAAGAAGCTCATCCTGCGCCTGCTCTCCGGGGTGGAGGCTGTCAACTCCATTGTGGCCCTCCTGTCTGTCGACTTCCATGCTTTGGAGCAGGATGCCAGGAAGGAACAGCAACTCAGGTAAAACCTTTTGAATGATCTCAGAGACAGACACTAGTTAACTGTGTTATTACACTCAAGGACACTCGACTCAAGTAAACAACTCCTACAGGTTGAGTAGATGTCTTTGGTTAGTAATACGACTAACCTCATATTTAGCTTTTTGTAAATAAACTTGGAGAATCCAAATAAAATAAATATTTTTTGTCTCTCCCTTTTGTTTAGCAGAGTAAAGAGTTTGTTTAGCATGTTGTGTGGATGGTAGGGCCGGGACCAGTATTGGCTCTGTCGTAGCCGGCCGCGACCGGGAGACCCATGGGGCGGTGCACAATTGGCCCAGCGTCGTCCAGGGTAGGGGAGGGAATGGCCGGCAGGGATGTAGCTCGGATGGTAGAGCATGGCATTTGCAACGCCAGGGTTGTGGGTTCGATTCCAGTATAAAAAAAAAAAAAAAAAAAATGTATGCACTCACTAACTGTAAGTCGCTCTGGATAAGAGCGTCTGCTAAATGACTCAAATGTAAATGTAGATGTCTTTGGTTAGTAATACGACTAACCTCATATTTAGCTTTTTGTAAATAAACTTGGAGAATATATTTTTTGTCTCTCCCTTTTGTTTAGCAGAGTAAAGAGTTTGTTTAGCATGTTGTGTGGATGGGATGGTAGGGCCGGGACCAGTATCTCAATATTTTTTCCATTGCAAAAATTGCAAACACTAAGTAGACCAAACTCTTTGGTCCTTTAAAAACCTGCTGTATGTAAAATATTGTGTGCTTTACCTTGGAAAATAAATACATGTGACTGGATGACAACATCATTATGTTTGTTTTCAACATTAGGGCTATTTTCCTAAAGAAGTTAAATCAGCTTCGTGTTTTCTTTCCTTGCCACGATACGAACAAGTATCGCAATACTAGTATCGCGATACTGAAATCGTCCCGGCCTTAGTGGATCGGAGATGCTGATTGTTCTGGTGTGGTGGTGTCCCCTCTGACAGGCACAAGGCTGGTGGCTCTAATGGAGAGAGCATCTTGGTGTCTCAGCTGCAGCATGGCCTCACCCTGGAGTTTGAACACAGTGACCCTCTCAGGAGACTCAGGCTGGCGCTCAGTGAACTACTGGCCATCATGAACAAGGTAACACCGTCATCTCACTGCTTCCCACGGGGGTAGTTTAACTGGAAACTGATTGATTGAATGTGTATGGTGCTTTTCCAGGCCCTCAAAGCACTTTACAAGGCAAGGGGGAAGCTCACCAATGGGTAGCTCCCAACTGAATCACTTGGCCCTGCCTTTAGCAAGCGTCCAGTTTATCATACTCAATTTTGTATTTGTATGTTGTTCATTTGGCTGGGTTTTGTCTTACAGGTGTCTGATTCCAATGGGGAATGGTTCCTGAAGTCCTCTGAGCTATTTGAGAGCCCTGTTTACCTCGAAGAAGTTGCAGATGTTCTCTGTATACTTCAAGCAGGTACTCACATCAATAGAAAATACCTCATTATGTGGAAATGACCCAGTTTTCTAAAACATACCTATTTGTGTGTGATGTATTTTCAGAGAAGCAACAATTTCTCTGATTTTGATTTGGAAGCTGAAGCTTTTCTCAGATCAAATACCTGGTATTGCACGGAACCCCCAAGTTTGATGTCTGCAGTCTTTTTTTCTCCCATCAGAGTTGCCCTCCCTGCTGCCCATCATAGACGTGGCAGAGGCTTTGCTACATGTGAGAAACGGTGACTGGTTCTTGTGCCTGCTGGTTGCCAATGTCCCTGACAGCTTTAATGAAGGTAGAGTGAAAGATGCAAAATAATGTCTGTGAACAATAAATATATATTCTATGTTTGTACTGTTACATTATGTTGCACAAATTGTTTAGCTTTACCATGCCTGTACTACTAATGATAAGACAGGATTAGTTGATTCACTGGTTTTATTGAGCCCGGAGCCCACACATGCTTGGCAAGCTGATCCTAGTCTATAGGTGGAGTATACTTAATCTAATAGAATAATCTGTGTCTGTACAGATCTCATTGTAATTCTAGGCAGATAATTATTGACATTGGCTGCCTATTCCACGTTTCTTCACCCAATTCGGTATTTCCGCTTGTAATTGGACAATGTTTCAGCCCCAGAGGTAGGACTAGATTAATGTGTTCTCCTTATAATATAGATGATGAATATGATTGTCTTGCGACTGGCCCATAGTGTGTGTGTTCTCTGCTTTCAGAGACACATTATGAAGGAGGAAATGGAGTTCTAGCTCCGCTTGCAGCCTCTCCAATGCCTCCTTATCACCCAGGGGGTCAGGCCTGAGTCAATAGCTTATTTGCGTTAGCGATGCAAGCGAGAAGGAAGCAGTCAGTCGGCAGGCAGGCAGCGTTACAGTACATAGCGCTGAACATTAGTGAATCCTCATGGCTTGTTATTGGAATTGGCCTCTTTCATTGAAACGGGCGGGAAATGGGCCCTGTCTCGAGGCATCAAGTGTGAGGCATAGCGTTGCCTAGCATATAACATGAAGCGGTAACTAACTTGATCTCCTTGAGTCTTTTATGGCATATGCAATTCTTCGTCAGTAGGGGAGATGGAAGCTAAATTAGTTTCAGTTAGTGCTGAGCAATTAACCGAAATAGTTATTTTTAAATTAAAAAAAAAACATTTTAGTCATTTAGCAGACGCTCTTATCCAGAGCGACTTACAGTTAGTGAGTGCATACATTTTATTTTTTTCATACTGGTCCCCCATAACCCTGGCGTTGCAAGCGCCATGCTCTACCAACTGAGCTACACAGGGCCCATTTTTGGGGCTTATTAAACAACTAATTGACCGACGTCGGTTCAATTACTTGAATTCCATTTAGTTATATTTTTTTGATGAGCTCAACGCGCCATTTCTCGAGAGAAATCAAATCATTCATGAGAGAAATAACTATGTGGGATGCTTGGAAAATGTAGTTTTCATTAGTCAAATATACAACCTAGTTCAGCGCAGAAACGTGGTAATTAACTACAATGACCATAATCCATTGCGTCTGTTCTTTCCGGCCACGGACAGAGGCAGATACACACACACACACACACACACACAGACAATAGACCGCATGAAAGAGGAATGACACAACACCACGACGAAAGGGATAGAGACAGTTCGTGAGGTAGCTCTACCAGAGTGATTGTTAAAGTAGTTGGTAATAAGCGGTCTTGAAAATATGCCTTATCTACTTTGAAGAACTAGTACAATTATTTTGTCAGCCAGCTAGCTACTACTAGCCTAGCTAAATAGTATGACTCGTTCAATGGTGAGCACAGAGACAACATTAGATGGTTGTCTGGCAGCGGAGGCTGGTGGGAGGAGCTATAGGAGGACGGGCTCATTGTAATGGCTGGAATTGAATCAATGGAACGATATCAAACATATGTAAACCACGTTTGACTTCGTTCCGTTTATTCCAGTCCAGCCATTACAATGAGCCCATCCTCCTATATCTCCTCCCACCAGCCTCCACTGTTGTCTGGCTGGCAGGCTGCTACTGCCTGAGTACAGATTAAATTATGACTTTAAAGAGCCACTGAACATGCAGATTGGCAAGTATTTTTCTGTTCATCATTAGAAAAACAAGATATCAGTCTTGGTGTGTTTCCTGACTGATTCCGCGTTTGGTTAATTATGTTTGTCCCCCATGAGACACTGTAGTCACAGAAGCCTATGTCACTTCCTCAAAATCCCCAGAATGAATATAAGATAACTAATTAATTTAGACGTTTTTGCCGAGGATGTTTTAGTTGCGCAATTTTACATCTAAGGTGTTTGGTGCTGTATTTCTCAAGTAAAAGAATGTTCGACGTGTTGTCTTATGTAAACAAAGTTGGGCTGCTTGGCAGGTCTGTCTCAATGTCTATGCTATTGGATAGAGGGCAATCAACATAGCTGTTCACCCCATGTTAGTGGGCAAACGGACATTGTCAAATCAAAACCCAACCTTCATTTACCCATTGTGATGCACGGATGTTCCAAACTCTGTTTTAGACAAGACCTACTTTATGACCAAAATTATCCTATTTACACTTTGTAGTAAAATTTGACACTAGAATAACTGTTTCTGACTCATATCGATGCCACAAAGGGATTTGTTGCTTTTTAAAGGCAGTCACTCTCTAAGGAATTAAAAATAATAGTAATCAAATAAATAAATAAAAACTTCTGACCCACTGGAATTGTGATACAGTGAGTTATAAGTGAAATAATCTGTCTGTAAACAATTGTTGGAAAAATTACTTGTGTCATGCACAGAGTAGATGTCCTAACCGACTTGCCAAAACTATAGTTTGTTAACAAGAAATTTGTGGAGTGGTTGAAAAACGAGTTTTAATGACTCCAACCTAAGTGTATGAAAACTTCTGACTTCAACTGTAAATGTGTAATGATTCCATGCTTCATTGGATTTCCGTAAGCAGTCCGTCTACTATGACATAATGCACTGCTACAGACATTGAAGGTGAAGCAAGCAGACAGAGAAAATGCTCTGGCGGGACAAAGGACAATTGTTACAGATCCTTGAGAGAAGGTTAAAAACATGGAACAATTTCTTGTTTTTATGCATCTTTGATATCCTCTGTTATTATTGCAACATTCAAGTACCAAATAAGTGCCAATTCTGCCAAATAAATAACAACAAATGTTAGAAAATGTATTATCTAATCAAATTTCCTCAATCAAATTCCATTATTCCATAACTGTTATTTGTACGGATTTCATACAGCTGTATTTCGATAAGAAAATGTTTCATATCCTCAGAAAATAATAACCTTCTCCACAACATGTAACTGATATCTGTGGTGTGTTCAGTGTGCAGGGGCCTGATAAAGAACGGGGAGCGTCAGGATGAGGAGAGCATGGGGGGGAGACGCAGGACAGAGGCCCTGAGACAGCTGTGTCAGATGAACCCCTCCCAGGCCCTCAACATCAGAGCCATGGTGGTGAGTCAATCTCTCTTGTGCCTTGTGAACCATTTGTCCTTTCCAGCACCGTTCCAGCAACTAGGGTGGATTTATAACCAGGCCAGCACAGTACAGCTCAGCTCTTAAACCGTTGAGCTGTGCAAATGCCACTACTGTTTGCTGCACTGATGAAAACTGTCATGCTGTCCTGTCCACTGTATGTGTGTCCTCCCCAGGTGGAGGAGTGTCACCTGCCAGGTCTGGGTGTGGCCCTGACCCTGGACTATAAGCCTGACACGGCCGATGATGCGGTCAGCCCCCTGGTGTCCTACGTCAGTGGGCTGCTGCTGGGCACAAATGGGAAAGTACGCACCTGGTTCAGCATGTTCATACGCAATGGACAACAGGTGAGAAACACAGACCACTGCCTACAGTGAGATTCAGTGGCATACATATTTGAGCTATACAAATATACATTCTGCTCCTCAAACACACACACAGCTCTCACCGATACCTTGAAAGTGACTTATACTCTCTTACAAAACTCTCAACCCTCGCACTCTCTCTCTTCCCTCCCTCCCTCAGAGGAAGCGTGAGAGCAGTTCAGTGCTGTGGCAGATGCGTAGGCAGCTGTTGTTGGAGCTGGTGGCCATCTTGCCCCGGTCGCGCAGCACCCACGAGCCCAATGACAGTGTGGAAGATGCAGAGAGCAGCTCTGGGTACTCTGGTCTCCGGGAGGAGCATGTGGTGAAGGCTTCCGCCCTGCTCAGACTCTACTGTGCCCTCATGGGCATCGCAGGACTCAGGTAGGTGACACCAAGGAGGAGGAGAGGGAGTGGAGATCAGTAGGGGTAGCACTGATGGTCTCTGATAGTTCCTCTGTTTTAAAGTTTCATGAATTATTTTCATAAGGGTGTAGTGATGGGGGAGTTTGTACCCTGGGTGTGTTTTTTTGAAGGATGTAATTAACCTTTGGAAGATGGTGTATCTGATTGTGTCTTTTGTAATTTTGTGTGTTTGTGACATTTGAAGTAATTTGTGTGTCTTTCCCCCGTTGACAGGCCCACTGATGAGGAGGCAGAGCAGCTCCTTCAACTCATGACCAGTCGACCCCCGGCCACTCCAGCTGGGGTTCGATTTGTCTCTCTGTCCTTCTGTAAACTACTGGCCTTCCCCACACTCGTCAGGTAGGACCACAAGAGCAACATCTTTATATTAATTTTGCATAAAAATACACACGTCAAGACAGAATGACACTGACACATTCAACACATTCAATGGTTGGGAAGAAATGGCAATACTAGTCAGGGCTTGACATTTTTTAGCCACTTGTCCTTTGGACAAGAAGGACTGTTTTTTTTTTAAATTTGTCCTTTGGACAAGAAGGACTGTTGTTGTTTTTACTTGTCCTTTGGACAAGAAGGACAGTTTTTTTTTTTACTTGTCCTTTGGACAAGAAGGACTTTTTTTTTTTTACTTGTCCTTTGGACAAGAAGGACTGTTTTTTTTTTTTACTTGTCCTTTGGACAAGAAGGACTTTTTTTTTTTTTACTTGTCCTTTGGACAAGAAGGACTGTTTTTTTTTTAAACTTGTCCTTTGGACAAGAAGGACTGTTGTTTTTTTTACTTGTCCAAAATAAAAATGTAATACTTGTCCCCAAAACATTTAAATGGTCTGTAAGACAATTTTAAAATGCATTGCTATCTTTTTTTTTACCATAGAGAATCAGACAGAAATGTAGGCTACACTCTGCCTATTGGCTTCTTTGCATATTCAAGCCTGTCTCAAAATACAACACTCCCCTTTAAAGGCTCTCCTGGAGGATAGTTGGCCACCCTGTTAGCCTATAGAATATTACAACATTAGGCTACAATTACAACCAAATACTTTTTATGTCTTTAAAAATAATTCCCTCTAGGGATCCAAAATTCATACAACCACTGCACGCAATTGTATTTTTTTAAATCAATGAGGTGATGCAACAAATCAGACCGTTTAGCTTAAAATATTGATCAACTTTAATTTCTTCATATTATAAGCTCAACAATGTGCACATGGCTGTAGGGTACGTGCGAATGTTCCAAAAATGCAATTAGCGGGAAAACACCATTCTCAAAAGCGCATTGCACGAGCGAGTGGTTAGAAATTAAGAATGAGGGGAGACCTAAAGATGTATCAACTAGCATGGGTCACTAATATGACTAGGATTATGCCTTTGGCTGCTGGACAATAAAATTAAGTTGATTTGAAAACCAATAGAACATGAGAAAAATGCTGGTTTCAATGGCATATTAATTGTTTATAAAATAATTCCCTTAACATTTCTATGGTTGTATTTTGGCTAGGCTAGGCTACTTTGAAACAAGGTAAGACATGCTTCATAAAATGACATAAACAATTACGTTGATGGTTAAATAGTTTTAAAATGCTGACCGTCCCTTCTCAGATTCAAGGTGGGTGATGTGCGCAACAGGCACGGTCCTTCACTCTCTGGTCTTGTGGCCATTTGATCTGAACAAACGTGCCTCCTATGTTGACAGAATCAGGCCTTTAGATGTTAATTATCCTTCATTATATTTGTCAAACATGACTGGCGTTCAGCCTATATTTATATAATTAAAAGTCATTATAGTTTGGCTACATTTTCTGGCGCATCCCTCATGTCAACATTGGTTTGGACATGAGAGGCTGTAGCCAATATGCACATAGGCTTTTTTATTTATGTACATGAAAAGTAGATTTGAATATTATTCCAATGTTGGCCTCTGGTCCAGTTCTGATCTGAGTAATTGTTTTGATATTGTGATTTGTGTGATTTAACAACTTAAATCTACAGTGAGGGGGAAAAAAGTATTTGGTCCCCTGCTGATTTTGTATGTTTGCCCACTGACAAAGAAATGATCAGTCTATAATTTTAATGGTAGGTTTATTTGAACAGTGAGAGACAGAATAACAACAAAAGAATCCAGAAAAACGCATGTCAAAAATGTTATAAATTGATTTGCATTTTAATGAGGGAAATAAGTATTTGACCCCCTCTCAATCAGAAAGATTTCTGGCTCCCAGGTGTCTTTTTATACAGGTAACGAGCTGAGATTAGGAGCACACTCTTAAAGGGAGTGCTCCTAATCTCAGCTTGTTACCTGTATAAAAGACACCTGTCCACAGAAGCAATCAATCAATCAGATTCCAAACTCTCCACCATGGCCAAGACCAAAGAGCTATCCAAGGATGTCAGGGACAAGATTGTAGACCTACACAAGGCTGGAATGGGCTACAAGAACATCGCCAAGCAGCTTGGTGAGAAGGTGACAACAGTTGGTGCGATTATTCGCAAATGGAAGAAACACAAAAGACCTGTCAATCTCCCTCGGCCTGGGGCTCCATGCAAGATCTCACCTCGTGGAGTTGCAATGATCATGAGAACGGTGAGGAATCAGCCCAGAACTACACGGGAGGATCTTGTCAATGATCTCAAGGCAGCTGGGACCATAGTCACCAAGAAAACAATTGGTAACACACTACGCCGTGAAGGACTGAAATCCTGCAGCACCCGCAAGGTCCCCCTGCTCAAGAAAGCACATATACAGGCCCGTCTGAAGTTTGCCAATGAACATCTGAATGATTCAGATGAGAACTGGGTGAAAGTGTTGTGGTCAGATGAGACCAAAATCGAGCTCTTTGGCATCAACTCAACTCGCCATGTTTGGAGGAGGAGGAATGCTGCCTATGACCCCAAGAACACCATCCCCACCGTCAAACATGGAGGTGGAAACATTATGCTTTGGGGGTGTTTTTCTGCTAAGGGGACAGGACAACTTCACTGCATCAAAGGGATAATGGACGGGGCCATGTACCGTCAAATCTTGGGTGAGAACCTGGGTCATGGATGGGTATTCCAATATGACAATGACCCAAAACACACAGCCAAGGCAACAAAGGAGTGGCTCAAGAATAAGCACATTAAGGTCCTGGAGTGGCCTAGCCAGTCTCCAGACCTTAATCCCATAGAAAATATGTGGAGGGAGCTGAAGGTTTGAGTTGCCAAATGTCAGCCTCGAAACCTTAATGACTTGGAAAAGATCTGCAAAGAGGAGTGGGACAAAATCCCTCCTGAGATGTGTTCAAACCTGGTGGCCAACTACAAGAAACATCTGACCTCTGTGATTGCCAACAAGGGTTTTGCCACCAAGTACTAAGTCATGTTTTGCAGAGGGGTCAAATACTTATTTCCCTCATTAAAATGCAAATCAATTTATAACATTTTTGACATGCGTTTTTCTTGATTTTGTTGTTGTTATTCTGTCTCTCACTGTTCAAATAAACCTACCATTAAAATTATAGACTGATCATGTCTTTGTCACTGGGCAAACGTACAAAATCAGCAGGGGATCAAATACTTTTTTCCCTCACTGTATTCTTGTCTGACTTTTTTTATACTTGTCCTGGACAAGAGGACAAGCGTTAATGTCGTGCCCTGCTAGTACAAAACACACAAACAAAAACGATACAAAGTATTCACAGCTCTGCTCTAATGTGTCGATGTGACAGTGAAAGACTAACTGTAGTCTTTGTATCTACTACCAAGCAGATGGCATAAAGATTCTCACTGGGTTAACAGAGCCAGATTAAACAGGTGGCTTCTCTGGAATGTTTCCTGCCGTTGTACTGAGTGGCATCTGTGGCTATGTGACGGTGTTATTAGTGTGATATTGTGTTGCCTGTGTGATCCTGTGTCCCTCCTGCAGCACCCCGGAGCAGGAGCAGCTGATGGTGATGTGGCTCAGCTGGATGATCAAAGAGGAGGAGTACTTTGAGAGGTGAGGATGGTGGCCTGGTCCTTATGTGATGATATACATGATCAGACCTGGGTTCAAACAGTATGTGTTTTCTTTCAAATAGTTTAGCTTTCCTTGATTGCGCTTCACTGGTGCAATCATTTCACACTTTATGGGCATTTTATTAGCAAACCTTCAAAATGGTCATGACGACAGATGAGTCAGGCGTATCTCTCGACATTCAGTGATTGTCTTCCAGTTAAACTGGCTCAATTTAACAATGCCTGACAAAAAAGTGCCCTGAGTGTTCTTTTTCATGTTCCAGTCAGAGTTCCCTGTTTTTCTCTGGTAGGAGAAAGGCTGAGGCCAGACGGAGCTCGTCTCAAAACAAACAGTGCAGGGACGTGAGGCAGGTTGGGTGGTGATGGATGAGGGGGCGAGTTGGGCTGGAAGGGGGAACAAACCCGGGAGGCCCCGACAGGCTTTTAAAAATTTAATAAGCCCTTCATTGAACCATGAGTTATCACTGCAGCAGCCCAACTCTCCCTCTGGGGTGGTAAATGAGTGTTGGCCGGCGCCGTGGAGGGGACACTAGGCCGGAGGAGGGGGTGTCTAATATAACTGGGCATAATCATTTTATTAAAGCGCTGTCCTCTAAGATGCATTGTAAGCTCCCGGTTTAAATCTCTCTGCTCTGTCTCTCCTGCCCCCCTCTTTCTCTCTCTCTCGCTCTGTGTGTGTACAGTGCTGCAGGGGTCGCCGCTTCCTTCGGAGAGATGCTATTACTGGTTGCCATGTATTTCCATAGCAACCAGCTCAGCGCCATCATCGAGCTGGTCTGCTCCACTTTGGGGATGAAGGTAAGGTGGAGGTAGGGATGGAGAGAGAGAAGGTGGGAGGGTGGTAGGGCAGATGGAGGTGGAGGGATCGATAGTCCAGTCTGAGAGGGAGAGTGGCTAGCTGTTATACTTCCTCCATTTCAGTTATGCAAGAAGCCTACAAACAGCGACGGCTGCCTGCCAATACACTGGCTGTTGTGTTCAGTTATTTTTGCTGTCACTTCATTTCTCAGAGAAAGAGGGTGCAATGTAATTTGGTTGTATTGAATTTTATTCTCACCCTAGGCTGTCTATGCACTGTATCTATTCTGCTTTTGTCATGTAGAATTTCTGTTATCCAATATGAATAGAGTGGAATTATTAACGGCCAGGTTCATTCATTGCCCTCAGGATGTTTTCACTAGGTACTGGCTGCAGTAAAAGCAACACTGTTGGTTGATACCAGTCTAACTGATCCTTCTGTAAATTATACCAGTCTAAACTGATCTCTTGGTAAATGCCACCCTTTCTTCACTGCAGATTGCAATTAAGCCCAGCTCTCTGAGCAAAATGAAGACTATCTTTACCCAGGAGATCTTCACTGAGCAGGTACTTCATACACACAGCCACATATACCATTTGTCCACAGTTAGCCTAATCTTTTTAGATAACATATGTCTTTATGATTTACATGTTGTTTATTTGCTATACAGTGCCATATTATTTCAACATTTCAGTAATTTAATGATTTAAGTATTTCAACTTTTCAACATGTTTCATTATTAGATTTTTTTTATTTGGACTGATTTGATCCTCCATCCATAGTATTGGCCAGGTATATTGAAATTGTATTGATTTTTGTCCAGGTGGTCACTGCCCACGCTGTGAGGGTGGCGGTTACCAACAACCTGAGTGCCAACATCACAGGCTTCCTGCCCATCCACTGTATCTACCAGCTGCTCCGCAGCAGAGCCTTTACCAAGCACAAGGTCTCCATCAAGGTAGGCCATTCTCCACTCTCCAGTCTGTGGTTCTGTTATTAGCCTCATGCCTTTTCTGTTCATTCATGGCTCCATCTACTGGTTACTTCCAATGAATGATGTTCGTGGCTTTTGTGAGCAGCATGGTGAATTCCACTATGGGATATGGGGAAGAGCACTTACACCTGATAAATAGTTTTAAACTGTTTACTGGTGCTAGTCTTTTGGTACAATAGTCTATACAACAAAAACATATCAATATACACATTCATGCTGTTGTATTCCATGTTGTCTCCTATAGGACTGGATCTACAGGCAGCTGTGTGAGACATCCACCCCGCTCCACACCCAGCTGCTGCCCCTCATCGACGTTTACATCAACTCCATCCTCACTCCGGCCTCCAAGGCCAACCCTGAGGCCACCAACCAGCCAATCACTGAGCAGGAGATCCTCACCATCTACCAAGGCTCCACTGCAGTGGTGAATGGGTTATTAAACACGCACACACACATACACGGGGGGGGGGGGGGGGTAAGGTTTTCATAAGACTGGGGTGGGTTTTCCTCTCACTTTTTTACCTACCCTTTGCTCCTTTCATATTTATTTTGATCCTGACAAACTCCCCAGTCCCTGCCAGTGACAAGAATACCCATAACATGATGCTGCCACAACAATACTTGAACATAAATAGGGTTTTCACCCAAACCTGTAGTTTTTAAAAGTGTATTTCTTTGTCGTGCAGTATTACTTAACAGCCTTTTTGCCAACAGAATAGATTTAGTCCCCTGTAACTCAGTTGGTAGAGCATGGCACTTGCAACAAAAGGGTTGTGGGTTCGTTTCCCATGGGGGCCAGTATGAAAATGTATGCACTCACTAACTCTAAGTCGCTCTGGATAAGAGCGTCTGCTAAATGACTAAAATGTAAGTGTTAAGCATTTAGAGTGGATTCTTTTAACACAGGCTTCATTCTTTTCATTTAGTCATACAGGCCAATAATGTGGAGTGAATGCATTGTTGTTGATCCTCTTAATTTTCAAGTATTGTGGTGGCAGCATCATGTTATGGGTATGCTCGTCACTAGCAGGGACTGGGGAGTTTGTTAGGATCCAAATAAATATGAAAGTAGCAAAGCCCAGGTAAAAAGTTAGAGGAAAACCCACTGTAGTCTCCTGTAAACCTAACCTTGGGATAGTTTTATTTTTCAGCGACACAATTACAATACATTTTAATGGCAAAGACACATCAGAATGTCTTCCCAAGAGGTGTTCAATGCTCCTGAATGGTCCAGTCGCAGTCCTTACGTAAATCTGCTTGAAAATCAGAGACAAGGTTTGAATGTTGCTGTCCATCAATGATTCCCAACCAAATTACTGAGCTTGAGCAATTTTTACAAAAACAATGGATTTATGTTGCCCTAAGAGTTGTGCAAGGTTGCTACAATCTTATTTAAAATAATTCACAGCTGTAATAGTCCCAGTCGGTATTAGATGGAATGTTGCGGCCCCTCCCGCCTGTGGGGAAAACAACCTGTGGTTACCTAGGTTACCCCATTGGCTCACAGCAAATACTTGACCTTTTTCAAACACAATTAGTTGTCTGCTTGTTTTAGTCAATTACAAAACTACATTTAAGAAAAGTACAGCATGTCTAAAAATAACTTTACCCGAGCATTCTCACTACTTAGAAAAATGTAATATTGTAGGCCTTCCCTCATGCATGCATGAGTGCTAGCTAGCTACCGACCGGAACAGCTAGCCAATACCAACAACACAAACGGACTATACAGCTACAAGTAGTGAGTGGAGTCAAACAGACTATACTGAACAAGTTAAATGTCTTACCTGTGATGAAATGTTTTCCACACACATACAGTGGGGAAAAAAAGTATTTAGTCAGCCACCAATTGTGCAAGTTCTCCCACTTAAAAAGATGAGAGAGGCCTGTAATTTTCATCATAGGTACACGTCAACTATGACAGACAAATTGAGGGAAAAAAATCCAGAAAATCACATTGTAGGATTTTTTATGAATTTATTTGCAAATTATGGTGGAAAATAAGTATTTGGTCACCTACAAACAAGCAAGATTTCTGGCTCTCACAGACCTGTAACTTCTTCATTTACATTACATTTACGTCATTTAGCAGACGCTCTTATCCAGAGCGACTTACAAATTGGTGCATTCACCCTATAACCAGTGGGATAACCACTTTACAATTATTATTATTTTTATTTTTTTAAGAGGGGGGGGGGGGGTAGAAGGATTACTTTATCCTATCCCAGGTATTCCTTAAAGAGGTGGAGTTTCAAATGTCTCCGGAAGGTGGTGAGTGACTCCGCTGTCCTGGCGTCGTGAGGGAGCTTGTTCCACCATTGGGGTGCCAGAGCAGCGAACAGTTTTGACTGGGCTGAGCGGGAACTATGCTTCCGCAGAGGAAGGGGAGCCAGCAGGCCAGAGGTGGATGAACGCAATGCCCTCGTTTGGGTGTAGGGACTGATCAGAGCCTGAAGGTACGGAGGTGCCGTTCCCCTCACAGCTCCATAGGCAAGCACCATGGTCTTGTAACAGATGCGAGCTTCAACTGGAAGCCAGTGGAGTGTGCGGAGGAGCGGGGTGACGTGAGAGAACTTGGGAAGGTTGAACACCAGACGGGCTGCGGCATTCTGGATGAGTTGTAGGGGTTTAATGACACAGGCAGGGAGCCCAGCCAACAGCGAGTTGCAGTAATCCAGACGGGAGATGACAAGTGCCTGGATTAGGACCTGTGCCGCTTCCTGTGTAAGGCAGGGTCGTACTCTCCAAATGTTGTAGAGCATGAACCTGCAGGATCGGGTCACCGCCTTGATGTTAGCGGAGAACGACAGGGTATTGTCCAGGGTCACGCCAAGGCTCTTCGCACTCTGGGAGGAGGACACAACGGAGTTGTCAACCGTGATGGCGAGATCATGGAACGGGCAGTCCTTCCCCTTCTTTAAGAGGCTCCTCTGTTCTCCACTCGTTACCTGTATTAAAGGCACCTGTTTGAACTTGTTATCAGTATAAAAGACACCTGTCCACAACCTCAAACAGTCACACTCCAAACTCCACTATGGCCAAGACCAAAGAGCTGTCAAAGGACACCAGAAACAAAATTGTAGACCTGCACCAGGCTGGGAAGACTGAATCTGCAATAGGTAAGCAGCTTGGTTTGAAGAAATCAACTGTGGGAGCAATTATTAGGAAATGGAAGACATACAAGACCACTGATAATCTCCCTCGATCTGGGGCTCCACGCAAGATCTCACCCCGTGGGGTCAAAATTATCAAAAGAACGGTGAGCAAAAATCCCAGAACCACACGGGGGGACCTAGTGAATGACCTGCAGAGAGCTGGGACCAAAGTAACAAAGCCTACCATCAGTAACACACTACGCCGCCAGGGACTCAAATCCTGCAGTGCCAGACGTGTTCCCCTGCTTAAGCCAGTACATGTCCAGGCCCGTCTGAAGTTTGCTAGAGTGCATTTGGATGATCCAGAAGAGGATTGGGAGAATGTCATATGGTCAGATGAAACCAAAATATAACTTTTTGGTAAAAACTCAACTCGTCGTGTTTGGAGGACAAAGAATGCTGAGTTGCATCCAAAGAACACCATACCTACTGTGAAGCATGGGGGTGGAAACATCATGCTTTGGGGCTGTTTTTCTGCAAAGGGACCAGGACGACTGATCCGTGTAAAGGAAAGAATGAATGGGGCCATGTATCGTGAGATTTTGAGTGAAAACCTCCTTCCATCAGCAAGGGCATTGAAGATGAAACGTGGCTGGGTCTTTCAGCATGACAATGATCCCAAACACACCGCCCGGGCAACGAAGGAGTGGCTTCGTAAGAAGCATTTCAAGGTCCTGGAGTGGCCTAGCCAGTCTCCAGATCTCAACCCCATAGAACATCTTTGGAGGGAGTTGAAAGTCCGTGTTGCCCAGCGACAGCCCCAAAACATCACTGCTCTAGAGGAGATCTGCATGGAGGAATGGGTCAAAATACCAGCAACAGTGTGTGAAAACCTTGTGAAGACTTACAGAAAACGTTTGACCTGTGTCATTGCCAACAAAGGGTATATAACAAAGTATTGAGAAACGTTTGTTATTGACCAAATACTTATTTTCCACCATAATTTGCAAATCAATTCATAAAAAATCATACAATGTGATTTTCTGGAGAAAAAAAATCTCATTTTGTCTGTCATAGTTGACGTGTACCTATGATGAAAATTACAGGCCTCTCTCATCTTTTTAAGTGGGAGAACTTGCACAATTGGTGGCTGACTAAATACTTTTTTTCCCCACTGTAGCTATGTGTAGCCTACTTGGACACTGGGTCCCCACATTTCCCACTCTCCCACGCCGAATAGCCTGAAGCCACAGGGCTCTTCTCACAGGCTCTATTTCTCTACATGGGAGCATTGCGAACCATAGGTTGGGACTTTTAACATGATTACATGTATATTGAAGAATACAGCAGCTTTTTGGCGTGTTTTGTTATTTCTGTATAATTGATGACGAAGTTGGCTCTTTTTTACAATGGTGGTCAATAGGAAAGAATGTTTGTTTTTCCCCAATTTGTGGGCGTGGTCGAGGGAATTTCTTATTATTACGTGAATATCGAGTATGGCTGCCATAGGTGTTTCCACCAAGTATTAACCCTGGGGTGTTTATTTTATTCATTTGATAAATGTTCTATAAAAAAAATGTCACTGAAAATGTGGAGTAGGTTGTGTAGATCGGTAGAAGAAAAAATCGAATTGAATCCCTTTTAAGATTTAATTTTAAGGCAGTGAAATATGGAGACAGTGCAAGGTGTCAAAACCCCTTTCATCAATGGCTAATTAATAAGGGAAAAACATGTCAGACAGATCAAACTAGGTCAATTAACAGCCCAAATATATAAATATATCCTTCCGCATGCTGTAAAATATAGATTGCTCAAACAGGTTGTACTTGCTTTGGAGATTAACAAGGTTTTACACACTCACTGGATGGTGCAAATTTAAAGGCAAGCAGCGATACAAAGCCACCATGTAAAATATTCACGTCAAATGATAGTTGGTCCGTTTCAATTAATCTGACCATTCGTTATGTTTAGAGGCCATTGGGAGTAAATTGCCTTTAATATCATTATAGTCTCCCTGGTCTGTTGGGCTGTCTGCAGCCACTGACATGATATTTAATTATGTCATACATCAGCAATGCCATATTCATGTCCTATCATCCACTTTGTTCTTATATTCCGCCTTGGTTGCCGTAGAAGGTCAGAGAGAGGACCATTTGTCGCTAGTAGCCCATTGGCCCTGCAGTGTAGAACACTCTGTGGTGACCTGCCCCTGACCTCTACTTGTGTCTTTCTCTCCCTTCTCTCTCTCCCCTCTTTCTCTCCCCCTCTATCTCACTCTCTATCCGTCTCCCCCTCCACTCTCCCCCCAATCTCGCTCGCTCTCTTTTTCCATCTCTCTCTCTGGCAGGGAGAGGGTGGTCGAGGGGTGCGTTCCAGATACAGCATCACCACACAGCTCCTCATCCTCTACTATATTCTGTCCTATGAGGAGGCTCTCCTGTCCAACACTAAACAACTGGGTATTTATGGATATATGTCTCCTACTGTACAGTATCTCCTCCTGGGTATGTACCATAGTGTATGTTACTCCTGAACGTCATTCATTCAGCCACCCTTGGCTTCTCTCCTAGCCGCCCTGTTGCTGCTTTTTCTTCTCCTCCACTCAGGCTCTTTCATTGTCTTCTCCCCCTTCGAAGAAGGTATGCTGTTTTTGGGACGGACAGAGAGAGAGAGTGTCAGGGAACCAAGAGAAAAGGAATGCTTTGTCCTCTGTTGTTAAGCTACTAGGAAACTGTGTTGCTATGGGGGATTCCTTTCTATCCTCCTGGCTTTGTCTCAGGCCTCCATTTATTATCAATGGCCAGCCAAGTACGATGTCCAAGGGAGGTGTTACCTACTGGACTTAAGGACTCAGCAGAGTCAGTATTTCTTGGATGATAAGGTCTTCCCACCCTTCGTTAGTCCTAATTTACGTCTGTGTTAGTTTATACATATGCTCCCATCTTAATTGTTGTGTTTATCTAAGTGCTGCTGCACCCTTCAAGCAGGAATGATGATGCGCATCAGCATTGTGTTAATGAAGCCATTTCAGTGAAGAACCACCCCACTCTGGAAGCACTCACACAGGGTGTTTTAAATAGACAGCAGGGCCAAATCAATCTCTCCTCTCTCCTCAGCTCTGATGCAGAGGAAGCCCAAGTCGTACTCCGCCATACTCATGGACCAGATCCCCATCAAATACCTCATCACCCAGGCCCAGGGCCTGCAACAGGAGTTGGGGGGTAAGTACAACAAATGTACAGGGTATCTCTAAGTAGGGATTGTAGTGTCTTTGAATTTATATATTGTTTTAATTCTGTCATATTTAAAGCCTCATCAATGTAGATTATATGTATATGCAAAGTGCACCCATATCATTTAGGGGGTCAAAAGTGTATAATTTGTGAATTAAAATGTAATTCATTATATTTTTACCAGATAATTGTTAATGTTATGAAAGCAACTAGTCAGCCTACTGACTAACCTACTACACTTTGTCTTTTGGTGCTCCAGGAAGTTTAGGTAGGCACCCATTTGCCAGGTAGCCAGTGTTTAGTGTAGGCTACCATCAACCTAATGCAAGCCATTCTTATTCTTTTTGGAGAACAATATTCAACCACTTATTTCAGTGTATTAGCCTTCTTTAGGGGCAGCGTTCATTGCCTCTGCTCTTTTTAATGTCCTATGTCTTTTGATTCCTCACCTTTCCTCCCCCCAGGCCTCCACTCAGCCTTGCTGCGTCTGCTGGCCACTAACTACCCCCACCTGTGTATGGTGGAGGACTGGGTGTGTGAGGAAGAGGTGACAGGAACCCTGCCTCTGCTCCGGAGGATGCTGCTCACCTCTAACACCTGCAGATACTCCCAGACACAACTCCACGACGGTGAGACTGGGGTGGGGAGGGGAATAGTGGAGTAGTGTCTGGGAGTAGTGGGACCTGGTGGTCCTCTGTAGCTCAGCTGGTAGAGCACGGCGCTTGTAACGCCAAGGTAGTGGGTTCGATCCCCGGGACCACCCATACACAAAAAAAAGAATTTATGCACACATGACTGTAAGTCGCTTTGGATAAAAGCGTCTGCTAAAATGGCATATTAGTAGGAAGTGGGGAATGGGGTTTAGGATTAGGGTGGAAATAACTGTTTTGGGAATGGTGAGTTTACATCAGATTTTATGGGGCTAGTTGTTGAAGAAGCCCTATAAGAGGCCAATAAAGAGTCCTGTGGAGTGTTGGGCTTTGGGAGGTTAGTTCGGACTCAACAGAGAAGAGTAGTTATAGACTCCGTAATAGTGAGTGGGATGAACACAGGGTCATGTTATGAAAAGGAGATTTACAGTTTTTACTGTAATCCTGCAGTAAGGGCTTCAGTGTCAGATTATCATGCTGCTATTAGCCTCTAATAGAGAGATGGACCCCTGGTAGATCATCATGGGTGCATCCCAAATGGCACCCTATTCCCTATATATACACTACTTTTGTAGGGCATACGGTGCCATTTGAGATGCAAATATTTTCTCTGTCAGGGAATCAGACCTACTACTGCTGCATAGCTCCAAGGCACTGCTAACCTAATCTCATCTCATCTGATTAGGAGGGAAATAATCTATCTACACGCAAATTTAATCCAATATTCTCCCCACCCCCAAAAAATACATTTTCTTTGTAAAAGTCTTTAAATTAGAATCGTAACCTGGAGCTTGTTTCTTGGTTATGTAAGTAATTTCACTAGTGTGCCACAGAGACAAGTAGCAGTTTCTAGAAAGGAAGAGGAAGAGAGAAGGCCCAGAGGCGACCATCTCCTGGATTACAGTGGACACAAAGAGGGCTGCTACACTGCAGCAGAACAGAGGCTTGGTGGTGTTCAGTAGAGGCTGGGATGCAAGCAGTGCTTTTATGTCATGGTGATATTAACAGCCTCTGTTGTTGGGGAGGTTGACCTTTTAAGTGACTCAGCTGCAGAACAGAGCAGAAGAGAGAGGAGTTGAGACTAGAGAGAGGCATATACTCTCCCTCGCTCTCTTTCTCTCGCTCTTTTTCCTTTCTACCCATGCCATCTGCTCCCTCCATCTATGTTGATTTGAAATAAGTGGAAGCCAGCCTCACGATTTACCTCTGCTATATCACCTTCAGGCTGTACCGAGTGGCGCAGTGGTCTAAGGCACTGCTACGCAGTGCTAGCTGTGCCACTAGAGATCCTGGTTCGAATCCAGGCTCTGTCATAGCCGGCCGCGACCGGGAGACCCATGGGGCGGCGCACAATTGGCCCAGCGTCGTCCAGGGTAGGGGAGGGAATGGCTGGCAGGGATGTAGCTCAGTTGGTAGAGCATGGCGTTTGCAACGCCAGGGTTGTGGGTTCGATTCCCACGGGGG
This sequence comes from Coregonus lavaretus, assembly GCF_964263955.1. Lineage (NCBI taxonomy): Eukaryota > Metazoa > Chordata > Actinopteri > Salmoniformes > Salmonidae > Coregonus > Coregonus lavaretus. Next base: position 31,800,678 of record NC_139997.1, read on the forward strand.
GCCAGTATGAAAAATAAAAAAATTATGTATGCACTCACTAACTGTAAGTCGCTCTGGATAAGAGCGTCTGCTAAATGACTAAAATGTAAAAGAAAAAGTAAAATGTACTGTGGTTTCAGATCAGTGGAGTGGAAGGAAAGGAGACTAGATTGTATCAAGCCAATCTATAAACACTCTGGGACAGTTTCCCAAACCCAGAGTAAGTTTAGTCCTGGACTACAAATCTCCATTGAGAAGCTCCATTGAAAGTGCTTTTTAGTCAAGGACTAGGTTTGATCTGTGTCCGGGAAACCGACCCTAAATAAACTGTATTAAAGGGGCAGTCTGGGATTTGTACATTTTATTTTTGGTCTTCTAAATTAGTTATTAGAGGTTTCATTTCTCCAGCCGCACCCCTCAGCTGTAGGGCTGCATGATACGGGCAAAAAATGTAATCGCAATTATTATAATTTTTTTTCACTAACTTTTGCGATTTGACTTCCGATATTTTCAAAACACTTGGATGAACTGTTGAAATCATATATAATAATTATTCTAATTATATGGTTGGTACAGTGTGCACTTGGAATACAGTGTTTGGCATGACAACGAATGAAAAAGACAGGTAGGAGTTGTGACGGGGCAGAAACCAAAAAATTGGTCAGTCTTTCCCATGGGACCCTAGTTAGATTTGAATAGCTGTTACATTCAGACAAAGATTTTAGAATATGCTTCGCTATTCCTCTCTGATTCAGAACATGCTGTAGCACAAACATGCTGATCTACACCACCACTATATTAGAGCTACAGTTTGTTAGCCAAATTTGCCCTATCTGTCAGTGCATTTAGCTAGCTAGTTAGTGTTAGCAATTACCATTAGCAGCTAACGCAAGAAAAAATTGGGCACATGCAGTTTGCTAAGACTAACTAGCATTTTGCAGATGGCAAGATACACAAACTAATAGTATAATAAATAAAAAATTGTTGTATTTTTTAAGAAGCAAAGTAAGCAGCATCATTCTTGTTTTGGAGTCTGTTGAGTGAGTGACAGGGGGCGGGACTGTGGGAAAGCAAAAATATGGATCTCTTGCGATATGGATATTGCACATGTCAATATCGCAATTATAATCTAAATTCGATCAATCGTTCAGCCATACTCAGCAGTTTACAAAAAACAAGTGGCTGGGTGTCTACTTTTTTTTGTTTTTTCGAATCCAGGATTGCCCCTCTGACTCCACTCTCCCACTAAAAGCTTTTTCTTCTCCTCCCTTCTGTCTGTTTCCCAGCCTTCCAGAAGGTTCCCTCCAGTGGTCCCAGACTTATGAGGATGCTGGACCACCTGACCCTGCTGTCAGCTGGAGACCTGATCCCCTACTCCGAGGCTCTGACGAGTAGCATGGGTCTGCTACTGGGCCCCAGCGTCCCCCGACGCATCCCCCAGACCCTCAACAAGCTCTGGATGGTCCTCAACACTGTCATGCCCCGCAGGTGAGCAATATTATAGAGAGGAAGTGCTTGTTTACTGGATGGTGCGACCAGGGATGGGGTTCATGTTCAGTTCATTACAATTCAATTTCTGTGTCTTCACTGGTGGTGATAAGGGGGTGGACCCCCAGTGTTCCCAGGGGCACAGAGCTACAGCCGGCAGGAGCAGGCAGGCGGACCAATCAATCCCCGCACGCATGGATAGCTGCTCTGTGCTCTGTAATGAGGACAGGACTTGACAGCTCAGGGCAGGATAAAGGGAGGGGACTCTCCAGGGTTTGGGGCATAATGGATTGTTGTTTTCCTCACCCCCTCTTCAACCGTCTGTGGTGGTATTGAATGGTGCTGTGCAGCGGGAGGCCTGTGGGGAGGAAGGAGTGATGAAGCTGGAAGGGAGCGCTGGTGTTGGAGTGTCGGTCTCTCACAGGAACCATTGATTAATGTCATACACTCTGCAGGAGGCAACACAGACAAGACTGTGGGTGAAGAGAACTGGTGGTATATGCTTCTCTGTCTGAAAGGACAGCTTGTCCTGGATTGAATGCGCCATTAGCGTTTTCAATGGAAAACTGAAAGGTTTTATCAATTGAATAGATTTGATTATCACAAAATAGATCTACTGCAACAGGCAACTGTATAGCTAGTAATAAAAACATAATCCCTAAAAAGAAACCTTGTGACTAGGTCGTGTTCAGAAGGCCACAGTGTAGCAAAACGTTCCGCAACAGAAAAGGAAAATGTGTGTTCTTATTGGACAAGTTCAGGTAGTACATCACTGTTGCACTATGTCTAAAAACGTTTTCTCCCCACTGAGCATGGCCCTGCTCTCTTTCCTCCATGTGTTACTTCAGGCTGTGGGTGATGACGGTGAATGCGCTGCAGCCCTCAGTAAAGATGCTGAGGCAGCCGAGGTATATTCAGAATGACCTGATGGTGGACCCCCTCATCGTGCTGCGCTGTGACCAGAGGGTCTACAGGTAGGCTACAGCACATGGTTATCTTTACTGTTGCACCTTTTGCTTTGCTTACGGTCTGAAACAAGTTTCAAGGGTCAGGAAAACAGATTGCCAACTGTCTGTAGCTGGAATGTGCAGAGTACACCAGTGTGCAGAGACACACAGGTTTACTGTGTAAGACACCTGTAAGGGTAGGTAACAACACATCTGCCACGCTGATCCTCAACACGTGGGCCCCTCAGGGGTGCGTGCTCAGTCCCCTCCTGTACTCCCTGTTCATCCATGACTGCATGGCCAGGCACGTCTCCAACACCATCATTAAGTTTGCCGACAACACAACAGTGGTAGGCCTGATCATCGACAACGATGAGACAACCTATAGGGAGGAGGTCAGAGACCTGGCCGTGTGGTGCCAGGATAACAACCTCACCCTCAACGTGATCAAGACAAAGGAGATGATTGTGGAATACAGGGGGAAAAAAGATGACCGAGCACGCCCCCATTCTCATCGACGGGGCTGTAGTGGAGCAGGTTGAAAGCTTCAAGTTCCTTGGTGTCCACATCACCAACAAACTATCATGGTCCAAACACACCAAGACAGTCATGAAGAAAGCACGACAAAGCCTATTCCCTCCTCAAGAGACTGAAAAAATGTGCCATGGGTCCTCAGATCCTCAAAATGTTGTACAGCTGCACCATCGATAGCATCCTGAATGGATGCATCACTGCCTGGTATGGCAACTGCTCGGTCTCCGACCGCAAGGCAATACAGAGGGTAGTGCGTACGGCCCAGTACGTCACTTGGGCCAAGCTTCCTGCCATCCAGGACCTCTATACCAGATGGTGTCAGAGGAAGGCCCTAAAAATTGTCTATTTGCATTGTGCCCCCCCCCACCCCCTATTTTACGCTGCTGGTACTCTGTTTATTATCTATGCATAGTCACTTTAACTCTACATTGACTCTGTACCGGTACACCCTGTATTTAGCCTCGCTACTGTTATTTTACTGCTGCTCTTTAATTATTATTGTTTTTCATTTTTTTCTTATCTTTTTTTTACTAAACACTTACAGTACCAGTCAAAAGTTTGGACACACCTACTCTTTCCAGGGTTTTTCTTTATTTTTACTATTTTCTACATTGTAGAATAATAGTGAAGACATCAAAACTATGAAATAACACATATGGAATCATGTAGTAACCAAAAAAGTGTTAAATAAATCAAAATGTATTTTATATTTGAGATTCTTCAAATAGCCACCCTTTGCCTTGATGACAGCTTTGCACACTCTTGGCATTCTCTCAACCAGCTTCACCTGGAATGCTTTTCCAACAGTTTTGAAGGAGTTCCCACATATGCTGAGCACTTGTTGGCTGCTTTTCCTTCACTCTGCGGTCCGACTCATCCCAAACCATCTCAATTGGGTTGAGGTCGAGGGATTGTTGAGGCGAGGTCATCGGATGCTGCACTCCATCACTCTCCTTCGTGGTAAAATAGCCCTTACACCGCCTGGAGGTGTGTTGGGTCATTGTCCAGTTGAAAAACAAATGAAAGTCCCACTCAGCCCAAACCAGATGGGATGGCGTATCACTGCAGAATGCTGTGGTAGCCATGCTGGTTAAGTGTGCCTTGAATTCTAAATAAATCACACAGTGTGACCAGCAAAGCACCCCCACACCATAACACCACCTCCTCCATGCTTTACGGTGGGAACTACACATGCAGAGATCATCCGTTCACCCACACCGCGTCTCACAAAGACACGGCGGTTGGAACCAAAGATCTCCAATTTGGACTCCAGACCAAAGGACACATTTCCACCAGTCTAATGTCCGTTGCTCGTGTTTCTTGGCCCAAGCAAGTCTCTTCTTCTTATTGGTGTCCTTTTAGTAGTGTTTTCTTTGCAGCAATTCAACCATGGAGGCCTGATTCACACAGTCTCCTCTGAACAGTTAATGTTGAGATGTGTCTGTTACTTCAACTCTGTGAATCCATTTATTTGGGCTGCAATTTCTGAGGCTGGTAACGCTAATGAACTTGTCCTCTGCAGCAGAGGTAACTCTGGGTCTTCCTTTCCTGTGGCGGTCCTCATGAGAGCCAGTTTCATCATAGCGCTTGATGGTTTTTGCGACTGCACTTGAAGAAACGTTCAAAGTCCTTGAAATGCTCCGTATTGACTGACCTTGTTGTTTCTCTTTGCTTATTTGAGCTGTTCTTGCCATAATATGGACTTGGTCTTTTACCAAGTAGGGCTATCTTCTGTATACCCCCCTACCTTGTCACAACACAACTGATTGGCTCAAACGCATTAAGAAGGAAAGAAATTCCACAAATTAACTTTTAAGAAGGCACACCTGTTAAATGAAATGCATTCCAGGTGACTACCTCATGAAGCTAGTTGAGAGAATGCCAAGAGTGTGCAAAGCTGTCATCAAGGCAAAGGGTGGCTATTTGAAGAATCTCAAATATAAAGTATATTTTGATTTGTTTAACACTTTTTTGGTTACTACATCATTCCATGTGTTATTTCATAGTTTTGAAGTCTTCACTATTATTCTACAATGTAAAAATAAATGAGTAGGTGTGTCCAAACTTTTAACTGGTGGTGTATTTTTCTTAAAACTGCATTGTTGGTTAAGGTCTTGTAAGTAAGCATTTCACTGTCTACATCTGTTGTATTCGCCGCATGTGACAAATAAAATGTGATTTGATAAGACATTTTGATCAAATATGGGCTGGAGAAGTGCTCAAGATATTTTAATCCCAATATATTATTTTGCAGTTGTACACTTGGAATTTGTCAAACGTATTTCCTGTTTAAACACAATGAAGCCTACGTCATTATGTGAGTAAATAACATATCTTTGTGTCCCCTCCTCAGGTGTCCCCCTCTGATGGACATTGTCCTCCACATGCTGAATGGCTACCTGCTGGCCTCCAAGGCCTACCTCAACTCCCACCTGAAGGAGACAGCGGACTTTGACCGGCAGAGCCAGACCATCTCTAACCTGGGCCTGGGACAGGCTGGACAGCCAGACACCCCAGAGGTCACCAGAGAGGAGCTGAAGAACGCACTGCTGGCCGCTCAGGTAACTCAGAGGGAGAGACACCCACTCATAAATACAACAATGGATTCCCATTCAAAATCCTATTTTCCCTAACTCTAAACCTAACCCTAATTATAATCCTTACCCTAAAAATAGCCTTTTTACAAGTGAGGACCGGCAAAATGTTCTCACTTCTCCGAATTTTAGTTGGTTTACTATTCTTGTGAGGACTTCTGGTACTCACAAGTATAGTAAAACGTGTACACACACACACAGAGTGGATAGTATGTCAGCCATTTCAGTTGTAGGTAGAATCCCACATGACGTGTCTGTCTTGTGCTTCTCTCTGCCTCCAGGACAGTGCTGCAGTCCAGATCCTGCTGGAGGTGTGTCTGCCCACCTCCGAGGTGCAGACGGGGCCCCTAGGGGCTGTGGGCGACGCTGAGAGCCTGCTCCAGAGCATGAGGGCCGCGCCCGGGTCCATCAAACAGGAAGAGGGGTCCAGGAGAGCGGAGGGGCAAGGCGAGCCGGAAGGGGGGTTACTCAGTGACCTGAGGGAGGTGCAGTGTCTCATCTGCTGTCTGCTGCATCAGATGTTCATCGCTGACCCCAACATCGCCAAACTGGTGCACTTCCAGGTAAACACTGTTCTACTACGTAGAAGAGATGTTCTTGCCAAATTCCAAACGGACCCCTAGCCCCTTTGTTGATAAGGCTCCAAGGTCTGAAAGTGGCATGTAGATATAATCACGTCATGGCAGCATTTAGTCATAACAAACAACATAACAAAATGGCGTCTACAGGCTGAGATTATGAATGTGTCCTCCCCGTCTACTATAACGTCATAAGTGTGCCACAGAAGTGCTGTTGTCAGTGATCAGTGCATGAGTCGTGAGAGGGGAATGAATGTCCTGCAGCCTGAATGACTGCAGAAGTCCCAGTAGTAGGAAGCTGCCATATGTTTCACTTCATCAACACAATCCTGCCTCTCTGTGGCAGTAATCCTGCCTGCTTGGATCCATGCTGTGCACACAAGCTGCTGCTGCGGCTAGCTACCCTGTGTGTTTACATCACAAGACAGAAGCTCAGTCAAAGCTACTACTTACCCTGTGCGTTTCACTCCTCTTTTTACTTTCATTCCATTCTGTCTCCTTTCTTCTCTCATTTTCAGGGTTACCCCCAAGCTCTGCTTCCACTGACTGTGGCTGGCATCCCCTCCATCCATATCTGCCTGGACTTCATCCCAGAGCTGCTGGCCCAGCCCCAGCTGGAGAAACAGGTGAGCCCCCCTCCGTCCTCGTCTGGCATCCAAGCCCACAAACCTGAGCTACATTAGCCCTCTGCCTTTGTCAGTGTTTTACACCAATTCGTTTCCAGGCCTGTTTAAGCAACATTTCTAATCAAACCTGTCTCTCTGGACGGAAAGTACTGGCATTAACTATGGTTCTCGTCTCCCTCTACAGATCTTTGCCATCCAGCTGCTGTCCCACCTGTGTACCCAGTACGCCCTGCCCAAGTCCCTCAGCGTGGCCCGCCTGGCCGTCAGCGTCATGGCCACGCTGCTCACAGGTCAGTTTTCTCTCGCTTTATCCATCCATACCTCTCCCTCTGTCCATCCCTCTCTACCTCCCCCATCTCTCTACCCTGTCATTGGTGGCCCTCTTTTTCCTCCCTTTACTACATCATGTCCTACTGGCGGTGTCTCCTTCGCTCTGTACTCTGGGAGGGAGTACAACTTCGATTTAACTTCGATATGTTAGTGCCATCTCCTGGTGGGTCTCTGTTAGTGCAGCATGTCATCACTCATAACAGCCTTTTTCCCCTGTTAGGTCTAGGTACAGCTTGTACTAGCCTCCTTGCTGTTCATGGTGTACATGATGTTCATATGTTTCTCTCTCCCCCTCCCCCTCAGTGCTGACCCGTGCCAAGCGTTTCTCCTTCTTCATGCCTACCCTGCCGTGCCTGGTGGCGTTCTGCCAGGCCTTCCCTCCGCTCTACGAGGACGTGGCGACCCTGCTGGTGCAGGTGGGACAGGTCTGTGCCTCCGACGTGTCCACCAAGACCAGGGACATCGACCCGCTCATCACCAGTAAGTCTATGTGTGTTGAAAGGGAAGGGGAACACTGCCGCAACTGGGAAGGGGAACACTGCTGCATGAATTGAGGAGGAAACTGAAGTGAATAGGAAAGTCTTGGAGGGCAGTGGAAGTTGATAAAAATGATTTATTGATAAAACCAATGCGGCCTGGCCCTTAGCCATCAGCCTTTTTTTAAATCAGGGTTAGTGTGATGAAATAAGTGTTTTTGTGTGCCTTGGAATATACTAGAGAACTCATTCTAGTTGCAATGTTCCACTCAAGTTGCCATGTTTCCATAGCATGTCTTCTTTCAGTAGTGTTGGAACTAATTATAGGAAAAGACCATGACCTGAATTGATAGTTTGGAACACTTGTATAGATTTACTCATTAGTGTAACTGCATTGGAGATGTGGTCAATTCCACCTCAATTTCAGTCCATTCAGGAATTGAATTGCGCACTTCTAATGAGACACCTTACTGTATGTCCTATTCAACTGCCAGGAATTGAATCGAAGTTGACCCAAACACTGAACAAGATATGAGCATTTATAAAGGTGCATCAATAGCAGTATAGTCTAACCATCCCTCCTCTCTCTCCTGTACCCCTTTCTCCTTCCCCCTTTCTCCTTCCCTCCCTCCCTCAGGGCTGCAGTATCTGAAGGAGAAGCCCCAGGAGGTGTTGATACCAGGAAGGGACCAGTCCAAGCTGAGCCTTCCCCAGAGGGCAGCAGAGGAACTGGGTGGCGCCGACCCGGATGTCCAGCTCTGCTACCGGATAGAAGCCACCTTCATGGACATCATCAGCACCAGCCACCACGGATTATAGACAGAGACAGAGACGTGCAGGTGGTGGGAGCACTGGGTGCAGGGTTGTACGTTTAGATATGAGTGTTATTTTCAATGTGTATGTTGTAGTGTGTATGCGATGTCAGTGTTTTGTAGGTAATGAAAGATACAATATGCTATAGGTCTGTTTTCTTGACCATATTTTTCTAAGCTGACTTATCTTTCTCAGCAAAAAAAAGGTTTTTTGAAATGATCAGGGAACCTTGAATTATGTAGTGTTTTTGTATTGTACATCTTGTTTGTATTAAAAAACTTAAACTGAGACTCATCGATATGACGTTGCCACAAGCAGCAGGATCAACCACAGATAATGAGCGCGACGCAAAGCTATGCACTCACACAGTATCTGCACACAGCTCCACTCTGCTGCAACGTTGGCTGCTGTTAAAAACGCCAAAATGTGAATGCTACCATACGAGAGGTTACTGCTTGGCTAATGGAAAACGTTGACAACTAACCTGGTATTGGCGATACTCTCTTCGTTCTCGATTCTGGAGAACAGTTATCATATAAATGTCAATATCCAGTTACAGATGGTTCTACAAACACTAAAGAACATATTTTGTATTCAGTGAGACATTTTTATTACATTTTAATTTTTTTATTTCACCTTTATTTAACCAGGTAAGCCAGTTGAGAACAAGTTCTCATTTACAACTGCGACCTGGCCAAGATAAAGCAAAGCAGTGATGCCTGGTGTTGATCTTTGTTTTGGTCGCGTTGTGTGATGCGCTGTCATCTACTTCATCGCGTAGAAACGACGACTTCTGGCAAAGATGCTGGGAAATGTTCATGTGCGGCAGCTATAATGGCGAGGAACCTCCTTGCGCAGTACAAAACAAGAATTTACTATCTTTCTGCGTGTTCTCTGGTGTTTGTACACTGAACAAAAATATAAACGCAACATGCAACAATTTCAAAGATTTTACTGAGTTCATATAAGGAAATCAATGGAAATAAAATTCATTAGGCCCTAATCTATGGATTTCACATGACTGGGAATACAGATATGCATCTGTTGGTCACAAAATACCTTAAAAAAATTAACAAATAGGGGCGTGGGTCAGAAAACCAGTCAGTATCTGGTGTGACCACCATCTGCCTCATGCAGCGCGACACAGCTTCGCTTAGAGTTGATCAGGCTGTTGATTGTGGCCTGTGGAATGTTGTCCCACTTCAATGGCTGTGTGAAGTTGCTGGATATTGGGTGGAACTGGAACACGCTGTCATACACGTCGATCCAGAGCATCCCAAACGTGCTCAATGGGTGACATGTCTGGTGAGAATGCAGGCCATGGAAGAACTGGGACATTTTCAGCTTCCAGGAATTGTGTACAGATCCTTGCGACATTGAGCCGTGCATTATCATGCTGAAACATGAGGTGATGGCGGCGGATGAATGGCACGACAATGGGCCTCAAGATCTCGTCACGGTATCTCTGTGCATTCAAATTGCCATCGATGAAATGCAATTGTGTTCGTTGTCCGTAGCTTATGCCTGCCCGTACCATAACCCCACCGTCACCGTGGGGCACTCTGTTTACAACGTTGACATCAGCAAACCACTCGCCCACACGATGCCAGTGGCCATCGATGGTGAGCATTTGCCCACTGAAGTCGGTTACGACGCCAAACTGCAGTCAGGTCAAGACCCTGGTGAGGACGACAAGCAAGCAGATGAGCATCCCTGAGATGGTTTCGGACAGTTTGTGCAGAAATTCTTCAGTTGTGCAAACCCAGCTGTCCGGTTGGCTGGTCTTAGATGATCTCGCAGGTGAAGATGCCGGAAGTGGAGGTCCTGGGCTGGCGTGGTTACATGTGGTCTGTGGTTGTGAGGCCGGTTGGATGTACTGCCAAATTCTCTAAAACGATGTTGTATGCTTATGGTTGAGAAATGAACATTCAATTCTCTGGCAACAGTTCTGGTGGACATTCCTGTGGACAGCATGCAAATTGTTCGCTCTCTCAACTCTGTGACATTGTGTTATGTGACAAAACTGCACATTTTAGTGGCCTTTTATTGTCCACAGCACAAGGTGCACCTGTGTAATGATCATGCTGTTTAATCAGGTTCTTGATATACCACACCTGTCAGGTGGATGAATTATCTTGGCAAAGGACAAAATGCTCACGAACAAGGATGTAAACAAATTTCCGCAATAAATCTGAGCAAAATAAGCTTTTTGTGCAATGGAAAATGTCTGTGATCTTTTATTTCAGCTCATGAAACATGGGACCAACACTTTACATGTTGTGTTTATATTTTGGTTCAGTGTAGAAGCACCTGGACACTGACATTTATAAAATAACTGTTTTTACCTCAGATTTCATGTGTTCTTTATCTGGTTACAATTGACTGTTGCTTATTTTGCTTATATTTTGCCTATTGTATAGTTCAAATAAAATGTTATTTGTCACATACACGTGTTTAGCAGATGTTATTGCGGGTGTAGCGAAATGCTTGTGCTTCTAGCTCCGACAGTGCAGTAATATCTAACAAGTAATATCTAACAATTTCACAACATATACCCAATACACACAGATCTAAGTAAGGAATGGAATTAAGAATATATATGCAAATATATGGACAAGCAATGACAGAGCGGCATGGACTAAGATACAGTAGAATATTATAGAATACAGTATATACATATGAGCTGAGTAATGCAAGATATGTAAACATTATTAAAGTGACTAGTGTTCCATTTGTTAAAGTGGCCAGTGATTTCAATAGGCAGCAGCAGCCTCAAATGTCCTAGTGATGGCTATTTAACAGTCTGATGGCCTTGAGATAGAAGCTGTTTTTCATTCTCTCTGTCCCAGCTTTGATGCACCTGTACTGACCTCGCCTTCTGGATGATAATGGGGTGAACAGGCAGTGGCTCGGGTGGTTGATGTCCTTGATGATCTTTTTGTCCTTCCTGTGACATCGGGTGCTGTAGGTGTCCTGGAGGGCGGGTAGTTTGCCCCCGGTAATGCGTTGTGCAGACCACACCACCCTCTGGAGAGCCCTGCAGTTGCGGGCGGTGCAGTTGCCGTACCAGGCAGTGATACAACCCGACAGGATGCTCTCAATTGTGCATCTGTAAAAGGTTAAGGGTTTTAGGTGCCAAGACAAATTTCTTCAGCCTCCTGAGGTTGAAGAGGCTCTGTTGCGCCTTCTTCACCACACTGTCTGCGTGGGTGGACCATTTCAGTTTGTGCTTCTATGGTATTCCAATGGACTCATGCTTCACTGGGACATTAGAATCATAGTCCTTTTCCAGCCTGGTAGTTAATTTATCTCACCTGGTGAACCAGGTCGAAACCAGTCCCTGATTAAATAGGTGTTTCAGCCCTCCAGGACCAGAGTTTCCAATCTATGGAGTAGAGCGTTTCCTGTCCGAGAGGTCCAGTAGTTTTGACCCAAGGGGCCTCCAGGTTTATCTTCTCAAGTGTACCTCTGGGGCCATACTACAGCTCACAGCACAGAGCTGGGAATACAGCATTGGCTGCCTGCTAGATCAGTAAAGGCATCTGTCTCCATTATAATCAGCAAGGAAACGTGTTTGCTTAGACACACCTACCACTTACCTAGTATTATCATCATTACACCTCATGATTGACAGGTTCTTAAACAGAGTTGTTATACAACCTAGTCGGCGCTATTTGTTCATTTCAAGAGTGTTTTTTAAATGTTAAACTGCTTGTCTGCTGCTGATTGTTTCCTGGAGAGAGAGAGAGCAACCTTTGTGTCTTTGAACTGACTTCATTAGGGCTGTCTTTGATGTAGCTGCTGTCAGAGTGCTAGTGGATGGATGCTGGGTGTATATTAGCTTTAATTACGACGACTAACCTGGAGGGTCCTATCTCTCCCTCTCGCTGGCTGTCGGTTCCTTCTGTGCACTCCCTCCTGCTCCCAGGTCTCAACGGTTAAGTGGTTTACAGAGCGGGGGATGCCTGTCACATCCGGAGCTATGATCTTATAAGAACCCCCCCCTTCCTCCCCCCTCCCATGTGCTGCTGGATCAGATCTGCACAATGGGGGCGAAGTGAACGAGCCCAGTTAGTGACATACCTGTTTAACCTCAATTATCTGCCAAACAGCCAGGGATCAGGTCACTCAACTTTGAGCTCTCTGAAAGGGAGCGTGTCTGATGAACAGTCAAACATGTACATGCTTATGAGAAGACGGGCTCTGCACATTCCTTATTTATGGAGCACTGTGTCAAGATGCAACCACAGCTGTCCAGGGCTTCTGTAATGGTTCTTGTGTTGCTGCTAAAGGGCTTCTATGGTCTTAGTGGTGAGTGTTTAGCGAGAGACTCAAGAACCCTTCTGTAGACACTTGCTAGATTTAAAGTGATTACCTCGACTGTGAATGAACGACAGACACTCTGTGCATCTCCATCTCCTGTAGGGTTTAACAGCTTAATCTTAAACAATGAATGAGTGGTGCTGCTTCTTGATTAAGCTTTGTGGGGCAAATTTGAATAATTAAACTTGAGCTGATAAAAAATAATACTTAGAATTGCCTATTGTTAAAAGATCCACTGCAACTTCATGTGAATAGATTTTTTCACTCATCTAAATGTATTAATCCAAAGTCATAATTCTAAGGCTACCAGTCAGTAACTGTGCAGCCTATGCGAAGTCGTCAGAATATGCTACCATCCGGGTTTCAGGGATACAGCATTTTGAACCTAACTTCCGTTTCCCCTGGAAAATGGAAGTGGGAACTCCGCTCAAGTGTCTTTCTACGCCTGCTACGTTAGGTTAGTAGCTGTCAGATACATCACCTTTAAAAAAATAAAATAAAATGACTGGCCTACTATTTCAGGGATTCACCAGAGGGCAGTCTTGCCACGCATAGACAGGGGATCCCAGGCAGGATTCCTCATCAGTGTTGGGGAAGCTACTTTGATAATATAGCTACCAATTCCTTCACACTGGAAGAAGTTAAGGGTATAGCTTTAGTATAGCTTAAGAAAAATATAGTTTACTTTAAGTTACTTTAAAAAGGTAGTGCACTACATCCAAACTACTTCGTGAAAAATTATCATAACTAAATCTGAAATGTCATAGACTACAAATTACACTCTGGAGTCAGATGTTAACAGAATGTGTAATTTGGCCTATTAAACACAAAAACGATGTTTCAAGTGAGAATTAGGCAGGTCTTATGCACAGTAGGAAAATGAGTAAGAACGTTATTGCATACTTCACCCATATTGTGAGGGGGGTGTATTCTGTAATATCTTACAGACAATTAGGAAATGACTGGGGTCTAATGTTAATGTTGACAAAAGCCCCCACAAGACTTTAAAACAAGCATGCTGTAACTTAGAGGCTCACAGTTTGAGATCATGCTTTGTGGTTCCTGTTTGTTATATTAAAAACAAGCTGCAGTCTAAATCATGCTGTTATTGCACTGGCTGGCATACTCCTCTCACCACGGCTATTTACAGCAGTTTCACAATGCAATTAGCATAATGTATCCTGTCATAAAGACTTAGTTTAGATGTAATTTATTTCCGAGTGAATGTAAAGAAACAGTCTCACTGCATGACGTCTCTAGGCAGGTTAGTGAAATTGAAGCTTTATTCAGGTTTTGGCTGAGGTATGTTGTTCCAGTCAACGTTGTGGAAACCGATGTTGATTCGCTTTTTTACCATCTTAAATATGGCAATAATGGAAAAGTGAATAATATTTTGCCATGCAATATTCCGTTTACAGTATAGCAAGGCCCATTTATTACAGTAAAGTAAACAGTATCTGTAGGTGTTGGTCTAATGTAGACTTTTGCACCACGCACCAGCTTTCACAAGTTAGAAGCCAAGGTACTGGAACATCCAGGTTTTATAATGCCACTTCAGTATACACTGGGGAGGTATTTTCAGTGGTATGCTTCATACACTTATTCAGGTACACAATACCTCAAGCACCTAAAATGTACTCTTCCCACAGGGAGGCTATTTGTTTCTATTTACTCTAAGGCAACATAAGTGAGGCCCTTAAGAGCCAGTAGAAATAGCACTTCAGCTTGTTCTAAGAGTCATTGTGGTCACCAAAGCATTCTTTCACCACACGGCTCTCACAGCTTGCAGAAGATAGCTATACAATGGGATTCAACAGCTACATGATGGCACAGTACATGTACTGTATGCTGCTGAATCAACTGTAAGGCCAACCATCTGAAATGTTTATGATATTTAACATTTCTTATTTGGTACTAAAAATGTAATTTATTGCATTAATTTCAAAGCATTTCTTGCTTTTATTGACCGGTCAAAATGCCTTCTCCCCTGTGGAAATATTTGACCAGTCTAGAATGTTTGTTTAGTTTTAAGGGGTGACAGAGTGGTGACATTGACATTAGGCCAATTTGACCAATTAGGAGGCTTGGCTTCGTCCTGACGTCGCTGCAGTTGGAAGACTGGCATCGTGACATGAGCTGGTAAACCAGACATTAGCATGCAGTTATAGTAGTCACCTCAATGTCAAGGGCCTTTTCAATTAGAGTCAGGCAAATGTCAGACAGCTCATATTGTAGCTCAGAGTAGCATTTCCACTGTCAGTTACAAAGATTAATTGTGCTAGCTGTCCCTGTATGTTTGTCTGTCTGTCTGTCTGTATGTATGTATGTATGTATGTATGTATGTATGTGCGGAATTGCAGGTGTTTAGACAGTCGAGGAAGATCCTAGGTCTGGTGTGGCAGGTGGGCCATTTGGTTTGGCAACAGCCAAATCTGTGTGTTTCCAGTAGGTGGTTTGGTACACCACTGTTCCTCATCATCTCCCTGAGAGCAGTAGAGGTGTGTGCCCATATTGGACTGTCACAGTCTGTCTATGTCATCTAGGAACCTGGGAGATGATCGCTGCTGTGGGGAAGATTCTTCTTATATCATATCACTGGTACTACTGAGCTAACCCTGAGTCGTGGCTGTAAACTCCTACGGCGACACCAGGATTAATACTGAGCATGAGGGAGTGCATCTGCAGTGAGGGAAAAAAGTATTTGATCCCTTGCTAATTTTGTACGTTTGCCCACTGACGAAGACATGATCAGTCTATAATTTTAATGGTAGGTTTATTTGAACGAAATCCAGACAAACGCATGTCAAAAATGTTATAAATTGATTTGCATTTTAATTAGGGAAATAAGTATTTGACCCCTCTGCAAAACATGACTTAGTACTTGGTGGCAAAATCTTTGTTGGCAATCACAGAGGTCAGACGTTTCTTGTAGTTGGCCACCAAGTTTGCACACATCTCAGAAGGGATTTTGTCCCACTCCTCTTTGCAGATCTTCTCCAAGTCATTAATGTTTCGAGCATGACGTTTGGCAACTCGAACCTTCAGCTCCCTCCACAGATTTTCTATGGGATTAAGGTCTGGAGACTGGCTAGGCCACTCCAGGACCTTAATGTGCTTCTTCTTGAGCCACTCCTTTGTTGCCTTGGCCGTGTGTTTTGGGTCATTGTCATGCTGGAATACCCATCCACAACCCATTTTCAATGCCCTGGCTGAGGGAAGGAGGTTCTCACCCAAGATTTGGTCTCTACATGGTTTCTGGTTTCACCCAGTTCTCCTCTGAATCATTCAGATGTTCATTGGCAAACTTCAGACGGCCCTGTGTATGTGCTTTCTTGAGCAGGGGGACCTTGCCGGCGCTGCAGGATTTCAGTCCTTCACGGCGTAGTGTGTTACCAATTGTTTTCTTGGTGACTATGGTCCCAGCTACAGCTGCACCATCGAGAGCATCCTGACTGGTTGCATCACCGCCTGGTATGGCAACTGCTTGGCCTCCGACCGCAAGGCACTACAGAGGGTAGTGCGTACGGCCCAGTACAT
Source organism: Coregonus lavaretus (assembly GCF_964263955.1). Classification (NCBI taxonomy): domain Eukaryota; kingdom Metazoa; phylum Chordata; class Actinopteri; order Salmoniformes; family Salmonidae; genus Coregonus; species Coregonus lavaretus. Next base: position 31,816,903 of record NC_139997.1, read on the forward strand.
CACTGGGGCCAAGCTTCCTGCCATCCAGGACCTCTATACCAGGCGGTGTCAGAGGAAGGCCCTCAAAATTGTCAAAGACTCCAGCCTCCCTAGTCATAGACTGTTCTCTCTGCTACCGCACGGCAAGCGGTACCAGAGTGCCAAGTCTAGGTCCAAAAGACTTCTCAACAGCTTCTATCCCCAAGCCATAAGACTCCTGAACAGCTAATCATGGCTACCCAGACTATTTGCACTGCCCCCCCACCCCACCCCCCACCTCTTTTTACGCTGCTGCTACTCTGTTAATTATTTATGCATAGTCACTTTAACTATACCCACATGTACATATTACTTCAACTACCTCAACTAGCCGGTGCCCCCGCACATTGACTCTGCACCGGTACCCCCCCCCCTGTATATATAGCCTCCCTACTGTTATTTTATTTTACTTCTGCTCTTTTTTTCTCAACACTTTTTTGTTGTTGTTTTATTTTACTTTTTTATTAAAAATAAATGCACTGTTGGTTAAGGGCTGTAAGTAAGCATTTCACTGTAATGTCTGCACCTGTTGTATTCGGCGCATGTGGCCAATAAAATTTGATTTGATTTGAGCTGCCTTAAGATCATTGACAAGATTCTCCCGTGTAGTTCTGGGCTGATTCCTCACCGTTCTCATGATCATTGCAACTCCACGAGGTGAGATCTTGCATGGAGCCCCAGGCCGAGGGAGATTGACAGTTCTTTTGTGTTTCTTCCATTTGCGAATAATCGCACCAACTGTTGTCACCTTCTCACCAAGCTGCTTGGCGATGGTCTTGTAACCCATTCCAGCCTTGTGTAGGTCTACAATCTTGTCCCTGACATCCTTGGAGAGCTCTTTGGTCTTGGCCATGGTGGAGAGTTTGGAATCTGATTGATTGATTGCTTCTGTGGACAGGTGTCTTTTATACAGGTAACAAACTGAGATTAGGAGCACTCCCTTTAAGAGTGTGCTCCTAATCTCAGCTCGTTACCTGTATAAAAGACACCTGGGAGCCAGAAATCTTTCTGATTGAGAGGGGGTCAAATACTTATTTCCCTCATTAAAATGCAAATCAATTTATAACATTTTTGACGTGTTTTTCTGGATTATTTTGTTGTTATTCTGTCTCTCACTGTTCAAATAAACATAACATTAAAATTATAGACGGATCATTTCTTTGTCAGTGGGCAAACGTACAAAATCAGCAGGGGATCAAATACTGGATAGGGCAGTTATGGTGGACTTCTCTTCTCCACTCAGATTCTCTCAAGGCTAACATGTATCAGAAAGCACTGTTCTGCTTGATCAGAGAACAAGACTAGACAGACTGAGACTGTCTTCTCTCCCCTCACCAGTCTTTTCAAACTTGACTGCTAGAAGCTGAGGGAATTGATTACATGCAGCATGAGCACTTTGTAGGGTTTGAATGTATTTTTCACAATGTGTTGCCAGGAACAAAGGGACACCATCAAAGAGCTTTTATATCATCCTCCAAAACCTTTAATTGAAACCCTCTGAGGAGAGAGACGAGTGTTGGAAACGAACGGATCGGGAATTAATTGGCAGCGTGTCAGCAGCGTATTTACATTTTGTTATTTTAAAGACGTGATTAATTACAACAGATGAAGAAATCTGTGGAGAGATGAAACATGTTGCACTTGTTCACTTATCCCCCCATCCTCCTCTCCCTCCTTCCTCTCCTTTCAACATTCCTTCGCCACTGTGAGGGGGTGTATTCAGGCTTGCCAATTAGCAACAGCCTAAAAAAAGATCCAGTGCTCCACTGTTTCAGCAGGTAAAAGGCCTGAGATTTAAATTGGCTGGGAAGAAATGTGAGATGTGCCATTAACAGGCAGATGGCTAGGTCGTACTAGTTCACATGCTCTTTTCCATGTGGTGCTCTAAGCTTCAAATAAATGAAAGCATTATTTTTTAAGGGTTTGAAACTCAGAGAGAACACCTTGTAAATCGAATCAAATTAGTTGCCTTTATCTCCCAAATAAGTACTCTTTCTCTGAAACCTTTGCATGGCACAAACTTTTGAATGTTACTGGTCAAATACTGTATACATAAAAACTAAACCGATAACTTCAGGTTTCACCCTGCTGTCATCTTAGGGCTTCCTTAAGACATGATGGCTAATGGGAGTTGCCCTGAAATAACCAATAAGAGCCATAATCAAAGATTATATTCATGTATTGTATTGGGGGAATGTGATGTTGGTGTACAGTTGTATTTGTATTATGTGGAGGTGAGGATCCCCCTGAAGCCATAGAATGATGAGGGGACCTTTTAGACATTGCCCCCTCTCCCCCCTCCAGCAACCAAAAACAGAGTGGCAGATTCTAGAGTTGCTGTGGAGAAACTTTGTAAAGAAACAGTAACATATGCTTTTGTACTGGAAATGCATTAATCATAAGAGAAGGCAAAAGGAAGAAGGGCCCTGATTGAAGTTTAGGAATAACAACTTTAATGCCCCATATTTCCACCCCAGTGACTATGGAAAAGTTGGGAGAATAAAGACAAAGTTTGATGGCAGAACATAAAAAGGAATAATGTAAAATACCCAGGGAGCTCTTCTTTCTCTGCTTGTGTTTTTGTGTAGAGGACCAAAGAGGGTATTTTAAAAACCTTGTTTAATTGATGTTACCAGGGGTAACCCAAGGCATTTACAATCAACTTGGTAACCCAAATTCATGGAACGGGGTTGTGCATTTATTTATGATGTTAAGGACTTTTTGTACCTTTGAATGATTTTGAATAGCTACATGTGTTATGCCGGTTGTTATGAATGATGCTGCAACACTCATAAATGTTTCATGATTGGTTTCATAAAGATGTTATGAATGCCTTATGTATACCCTATTCTCTTTTAACCCGTTCTCCAGTCTTTGCCATCACCTGGAGAAATAGTCCTTTGAAAAATTAAATGAGAGGCAAAGCTGGATAAACACTGACTAAATGAAAAGAGATTGATTGGTCAATTTGGGTCCCTCATCCTCCACATTGTTGGTGGTGGCATTCACATTGATTATGTTCACCATGGACAGCATCCAAAACACAGTCTTTGAAATGAACACGTCGTTTGGAACGTTTCCCATTAGTTTCCCCATCCTAGCCCAACAGACAGATGGCTCCCAATGCTGGAGAGATCCATATTGATAGCATGATTACAATGCATTACATTAAGGTCTCGTCATTAACGCAGTGATTTTAAAAAGCTATTATGGTTTTTGATTATCATCAGCCACACAGCCAGTGGGGCTTTAGAATATAAAAATGGCAGATTGATTTCCTATTTCCTCAGTGAAGATGCTGCTCGTTGTTTTGAATAGCTCTCGTCAACTGACTAACACTTAATGAGCTGAAATAGCATTAGCATAATGTTTTGAGGATTGAAGAGGGGAAAATGGCTCCAAGGAGAAGACAAAAAGGCAAATATGTTTAGGCCCAGGAATGCATTTCTATGTTACAGATGGAGCTGGAGTCCTACATGGAGGTGATGTGAGGGCTTCTAGCCCCTGGTCGGCCCAAACTGTCCCATTGGCAGCCTGCATCCATCTGGTTGGTGGGGTTGGATCCAGACCCGCCTCTACCCTTGGAGCTGTCTGGACTGCATGGAGCATGGCCAAGCATTGGATTCACAGGTACATAAACTTGAATAATGACATTGCTGATGAGGGGGAATAACATTACATATTACATTAATGCTAAAGTAGTTATATGATTATGATTTAAAACACCTTGTCCTACTAGATTATAGCGCTCTTCCAAAATCTCTAACACTAGCTACAACAGAGTGACCCACAAACGGAGCATGAGGATTTGAATTCAGCCTTCAGCCCAATGTAATTCCATGAGCCAGAGGATAAAAGGATAAGAACAGGATAAGGAGTAAGTAAATGTAAGACATTTTGTTGCTGTGTTAGACCTGGTGTTGGTTTAAAACCCACTTCCTAATGAGAGAATCAGCTTCTCTGTGTGTGAGAATCTGATCCTAGCTTTGATGTGGTTGGTTATTATCTCAGATGTAAAATCCTCTCTTCCAAACACTGTCGAACCGGGTGGGTGTGCTCAGCTGTGAAATTATATATTTTCTACACCCCCTCCCTCCGTCCCCCCCTCCTTTCGCCTCTACCCCTCTCCCTCTCTCTTCTGACAGTGAGGTAAACTGCTCTCCCCCGGTAAACAAATACGACATATACCGCTGCGAGACAAATCTATTGCATTCCCTCCCACCCACCACTCCCCTGCCCCCCTCCATGCAGCTCCCATCACAAACTATAAAACACCCGAGGTGCGTCAACACCGCAACCGCTTCAAACTGCCTGACACAGTGTCAATAGATGATGTTTTCACCTTTACAAGTGGATGGGTTGATCTTGCATGTGCTCATGGGAAATTAAGTATTGAGCATAGGTGGTGAATTGATTAGATGATCCATCCATTACTTTCAATTGACATTGATAGATATTGTTTATATGGAGTCCCTCCATCATGGAGGATACATTCTGGCCATATCAACAGAATGAGAGGTGACGCCTATACTCTGTTCATTCTGGAGGCCATTTGGTGGCTTCCTATCTTGACGACAACAACGTCCTACTTTCTCTGTGTAATCCACCAAGAGGCCCAGCAGATTGCCCACACACCCTCACAATGCTGCCAGCAATGCAGAGAGGCAGTCTGTCTGGCCTGCAGCACTCTGGCTCTGTGGCTCAGAGAGGGCTGTTATGTGCTAGTGAACAATGACATGCCAGCCTAGTGCAGCCTCAACTATGGCTGAACAACCATGGGCATTGGCTTTACAATGCTTGTGTTCTAGCTAGTGATTCAATATTTATAAGAAGCATACATAGTTATATTCATTGGTGGAGAGACACAGGTTACCAATCTCTATATGTCCAATAGCTAGTGCTTCTAAAATGACAGTGAAAGTGAGTATTTTTCTGCAAAGAGGATTTCATTTTCTGTTGCGCATGCTGTAATTTAGTGAAATAAAATTAAACGCTTGTCAAGTTAGAGATGGAATTAAATGAGAAAATGAAACATTATCCTTTTATCGAAAGCAGGTGTTCATTTTCTGAAACCCAATTAAACACTTATGAAGAGAAAGGGTTGAGAAGGGTGGGTGTTTGTGTGCTTCTGAGCATATTCTGCACATGTGCTGTATGTGTAGTGTAATAGCAGTGGTCTACTCACATAACCATAACAGATTCATTATGGTCAGTCCGTGAAGACGTCTACTATCGATATTTAAGACGCATCCATTGATTTTATTTTTCCAGACACGCTCTCTCTCTTCATATCAAACTATAAAATTGTATTTTAGAGAGAGTCAGGTTACGAGAGCCACCCCACTGGGCACAAACTGGTTGAATCATCGTTGATTCAAGATAATTTGTCAATGTATTGTGATGTTGAATCTATGTTTGAAACACATTTGTATTTGCAAAAAGTCATCAACCAGTTTTCATATAATTTCAACCAGCGTTACAAACATTGAAATTAGGGTAAAACTTCAACTTTATACCTGCTGGAGCGCATACTACGGGTGGGTGTTGCTATGGTGACCAATGAGCTAAGATAAGGCGGAGATTTGCCTAGCAGTGATTTATAGATGACCTGGAGCCAGTGGGTTTGGCGACAAATATGTAGTGAGGGCCAGCCAACGAGAGCGTACAGGTCACAATGGTGGGTAGTATATGGGGCTTTGGTGACATTTACATATACATTTACGTCATTTAGCAGACGCTCTTATCCAGAGCGACTTACACATTTTTGCAATTCGTTCCAGTCATTGGCAGCAGAGAACTGGAAGGAATGGCGGCCAAAGGAGGTGTTGGCTTTGGGGATGACCAGTGAGATATACCTGCTGGAGCGCATACTACGGGTGGGTGTTGCTATGGTGACCAATGAGCTAAGATAAGGCGGGGATTTGCCCAGCAGTGATTTATAGATTGCCTGGAGCCAGTGGGTTTGATGACGAACATGTAATGAGGACCAGCCAACAAGAGCGTACAGGTCACAGTGGTGGGTAGTGTATGGGGCTTTGGAGACAAAACGGATGGCACTGTGATAGACTACATCCAATTTGCTGAGTAGAGTGTTGGAGGCTATTTTGTAAATGACATCGCCGAAGTCAAGGATTGGTAGGATAGTCAGTTTTACGAGGGCATGTTTGGCAGCATGAGTGAAGGAGGCTTTGTTGCGAAATAAGAAGCCAATTCTAGATTTCACTTTGGATTGGAGATGCTTAATGTGAGTCTGGAAGGAGAGTTTACGGTCTAACCAGACACCTAGGTATTTGTAGTTGTCCACATATTCTAAGTCAGACCCGCCGAGAGTAGTGATTCTAGTTGGGCGGGTGCAAGCAGCGTTTGATTGAAGAACATGCATTTAGTTTTACTAGCGTTTAAGAGCAGTTGGAGGCTACGGAAGGATTGTTGTATGGCATTGAAGCTCGTTTGGAGGTTTGTTAACATAGTGTCCAATGAAGGGCCAGATGTATACAAAATGGTGTCGTCTGCGTAGAGGTGGATCTGAGAGTCACCAGCAGCAAGAGCGACATCATTGATATACACAGAGAATAGAATCGGCCCGAGAATTGAACCCTGTGGCACCCCCATAGAGACTGCCAGAAGTCCAGACAACAGGCCCTCCGATTTGACACATTGAACTCTATCTGAGAAGTAGTTGGTGAACCAGGCGAGGCAGTCATTTGAGAAACCAAGGCTATTTAGTCTGCCAATAAGAATGCAGTGATTGACAGAGTTGAAAGCCTTGGCCAGGTCGATGAAGACGGCTGCACAGTACTGTCTTTTATTGATCGCGGTTATAATATCATTTAGGACCTTGAGCGTGGCTGAGGTGCACCCATGACCAGCTCGGAAACCAGATTGCATAGCGGAGAAGGTACAGTGGGATTCGAAATGGTCGGTGATCTGTTTGTTAACTTGGCTTTCAAATACTTTCGAAAGGTAGGGCAGGATGGATATAGGTCTGTAACAGTTTGGATCTAGTGTCACCCCCTTTGAAGAGGGCAGCTTTCCAATCTCTGGAGATCTCAGACGATACGAAAGAGAGGTTGAACAGGCTAGTAATAGGGGTTGCGACAATTTCAGCAGCTAATTTTAGAAAGAAAGGGTCCAGATTGTCTAGCCCAGCTGATTTATAGGGGTCCAGATTTTGCAGCTCTTTCAGAACATCAGCTATCTGAATTTGGGTGAAGGAGAAGCGTGGGGGGGCATGGGCAAGTTGCAGCGGAGGGTGCAGAGCTGGTGGCCGGGGTAGGGGTAGCCAGGTGGAAAGCATGGCCAGCCGTAGCAAAATGCTTGTTGAAATACTCGAATATCGTAGATTTATCGGTGGTGAAAGTGTTTCCTAGCCTCAGTGCAGTGGGCAGCTGGGAGGAGGTGCTCTTATTCTCCATGGACTTTACAGTGTCCCAAAACTTTTTGGAGTTAGTGCTACAGGATGCAAATTTCTGTTTGAAAAAGCTAGCATTTGTTTTCCTAACTGATTGTGTATATAGGTTCCTGACTTCCCTGAAAAGTTGCATGTCGCGGGGGCTGTTCGATGCTAATGCAGTACGCCACAGGATGTTTTTGTACTGGTCAGGGGAGTCAAGTCTGGGGTGAACCAGGGGCCATATCTTCTATATTGATGTCACTTGTTAAATCCACTTCAATCAGTGTAGATGAACGGGAGGAGACAGGTTAATGAAGGAATTTTAAGCCTTGAGACAATTGAGACAGAGGGTGAATGGACAAGACAAAACATGTAAGTGCCTTTGAACAGGGTATTGTAGTAGGTGCCAGGCGCACCGGTTTGTGTCAAGAACTGCAACGCTGCTGGGTTTTTGACACTCAACAGTTTCCCTTGTGTATAAAGAATGGTCCACCACCCAAAGAACATGAGAACGAGTGAGAACGAGTCTACCATCCAGATGCCTACCTCTCTGCTTAGCTTTGGAAACAAGCTGTGTTTGTTTCTGCTGAGCTATCATGTCAATACATATGGATACTGATCAGCTTCCATACACATTTGCGTAGCTATGCGCTACCTTGATAACATTGAATAGTTGAAAGTAACTCCTCTAACTATGTGAATGTCAATTCTGACCGAAGTTGGGTTGATGTAGGCTACATTCAATGTAGTACATTGACATCTGATTTGCTCAAAGGACACCACCATTTCATACTGTAGCTAGGTATACTATTTAATTCATGATTGATTGATAATAGAAGATTAGAAGTAGTTACCATAAGCCTGATAAATATGATTAATGATATTAATAATAAACTTTTACCTTTGGATATATTATCAAATCACTGCAAAAGATCAGACCCTTTTCCTGTGACAGACACAAGTATGAAACTCTCCATTTAGATTTTTGGTTTAATGTTAGGTAGAAATTAGATTGTGTTTAGGTTGCCTTTTAGGTTGCCTTACAAATGTGTGTAGAAAAATGCTGGATGTTATTTTACACTTGCATGTGTTATTTCTTTAAGGCCTACCCAAGCCCCACTAAGATCTGTTCTGATGCGCCAGAAAACCAGTGCTACTAAGAAGCAAAAGGCTAAAATGCCCTACAAGCCATCCAGTATTTGTGGTGAGGGGAAATGGCAAACTAAAACACCACGCAAGCCAGCAAGTGTGGGGATGGGGAAATGGCTAATTTAAACACTGGTCAATCCACCAAGCAACTATAGTGAGGAGGACCCTTCACAACGTGAGCCAACCCCTTATTGTCTTTCTTGATCAATGTATTTGGGAAAGGTATTCTAATTGTACCAAGAATTGCCATGATGTTGTCCAATATTTTACTGCAGAGAATCTTGAGCCTTCACGCTCCAGGGATAGGACATTCTGCCACTTCAGATGAGAGATCCCCCTCACCAAAGTGCTGCAATGGCTCAGACCCTATGCTGGAAGCAAGTATGACACATTTATTTTTAAACCATTTTTAATTGTATTGAAATTAGGCTGTTTTATATTTGGAAGTTAATAAATGTAAAACTACTTTGCTTCAGAATTTCAAAAAAGAGTCGTACACTGAGTATGACAAAAATGAAGAACACCTTCCTAATATTGAGTTTGGGTGGTGGACCATTCTTGATACACACCATTCACATTTTTAATTCTTTTGGGGGGGTATTATTATACATTTTATTTATGTATTTATATTTACCCCTCTTTCTCCCCAATTTCATGATATCCAATTGGTAGTTACAGTCTTGTCCCATCGCTGCAACTCCCGTACGGACTCGGGAGAGGCGAAGGTCGAGAGCCATGCATCCTCCGAAACACAACCCTGCCAAGCCGCACTGCTTTTTGACACACTGCTCGCTTAACCCGGAAGCCAGCTGCACCAATTTGTCAGAGGAAACACTGTACAACTGGCGACCGAAGTCAGCTTGCAGACGCCTGGCCCGCAATAAGGAGTCGCTAGAGCGCGATGGGACAAGGACATCCCGGCCGGCCAAACCCTCCCCTAACCCGGACGACGCTGGGCCAATTGTGCGCCGCCTCATTGGTCTCCCGGTCACGGCCGACTGTGACAAAGGCACTTACATTTCTTGTCTTGTCCATTCACCCTCTGAATGGCACATATACACAATCCATGTCTGAAGGCATAAAAATCATTCTTTAACCTGTCTCCTCCCCTTCATCTACACTGATTGAAGTGGATTTAACAAGTGACATCAATAAGGGATCATAGCTTTCACCTGGATTCACCTGGTCAGTCAATGTCATGGAAAGAGCAGGTGTTCTTAATGTTCTGTATACTCAGTGTATTGAATATAGGATGAAAAACAGACGTTGATTAAACAGTGAGAATATGCAAAAATGTCATAATCTAAAATATGATGAAAATGCGACATGGATCTGATGTTGCATGTTCAATGTATTTACAACACCACATGAGATGAATTGTGTTGCAATTTCCACTTAGATTCTACGTGAGATTTTCTTAACCATTCTACGTGACATTAATAAGGGATCATAGCTTTCACCTGGATTCACCTGGTCAGTCTGTCATGGAAAGAGCAGGTTTTCTTAATGTTTTGTATACTCAGTGTATATCTCCTTTGTGAGATCTGTGACCTTTTAAAGGACAGTGGCCCGAGACCAGTTAAGGAATTGGACTTCAACCTGAACGAGACAGAGGAAGATTTACTAAAGATGGAAGAGCACCTAATTGAGAATTATTTTTGAAAATAAATAGTGAGAAATAAAAATTTTCATTGGTATTAGTTGATTGCCATTATAATGCCATGCAGTACTGGATGGAAAGATCCTGTACATGTGTAATGTATTAGTCCTTTTGTAAAATTACAGATATCTCAGATCTCAAAACATCCCGGACCAGGTGAAGAGACGAATGTATCAGTAAACTACAGTATTACCATATTTGTTTCACTTTTAAATTAGATCATGGTGTGTTGCTTATAAAGTACAGATTTTGTGTTCTATACAGAACCCTGACAAACAGCCTCATGTCAATGATGAATACAAAAGGAAACAAAGGCAAGAGGGCCTTTGAGGACTCCAACCTTGCAGCGTCATTATAGGTACAGTGCAGTCTAAATCATGCCATTTTCCATGACATTTGAATGCCTTCTCTAGCTAATATTTGTTTTTCCCTTTTACAGCAGGTGTGTCTTGGCGAATCAAAGGCTACAGAGGCAGAAATACTACAGGCGATGTCAGGAGTTATCCTGAAAACCCCTGGAAACAAATGTTCCAGGAGGTAACAAAGCGCACACACACACACACACACACACACACACACACACACACACACACACACACACACACACACACACACACACACACAGTGAAAGTGTAGAGGAGAGCTAGTAATATACTTGTGGTGCTTTACTATACTGGCTCTATGTGCCGTCTGGGGTGTGATGAATATATCAGGATATGTCAAAACCTACCTCCCCACAGTATCCTGGTAACCCCCTGTTGGCCCCACGGCGGCCCATCAAAGTAGGCCAGATGAAAGCCTGACCCGGGGAGGCATGCTCACTTAACCAAACAGTTGCATATGCTGCTGGGTCTCCTCATCGTACAGAGGAGATGGATGCCTAGCAGATGGAGGCCAGGCTGGCTGGGTAGGGGCTATGGCAGGGGGGGTAGAGAGGACTGGGTAGTAGGGGCTATGGCAGGGGGGTAGAGAGGACTGGGTAGTAAGGGCTATGGCAGGGGGGTAGAGAGGACTGGGTAGTAGGGGCTATGGCAGGGGGGTAGAGAGGACTGGGTAGTAGGGGCTATGGCAGGGGGGTAGAGAGGACTGGGTAGTAGGGGCTATGGCAGGGGGGGTAGAGAGGACTGGGTAGTAAGGGCTATGGCAGGGGGGTAGAGAGGACTGGGTAGTAGGCGCTATGGCAGGGGGGGTAGAGAGGGCTGGGTAGTAGGGGCTATGGCAGGGCGGTAAAGAGGGCTGGGTAGTAGGGGCTTTGGGTCTATTGCGGGGTGCAACTCAATGGCCTCCCCATGATGGGAGCATGCGTGAGCTCCTCTCTCTCTCGCCCGCTCCATCTCTCTCTCTCTCTCGCCCCATCTCTATCTCTCTCACCCCATCTCTCTCTCTCTCTCGCCCCATCTCTATCTCTCTCGCCCCATCTCTCTCTCAATTTAATTCAAAGGGATTTATTGGCATGGGAAACATATGTTTACATTGCCAAAGCAAGTGAAATAGATAATAGATAATAAACAAAAGTGAAATAAACAATCAGAAATGAACAGTAAACATTACACTCGAAAAACTTTCAAAGGAATAGAGACATTTCAAATGGCTATGTACAGTGTTGTAATGATGTGCAAATAGTTAAAGCATAAAAATTGGTTGTATTTTCAATGGTTGCCCTTTTCTTGTGGCAACAGGTCACAAATCTTGCTGCTATGATGGCACACTGTGGTATTTCACCTAATAGATATGGGAGTTTATCGAAATTGGATTTGTTTTCTAATTGTTTGTGGGTCTGTGTAATCTGAGGGAAATATGTATCTCTAATATGGTCATTCATTTGGCAGGAGGTTAGGAAGTGCAGCTCAGTTTCTAATTTATTTTGTGGGCAGTGTGCACATAGCCTGTCTTCTCTTGAGAGCCAGGTCTGCCTACGGCAGCCTCTCTCAATAGAAAGGCTATGCTCATTGAGTCTGTACATAGTCAAATCTTTCCTTAATTTTGGCTCAGTCACAGTAGTCAGGTCTCTGTTAAGGGCCAAATAACATTCCAGTTAGCTCTGTTTTTTTGGTTAATTCTTTCCAATGTGTCAAGTAATTATCTCTCTCTCACCACATCTCTCTCGCTCTCCCCATCTCTTTCTCTCTCTCTCTCTCAGCCAGATGAGGGGCTGTGGTTTGCCAGATTTTTTACTTAGCATAACTGTAACGTTCTAATGAGGTCTGCTCTGCTCCTGCTGTTCTCTCTCTAGGCCTGTTGGCATGCTGAACTAGCTAACTGGTCTTTGATATTCATATCTGCTTTCTGCTGGACCAAGGTGATGATGTCCTGCTTAACAACCCCAACATTATAATCAGGTCCTACTCACTGTATGGTTCCAGTCCGAGCGGTTGCCGTGGCAACAACCAGTCTACCCATGCAAAGTTGTATCACTGTGGAATGTTAATCAGTGGACGAACTGTAGATCAAATGTCTATCCATGATATTCCTTGTGAGAAAACATAGTTTTGACAGGTGGTAAGGGTAGGTAACAACACATCCGCCACGCTGATCCTCAACACGGGGGCCCCTCAGGGGTGCGTGCTCAGTCCCCTCCTGTACTCCCTGTTCACTCATGACTGCATGGCCAGGCACGACTCCAACACCATCATTAAGTTTGCCGATGACACAACAGTGGTAGGCCTGATCACCGACAACGACGAGACAGCCTATAGGGAGGAGGTCAGAGACCTGGCCGTGTGGTGCCAGGATAACAACCTCTCCCTCAACGTGACCAAGACAAAGGAGATGATTGTGGACTACACCCCCATTCTCACATCACCAACAAACTAACATGGTCCAAGCACACCAAGACAGTCGTGAAGAGGGCACGACAAAACCTATTCCCCCTAAGGAGCCTGAAAAGATTTGGCATGGGTCCTCAGATCCTCAAAATGTTGTACAGCTGCACCATCGAGAGCATCCTGACTGGTTGCATCACTGCCTGGTATGGCAACTGCTCGGCCTCCGACCGCAAGGCACTACAGAGGGTAGTGCGTACGGCCCAGTACATCACTGGGGCCAAGCTTCCTGCCATCCAGGACCTCTATACCAGGCGGTGTCAGAGGAAGGCCCTCAAAATTGTCAAAGACTCCAGCCACCCTAGTCATAGACTGTTCTCTCTGCTACCGCACGGCAAGCGGTACCAGAGTGCCAAGTCTAGGTCCAAGAGGCTTCTAAACAGCTTCTACCCCCAAGCCATAAGACTCCTGAATATCTAATCAAATGGCTACCCAGTCTATTTGCATTGCCCCCCGGTACCGGTACCCTGTTACTTTTATTTCGTATTATTTAATATTAGATGTTTTTTTTTGTATTCTTTCTTAAAACTGCATTGTTGGTTAAGGGCTTGTAAGTAAGCATTTCACTGTAACACCTGTTGTGTTCTGCGCATGTGACAAGTACAATTTGATGTGATTTGACTATGTGAAGGACAGTGACCCCTTGCTACATTTACATTTTACATTACATTTTAGTCATTTAGCAGACGCTCTTATCCAGAGCGACTTACAGGAGCAATTAGGGTTAAGTGCCTTGCTTAAGGGCACATCGACAGATTTTTCACCTAGTCGGCTCGGGGATTAGAACCAGCGACCTTTCGGTTACTGGCACAACGCTCTTACCCACTAAGCTACCTGCCGACCCATTAACACTTAAAAATGTATACTTAAAAAACATTTGCACGTCAATCAATGGAAAGTAATTACCCTTTCATCAGATGATTATTGATAAGATCAAGGGTTCGTTGATCATTGTCTGAACAGTGAGAAGGATGAATAGTGTCTGAGCTCAACAGTGACAGAATGAGAGGAGAAAGTGAACAGGAATGGGGGAAGGGAAAGTGAAATGGAGGAATACACTGAATGTTACCGTGAGTTAGCTGAAGGTTGACAGAGATAGAGTCCTTGTCTATAATTATACTGCTGGTGAATATACTGCTAGAGGCTAGTGTTGTTTAAAAGGATGTCCTTGATACATTTATCCATGACAAAAACACAAGGTACACTTTGTGACACAGCCATAGGGCCAATCCAGAGAGCAGGATGTGATGTAAATAGAAATGTGAATATCTACAGTGTCTTCAGAAAGTATTCACACCCCTTTAGTTTTTCCACATTTTGTTGTGTTACAGCCTGAATTTAAAATTGATTAAATTGAGAATTTGTGTCACTGATATTCGCCCAGTACCACATAATGTCAAAGTGGAATTTTGTTTGTAGAAAATGTTCAATATAATAAAAAATTTAAAGCTGAAATGTGTTGAGTCAATAAGTATTCAAACCTTTTGTTATGGCAAGCCTAAATAAGTTCAATAGTAAAAATGTGCTTAACAAGTCACATAATAAATTGTATGGACTCATTCTGTGTTCAATAATAGTGGTTAACATGACTTTTGAATGACTACCCCATCTCTGTATCTCACACATACAATTATCTGTAAGGTCCCTCAATCGAGTAGTGAATTTCAAGCAGAGAGTCAACCACAAAGATCTGGGAGGTTTTTCAATGCCTTGCAAAGGTCACCGATTGGTAGACGCTGTCACGATCGTTTACGGACGAGAAGGACCAAGGCGCAGCGTGATATGCATTCATATTTATTTCACGAATAAACGCACAACCAAAACAACAAACGAAACGTCCAAGGTAGACAAATAACATACATCAACACGGAACAAGATCCCACACCCCACTAGTGCCAACAGGCTACCTAAGTATGGTCCCCAATCAGAGACAACGAGCTACAGCTGCCTCTGATTGGGAACCACCCTGGCCAACATAGAGCTAAACGATCTAGAAACTAACATAGACAAACCCATGACAGTACCCCCCCCCCCCCCCCCCCCCCCAAAGGTGCAGACTCCGACCGCGCCACATAAACCTAACAGGGTAGGGGCCGGGTGGGCATTCCGCCTCGGAGGCGGATTCGGCTCCGGGTGTGACCACCACTTACTCTCCACCTCCCCGTTGCGCCCCTGGTCTGGTCTGGACCTTGGCGCGCTGCTTCCTCTCTCCTTCCTCCCACGAAGTACCACGCCCTGTCTGGACCCTGGTGTGGGAGACCCCGAACCTGGAGAGGGGCTGACGTCTGGGTCTGGGGTGGAGCCGCTGACTGGAACTGAATCAGGCACCGGTGGAGCGGACTGCTCTGGCTCCGGAGTGGAGCAGCTGACCGGTGCCGGACCAGGCACCGGTGGAACAGGCACGGGCCGTGCCGGACTGGACACACGCACCACTGGCTTGGTGCGGGGAGCAGGAACGGGCCGGACTGGGCTGACGAAGCGCACCACTAGCTTGGTGCGAGGGACAGGAACAGGTCGGACCGGGCTGGCGAAGCGCACCACTGGCTTGGTGCACGGGGCAGGAACAGGCCGGGCCGGGCTGGCGACGCGCACCACTGACTTGGTGCGAGGGACAGGAACAGGCCGGACCGGGCTGGCGATGCGCACCACTGGCTTGATGCGAGGAGCAGGAATGGGCCAAACCATACTGGGAACACCCACCACTGGCTTAGTGCGGGAATCAGGAACGGGACGGACCAGACTGGCGACACGCACCACTTGATTGGTGCAAGGAGCGGGACTGGGTTCCTTCATTAACCCCCGCTCCTTCTGCTGCCTAACCAGCTCCTCTCACCGTGCCTCTACACTTTCCTTCTGTTCCCTCTGAACCAATGACCCCCTTAATCTGGCGTCCTCCTCTGCTAAACGGCTGAACCGCTCTATCGCGGCCTCCTGCTGCCTCGTCGTCCACGGCGTGAGCCCCCCCCCTAAAAATGTTTTGGGCTTGTCTCTCCCCCGTGATCATGGCCTCCATCCCTCTTGCCAGACTCTCGCTCATCTCCTCCCAAGTCCATCCTCTCTCCTCGTCACGCTGCTTGATCCAGGATTGGTGGGATCTTCTGTCACGATCGTTTACGGACGAGAAGGACCAAGGCGCAGCGTGATATGCATTCATATTTATTTCACGACTAAACACACGACAAAAACAACAAACGAAACGTGACGTCCAAGGTAGACAAATAACATACCTCAACACGGAACAAGATCCCACACCCCACTAGTGCCAACAGGCTACCTAAGTATGGTCCCCAATCAGAGACAACGAGCTACAGCTGCCTCTGATTGGGAACCACCCTGGCCAACATAGATCTAAACGATCTAGAAACTAACATAGACAAACCCAACACAGAAAACACACACCCTGACTCAACAAATACAAGTCCCTAGAGTCAGGGCGTGACAGACGCTGAATATCCCTTTGAGCATGGTGAAGTTATTAATTGTATGGTGTATCAATATACCCAGTCACTACAAAGATACAGGCGTCCTTCTTGCTATTCTTGCTATGTAACTACTGTGAAGAAAAGATAGAGAAGTGCCATGTATGTAAAATGTGTGTACAATGTAAATGTAACAAAACAAAAAGAAGCTGTAAAACAACGTTTATTTTTGTCCTTGAAGAGGGGGGTAGTGGACGTGCAAAAAATAAAAAAGACAAGAAATTCAATTCTCTGGGATTTCACCATGAGTTCAATGGTGACTTTAAAACAGTTACAGAGTTTAATGGTTGTGATATAAGAAAAGTGAGGCTGGATCAACAACATTGTAGTTACTCCACAATACTAACCTAAATGACAGAGTGAAAAGAAGGAAGCCAAAAAAAATGTGGCAAAGAAATTTACTTTTTGTCCTGAATACAAAGCGTTATGTTTGGGGCAAATCCACCACAACACATCACTGAGTGCCACTCTCCATATTTTCAAGTATGGTGGTGGCTGCATCCTAGAGGAAAACCTGGTTCAGTCTTCTTTCCAACAGACACTGGAAGACGAATTCACCTTTCAGCAGGACAATAATCTAAAACACAAGGCCAAATCTACACTGGAGTTGCTTACCAAGACAACGTTGAATGTTCCTGAGTGGCCTAGTTACAGTTTTGAGTTAATTCGACTTGAAAATCTATGGCAAGACTTGAAAATGGCTTTCTAGCAATGATCAACAACCAACTTGACAGGGCAAAGAATAAATGGGCAAATATTGTACAATCCAGATGTGCAATGCTTTTAGAGACTTACCCCAAAAGACTGGCAGTGATTACAGGAGTCAACAGTGATTGTAACATGTATTTTCTCAGGGGGTCAATACTTATCTAATCAATATATACTGTATTATTATTTTATTTTCCATAGATTTTTTTTATAAATGTTAGCATTTTTCATCTACTTTGACATGACAGAGTATTTTGTGTAGATCGTCGACCAAAAATGACAATTAAATCCATTTTAATCCCACTTTGTAACACAACAAAGTGTGGAAAAAGTAAAGGGGTGTGAATACTTTCTGAAAGCACTGTATTTGTATTTCATATTCAATTATTTTGGTGGGTCTGCTGGGTCAAATAGTATTTGAGGAATCTGCAAGAAATGTATACAAATTATTTCTGGCTTTTGGATAAAGTCACCAATATGGCAAGAATAGACTTCACCTCTTGATGTTTTACAGTATTTTACTGTCCTGTGGTATTCTGAGCAAGAGTTTATTCAGAGAGAAGGGGTTATGAAAGTAGAAATTATGTTATGCTTGGTTTCTGTCAGCCAGTGAAAAAAGCAATTTACAGTGGGGAAAAAAAGTATTTAGTCAGTCACCAATTGTGCAAGTTCTCCCACTTAAAAAGATGAGCGAGGCCTGTAATTTTCATCATAGGTACACGTCAACTATGACAGACAAATTGAGAAAAAAAATCCAGAAAATCACATTGTAGGGTTTTTAACGAATTTATTTGCAAATTATGGTGGAAAATAAGTATTTGGTCACCTACAAACAAGCAAGATTTCTGGCTCTCACAGACCTGTAACTTCTTCTTTAAGAGGCTCCTCTGTCCTCCACTCGTTACCTGTATTAATGGCACCTGTTTAAACTTGTTATCAGTATAAAAGACACCTGTCCACAACCTCAAACAGTCACACTCCAATCTCCACTATGGCCAAGACCAAAGAGCTGTCAAAGGACACCAGAAACAAAATTGTAGACCTGCACCAGGCTGGGAAGACTGAATCTGCAATAGGTAAGCAGCTTGGTTTGAAGAAATCAACTGTGGGAGCAATTATTAGGAAATGGAAGACATACAAGACCACTGATAATCTCCCTCGATCTGGGGCTCCACGCAAGATCTCACCCCGTGGGGTCAAAATTATCACAAGAACGGTGAGCAAAAATCCCAGAACCACACGGGGGGACCTAGTGAATGACCTGCAGAGAGCTGGGACCAAAGTAACAAAGCCTACCATCAGTAACACACTACGCCACCAGGGACTCAAATCCTGCAGTGCGAGACATGTCCCCCTTCTTAAGCCAGTACATGTCCAGGCCCGTCTGAAGTTTGCTAGAGTGCATTTGGATGATACAGAAGAGGATTGGGAGAATGTCATATGGTCAGATGAAACCAAAATAGAACTTTTTGGTAAAAACTCAACTCGTCGTGTTTGGAGGACAAAGAATGCTGAGTTGCATCCAAAGAACACCATACCTACTGTGAAGCATGGGGGTGGAAACATCATGCTTTGGGGCTGTTTTTCTGCAAAGGGACCAGGACGACTGATCCGTGTAAAGGAAAGAATGAATGGGGCCATGTATCGTGAGATTTTGAGTGAAAACCTCCTTCCATCAGCAAGGGCATTGAAGATGAAACGTGGCTGGGTCTTTCAGCATGACAATGATCCCAAACACACCGCCCGGGCAACGAAGGAGTGGCTTCGTAAGAAGCATTTCAAGGTCCTGGAGTGGCCTAGCCAGTCTCCAGATCTCAACCCCATAGAAAATCTTTGGAGGGAGTTGAAAGTCCGTGTTGCCCAGCGACAGCCCCAAAACATCACTGCTCTAGAGGAGATCTGCATGGAGGAATGGGCCAAAATACCAGCAACAGTGTGTGAAAACCTTGTGAAGACTTACAGTCAGAAAACGTTTGACCTGTGTCATTGCCAACAAAGGGTATATAACAAAGTATTGAGAAACTTTTGTTATTGACCAAATACTTATTTTCCACCATAATTTGCAAATAAATTCATAAAAAATCCTACAATGTGATTTTCTGGATTTTTTTTCTCATTTTGTCTGTCATAGTTGACATGTACCTATGATGAAAATTACAGGCCTCTCTCATCTTTTTAAGTGGGAGAACTTGCACAATTGGTGGCTGACTAAATACTTTTTTTCCCCACTGTAAATGGGCACACGTTTCTAAAAATAATTCGTAAAGGCTGTTTTTCCAGCTCCTTTGACTTGCTTTCTCAGTCTGCTGAGGCTGTGTCAGCTCTGATTCAGAAGAAGAAGAAAAAACGTTATTACTTCTACTTTTTCTCTGTGTAAATTATACACCATCACAATGACAGGGTGGATTATTTTCCCTCAAAATATTTTTTGTGACCCAAGGCTATCCTATCTGTTTTTACCTTGTTTAAACCTCCATTTTCTTCTTGCAGGCTCCAGTGAGCTGGCAAAATAGAGGGGGGATTGTATTTGTGTTATTTGCCTTTTCAAAGCTGCCTTTTTCCTTTGGCACAGCCACAGTGTGCTTTTCTCTCTGTTTATTAACTGCCTCCTGGGTCTCCTAACTTTTTCTTGGAGCCCTGTTTCGCCAACTTTAACGACCTAGTTTTTCATCAACATGATTTCGTTTCCAGAGGTTACAGTGTGCTGGGGGACCTCAGGGCCTCCTCTCTGCATCAACAGGGTTCCTTCCTGCTGGTGGAATTTCAACGCTCGTTCTATAAATTGGGTATTTAACAATGCTATTTCAATACTTTACACTGTTGAAAAGGGAAGAAGGAGTTTCCACTCAAGTGTGGTTTCAGTAATATTATTACGCTATTATGAACTGTGAATATTTTAAGCTTTATGAGTTGTTACTTACAGGATGGTTGGAACTCAGCCAGCCAGTGGAATTGAGTTTGTAGTTCCAAGCTGATGAAACTTGCAGTTCCATGACCATGTGTACAACGTAATGCATAGAGGACATACCAGGATACAGGCATGAGCTCTCCCCACAGATGTTCCTCTGCACAAGCACAAAGCCAGAGAGACATGCACCGTATGTATGTACAACATCTCAGCTATTCCGATTAGAACCAGATGCAAAGTACAAGCTGTTTCCACAAAGAACCTTCTGTTCACTGGAGACATCCAGATGAAGGATATCAGATAACAAGACTAGAACACACAAACCAACTCCCAACTTCAGAAAACAAACCAACTACAATAATCCTCACATCTGTGACTGGTTACATTTACATAGCCGTCCGTCTTTGATATCAGGCATTGAGGCACAAAGCAATTTGATTTGACCAGAAGGAGCAGAAAACATCTCTATCAGTCTCAGTCTCAGCTCTGCTCTCTAAACAAGGCCAATTAGGATGACGAAAGACTTGCGCCTTGGCAAGCGTCCCACGAGAGGGTGAATCTACAACTGGGATAAGAACACAAACAAACAAAAACACAGACAGACTGGCAAAGAACTGGAATGATTCAGCTTTGGAATCCCCCCTCAGTTTATCATCTCCGACACAATGTTCTATTTGAGGAGATATCTAGCAGGGGTTTTAATATATAATGGATGATTGCTGAATGGAAGCAGTGTGTTATAGGATGATAGAGGGGAGAAGGAGAGGAGCAATGCTGCTGCTGATCGCCTCTTATTGAGCACAGCTGCCTATGGGATAGTAGTGACGAGGCGCTCTGCCGTGCTCCAACCAAAAGTACCCCCTCGGGGCCCTACCGCCCCATCCCCACACAACCCAGCCCCACCCCATGTGACAGCATTACCCAATCCCCATACAACCCAGCCCCACCCCATGTGACAGCATCACCCAATCCCCATACACACCCACCAGTCCCGTGCCATCCCTCCATACCACTTCCCCAAACACCCAGGGTATAACCAATGTGACCACGAACCCATCCCCATACAGCCTCACCCAGTCCCATGGTATTCCCTCTGAATACCCAAGGTTCATGTATGGAACCTGAAGCGGATCAAAACAGAACAATGTCTCACATTCACAATCTACTCTATTGGCTAAATATGGAGTGTGAAAATGAATTCATTTATCTTGCCACTTTGTTCCATTATGCTCAATTGTGCTATGACCCTCATCTGTGCAACGGTATATTGTTCTCACATATACCATTAATTCATTACATCTAAACAGACAGAAGATCCAATATAGCATAGCGTATATAGCATAGCGTAGCTGATAGTACTTTATAAATCTATTAAGAAAACTCATTAATAAGCACATACCCTGAGGACAGAATTAAGATATCATTATCTTTTTTTGTGAGTCTATATTTATAAATTAATTTTCCCTAGGTCAAACGCAGCCCTTGGGCTCTCTAATTTGTTTCATCTGTTGTAAATCAGGATGATAATTATGTTGAATGGCTGGCTTGTATATTATGTGCATGTGATAGACGTTATTAATATTTGTTCAGAATTGTAATTAAAAATCCTCCCTTTGTCTCTCTCATGCTCTATCACTATATCTCCCCATCCATCCCTCCCTTCTTTCCTCCCTCCCTCCATCGTTCTCTGTCTCTCTCGTTCTCTTTTTATGATGGTATGGTATGTGGTTATCAGTGGTTGAGTGGCCGTAGCCTACACAGGGTCTCCTGAACCCAGGCTCTGATAAAAAAAAGTGTTATGTTATGTTCAGTGATGACAAGAATTGATTTCCAATTTCCTCCACAATGACTGCATCATTGCCAACGACTCAGGCAATTTGGCCTACATTACGGTGCTGTAGATCAGAGTGACAGCTGTCTTAACCTGGAGGGGTGCTTACATTGAGGAGAAATTAAGAGAGATATTTAGTGTGAGAGATCCTTTTACTGCTGGCATGGATCTTGGAAATAGGCCCTGTTCTGTGGAGAATTGATTGATTTTCACAGATTTCTTTTTCTGTGTGTGTTTGTATGTGTGTGCTGCTGCTGAAGGCCTATTTAATCCTACTCTTGTATTTTGATTTTTCAAGGATCTTGTATTTCTTTGTGATGACTGTGCTGTGACGTGGGGGACAGAAGTGTTTTGTAGCTCTGACTGTGCTTTCTTACTCTGGAATGCGTCAGTCTTTATTCCTCATGAAATCATTAGAAATCCATGGAGCTACAGTATTTTCCGCTTTTTAATACGGGGGATCGCGTTGCGAGAGACAGTGGAGCAGGTCAGACAGACTGACAGGACACAGGTTGGAGGTGGGGAGAGAGCCTTTCATCATCATCAACCTTCCTTCACCCATCAGCCCAGTGTGTGTGTGTGTGCCCGTCAGCTCCTGCCACCGCTGTCATCACTATAAATGTCACCCTGGCCACAACGCTGGGAGGACGAGGGCTGTTTGTTTTTCCCAGACAGACCTTACACACACTTGGTTTGTTTTTACTGGCTGTCTTCCTGGTAATTGAGGCTTGTTTATCGGCTGCTGCAAAAGCTGCTTCTCAGTGGCATCTCACTGTTGGATGGTGTTGGGTTGCTCCCAAGTTTTGGGGGTTGTGTGTGTGTGTGTGTGTGTTTGTGTGTGTGAGTGTGTGTGTCTAAGAGGTTGGGGTTGCCTACGAGCTGCTTTGAAAGCAATAGCATTTTAAAAAGTCACAGTTCTCCTTTTATTGCAGGTCGCAGTATACAGTGATTCCGGAACAAAAATAAACACAACATGCAACAATTTCAAAGATTTGACATATAAGGAAATCAGTCAATTGAAATAAATAAATTAGGCCCTAATCTATGGATTTCACATGACTGCGAATACAGATATGCATCTATTGGTCACAGATACCTTAAAAAAAAGGTAGGGGCTTGGATCAGAAAACCAGTCAGCATCTGGTATGACCACGATTTACCTCATGTAGCATGACACATCACTATTGCATAGAGTTGATCAGGCTGTTAATTATTGCCCATGGAATGTTGTCCCACTCCTCTTCAATAGCTGTTCGAAGTTGCTGGATATTGGCGGGAACTGGAACACACTGTCGTACACGTCGACCCAGAGCATCCCAAACTAGCTCAATGGGTGACATGTTTGAGTATGCAGGCCATGGAAGACATGGGGCCGTGCATTTTTATGCTGAAACGAGGTGATGGCAGCAGATGAATGGCACGACAATGGGCCTCAGGATCTCATCACAGTATCTCTGTGCATTCAAATTGCCATCAATAAAATGCAATTGTGTTTGTTGTCCATAGCTTATGCCTGCCCATACCATAACCCCACCGCCACTCTGTTCACAACGTTGACATCAGCAAACCGCTCGCCCACACGATGCCAGTGGCCATCGATGGTGAGCATTTGCCCACTGAAGACAGTTACGACGCCAAACTGTAATCAGGTCAAGAAGACCCTGGTGAGGATGACGAGCATGCAGATAAGCTTCCCTGAGATGGTTACTGACAGTTTGTGCAGAAACCCACAGTTTCATCGGCTGTCTGGGTGGCTGGTCTCAGACGATACCGCAGGTGAAGAAGCCAGATGTGGAGGTCCTGGGCTGGCGTGGTTGGAAGGCTGGTTGGACATACTGCCAAATTCTCTAAAACGACGTTGGAGGCGGCTTATGGTAGAGAAATTAACATTCAATCGATTCTTATCATGGGGGATGTAGTTGGCCTATAGGATAAATGGAGTCCCATTTGTCAGCTGTAATGTAGTGTAATGTTTCTGTGGGGTTTTAATTACAGATCACTTTGACAAATAACCTGAAGGGGACAGGGCCTTTGAGTGTTTAACATTGCAGCTGAGTGGTGGCTCTGTGAGTGTGTATCAGGGTTATGCTCAGTAGGGAGAAAACGTTTTGAAATGGAGCGAGTTGGGAATAGGATTCATATTTTCCTGAAAATATACACATTTTCCTTCCCGAGAACATTGCAAGTCCTTCCTGGGCATTCCGGTATTCCCGTTCAAACCGGAAATGCTAAATGTCAAATATACAGTGAGGGAAAAAAGTATTTGATCCCCTGCTGATTTTGTACGTTTGCCCACTGACAAAGACATGATCAGTCTATAATTTTAATGGTAGGTTTATTTGAACAGTGAGAGACAGAATAACAACAAAAAAATCCAGAAAAACGCATGTCAGAAATGTTATAAATTGATTAGCATTTTAATGAGGGAAATAAGTATTTGACCCCTCTGCAAAACATGACTTAGTACTTGGTGGCAAAACCCTTGTTGGCAATCACAGAGGTCAGACGTTTCTTGTAGTTGGCCACCAGGTTTGCACACATCTCAGGAGAGATTTTGTTCCACTCCTCTTTGCATATCTTCTCCAAGTCATTAAGGTTTTGAGGCTGACGTTTGGCAACTCGAACCTTCAGCTCCCTCCACAGATTTTGTATGGGATTAAGGTCTGGAGACTGGCTAGGCCACTCCAGGACCTTAATGTGCTTCTTCTTGAGCCACTCCTTTGTTGCCTTGGCCGTGTGCTTTGGGTCATTGTCATCCTGGAATACCCATCCACGACCCATTTTCAATGCCCCTGCTGAGGGAAGGAGGTTCTCACCCAAGATTTGACGGTACATGGCCCCGTCCATCGTCCCTTTGATGCGATGAAGTTGTCCTGTCCCCTTAGCAGAAAAACACCCCCAAAGCATAATGTTTCCACCACCATGTTTGACGGTGGGGATGGTGTTCTTGGGGTCATAGGCAGCATTCCTCCTCTTCCAAACACGGCGAGTTGAGTTGATGCCAAAGAGCTCGATTTTGGTCTCATCTGACCACAACACTTTCACCCAGTTCTTCTCTGAATCATTCAGATGTTCATTGGCAAACTTCAGACGGCCCTGTATATGTGCTTTCTTGAGCAGGGGAACCTTGCGGGCGCTGCAGGATTTCAGTCCTTCACGGCGTAGTGTGTTACCAATTGTTTTCTTGGTGACTATGGTCCCAGCTGCCTTGAGATCATTGACAAGATCCTCCCGTGTAGTTCTGGGCTGATTCGTCACCGTTCTCATGATCATTGCAACTCCACGAGGTGAGATCTTGCATGGAGCCCAGGCCGAGGGAGATTGACAGTTCTTTTGTGTTTCTCCATTTGCAAATAATCGCACCAACTGTTGTCACCTTCTCACCAAGCTGCTTGGCGATGGTCTTGTAGCCCATTCCAGCCTTGTGTAGGTCTACAATCTTGTCCCTGACATCCTTGGAGAGCTCTTTGGTCTTGGCCATGGTGGAGAGTTTGGAATCTGATTGATTGATTGCTTCTGTGGACAGGTGTATTTTATACAGGTAACAAGCTGCGATTAGGAGCACTCCCTTTAAGAGTGTGCTCCTAATCTCAGCTCGTTACCTGTATAAAAGACACCTGGGAGCCAGAAATCTTTCTGATTGAGAGGGGGTGAAATACTTATTTCCCTCATTAAAATGCAAATCAATTTATAAAATTTTTGACATGCGTATTTCTTGATTTTTTTGTTGTTATTCTGTCTCTCACTGTTCAAATAAACCTACCATTAAAATTATAGACTGATCATTTCTATGTCAGTGGGCAAACGTACAACATCAGCAGGGGATCAAATACTTTTTTCCCTCACTGTATATCAACAATCCTTCCTCCAAAGACCACTCTATGGATTAAATAGGGCCGGGAGGATACCACTATCGCTATACTCGTTAGTATTGTGGCAAGGAAACAAAACACAACTTTAACTTCTTTAGGAAAACAGCCCTACTGTTGAAAACAAACATCATCATGTTGTCATCCAGTCACATGTATTTATTTTCCAAGCTATAGCACACAATATTTTACATACAGCAGGTTTTTAAAGGACCAAAGAGTTTGATCTGCTTCGTGTTTACATTTTTGGCATGGAAAAAACATTGTGATACTCGTATCATCACAGCCATATGTAGGATTACATTTCATGAAAATCCCCAAAATCATGGTCTTCTTTTGTCCTGGTTTCATATGGAATCACTCTACAGTATATAAGCCTGTGTTCTCACTTTTTGGGTGTAACATCACAATGTTGAAAATGGTTTATTTCCTTGAGCGTTTTGTAGGCCTACAGTGGGGGAAAAAAGTATTTAGTCAGCCACCAATTATGCAAGTTCTCCCACTTAAAAAGATGAGAGAGGCCTGTAATTTTCATCATAGGTACACGTCAACTATGACAGACAAAATGAGGAAAAAAAATCCAGAAAATCACATTGTAGGATTTTTTATGAATTTATTTGCAAATTATGGTGGAAAATAAGTATTTGGTCAATAACAAAAGTTTCTCAATACTTTGTTATATACCCTTTGTTGGCAATGACACAGGTCAAACGTTTTCTTTAAGTCTTCACAAGGTTTTCACACACTGTTGCTGGTATTTTGGCCCATTCCTCCATGCAGATCTCCTCTAGAGCAGTGATGTTTTGGGGCTGTCGCTGGGCAACACAGACTTTCAACTCCCTCCAAAGATTTTCTATGGGGTTGAGATCTGGAGACTGGCTAGGCCACTCCAGGACCTTGAAATGCTTCTTACGAAGCCACTCCTTCGTTGCCCGGGCGGTGTGTTTGGGATCATTGTCATGCTGAAAGACCCAGCCACGTTTCATCTTCAATGCCCTTGCTGATGGAAGGAGGTTTTCACTCAAAATCTCACGATACATGGCCCCATTCATTCTTTCCTTTACACGGATCAGTCGTCCTGGTCCCTTTGCAGAAAAACAGCCCCAAAGCATGATGTTTCCACCCCCATGCTTCACAGTAGGTATGGTGTTCTTTGGATGCAACTCAGCATTCTTTGTCCTCCAAACACGACGAGTTGAGTTTTTACCAAAAAGTCATCTGACCATATCACATTCTCCCAATCCTCTTCTGGATCATCCAAATGCACTCTAGCAAACTTCAGACGGGCCTGGACATGTACTGGCTTAAGCAGGGGGACACGTCTGGCACTGCATGATTTGAGTCCCTGGCGGCGTAGTGTGTTACTGATGGTAGGCTTTGTTACTTTGGTCCCAGCTCTCTGCAGGTCATTCACTAGGTCCCCCCGTGTGGTTCTGGGATTTTTGCTCACCGTTCTTGTGATCATTTTGACCCCACGGGGTGAGATCTTGTATGGAGCCCCAGATCGAGGGAGATTATCAGTGGTCTTGTATGTCTTCCATTTCCTAATAATTGCTCCCACAGTTGATTTCTTCAAACCAAGCTGCTTACCTATTGCAGATTCAGTCTTCCCAGCCTGGTGCAGGTCTACAATTTTGTTTCTGGTGTCCTTTGACAGCTCTTTGGTCTTGGCCATAGTGGAGTTTGGAGTGTGACTGTTTGAGGTTGTGGACAGGTGTCTTTTATACTGATAACAAGTTCAAACAGGTGCCATTAATACAGGTAACGAGTGGAGGACAGAGGAGCCTCTTAAAGAAGAAGTTACAGGTCTGTGAGAGCCAGAAATCTTGCTTGTTTGTAGGCGACCAAATACTTATTTTCCACCATAATTTGCAAATAAATTCATTAAAAATCCTACAATGTGATTTTCTGGAATTTTTTTCCTAAATTTGTCTGTCATTGTTGACGTGTACCTATGATGAAAATTACAGGCCTCTCTCATCTTTTTAAGTGGGAGAACTTGCACAATTGGTGGCTGACTAAATACTTTTCTGCCCCACTGTAAGTGATGTTTTCTATTGGGGACTTTATGTTGAATAGGCTGCTAGCGTTGTGATTACTGGTCTAATGAAGCCAGAGAGTTGATATGTCTGTTTCATGCATGTGTATAGTTGGTATTTTTTCATTAGTGAGGCATAGAAATTGTATATTAGCCTATAGATTGTTTGGCTGAAAACGTCACAAAAACGATGTGCGCGCTTCCATGGGGCAGAAGTCAGCCTGTTGTTGTGATTCTGGATGGCCAGATTGCTAGCAAGAATGACAAGAAACTGCCATGTGGGGAATCATATGTGGCTTGTTTCAGCTTGTTTCATGTTTTTGCTTCCATGTCTTGTTTTGAGGTGTTTTGACTGATTTCATGGCAATGTTAATATGGCTAAAATTCTCTAGCTAGCTAACCAACAACTGTAACGATGTATTTGAAAATGTCAATGTTTTCAATAAACATTGGAAACGAAATATAGCTTACATGTTGTCAACAATCCCTATTACCGCTGTTAAACCCAAGTTGGGAAGGTACTGCCTCAACATCTGGAGATGGACCTGAAATGAAATTAAACCCGAAATTCCCAAATTAAGACTAGGTAGGGGATCCATATTAGGACATCCTCAGCTCTCGCGGTTATCCTAGTCTCAACCGTGCACTAGTGAAGCAAAACTGAGGACAGATGATGTCCTAATAGAGATGCCGTACACCAGTGGAAAATAGTTTTGGTTTACACATCACCTGGTCCATGGAGGGAGGTGTGATTAAACCAGTCCCAAGGTAGCCATCACCTTTTATAGGCAAACACATTACTTCCATCTAACTGGCAATAGCTTTACACATTATTTAAATTAGGCCAAAGTGGTAGTTAACTGCTCCATGAAATGCTACCTTTTTAAACCCCCATCATAAAAAAAGCTGTGCCCTAATTCTAACAATAAAAATGTTTTGCAAAATGTTGCTTTGTTACATTTACTTATATAAACCATACACACGCTAGACAATCTGAACCCACCCTTACTCTAATCTTTCAACCAATTCCCTCATAAATATTCCAGACTACACATTTTATCCCCACATCCGCTCCACATCATAATTCACATTGTTGCGATTCTCTATTCCTTATTGACAGATGATTTAGCTAATCTCAAGCACATGGCGGATCGATGTAGAATAGAGTCTGTGACTGTTTGTGGATAAATGAGACTCTGCGCTCCTCGCTGCTCAAAGCTTATTTGGCTGCTGGCTGAGAAGAGATCCGCCAGCAGCCATTAGAGCCCTGTGATTAAACAGTAGAAAAAAAAAGAAAGAAAAAATCAATGGTTGAAACCCTCAGATCCCTAAGCGCAATGTATTAGTGTTGTTAAGCACATTCCACTCAAGGTGGCAGATGAACGCTCTCTCAGACGCATAAAATTACTAATCTTTTAAATCCTCTTTAATAGTGTGTCTCCAATAGCCATTAAACGCTGCCTGCCAGACCGTCATTAAGCCACATCTCATTTCTTATCAAATGGGCTTGTCAATGGCATTGATTCATACCCACAGACTGCAAGTGGGAGCTTTTTTTTCTTCATCCGGGAGCGTACAAGGCAAGGCTAGATTTGCATAAAAGGCACTACAGCGTCTTCAACATCAATTCAAAGTTTGAAGCCCCTTTTTCTCCCTCTTTGTTCTGGCAAAATATATTTTATAGTTTAATAAAAGAACATAACTCACACTACGAGCAACAGGGTGTCTCTCTCGCTAAATGAGATGATGTAGTCAAACGATCTCATGTCTTATTCAGAGACCTGCTCCATGAAGGCCTGTTAGGATTCATTGAATAGATTTGTCTTCTTTTTCGTTTTTTTGGCACATCTGCTTTTATGCTGCAGGCCAATGAGAGCTTTTGCAGCTAAGATCAGTTGAAGTCGGAAGTTTACATACACCTTAGCCAAATACATTTAAACTCAGTTTTTCACAATTCCTGACATTTAATCCTAGTAAAAATTCCCTGTCTTAGGTCAGTTAGGATCACCACTTTATTTTAAGAATGTGAAATGTCAGAATAATAGTAGAGATAATGATTTATTTCAGCTTTTATTTCTTTCATCACATTCCCAGTTGGTCAGAAGTTTACATACACTCAATTAGTATTTGGTAGCATTGCCTTTAAATTGTTTAACTTGGGTCAAACATTTCGGGTAGCCTTCCACAAGCTTCCCACAATAAGTTGGGTGAATTTTGGCCCATTCCTCCTGACAGAGCTGGTGTAACTGAGTTAGGTTTGTAGGCCTCCTTGCTCGCACATGCTTTTTCAGTTCTGCCCACAAATGTTCTATAGGATTGAGGTCAGGGCTTTGTGATGGCCACTCCAATACCTTGACTTTGTTGTCCTTAAGCCATTTTGCCACAACTTTGGAAGTATGCTTGGGGTCATTGTCCATTTGGAAGACCCATTTGCGACCAAGCTTTAACTTCCTGACTGATGTCTTGAGATGTTGCTTCAATATGGCCACATCATTTTCCTTCCTCATGATGCCATCTATTTTGTGAAGTGCACCAGTCCCTCCTGCAGCAAAGCACCCCCACAGCATGATGCTGCCACCCCCGTTCTTCACGGTTGGGATGGTGTTCTTCGGTTTGCAAGCGACCCCCTTTTTCCTCCAAACATAACGATGGTCTTTATGGCCAAACAGTTATATTTTTGTTTCATCAGACCAGAGGACATTTCTCCAAAAAGTATGATCTTTGTCCCCATGTGTAGTTGCAAACCGTAGTCTGGCTTTTTTATGGCGGTTTTGGAGCAGTGGCTTCTTCCTTGCTGAGCGGCCTTTCAGGTTATGTCGATATAGGACTTATTTTACTTTGGATATAGATACTTTTGTACCTGTTTCCTCCAGCATCTTCACAAGGTCCTTTGCTGTTGTTCTGGGATTGATTTGCACTTTTCGCACCAAAGTACCTTCATCTCTAGGAGACAGAACACGTCTCCTTCCTGAGCGGTATGACGGCTGCGTGGTCCCATGGTGTTTATACTTGCATACTATTGTTTGTACAGATGAATGTGGTACCTTCAGGCGTTTGGAAATTGCTCCCAAGGATGAACTGATTTCATTAGTTTTTCCCATGATGTCAAGCAAAGAGGCACTGAGTTTGAAGGTAGGCCTTGAAATACATCCACAGGTACACCTCCAATTGACTCAAATGATGTCAATTAGCCTATCAGAAGCTTCTAAAGCCATGACATCATTTTCTGGAATTTTCCAAGCCGTTTAAAGGCACAGTCAACTTAGTGTATGTAAACTTCTGACCCACTGGAATTGTGATACAATGAATTATAAGTGAAATCATCTGTCTGTAAACAATTGTTGGAAAAAGTACTTGTCATGCACAAAGTAGATGTCCTAACCAACTTGCCAAAACTATAGTTTGTTAACAAGAAATTTGTGGAGTGGTTGAAAAACTAGTTTTAATGACTCCAACCTAAGTATATTATCGTGTATCTTGTCGCTGCTGGTACTTATTGCTGTCAAACAAAGGAGTCCGCTCATACTGAACCTTTGATCATAAGTTTTATTCATATCACACGATTTCAGCAGAAGTGACGGATGTCATGACACCCGGAGAGCGACGTCCCAGATTGCAATGGTCGCTCTAACCTCTTCTTCGTCCAGCATATACTTATAAACAATGCAAAAATATGGGTTGCTCCCTCTGCTGTCCAATCACCTGTCTCCCCTGGGGCGTCACCCTACAAATGGCTACTTTTGAACTAAGATAAACATCCGTTCAGTTCCACATGAAAAACATTAACAAAGACATAATCCTAATACACTACAATATGTAAACTTCCGACTTCAACTGTACATAGACTGGCTTAAACCATGAAAGCATGTGTAGTCTAGGTCTAGTGCTCAATACTACTGAGTAAGCCAAGATGTACAGTATGATGTCTTTGGTGTTTTCATGACAGAGTATTACCATGTATTTCTCTAGCTTTAATCGTGAAATTCACTAGTTCATATCCTCAATGACACTAGTTTATAACCTTGTTGTTTTGTGTGGTCTAACCTTCCATTTCAACCAGCCAGAAAAGCCTTTGACACCTCAACCCCAGCTGGCAATTAAGCGACCGTTAAAATGTGTATCATTCCAGTTGTGAAGGTCAATTCATTTCACAAGTAATTGCACTTCAAGGTCCTTAATTTTAACGAGATCATTTAATCATTCAATTCTACGGCCATATCAATAAAGGCTGTCAGGATTTTTCTTTATTAACCTTATAATCGTCAAACGGCATTACAGTCAATGGGCTCTAATGACGAGTTGAACACAGGTAATGATGGGCAGGACATAATGAAGGGATGGAGCGTTTAATTCCTCCTTTTGTGCTCGTCACAAAGTCAATTATATGCCTCAGGTGGAGCGAGAAAGCTCTGTCGTTTCCCTCCTCTGCCACAGAGACAGACTGCAGTAAATCCTTCTCATCAAAGTCAGACTGAAAAGCAGCAAACCTTTGAATTAGTCACAGTGTGATAAGAACACATCCTCCTTCCTGCGGCCTGCTGTTTCTCTCTCTATAATGGTTGGTTAGTCTATGGGCTTTTGATGCACTGCTATACTACTGATATTTTCTCAGAGCTAAAATGTTGATTAATATTGTTTTGGTTGATTTAATTTCACCTCATACACATTTAATGGGCATTTGTCATAGGCAATTATGTGGAATGTCTTACTCCTCACATTCGAGGAAAAGCAATACAGACTATGCTCTGGTAAAAGGTCAGATGTGTCAAAACCACTGTCAGTAATGCCATTTTACATTACGTGAGGAGAAACAAAACACACACACACACAGAATTCTAGGCCTATCCCTGACAGATATCGTGTTTACCTCTTATGACAGTAGAGAGAAAACAGCTTGTGACAGTTTCTGATCAGCGCTGATTCTTTGTTGTGAATATTTTAGTATTTAGATTACCTCCTGCAGGCCTGACTGAAGATTTGTCGGAAGAGCTCAGACATGAGTCTAACGCTAAAACAGAGCAGGTGGGTTTTAAATAAAAGATGAGCAGTGAGGCTTTAGATAAGGACTTCAGCATACATTTTTGATCTGAATGCCGTAGCTGAGCTGACACTGTGGGAGTGCTAGTAGCAGGGCCTGTGGAATAACCAAGCTTGAGCACCGGGTGGCGCTGTTTGCCAATTAATATGCCCCAATGGCCTGCACACACCAACCTCAGCCCTGCCTGCCTGCCTGGGTATTCCTGTTATGTCCATAATGAAGTAGCTAGCTACTGAGCCATATGGGGCTTTTTGTGCATTGAAAAGATAGAATCTGTCAGCGAGATTATGATCACCAGTATATCTGTCACTCCTGTCATGAACTAATATCCTCCATGGATATGGATCTATTACAGTGCTATGAAAAAGAATTTGCCCCCTTTCTAATTTTCTCTACTTTTGCATATTTGTGATACTGAATGTTATCAGATCTTCAACCAAAACCTAATATTAGATAAAGGGAACATAAGTGAACAAATAACACAACAATTACATATTTATTTCATTTATTTCATAAACAAAGTTATGCAACACCCAATTCCCCTGTGTGAAAAAGTAATTGCCCCCTTACACTCAATAACTGGTTGTGCCACCTTTAGCTGCAATTACTCCAACCAAATGTTTCCTGTAGTTGTTGATCAGTCTCTCACGTCGCTGTGGAGGAATTTTGGCCCACTCTTCCATTCAGAACTGCTTTAACTCAGTGACGTGTGGGTTTTCAAGCATGAACTGCTCATTTCAAATCCTGCCACAACATCTCAATTGGGATTAGGTCTGGACTTTGACTAGGCCATTCCAAAACTTCCAATTTGTTGCTTTTTAGCAATTTTCATGTAGACTTGATTGTGTGTTTTGGATCATTGTCTTGCTGCATGACCCAGCTGCGCTTCAGCTTCAGCTCACAGACGGATGGTCTGACATTCTTCGGTAGAATTCTCTGATACAGAGCAGAATTCATGGTTCCTTCTATTAAGGCAAGTCATCCAGGTCCTGAGGCAGCAAAGCATCCCCAAACCATCACACCACCACCACCATGCTTGACCTTTGGTGTGATGATCTTACTGTGGAATGCAGAGTTTGGTTTTCACCAGGCATAATGGGACCCATCTCGTCCAAAAAGTTGACTAAAGTTTGCCAAAAAGCACCTGGATGATCATCAAGACTCTTGGAAGAACGTTCGATGGACAGATTATTCAAAAGTATAACTTTTTGGACGACATGGTTCCAGTAATGCCTGGCGAAAACCAAACTCTGCATTCCACAGTAAGAACATCATACCAAAGGTCAAGCATGGTGGTGGTGGTGTGATGGTTTGGGGTGGGCAAAAATTCCTCCACAGTGATGTGAGAGACTGATCAACAACTACAGGAAGCATTTGGTTGGAGTCAATGCAGCTAAAGGTGGCACAACCTGTTATTGAGTGTAAGGGGGCAATTACTTTTTCACACATGGGAATTGGGTGTTGCATAACTTTGTTTATGAAATAAATGAAATAAATATGTAATTGTTGTGTTATTTGTTCACTTATGTTCCCTTTATCTAATATTAGGTTTTGGTTGAAGATCTGATAACATTCAGTATCACAAATATGCAAAAGTAGAGAAAATTTGAAAGGGGGCAAATACTTTTTCATAGCACTGTATATGGTGTTGTGTGTGATGATGAGTCTGAGGAGTATAGAACGGTAATAGAAAGGTGTCCTTCAACCTTTATGTAACTCCAATAACACTCCTGTTTAAATATCAGAGTTTATGTCGTCAATCAGGGAAGGACTGATGTGTCCTTATGAGAAAACTTCATCAAACTTCTCTGCTTTGTCTGCAGACAAAAGCCACGACCACCACACTCCTCTTTCCTCCACAGTATTCTTTAGGGGTTTATTGGGACTTTATCTGGACTCTGCTGATGTTTGTTGACAGAGCAGACTGTAGTGTAGTAGGCAGTGGTGGAAAAAGTACCCAATTGTCATACTTGAGTAAAAGTAAGATCCTTAATAGAAAATGACTCAAGTAAAAGTGAAATTCACCCAGTAAAATCCTACTTGAGTAAAAATATACTTAAGTATCAAAAGTGAATGTAATTGCTAAATAATACTTAGGTATCAAAAGTAAAAGTATACATTATTTCAAATTCCTTATATTAAGCAGATGGCATCATTTTTTAAACATTATTTCTTTACAGATAAATAATATAATATATAATAATAATATAATATAATATAATAATAATAATATAATAATATAATATGCCATTTAGCAGACGCTTTTATCCAAAGCGACTTACAGTCATGCGTGCATACATTTTTTTGTGTATGGGTGGTCCCGGGGATCGAACCCACTACCTTGGCGTTACAAGCACCGTGCTCTACCAGCTGAGCTACAGAGGACCAGATAGCCAGGGGCATGCTCCAACACTCAGATATCATTTACAAACGAAGCATGTGTTTAGTGAGTCCGCCAGATCAGAGGCAGTAGGGATGACCAGGGATGTTCTCTTGATAAGTGTTTGAATTAGACAATTTTCCTGTCCTGCTAAGCATTCAAAATGTAATGAGTACTTTTGGATGTCAGGGAAAATGTATGGAGTAAAGAGTACATCATTTTCTTTAGGAATGTAGTGAAGTAAAAGTAAAAGTAGTCATAATTATGAATGGTAAAGTAAAGTACAGATACCCCAAAAAACTACTTAAGTAGTACTTTCAAGTATTTTTACTTAAGTACTTTACACCACTGGTAGTAGGTAAGGGGTCACCCAGTGGAGAAGCAGGGGCCAAGGGAAAGGATGGATGGTTGCAGGGCTGTTGAGCTGCTTGTCTTGGCAATGCCTGGGAAGTTTGTGTTGGACAGAAAAGTGGACTATCAGACACTCAATTAGCCAGTTGTGTGTGTGCTGTTACTACCATCTCATGTTAGTTCAGGGAGTTTTTCAAACAGGACACAGACAGTTGAGCATGCTCTGCACCTGCCATGCCTGTCCCATTCGTCTGGCTCAGTTTCACTGATTCCCTCTTTTCTACCTAACACACACACATGCACATATACAGTGAGGGAAAAAAGTATTTGATCCCCTGCTGATTTTGTATGTTTGCCCACTGACAAAGAAATGATCAGTCTATAATTTTAATGGTAGGTTTATTTGAACAGTGAGAGACAAAATAACAACAAAAAAATCCAGAAAAACACATGTCAAAAATGGTATAAATTGATTTGCATTTTAATGAGGGAAATAAGTATTTGACCCCCTCTCAATCAGAAAGATTTCTGGCTCCCAGGTGTCTTTTATACAGGTAACGAGCTGAGATTAGGAGCACACTCTTAAAGGGAGTGCTCCTAATCTCAGTTTGTTACCTGTATAAAAGACACCTGTCCACAGAAGCAATCAATCAATCAGATTCCAAACTCTCCACCATGGCCAAGACCAAAGAGCTCTCCAAGGATGTCAGGGACAAGATTGTAGACCTACACAAGGCTGGAATGGGCTACAAGACCATCGCCAAGCAGCTTGGTGAGAAGGTGACAACAGTTGGTGCGATTATTCGCAAATGGAAGAAACACAAAAGAACTGTCAATCTCCCTCGGCCTGGGGCTCCATGCAAGATCTCACCTCGTGGAGTTGCAATGATCATGAGAACGGTGAGGAATCAGCCCAGAACTACACGGGAGGATCTTGTCAATGATCTCAAGGCAGCTGGGACCATAGTCACCAAGAAAACAATTGGTAACACACTACGCCGTGAAGGACTGAAATCCTGCAGTGCCCGCAAGGTCCTCCTGCTCAAGAAAGCAAATATACAGGCCCGTCTGAAGTTTGCCAATGAACATCTGAATGATTCAGAGGAGAACTGGGTGAAAGTGTTGTGGTCAGATGAGACCAAAATGGAGCTCTTTGGCATCAACTCAACTCGCCGTGTTTAGAGGAGGAGGAATGCTGCCTATGACCCCAAGAACACCATCCCCACCGTCAAACATGGAGGTGGAAACAGTATGCTTTGGGGGTGTTTTTCTGCTAAGGGGACAGGACAACTTCACCGCATCAAAGGGACGATGGACGGGGCCAAATATTGGGTAAGAACCTCCTTCCCTCAGCCAGGGCATTGAAAATGGGTTGTGGATGGGTATTCCAGCATGACAATGACCCAAAACACACGGCCAAGGTAACAAAGGAGTGGCTCAAGAAGAAGCACATTAAGGTCCTGGAGTGGCCTAGCCAATCTCCAGACCTTAATCCCATAGAAAATCTGTGGAGGGAGCTGAAGGTTCGAGTTGCCAAACGTCAGCCTTGAAACCTTAATGACTTGGAGAAGATCTGCAAAGAGAATCCCTCCTGAGATGTGTGCAAACCTGATGGCCAACTACAAGAAACGTCTGACCTCTGTGATTGCCAACAAGGGTTTTGCCACCAAGTACTAAGTCATGTTTTGCAGAGGGGTCAAATACATATTTCCCTCATTAAAATGCAAATCAATTCATACATTTTTTCACATGTCTTTCTGGATTTTGTTGTTGTTATTCTGTCTCTCACTGTTCAAATAAACCTACCATTAAAATTATAGACTGATCATGTCTTTGTCGGTGGGCAAACGTACAAAATCAGCAGGGGATCAAATACTTTTTTCCCTCACTGTACACACACGGTCTCCTCCACCTTTAATTTGCACTCACTCATTAAATCACGCTCAGCCTGAAAGCTGAATGTAAACAGACACGGTTGGATAAGCCTCTCTAAATCCACATTAAATCCAGCCGTATGAAGGAGCTTGAGTCACACCGTATGTGTTGTTCTTCTACCCCACTCTTGGTGCACTAGCCTCCATCACATTGGCTTCATGGGGAGTTTCTCATCAACTCCATTCTAATCTCTCTACTAAGTGAAATGTATTGATCAACAATAGGGGGATAAATGATTATACAGTGGGGAAAAAAAGTATTT
Source organism: Coregonus lavaretus (assembly GCF_964263955.1). Lineage (NCBI taxonomy): Eukaryota > Metazoa > Chordata > Actinopteri > Salmoniformes > Salmonidae > Coregonus > Coregonus lavaretus. The sequence goes on from NC_139997.1 coordinate 31,854,744, forward strand.
AGTCAGCCACCAATTGTGCAAGTTCTCCCACTTAAAAAGATGAGAGAGGCCTGTAATTTTCATCATAGGTACACGTCAACTATGACAGACAAAATGAGGGAAAAAAATCCAGAAAATCACATTGTAGGATTTTCAATGAATTTATTTGCAAATTATGGTGGAAAATAAGTATTTGGTCAATAAGAAAAGTTTCTCAATACTTTGTTATATACCCTTTGTGTCACGGTTTCGGCCGAGGCTGCTCCTCTTCCTTGTTCGGGCAGGCTTCGGCGGTCGTCGTCTCCGGAGTACTAGCTGCCACCGTTCTATGTTTCATGTTCATTTGGTTTTGTCTGTTCATAACACCTGTCCCTTATTTGTGTCTTAATTGTTTCCCTATTTAGTTTCGTGTGTTTGGGTCAGGTGTTATGCGTGATTGTTTCTTGTCAGCCTGCCTCTGAGAAGTTTATTGTATCTCTCGTTGTTGTTACCCGAGAGCTCGCACTGCGTGCGCTTTTCTTGTTTAGACGCACTGTGTTTTTGTGCGTAATTGTTTGCGCCACCCAGTTGGGTTGGCGACTCATTGTTCACGTGTTTTTTGAACATTACTAAAGACGGTTGAAGTCATCCTGGTTCCTGCGCTTGATTCCTTCCACACATCTACACACACCACTCTGACAGAATCACGCATCATCCATGGAATCAGCAGGAGAGACCACGCCGACAGCCGAGATGGCTGAACGTCTTCGTGGTCAGGAGGACCGCATCAATCAGGTCTGTCACGCCCTGGAGGGGGTGATGAATACCCTGCACCGATGGGAGACCAGCGGGGTTCCCACACCTCCACGAACCGACCCAGCTCCATCGGTCAGCCCTCCTGTCTCATCTCCGGAACCAAGTGGGATTCGGCTCTCGCTCCCGAGGGCATACGACGGCTCCACTGCCGGGTGTCAAGGGTTCCTGCTGCAGGTGGAGCTCTACCTCGCCACCGTACACCCGGCGCCCTCGGGACACGAGAGCGTCTCAGCCCTCATCTCCTGTCTCACCGGCAAGGCGTTGGAGTGGGCCAACGCCGAGTGGAGGAGAATGGACGCCGCTACCACGAACTATGCGGAGTTCTCCCGCCGCTTCCGTGCTGTGTTCGACCATCCACCAGAGGAGAAGGCGGCGGGGGAGCGGCTATTCTACCTCCGACAGGGGATGAGGAGCGCCCAGGACTTTGCCTTGGAGTTTCGGACCCTAGCGGCTGATGCAGGGTGGAATGAGCGGGCCCATATCGACCATTTCCGCTGCAGCCTCCGGGAGGACGTCCAGCGAGAGTTGGCGTGCAGGGACACTTCGTTGACTTTCGACCAGCTTGTCGACATGGCCATCCGGCTGGATACCCTGCTCGCCACCCGTGGGCGTCCCGGGAGGGGGGGTTCGCCCATTCCACTCTCCAGCACCTCCGAGCCGAGCCCTATGGAGCTCGGAGGTGCTGGCGCTAGGGAACGGAGGAGGAGGAGCCCGAGGGGACCCGGCCCTTGCACCAACTGTGGTCGTGGAGGGCACACCGCGGCTAGGTGTTGGGGCGGGTTCTCCAGTGAGGGAGAAGGCAGGTCACGCATTGGGGGGTCCACCCAGGTGAGTAGGCGCCCTGCTTACCCAGAGCTTTCTGTCGTGCACCTAACCTTGCCTGTTTGTTTCCCACAGGTTGCACCTCGTTCCCAGCATAAGGCGCTGGTAGATTCAGGCGCAGCTGGGAATTTTGTAGATCGCCAGTTTTGTATAGAGTTAGGGATCCCCCTCCTTCCAGTGGATAAGCCTTTCCCCGTCCATGCCCTAGATAGCCGTCCGTTAGGGTCTGGGTTGATTAGGGAGGTCACAGCACCCCTTCAGATGATGGCGCAGGAGGGTCATGAGGAGAGAATTCAGCTCTATCTGATTGACTCTCCTGCGTATCCGGTAGTGCTGGGTCTTCCCTGGTTGATGACTCATGACCCTATTATTAGGTGGCGAGAGAAAGCTCTTAAAGGGTGGTCTGCTCAATGTGAGGGGCGGTGTCTGGGTGTTTCCATAGGGGCGACCTCGGTGGAGAGTCCGAATCTAATGCCAGCACTGCAGATTCCCCCCGAGTATGAGGATTTGGCACTGGCGTTCAGTAAGACTAGGGCGGCGCAGCTGCCGCCTCATAGACGGGGGGATTGTGCGATAGATCTCCAGTCAGGAGCAGCTCTCCCGCGGAGCCATGTGTATCCCTTGTCTCAAGAGGAGAGAAAGGCTATGGAGACGTACATCTCTGAGTCTCTTAGACAGGGATACATACGGACCTCCGTTTCACCCGCTTCCTCAAGTTTCTTTTTTGTGAAGAAAAAGGATGGAGGTCTGCGCCCGTGTATTGATTACCGCGGTCTCAATCAGATCACAGTGAAGTACAGCTATCCACTTCCTCTGATTGCGACTATGACGGAGTCACTGCACGGTGCGCAGTTCTTTACAAAATTGGATCTTAGGAGCGCATATAACTTGGTGCGCATTCGAGAGGGCGATGAATGGAAGACAGCGTTTAGCACGACTTCCGGACACTACGAGTATCTAGTCATGCCATATGGGTTGATGAATGCTCCCTCAGTCTTCCAATCCTTCGTCGATGAGATTTTCCGGGACATGCAGGGACAGGGAGTAGTTGTGTACATCGACGACATTCTGGTGTATAGTCCTACCCGTGCTGAGCATGTAGCCCTGGTGCGCCGAGTATTGAGGAGGCTGTTGGAGCATGACCTATATGTCAAGGCAGAGAAATGTCTGTTTTTCCAGAAGTCGGTCTCCTTTCTGGGTTACCAGTTATCTGCGTCAGGGGTGAAGATGGAGGTAGACCGGGTGTCAGCTGTGCGTAATTGGCAGACCCCAACCACTGTGAAGGAGGTGCAACGGTTCTTGGGTTTTGCGAATTATTACCGGAGGTTTATCCGGGGTTTTGGACAGGTGGCAGCTCCCATAACGTCTCTGTTAAAGGGGGGTCCGGTGCGCTTGCGGTGGTCAGCTGAGGCGGACAGGGCATTTGGGAGACTGAAGGACCTGTTTACCTCGGCGCCGGTGTTGGCGCATCCGGATCCCTCTTTACCGTTCCAAGTAGAGGTGGACGCGTCAGAGGCCGGGATAGGGGCCGTTCTTTCCCAGCGTGCTGGCACTCCACCTAAACTCCGTCCCTGTGCGTTTTACAGTAAGAAGCTCAGTCCGGCGGAGCGGAATTATGACGTAGGAGACAGGGAGCTGTTAGCCGTGGTACAGGCCCTAAAGGTGTGGCGGCATTGGCTCGAGGGGGCTCAACACCCTTTCCTCATTCTAACTGACCATCGTAACCTGGAGTACATCCGGGCAGCTAGGAGACTGAATCCTCGCCAGGCTCGCTGGACTATGTTCCTAGCCCGGTTTGTGTTTAAAATCACATACATCCCTGGGTCCCAGAACGGGAAGGCAGATGCTCTGTCTCGGCGGTATGACGCAGAGGAGAGGTCAGTTGAGTCCACGCCCATACTACCGGAGTCCTGTCTGGTTGCTCCGGTGGTGTGGGAGGTTGATGGTGAGATCGAGCGGGCGTTACGCACCGACCCGAGTCCTCCACAGTGTCCTGTGGGTCGGACGTACGTTCCGCTCGAGGTACGCGATCGCCTCATTTGTTGGGCTCATACGTCCCCCTCCTCTGGCCATCCGGGTATCGGCCGGACAGTGCACTGCCTTAGCACGAAGTACTGGTGGCCAACGTTAGCTAGGGATGTGAGGATTTATGTCTCCTCCTGTTCGGTGTGTGCCCAGTGTAAGGCGCCCAGACATTTGCCCAGGGGTAAGTTACAACCCCTGCCTATTCCACAACGACCCTGGTCCCACCTCTCGGTGGATTTTGTTACCGACCTTCCCCCCTCACAGGGGAATACTACCATCCTGGTCGTTGTGGATCGGTTCTCTAAGGCCTGTCGTCTCCTTCCCATGCCGGGTCTACCCACTGCCCTACAGACCGCAGAGGCTCTGTTCACCCATGTCTTCCGGCACTACGGGGTACCCGAGGATATAGTGTCTGACCGAGGCCCCCAGTTCACCTCTAGAGTGTGGAGAGCATTTATGGAACGGTTGGGGGTTTCGGTAAGCCTTACCTCGGGCTACCACCCGGAGAGTAATGGGCAGGTTGAACGTGTCAACCAGGACGTGGGTAGGTTTCTGAGGTCATACTGTCAGGGCCGGCCGGAGGAGTGGGCGAGATATGTGCCCTGGGCCGAGATGGCACAGAACTCTCTTCGCCACTCCTCCACCCAACTAACCCCTTTTCAGTGTGTATTAGGGTACCAGCCGGTTCTGGCACCATGGCATGAGAGCCAGATCGAGGCCCCCGCTGTGGATGAGTGGGTGCGGCGCTCGGAAGAGACGTGGGACGCTGCACACGTCCATCTGCAGCGTGCCATACGTCGACAGAAGACGAGCGCCGACCTACACCGCAGTGAGGGGCCAGTGTACGCACCTGGAGATCGAGTCTGGCTCTCAACCAGAAACCTGCCCCTCCGCCTGCCCTGCCGGAAGCTGGGTCGGCGGTTTGTGGGGCCATTTAAAGTCCTGAGGAGATTGAACGAGGTGAGTTATAGGTTAGAACTACCTGTTGATTACAAAAATATTAACCCCTCGTTCCATGTGTCTCTCCTCAGGCCGGTGGTAGCTGGTCCACTCCAGGACTTTGAGATTGAGGAGACTCCTCCGCCCCCGTTGGACATCGAGGGGGCTCCGGCGTACACCGTGAGGTCCATCCTGGATTCTAGACGCCGGATGGGGGGTCTTCAATATCTCGTGGAGTGGGAGGGGTACGGTCCGGAGGAGCGGTGCTGGGTGCCAAGGAGGGACGTATTAGACCAGTCCCTACTGACCGATTTCCATCGGGGTCATCCTGCGCGCCCTGCTCCGCGTCGTCCGGGTCGTCCCCGAGCTCCGGGTCGGCGCACGGCTGGAGCCGCGCGTCAAGGGGGGGGTACTGTCACGGTTTCGGCCGAGGCTGCTCCTCTTCCTTGTTCGGGCAGGCTTCGGCGGTCGTCGTCTCCGGAGTACTAGCTGCCACCGTTCTATGTTTCATGTTCATTTGGTTTTGTCTGTTTTGTCTGTTCATAACACCTGTCCCTTATTTGTGTCTTAATTGTTTCCCTATTTAGTTTCGTGTGTTTGGGTCAGGTGTTATGCGTGATTGTTTCTTGTCAGCCTGCCTCTGAGAAGTTTATTGTATCTCTCGTTGTTGTTACCCGAGAGCTCGCACTGCGTGCGCTTTTCTTGTTTAGACGCACTGTGTTTTTGTGCGTAATTGTTTGCGCCACCCGGTTGGGTTGGCGACTCATTGTTCACGTGTTTTTTGAACATTACTAAAGACGGTTGAAGTCATCCTGGTTCCTGCGCTTGATTCCTTCCACACATCTACACACACCACTCTGACACTTTGTTGGCAATGACACAGGTCAAACGTTTTCTGTAAGTCTTCACAAGGTTTTCACACACTGTTGCTGGTATTTTGGCCCATTCCTCCATGCAGATCTCCTCTAGAGCAGTGATGTTTTGGGGCTGTCGCTGGGCAACACAGACTTTCAACTCCCTCCAAAGATTTTCTATGGGGTTGAGATCTGGAGACTGGCTAGGCCACTCCAGGACCTTGAAATGCTTCTTACGAAGCCACTCCTTCGTTGCCCGGGCGGTGTGTTTGGGATCATTGTCATGCTGAAAGACCCAGCCACGTTTCATCTTCAATGCCCTTGCTGATGGAAGGAGGTTTTCACTCAAAATCTCACGATACATGGCCCCATTCATTCTTTCCTTTACACGGATCAGTCGTCCTGGTCCCTTTGCAGAAAAACAGCCCCAAAGCATGATGTTTCCACCCCCATGCTTCACAGTAGGTATGGTGTTCTTTGGATGCAACTCAGCATTCTTTGTCCTCCAAACACGACGAGTTGAGTTTTTACCAAAAAAGTTCTATTTTGGTTTCATCTGACCATATGACATTCTCCCAATCCTCTTCTGGATCATCCAAATGCACTCTAGCAAACTTCAGACGGGCCTGGACATGTACTGGCTTAAGCAGGGGGACACGTCTGGCACTGCAGGATTTGAGTCCCTGGCGGCGTAGTGTGTTACTGATGGTAGGCTTTGTTACTTTGGTCCCAGCTCTCTGCAGGTCATTCACTAGGTCCCCCCGTGTGGTTCTGGGATTTTTGCTCACCGTTCTTGTGATCATTTTGACCCCACGGGGTGAGATCTTGCGTGGAGCCCCAGATCGAGGGAGATTATCAGTGGTCTTGTATGTCTTCCATTTCCTAATAATTGCTCCCACAGTTGATTTCTTCAAACCAAGCTGCTTACCTATTGCAGATTCAGTCTTCCCAGCCTGGTGCAGGTCTACAATTGTGTTTCTGGTGTCCTTTGACAGCTCTTTGGTCTTGGCCATAGTGGAGTTTGGAGTGTGACTGTTTGAGGTTGTGGACAGGTGTCTTTTATACTGATAACAAGTTCAAACAGGTGCCATTAATACAGATAACGAGTGGAGGACAGAGGAGCCTCTTAAAGAAGAAGTTACAGGTCTGTGAGAGCCAGAAATCTTGCTTGTTTGTAGGTGACCAAATACTTATTTTCCACCATAATTTGCAAATAAATTCATTAAAAACCCTACAATGTGATTTTCTGGATTTTTTTTCTCAATTTGTCTGTCATAGTTGACGTGTACCTATGATGAAAATTACAGGCCTCTCTCATCTTTTTAAGTGGGAGAACTTGCACAATTGGTGGCTGACTAAATACATTTTTTCCCCACTGTATATATAATTATTATTATATATACTACCAGTCAAAAGTTTTAGAACACCTACTCATTCAAGGGTTTTTCTTTATTTTTACTATTTTCTACATTGTAGAATAATAGTGAAGACATCAAAACTATGAAATAACACATATGGAATCATGTAGTAACCAAAGTGTTAAACAAAATAAAATATATTTGATATTCTTCAAAGTAGCCACCCTTTGCCTTGATGACAGCTTTGCACACGCCTGATGAATTTGCTGTGTTAAATGAGGCCTCACCTCCTGGTTACACTAGTGACCATATTCCCCGTGCATCCCGCAAAGGCGGAGGTGTTGCTAACATTTACGATAGCAAATTTCAATTTACAAAAAAAAAAATGGCGTTTTCATCTTTTGAGCTTCTAGTCATGAAATCTATGCAGCCTACTCAATCACTTTTTATAGCTACTGTTTACAGGCCTCCTGCGCCATATACAGCGTTCCTCTCTGAGTTTCCTGAATTCCTATCAGACCTTGTAGTCATAGCAGATCATATTCTAATTTTTGGTGATTTTAATATTCACATGGAGAAGTCCACAGACCCACTCCAAAAGTCTTTCGGAGCCATCATCGACTCAGTGGGTTTTGTCCAACATGTCTCTGGACCTACTCACTGCCACAGTCATACTCTGGACCTAGTTTTGTCCCATGGAATAAATGTTGTAGATCTTAATGTTTTTCCACAAAATCCTGGACTATCGGACCACCATTTTATTACGTTTGCAATCGCAACAAATAATCTGCTCAGACCCCAACCAAGGAGCATCAAAAGTCGTGCTATAAATTCTCAGACAACACAAAATTTCCTTGATGCCCTTCCAGACTCCTTCTGCCTACCCAAGGACGTCAGAGGACAAAAATCAGTTAACCACTTAACTGAGGAACTCAATTTAACCTTGCGCAATACCCTAGATGCAGTTGCACCCCTAAAAACGAAAAACATTTGTCATAAGAAACTAGCTCCCTGGTATACAGAAAATACCCGAGCTTTGAAGCAAGCTTCCAGGAAATTGGAACGGAAATGGCGCCACACCAAACTGGAAGTCTTCCGACTAGCTTGGAAAGACAGTACCGTGCAGTACCGAAGAGCCCTCACTGCTGCTCGATCATCCTACTTTTCCAACTTAATCGAGGAAAATAAGAATAATCCAAAATTTCTTTTTGATACTGTTGCAAAGCTAACTAAAAAGCAGCATTCCCCAAGAGAGGATGGCTTTCACTTCAGCAGTAATAAATTCATGAACTTCTTTGAGGAAAAGATCATGACCATTAGAAAGCAAATTACGGACTCCTCTTTGAATTTGCGTATTCCTCCAGGGCTTAGCTGTCCTGGATCTGCACAGCTCTGCGAGGGCCTGGGATCGGGAGAGACACTTAAGTGTTTTAGTACTATATCTCTTGACACAATGATGAAAATAATCATGGCCTCTAAACCTTCAAGCTGCATACTGGATCCTATTCCTACTAAACTGCTGAAGGAGCTGCTTCCTGTGCTTGGCCCTCCTATGTTGAACATAATAAACAGCTCTCTATCCACCGGATGTGTACCAAACTCACTAAAAGTGGCAGTGATAAAGCCTCTCTTGAAAAAGCCAAACCTTGACCCGGAAAATATAAAAAACTATCGGCCTATATCGAATTTTCCATTCCTCTCAAAAATTTTAGAAAAAGCTGTTGCGCAGCAACTCACTGCCTTTCTGAAGACAAACAATGTATACGAAATGCTTCAGTCTGGTTTTAGACCCCATCATAGCACTGAGACTGCACTTGTGAAGGTGGTAAATGACCTTTTAATGGCGTCAGACCGAGGCTCTGCATCTGTCCTCGTGCTACTAGACCTTAGTGCTGCCTTTGACACCATCGATCACCACATTCTTTTGGAGAGACTGGAAACCCAAATTGGTCTACACGGACAAGTCCTGTCCAAAAGTCCTGTCCAAAAATGATGCAGAAAAATTAATCCATGCATTTGTTACTTCTAGGTTAGACTACTGCAATGCTCTATTTTCCGGCTACCCGGATAAAGCACTAAATAAACTTCAGTTAGTGCTAAATACGGCTGCTAGAATCCTGACTAGAACCAAGAAATTTGATCATATTACTCCAGTGCTAGCTTCCCTACACTGGCTTCCTGTTAAGGCAAGGGCTGATTTCAAGGTTTTACTGTTAACCTATAAAGCGTTACATGGGCTTGCTCCTACCTATCTTTCCGAGTTGGTCCTGCCGTACATACCAATACGTACGCTACGGTCACAAGACGCAGGCCTCCTAATTGTCCCTAGAATTTCTAAGCAAACAGCGGGAGGCAGGGCTTTCTCCTATAGATCTCCATTTTTATGGAACAGTCTGCCTACCCATGTGAGAGACGCAGACTCGGTCTCAACCTTTAAGTCTTTACTGAAGACTTATCTCTTCAGTAGGTCATATGATTGAGTGTAGTCTGGCCCAGGAGTGTGAAGGTGAACGGAAAGGCTCTGGAGCAACGAACAGCCCTTGCTGTCTCTGCCGGGCCGGTTCCCCTCTCCACTGGGGTTCTCTGCCTCTAACCCTGTTGCAGGGGCTGAGTCACTGGCTTGCTGGTGCTCTTTCATGCCGTCCCTGGGAGGGGTGCGTCACTTGAGTGGGTTGAGTTACTGACGTGATCTTCCTGTCTGGGTTGGCGCCCCCCCTTGGTTTGTGCTGTGGTGGAGACCTCTGTGGGCTATACTCGGCCTTGTCTCAGGATTGTAAGTTGGTGGTTGAGGATATCCCTCTAGTGGTGCGGGGGCTGTGCTTTGGCAGAGTGGGTGGGGTTATATCCTTCCTGTTTGGCCCTGTCCGGGGGTTTCTTCGGATGGGGCCACAGTGTCTCCGGACCGCTCCTGTCTCAGCCTCCAGTATTTATGCTGCAGTAGTTTATGTGTCGGGGGGCTGGGGTTAGTTGGTTATACCTGGAGTACTTCTCCTGTCTTATCCAGTGTCCTGTGTGAATTTAAGTATGCTCTCTCTAATTCTCTCGTTCTCTCTTTCTCTCTGAGAACCTGAGCCCTAGGACCATACGTCAGGACTACCGGGCATGATGACACCTTGCTGTCCCCAGTCCGCCTGGCCTTGCTGCTATTCCAGTTTCAACTGTTCTGCCTGCGGTTACGAAACCCCTACCTGTCCCAGACCTGCTGTTTTCAACTCTTAATGATCGGCTATGAAAAGCCAACTGAGAGACCTGAGCCCTAGGACCATACGTCGGGACTACCGGCCGTGGTGACTCCTTGCTGTCCCCAGTCCGCCTGGCCTTGCTGCTATTCCAGTTTCAACTGTTCTGCCTGCGGTTATGGAACCCCTACCTGTCCCAGACCTGCTGTTTTCAACTCTTAATGATCGGCTATGAAAAGCCAACTGAGATTTATTCCTGATTATTATTTGACCATGCTTGTCACTTATGAACATTTTTGAACATCTTGGCATGGTTCTGTTATAATCTTCACCCGGCACAGCCAGAAGAGGACTGGCCACCCCTCATAGCCTGGTTCCTCTCTAGGTTTCTTCCTAGGTTATCGCCTTTCTAGGGAGTTTTTCCTAGCCACCGTGCTTCTACACCTGCATTACTAGCTGTTTGGGGTTTTAGGCTGGGTTTCTGTACAGCACTTCGAGATATTAGCTGATGTAAGAAGGGCTATATAAAATAAAATTGATTGAAATTGATTGATTGGCATTCTCTCAACCAGCTTCACCTGGAATGCTGGACCGCAGAGTGAAGGAAAAGCAGCCAACAAGTGCTCAGCATATGTGGGAACTCCTTTAAGACTGTTGGAAAAGCATTCCAGGTGAAGGTGGTTGAGAGAATACCAAGAGTGTGCAAAGCTGTCATCAAGGCAAAGGGTGGCTTTTGAAGAATCTCAAATATAATATATATTTTGATTTGTTTAACACTTTTTTGGTTACTACATGATTCCATATGTGTTATTTCAAAGTGTTGATGTCTTCACTATTATTCTACAATGTACAAAATAGTAAAAATAAAGAAAAACCCTTGAATGAGTAGGTGTTCTAAAACTTTTGACCGGTAGTGTATATTATTACTGATTATTAGTTTATAGATAGTTTATAAATTGGAAGCATCCACCTCTGTGCTGTGTATACAGTGGCTTGCGAAAGTATTCACCCCCCTTGGCATTTTTCCTATTTTGTTGCCTTACAACCTGGAATTAAAATGGATTTTTGGGGGGTTTGTATCATTACATTTACACAACATGCCTACCACTTTGAAGTTGCAAAATATTTTTTATTGTGAAACAAACAAGAAATAAGACGAAACAACAGAAAACGTGAGCGTGCATAACTATTCACCCCCTCCAAAGTCAATACTTTGCAGAGCCACCTTTTGCAGCAATTACAGCTGCAAGTCTTTTGGGTATGTCTCTATAAACACATCTAGCCACCCATTCTTCAAGGCAAAACTGCTCCAGCTCCTTCAAGTTGGATGGGTTCCGCTGGTGTACAGCAATCTTTAAGTCATACCACAGATTCTCAATTGGATTGAGGTCTGGGCTTTGACTAGGCCATTCCAAGACATTTAAATGTTTCCCCTTAAACCACTCAAGTGTTGCTTTAGCAGTATGCTTAGGGTCATTGTCCTGCTGGAAGGTGAACCTCCGTCCCAGTCTCAAATCTCTGGAAGTCTGAAACAGGTTTCTCTCAAGAATTGCCCTGTATTTAGCGCCATCCATCATTCCTTCAATTCTGACCAGTTTCCCAGTCCCTGTCGGGTGATGAGAGGTGTTGGGTTTGCACCAGACATAGCGTTTTCCTTGATGGCCAAAAAGCTCAATTTTAGTCTCATCTGACCAGAGTACCTTCTTCCATATGTTTGGGGAGACTCCCACATACCTTTTGGCGAACACCAAACGTGTTTGCTTATTTCTTTCTTTAAGCAATTGCTTTTTTCTGGTCACTCTTTCGTAAAGCCCAGCTCTGTGGAGTGTACGGCTTAAAGTGATCCTATGGACAGATACTCCAATCTCTGCTGTGGAGCTTTAGAGCTCCTTCAGGGTTCTCTTTGGTCTCTTTGTTGCCTCTCTGATTAATGCCCTCTTTGCCTGGTCCGTGAGTTTTGGTGGGCGGCCCTCTCTTGGCAGGTTTGTTGTGGTGCCATATTCTTTCCATTTTTTAATAATGGATTTAATGGTGCTCCGTGTGATGTTCAAAGTTTCAGATATTTTTTTATAACCCGACCCTGATCTGTACTTCTCTACAACTTTGTCCCTGACCTGTTTGGAGAGCTCCTTGGTCTTCATGGTGCCGCTTGCTCGGTGGTGCCCCTTGCTTAGTGGTGTTGCATACTCTGGGGCCTTTCAGAACAGGTGTATATATACTGAGATCGTGTGACAGATTATGTGACACTTAGATTGCACACAGGTGGACTTTATTTAACTATTTATGTGACTTCTGAAGGTAGTAATTGGTTGCACCAGATCTTATTTAGGGGCTTCATAGCAAAGGGGGTGAATACATATGCATGCACCACTTTTCTGTTATTTATATTTTAGAATTTTTTGAAACAAGTTATTTTTTTCATTTCACTTAACCAATTTGGACTATTTTGTGTATGTCCATTACATGAAATCCAAATAAAAATCAATTTAAATTACAGGTTGTAATGCAACAAAATAGGAAAAACGCCAAGGGGGATGAATACTTTTGCAAGGCACTGTATATGTGATGGAGCCAGAAGCAGTCCCAGGGATCTGCACCACTAGGAGAGCTCAGACCCAGAGCAGGGCTCCAGAGTACAGTAGACCTTGCCTTCCTTCTCCCAGCTCTGTGATTCACTGACTCCGGTGTGTGTCTGGGAGCACTCCCTAAATGTAGCCCCTCGCCCAGGCTGCTCTGCAACGTGCCAACCCACACTCTAGCTCTCTCAACACAGCGTGACAACAACCCTTGGTTTAGGCGCTAGGTTGCCTTTCCCGGGTGCATTGTTTGTTTGGCGCGGCAACGCTTTTTGTGTTGTGTGTGTTGTGATTGTGAACAAGTCCCCCTCTGCTCGTAAGTTTTAAGTATGGAATAACATTAGCATTTGTAAATTTGCTAATGCAAGAGAGTCTGTTGGAACGTATTCCCCGGCAGTGAACTAACGCTGTGGATCTTTCCCATGGTGCAGTTCAAAGATAAAGAGAGAAGCGGCCAGATGGACTGGGGAGAAGTTCAGGCCTGCCAAAGCTCTATCTCAACCACCTGCCACCACCTCTGCCAACACAGTCCATCTCCATATCCATCCAGCCATTTTAATTTGCAACATCAAGCAACAGAGATGGCTGCTTCACTGATATTGGCACAGCATTGACCCAGTACAGTGTTTTTTCTGGGTTGCAGAAATATATATAAAAAAAAGATTTGCAGTACAGAAATGACCAAGTATGTACGAATAAATTACATGGTAAAATGGTAGCTAATTACAATGGGGGGGGGGGTTGTCTTCTAAGCATCTTCCCAATCAACGGCCTGTAATGAAAATGTGTCATTGTCAGTGACTTAACAGCGCATGACCGTGTGGTTTGAGAGACTTTAAAGAGAGAGAGAGAGAACGAAAGAACGATATATATATTTATCACTGTGTCGACAGATTTGATGTTCAAACAGACTACTTTATTTTAGAGATGGTCTCGATCTGCCTGCCACTCTAATTGAGAAGTGCTTTTAAAGCCAGACAAATCAATACCAACATGGATTCAACGTTTACTGAACATCACACAGCAGATGTTTGTCCACTGTTAAATTTGATCAATATTTCTTTCTCTGGTCCTTATTAAAAAATATATCCTGTCAGCTTCAGAAAAGAGACATGATAGGGAGCCACTCAGGAGTGCTCTTGCCTATTTTGGTCTAGTAGCAGTAGCAGTGCTGTGTGGCCTCCCTGGGCGAGGCACTCATAAATCAATAATCTCCAAATCCCACTGCATAGTGTCTGTCATCCCAGCCAGTTCAGTTCCCTGGACATCTACAGTTGAAGTCGGAAGTTTACATACACCTTAGCCAAATACATTTAAACTCAGTTTTTCACAATTCCTGACATTTAATCCTAGTAAAAAAATCCATGTTTTAGGTCAGTTAGGTTCACCACTTTATTTTAAGAATGTGAAATGTCAGAATAATAGTAGAGAGAATTATTTATTTCAGCTTTTATTTCTTTCATCACATTCCCAGTGGGTCAGAAGTTTACATACACTCAATTAGTATTTGGTAGCATTGCCTTTAAATTGTTTAACTTGGGTCAAACGTTTCGGGTAGCCTTCCACAAGCTTCCCACAATAAGTTGGGTGAATTTTGGCCCATTCCTCCTGACAGAGCTGGTGTAACTGAGTCAGGTTTGTAGGCCTCCTTGCTCGCACACGCTTTTTCAGTTCTGCCCACAAATTTTCTATAGGATTGAGGTCAGGGCTTTGTGATGGCCACTCCAATACCTTGACTTTGTTGTCCTTAAGCCATTTTGCCACAACTTTGGAAGTATGCTTGGGGTCATTGTCCATTTGGAAGACCCATTTGTGACCAAGCTTTAACTTCCTGACTGATGTCTTGAGATGTTGCTTCAATATATCCACATAATTTTCCTTCCTCATGATGCCATCTATTTTGTGAAGTGCACCAGTCCCTCCTGCAGCAAAGCACCCCCACAGCATGATGCTGCCACCCCCGTGCTTCACGGTTGGGATGGTGTTCTTCTTCCAAAAAGTACGATCTTTGTCCTCATGTGCAGTTGCAAACCGTAGTCTGGCTTTTTTATGGCGGTTTTTGAGCAGTGGCTTCTTCCTTGCTGAGCGGCCTTTCAGGTTATGTTGATATAGGACTTGTTTTACTGTGGATATATATACTTTTGTACCTGTTTCCTCCAGCATCTTCACAAGGTCCTTTGCTGTTGTTCTGGGATTGATTTGCACTTTTCGCACCAAAGTACGTTCATCTCTAGGAGACAGAACGCGTCTCCTTCCTGAGCGGTATGACGGCTGAGTGGTCCCATGGTGTTTATACTTGCGTACTATTGTTTGTACAGATGAACGTGGTACCTTCAGGCATTTGGAAATTGCTCCCAAGGATGTACCAGACTTGTGGAGGTCTTGGCTGATTTCTTTTGATTTTCCCATGATGTCAAGCAAAGAGGCACTGAGTTTGAAGGTAGGCCTTGAAATACATCCACAGGAACACCTCCAACAAGAAATGTGTGGAGTGGTTGAAAAACTAGTTTTAATGACTCCAATCTAAGTGTATCTAAACTTCCGACTTCAACTGTAATTGATATTGATTGAGTGGCGATGTACTGGCTGGTACTAAGCAGCAGAACAGATCCAGTGGAGGCTACTGTTCTGTACCACTACCAGGCCAGTAGGCTCCACTACAGGCTGAAGGCTCATCAGCTTTGTCCAAAGGCAGTTCTTCAGGCGTATAGAAAGGGAAAAAGAGAGGGAGAGAGAGATAGAGGGAGGGAGGGCTTTAGGACTGGATCCAGCCATCTACACATCATTCATTGTTGGTCCTCTCTGCTTATGAATGCAGTTCCCTTCCAGGATAAATGTTATTTCCTCTTTCTTTCTCTCGCTCTCTCTTGCTCTCTCTCTCTCTCTTTCCTCACTCCACCCCCTCTGGGCTGTGTGAGGCAGTGAATGAGTATAAAGTGGCAGCCGAGAGGAGGCCAAAGCTGTTGACAGAGTGAGCTATCAAAGCAGAGCCACAACTGGGATCTGCATAGCCAAAGACAGTGTTGTTATACCGCAAGGATTGTTATGGAGTATTTCAAGAAATAGCCAGTCAGTGGTTGTAAGCTTGTAATGGTAACGTCATGGCACATGCATACTACTCACTTGCGAAATACACTCATTGAAAATGTCCTCTGCGAGCTCCTTTTAGCTAGCTACCGGAAATGTTTATGGCACAGCTCTGGATGGATTTTCCGGCGCCCAACTCCACCCTTTCCTCTCTGCCAAACTGACGTTGGTTTAGTACAGGCATGTATGTGGCAGCTGTAACATTAGTGCTTTGTGGGAGGCAACCAATGATTTACATAAACACTAGATGACTGACAGGGGGCGCTGTTTTGAAGCCACTGCGCCTCCATCTTGGCACTCCCCCATTGTTGTAAAAAATATTTTGTAAGCTATAGAAATGCATTTATTAATGTCTTCATTTGTTTTTGCCATGCTTATTCTATTACAGACATCTTAATGCATACTTTTTTATTATATACTGAACAAAAATATAAACACAACGTGTAAAGTGTTGGTCCCATGTTTCATGAGCTGAAATAAAATATCCAAGAAATGTTCCATACGAACAAAAAACGTGTTTCTCAAAAATGTTGTGTAAAATTTTTTTTATATCCCTGTTAGTGAGCATTTATCCTTTATCAAGATAATCCATCAACCTGACAGGTGTAGCATATCAATAAGCTGATTAAACAGCATGATCATTACACAGGTGCACTCTAAAATGTGCAGTTTTTTCATTCAACACAATGCCACAGATGTCTCAAGTTTTGAGGGAGCGTGCAATTTGCATGCTGACTGGAGGAATGTCCACCAGAGCTCTTTCCAGATAATTGAATGTTCATTTCTCTACCATAAGCCACCTCCAACGTTGTTTTAGAGAATTTGGCAGTAGGTCCAACCGGCCTCAAAACTGCAGACCACATGTAACCACGCCAGCCCAGGACCTCCACATCCAGTTTCTTCACCTGCGGGATCGTCTGAGACCAGCCACCCGGACAGATGATGAAACTGAGGAGTATTTCTGTCTGTAAGGTCCTTTTGTGGGGAAAAACTAATTCTGATTGGCTGGGCCTTGCTCCCCAGTGGGTGAGCCAGTCTCCCAGGCCCACCCATGGCTGCGCCCCTACCCAGTCATGTGCAATCCATAGATTAGGGCCTAATTTATTTATTTCAATTGACTGATTTCCTTAAATGAACTGCGTTTTGATTTTTGTTCAGTACATTATGTGAGCTAAACATAAAACATTTAAAATGATATATTTTTTAAAGTACTAATTACTTAGTTACTTTCCCCACTACAACAAAATAATACTGAAATACATGCAATTTTGTCCTTGAATTTAATTGAAATACTGTAGAATTCAATGTATTCCTATTGAGGACTGCTTCTTCTGAGGAGTGCCAATATGGCTGACCAGTGGCTTCAAAGCCTCTCATTGGCCAATTCATAGCATCAGCAATCCAGGGTTTCTATACATCATTGGAGGCAACCCGTCTGTCTAGAGAGACTAATATGACACAGAGACCGAGACAGACCAAGACTGATAGTGGCGTTTGGATCAGCTGATTATGCAGTGTTGGTGTTCTGCTCAGTGCTTTTCAATATCAAATCATATCACTAATCATCTCCCTTTGGCAGCTGATGTGCTGTTATTACGTGTGCTGCGCTAATAATGCATGAGAGAGGCTGAGTGATCTGAGCATGCCCTTTATAACACACAGTAGTCCTGTTGACGGCTGACAGCTGCATTCGTTTCCCGGAACATTCCGCCACGTTGTGTTACTGTCAGAGGAAGCTGAGAGAAGCCTGTTTGATTTCTCATTTACTACAGAGAGGGTATCTGGAACCCAGAATGGAATTCATTAATTCCAGCGATTTGCCAGTCAACGTTTCTTTTCTCCAAACCAGATGGAACATAAACAAACACAATCACTCGCAAATGAGTCCAAATGAGATGTGACAGTTGTATTGAGCTTCATTTATTAGCAGTGATTATGTGGGCCCCGCTTTTCCCTGGCAGCCAGCAAGCACAGCAGAGCAGAGATGACTGAGCCTATACAAAATAGGAAATCAGTGGGTTTAAAAGTGGATATTATTAATAGTGATGGTAGAGCTGGTGGCATGATGAGATTCATTTAAGTGCTGATTTTCCCAGGCTTTATGCAAAACATTGTTATTTTGTGTTACACTGAGCACTAAATTCAAGCTTCTTGGGCCCTATAGTTTCCAAGCACTGCTGCTCCCATAGACTTCATAGACTATTGTGACAGCATGGCATTAATGTTAGTCCCGTGTAGCTCAGTTGGTAGAGCATGGCGCTTGCAACGCCAGGGTTGTGGGTTCGATTCCCACGGGGGGCCAGTATGAAAAAATTTATGCACTCACTAACTGTAAGTCGCTCTGGATAAGAGCGTCTGCTTAATGACTAAAATGTAAATGTAATATGCATTCATGACTGTAAGTTGCTTTGGATAAAAGCATCTGCTAAATGGCATATGTTATGTTATTAATACACACTATGAATTTTAATGTGCCTTTTTGGGGGTTTGGTAATGACCATATGAGAAAATCTGAGGTCAGTCGCTGGCATGTTTTGATCCACAAAATGTTTATCTATTTGGAGTGGGTGTAGAAAGATAATTAGAAAATATACTTTATCCGATTCGCTTATAAATATGCATGACATTACTTCATTTTATCAGTACAGTAATAGGCACAGGGGACATTGTATGGAAAGGAAAATGTAATGTCATGGCTTAAATCAATCCTTGCCAATATATCACTTTCATCCACCATCACCCTTCATGATCTCTTTTAAACGGAATCTGCATTGCTTTTCCATGTCATTAACTAGCACACGGACACTCACAGATTCCAGGCAGAAACACATCAGCCCTGTTTCTATAGGTATTGACAAAGCTTCCAACACAAGCACAACAGTGTGCGCATGAAGCTATGAAGGGAAAATGCAGTAACTCAGTGAGCACGTCCTCAGGCACATAAAGCAGTCTGAAGAAGCTTTTGAGCCGTTTCCCACACACCACTTGAGCTGAGTCCTATTTACCACCTCAGCTAAGCTAGTCACCCTCTACACACACGCCTACGCAGTTCCTCTGGAAGGAAGACACTGATTGACTGGCTGACTGGTGGTAGAGCAGTCAGACATGATGCCAGTTCGCTTTGCCTCAGTCTCAGCATGGACTCAAGCGGTTAGGCTACTTGTTCCCTCTGTTGAGCAGCTACATTTAGAACTGAATATCTTAGTTATTTGCAGGCACCACAATGTTGACTCATAGTTGAACTAACCACATTTCTAATAAGGCCAACAGCGTGATGATCTGATAATGGAAAGGTTATTTAGTGAACATGAACAGCATGATTAGCCTACTTCTTATCAACAGTGCAGTACAAACCATGCTACTTGATTATCAAAGTAGCTTGACAGGCTCTCGCCGTTTCTCATCTCCTGAGGCGCATATGTTTGATGACTGCGATCATATACCAATAATCTGCATTTTATGCATCTGCATGTATGACAAGTCCAGAGGGAGCGAGGGAAAGACGAAGAAGGGAGAGCGACTGAGGAAGGGAGGGAGAGAGAATGGCATTGATTTTGATCTCTGTTTACACCTGGCTGACAGATTGTCATTAATCTTGTGAGGCAGCGTGGAGAACATTGAGGAACCAGATTTCATAGCACATTAGCATGTGTAATCAGGGAATATTTTTAAACGCCTGGATCAATATTGAAAGCCAGGAATGGCTGATGGCTGGCGTTGAATGGGCTGCTCATTGTAGGGATTAAATCAGTCGCTTGGTTGGTTCCTTCTGTCTGAGTTTGCCAGTGATTCCCTAGGAGTAGGGTGAAGTTGCCCCTATAGATACTGATCTTGGGTCAGTTTTGCATTTTACACACTAATGGTTAAGGTTAGGATTGGGGAGGGGAAGCTTATCCTAGATCTGTACCTAAGGGAAACTTTCCCTAGAGATACAGTACATAGAGGTGAGAGGTCAGAGGAGAAAGGGACGGGAAACTGGGTGTAGTGGCTGATTGATTACACAAGATGGAGGATGATATCAAGAATTAAACTTGTTATTCCATGTGCTCCAGTCTTTGACCTGTGTGGCATTTTTATGCAGGTTGGCATTTATTGGGATGACTCATGTACTGGAGGCAGCACTGCAGAGTGCTCATTAGCTGGCACAGCCACAAACAGGGTTGGGTAGGTTACTTTCTAAATGTAATCTGTTACAGTTACTAGTTATCTGTCCAAATTTGTAATCAATCAATCAATCAATCAAATGTATTTATAAAGCCCTTTTTACATCAGCAGATGTCACAAAGTGCTACACAGAAACCCAGCCTAAAACCCCAAACAGCAAGCAATGCAGATGTAGAAGCACGTGGCTAGGAAAAACTCCCTAGAAAGGCAGAAACCTAGGAAGAAACCTAGAGAGGAACCAGGCTCTGAGGGGTGGCCAGTCCCCTTCTGGCTGTGGCAGGTGGAGATTATAACTGTACATGGCCATTAAGGCCAGATATTTCTCCAAGATGTTCAAACGTTCATAGATGACCAGAAGGGTCAAAATAATCACAGTGGTTGTAGAGGTTGCAACAGGTCAGTACATCAGGAGTAAATGTCACTTGGCTTTTCATAGCCGGGCATTTAGAGGTTGAAATAGCAGGTGCGGTAGAGAGAGAGAGAGAGTTGAAAACAGCAGGTCTGGGACAAGGTAGCACGTCCGGTGAACAGGTCAGGGGGGGTCGGGAGACACTGTGGCCCCGTCCAACAATACCCCCGGACAGGGCCAACCAGGCAGGATATAACCCCACCCACTTTGCCAAAGCACCACCAGAAGGATTTCAACAGACCTCCAACCTCCTACCCTGAGACAAGGCTGAGTATAGCCCACGAAGATCTCCTCCACTGCACGAGTCCGAGGGGGCGATTCATCCCACTCAAGTGACGTGCCCCTCCTATGAACATCATGGAAAGCACCAGCAAGCCAGTGACTCAGCCCCCGTAATAGGGTCAGAGGCAGAGAATCCCAATGGAGAGACAGGAACCGGCCAGGCAGAGACAGCAAGGGCGGTTTGTCGCTCCAGTGCCTTTCCGTTCACCTTCGCACCCCTGGGCCAGACTACACTCAATCATAGGACCTACTGAAGAGATGAGTCTTCAGTAAAGACTTAAAGGTCGAGACCGAGTCTGCGTCTCTCACATGGATAGGCAGACCATTCCATAAAAATTGAGCTCTATAGGAGAAAGCCATGACTCCAGCTGTTTGCTTAGAAATTCTAGGGACAATAAGGAGGCCTGCGTCTTGTGACCGAAGCGTACGTGTAGGTATGTACGGCAGGACCAAATCGGAGAGATAGGTAGGAGCAAGCCCATTTAATGCCTTGTAGGTCAGCAGTAAAACCTTGAAATCAGCCCTAGCCTTAACAGGAAGCCAGTGTAGAGAGGCTAGCACTGGAGTAATATG
This sequence comes from Coregonus lavaretus, assembly GCF_964263955.1. Lineage (NCBI taxonomy): Eukaryota > Metazoa > Chordata > Actinopteri > Salmoniformes > Salmonidae > Coregonus > Coregonus lavaretus. The sequence continues at coordinate 31,875,786 of NC_139997.1, forward strand.
ATCAGTTCTGCCTCCAGGACAAGACTCATGACATGTATTGCTGATGCCATTATATTTAGCGGAGTGATTAAAAAAGATTATTGATAAGCGTTTCTCTATTAGATAATTGAGAGCCATGGATAAACGTTTGGAGGGTTGAAGCTTTTTGACTCTGCTTCATTAATCAGTGAAATCACTTCAGTTTTCAACAATCCTCTTGGTCTTTTTCTAGCTTTTACTACTCCACATGTTCCGTCCTTTGCACAGGTTTGTTTTGCAAGCTGTGTAATGGCCTCGATTAGCATAATTTGCATGTTGAAATTGAAAACAATAGACAAGAACAACAGATGAATAGCATTAATTAGGCTGTTTGAAGAAGCTCTGTAATTGTGTTAGCTGTAGCGTTAAGCAGAGTAACGTGTTCAGGGTTGTGTGAGGCGAGCTGTCAGCCTGCCAGGCTGGTGCTCAGGGCCCAGTTTTTCTCAACTTTTAATCAGGATCAGATCGATGTGGCTGGTTTTTAAGCCGTTTTTTCAGAAAATAATCGGATAGGATCATTCTGATTCAGATACCACTATCTCAAGATCACAGAATCCGGATTTTCATTGCTTTGAATTGGCATACACCTTGCCATCTACTGGACAGGTTATGGTACTACTTCTACACTGTCATAGTGAAACAGATATGAGATAATCTACATTAATAAAGGTACCTAGATTAAAAATAGTCTGCATATCACTTATTAGTAAGTATATGCATTTAATTGACACTTCTCAATATAACAACTGACCACATGCCTATACCGCGGTCAATTTAACATACTGAACCTTTGGTTTTCAGATGTAAGAACGTTTTTTAAACCTTGTCACCTTAGTATTGGTTGTAGTGCCTTACACCGTTCTGAATCCACCCCTCCAGTGGGATCAACATAATCCTGATTTTCGGCATCACAACTATCCTAATCACCTTTGAAAAACGCAAAAATTACATTTTATCCTGATTAAAGGTCAGATTGGATTACCAAATCCGATCCCCTAACCGGAGGATCAGAATCTAATTGTTCAGTTTTGAAAAAATGAATTCTAACATTTAATGCTATCTGATTGCCGAAATCCGATCAGATAACTTTTCAAAAACTGGGCCCTGGGGTGGAGATAGGGATCAAGATCCAGGATCAACAGAGCTAAATGATGATCCAGGATCAACACAGCTAAATTCAGTGGTGTAAAGTACATTTTTTACATTTTAGTCATTTAGCAGACGCTCTTATCCAGAGCGACTTACAGTTAGTGAGTGCATACATTTTCATACTGGCCCCCCGTGGGAAACGAACCCACAAGCGCCATGCTCTACCAACTGAGCTACACGGGGCCTACTTAAGTAAAAATACTTTAAAGTACTACTTAAGTAGTTTTTTGGGGGTATCTGTACTTTACTTTACTATTTATATTTTTGACTACTTTTACTTCACTACATTCCTAAAGAAAATAATGTACTTTTTACTCCATACATTTTCCCTGACACCCAAAAGTACTTGTTACATTTTGAATGCTTAGCAGGACAGAAAATGGTCAAATTCACACACTTATCAAGAGAACATCCCTGCTCATCCCTACTGCCTCTGATCTGGCGGACTCACTAAACACAAATGCTTTGTTTGTAAATGATGTCTGACTGTTGGAGTGTGCCGCTGGCTATCCGTAAATAAAAAATATAAAAAGACAATTGTGCTTACTGGTTTGCTTAATATAAGGAATTTTACATTTGCTTTTGATACTTTGATAAGTATATTCAAAACCAAATACTTGTAGGCTTTTACTCAAGTAGTATTTTACTGAGTGACTTTCACTTTTACTTGAGTCATTTTCTATTAAGGTATCTTTACTTTTACTCAAGTATGACAATTGGATACTTTTTCCACCACTGGCTAAATTACAATCCAGAATCAACACAGCTAAATTACAATTCAGGATCAACACAGATAAATTACAATCCAAGATCAACACAGCTAAATTACAATCCAGGATCAACACAGCTAAATGACGATCCATTTGCTCTCAAGTCACTGATGAATGCGTCACTACAGCCTTGAAATCTGTGACACGATCTGATTGTGTCAATCTAAACATGCTAATTGAAAGCAACCCATAGCCACTTTTCATCAGTGACGAGAGACTGCACCCGTGAACTGATTCTGGTATAATTAGAACGCAGAGGCGGCTTCAATCACAAGAGGCAAATATTTTCCCTCTCATTAAAGTGCGCATTAAAGATTGTCTTGTTCAATGCCACAGTGTCTATCTCTAAGATTTGCTAGAAGTGGTACACAACACAATTCCCCTCCTGTGATCCAGGGAGACTTTTATTTTCTCTCTTCTCTCCTCCTTCTCTGCAGTAAAGTGAGTCTAAAGAGACCCCTTTGATTTCAGATCATTTCTTCAATCCTCCAGCCTGAATTTAAATCGAAAGGCCTGACTATTTTTAAGAACAAAGCTCAGTTCTTGCTGAACAAGGAGAAACAATAATTTGGTTTTCTTTCTCTACTATTATTCAGTGTGAATAATGTTGGTTGCACCGAAGGAAGTGATGCCTGTTGGGATGTGTGTGCTGTGTGGATAAAATGGCCTTTAGGATGTTTTCCATAGCCGATTAATCTGGATATACTGTGTTTAGTGTGTGGAGAAACTCTCACATACTTAGCATTGGTTATAAGTATATACAGTTATACGTATATACAGTGTATATATATATATATATATATATATATATATATATATATATATATATATATATATATATTCTTAGCTAGACTGGTAGTACAACTTGCATAATCTTTTGGGGGTGATTTGATAAGTTAATTTCTTTACCAGCACAGTGAATGCTAGTTGGTGTTCGACAGTTGACAGTTTTAGCCTTGGGATTGTTCAACTGGCAATGTAGAAAGATGCTTGGTGTCTGGTCTCTTTTACCCTTCCAGGCCAGATCTAACATGAGCTACCTTGATAAGGCAGACAAACACCTAGTCATCTCTGCATATCTATCTTGACACACAGTGGCAGTTACAACACTGAGCATATTTACATGCATGGTTAGGCGGCCCTGAAGTGGTACCATAAGTAAAACTGACTGGGAATGCGTCACACCCCCGCCTCCACCCACATACACACACCTACTAGCCTTTGGGAAATAGGCACACATGATAATAACTTGTGAACGCATTTCCCCAATCCCCATCTCTAAGAGAGGAGACGCGATAGAAAGGGACAGTGAGCGTCAGAGCTATTTCCACTGGGGGTGTGAGCCATGCAGCCATAATAACATGGAGATGTCACTTAGGCACTGAGGAGGGCTGTGGGGCTGAGAGGCCTGGCTTAGGGAACGCTTACTGGGCGCCTGGGTGGTCTGGAATACAGTATGACAGTCATCACCATGCTCCTAGTGAAGCAAAGGTCTCTTCCCCCATTTACAGTGGAGTATAGTTCTAATGATATAGATGGGTTAGCTAACAAAGTTACGAAAACGATGTGCGCGCTTCAATGGGGGCAGAAGTCCATGTTGTTGTGATTCTGGATGGCCAGATAGCTAGCAACAATGACAAGAAGCTGCCATGTGGCTCGTTTAAGCTTTTATCTTGTTCTTGAGACCATGTCTTGTTTTGAGGTGTTTTGACTGGTCACTTCTATGCTAATATGGCAAAAAAATAGCTACCTAGCTAACAAACAACAATGTATTTGAGAGACAACAAGTGCTCATTGTGCAAATGTATTTCTGTTTTCAATAAACATTGGAGAATACACAGTATATACTGAACAAAATTATGAACGCAACATGCAACAATTTCAAAGATTTTGCTGGGTTACAGTTAATGTAAGGAAATCAGTCAATTGAAATTAATTTATTAGGCCCTAATGTATGGATTTCACATGACTGGGAATACAGATATGAATATGTTGGTCACAGATACCTTTAAAAAAAAGGTAAGGGCGTGGATCAGAAAACCAGTCAGTATCTGGTGACCACCATTTTCCTCTTGCGGCACGACAGCTCCTTTGCATAGAGTTGATCAGGCTGTTGATTGTGGCCTGTGGAATGTTGTCCCACTCCTCTTCAATGGCTGTGCGAAGTTGCTGGATATTGTCGGGAACTGGAACACGTTGATCCAGAGCATCCCAAACATGCTCAATGGGTGACATGTCTGGTGAGTATGCAGGCCATGGAAAAACAGGGACATTTTCAACTTCCAGGAATTGTGTACACGTCCTTGCGACATGGGGCCGTGCATTATCATGCTGAAACATGAGGTGATGGCGATGGATGAATGGCACTACAATGGGCCTCAGGATCTCGTCACGGTATCTCTGTGCATTCAAATTGCCATTGATGAAATGCAATTGTGTTCATTGTCAGTAGCTTATGTTTGCCCATACCATATCCCCACTGCCACCATGGGGCACTCTGTTCACAACGTTGACATCAGCAAACCACTTGTCCATTCGACGCCATACACATGGTCTGCGGTTGTGAGGCTGGTTGGACGTATTGCCAAATTCTCTAAAACGATGTTGGAGGTGGCTTATGGTAGAGAAATTAACATTAAATTCTATGGCAACAGCTCTGGTGGACATTCCTGCAATCAGCATGCCAATTGCACGCTCCCTCAAAACTTGAGACATCTGTGGCATTGTGTTGTGTGACAAAACTGCACATTTTAGAGTGGCCTTTTATTGTCCCCAGCACAAGGTGCACCTGTGTAATGATCATGCTGTTTAATCAGCTTCTTGATATGCCACACCTGTCAGGTGGATGGATTATCTTGGCAAAGGATAAATGCTCACTAACAGGGATGTAAACACATTTGAGAGAAATAGGCTTACTGTGAGTATGGACATTTTCTGGGATCTTTTATTTAAGCTCAGGACCAACATTTTACATGTTGTGTTTATATATTTGTTCAGTGTAGTTTGCATGTTATCAACAATCTAAGCCATCCCAGTCTGTTTTGTCCCATAGTTGCGTACACGTCGGTTTTGTTGCTAAACAACCAACCTGTCTATAGTCATAAATACATTGAAATAAAGCAAACCAGGTTTGAATCTGAAATCCATTTAATGGATTATATTTTCATGGCATAAACTGAGCATTAGTTGGAATTTCCCTCTACTCCTCCTCAGCTACATACACATAAAGCGTAGTCTCTTTTGTTCTCTAATTACTGTAATAGTGTGCTATTGTACAGATGTTTCTGTAGAGAATCCCCCAGGAGGATGTAGAATATAACAAACACCACATGGGATATATTCACATCAAGCATACAGTATAGTCCTCCACTGTTACAGTTAGAGATTGTAAGTTTGGGAAGGGGAATGAATTGGGCAGCCTTCGAGAACCGGTCCACAACGACCAGTATGACTGTGTATCCATCAGAGGGGGGTAGGGCGGAAATTAAATCCAGCGAGATGTGGGACCAGGGGCGCTTGGGGATAGGCAGGGGTTGGAGCAGCCCTGCCGCGGACTGAAGTGAGCTCTCACGTGCACACCGGGAAAGCAGCCACGAAGGCGCGCGTATCCCCCTCACCAGATGGCCACCAGAACCTCCTACGCAGGAACTCCAACGTGCTGGCGCCCCCCGGATGGCTGGTGAGGTCGGACGTGTGCAAAAACTGAAGCAGTCGCGAGCGTGCAGCCTTGGGTATGTACATCCTCTCTGATGGAACTCCACCCGGATCGGGCTCCCACTGTAGCACTGCTCTGACCAGCCTATCAATTCCCCACGAAACTGGGGCAGCAATCAGGGCATTGGGGACAATGGGGTCGTCCCTCTCCGCATTTACATTTTAGTCATTTAGCAGACGCTCTTATCCAGAGCGACTCACAGTTAGTGAGTGCATACATTTTCATACCAGGTCCACGGTATGAGACGGTATGAGATGGTGAACCGGAACCTGGTGAAGAACACCGCCCATCTGGCCTGGCATGAGTTGAGCCTCTTGGCCCCCTGAATGTAGGCTAAGTTCTTGTGGTCAGTCAATACGACGAATGGATGGGCGGCCCCCTCTAGCCAATGCCTCCACTCCCCCAGGGCGAGCTTGACCGCTAGCAGCTCACGGTTCCCCATGTCGTAATTCCGCTCCGCCGGGGACAGCCGCCAGGAGAAAAACGCGCAGGGGTGAGTCTTACTGTCCGTGAGGAACCGCTGGGACAGGATTGCTCCCACCGCAACGTCTGAAGCATCCACCTCCATAATGAACGGCAGGGACGGATCAGGATGCCCGAGGACCGGGGCCGATGTAAATCGCTGCTTAAGTGCATCAAATGCGTTCCCCGCTTCCGGGGTCAATGCGAAGGAGCGTATGCTCGTCTGGGTGAGGGCTGTCAGGGGAGCTGCTAGGGAGCTAAAATTGCGAATAAATCGGCTATAAAAATTTGCGAACCCTAAAAACCGTTGTAGTTGCTTGAGGGATGAGGGCTGGGGCCAATCCAGTACCGCGCTGACCTTGGCTGGGTCCATCCATAGGTCCCCCTGGGTGACGATGGAACACACACTTCTCCACCTTGACGTAGAGCTGGTGACAGAGAAGGCGTTGGTGGAACTGCCGAACGTGCTGCTGGTGTTCACTCATGTCATTCGAAAATATTAGGATGTCATCCAAATACACGAAGACTCTGTAGTCGAGGAGGTCCCAGAGCACGTCATTGACCAACGCCTGGAACACCGCAGGCGCGTTGGCTAAACCGATCGGCATGACTTGGTACTCGTAATGCCCACTGGGTGTGTTAAAAGCCGCCTTTCACTCGTCCCCCTCCCGAATCCTCACCAGGTTGTAGGCATTACGAAAGTCCAGCTTGGTGAAGACCCGGGCTCCCTGCAACGAATCGAATGCCGTCGTCATCAGGGGGAGTAGGTAGCGGTTCTTAACCGTGATGTTGTTGAGCGCCCGGTAATCAATGCACTGCCGCTGCCCACCGTCCTTTTTCCCCACGAAGAAGAAGCCAGTGCCCGCGGGTGAGGTAGAGGGACGGATGTGACCCTCGACGAGTGCCTCGTCGATATACTCCCTCATGGCCAGCGTCTCCGGCCGGAACAAGGAAAACAATTGCCCTCGTGTGGGCATGGCGTCCGGCAGGAGATCGATAGCGCAGTCGTAAGGCCTGTGAGGAGGTAGGCCCTTGGTACGCCTCTTACTAAACACCTCCCCCAGATCCCAATACTCCCGGGGAACGCCTGCCAGGACTCGGCCGGGGACGGAATCTGTAGCCGCCGTCCTCCCGGTGGCAACCGCCGCTAGGGCGGTAGCGGTTCGGAGTGCGGGACCTGGGGAAGAGGTGAGGACTGGTAGGTGGTCTGGGACGGTGGTTTGGGCTGATGAGTGGTTGGTGGAGATCGGAACAGGACGGGGGCGGAGCCTCCCTACAGGATGAGCTGCCCCGTGGACCAGTCTATCTGGGGTTTATGGGCAACCAACCAGGGGTGCCCGAGGACGAGGGGACACTCCAGAGAGTCCACATTGAAAAACTGGATATCATCCCATAGCCCCCCCGCCATACGGACACACACAGGGACAGTGCGCCGGGTGATGAAGCCCGACCCCAACGGCCGGCCGTCCAGGCCCATGACCAGAACCGGCTCGGAGAGGGAGAGTAACGGAACGCTCCACCCTTGGGCCAGCCCCACGTCCATCAGGTTTCCCGCAGCCCCAGAATCCACCAGTGCCTGCGCCCAACGCGCAGCGCAGGCCCACTGAACCCTGACGGGGAGAAAAGTCTGGGCGTCTCTGGAGTTGGGGTTTCGGTTCCGGCTCGCTAGCACCCCTCCCGATACTAGCGAGCCGTCCCGTTTACCGGCTTCTCAGGGCATGAGTTGCAGTGGTGACCTGCCTGGCGCAGACGCCTCTGCCTCTCCATCCTGGACAAGTGCACCGCCCCCAGCTGTATAGCCTCCTCCTGAGGCGTCTCCTCCCTGAATCAGCGGAAAGCCTCCGGGTTGATAGGGGGACCCTCAGATCCTCAAAAAGTTATACAGCGGTACCATCGAGAGCATCTTGACTGGATGCATGACCGCTTGGTATGGCAACTGCCTGGCATCTGACAGCAAGACGCTACAGAGGGTAGTGCATACGGCCCAGTGCATCATTGGGGCTGAACTCCCTGCCATCCAGGACCTCTATACCAGGCGGTGTCAGAGGAAGGCCCAAAAAATTGTCAAAGACTCCAGCCACCCAAGCCACAGACTGTTCTCTCTGTTACCACACGGCAAGTGGTACCAATGTATCAAGTCTGGAACCAACAGGACCCTGAACAGCTTCTACCCCAAGCCATAAGACTTCTAAACAAGACTGCTAAGTAGCTAATCAAATGGCTACCCGGACTACCTGCATTGACCCTTTTTTGCACTAACTCTCTTGCACTGACTCACACACACACACTGGATTCTACCCACACACTCACACATACAGTACTTATGGTGACAACCCAACACACACATACACACACACTACATACGCCCACACACACATAACATGACACATATGCATACAGACGCAACACACACACACACACACACACACATTCACACTCACCAGATTCGCTGCTGCTAGTCACTTTACCCCTACCTATATGTACAGTACATAACTACCTCAATTACCTCATACCCCTGCACATCGACTCGGTACTGGTTTTCCCGATATATAGTCATGTTATTTTCTACTCCATATATATAGCCATGTTATTTTTTACTCCCTATATATAGCCATGTTCTTTTCTACTCCCTATATATAGCTATGTTATTTTCCACTCCCTATATATAGCCATGTTCTTTTCTACTCCATATATATAGCCATGTTATTTTCTACTCCCTATATATAGCCATGTTCTTTTCTACTCCCTATATATAGCTATGTTATTTTCTACTCCCTATATATAGCCATGTTATTTTCTACTCCCTATATATAGCCATGTTATTTTCTACTCCCTATATATAGCCATGTTATTTTCTACTCCCTATATATAGCCATGTTATTTTCTACTCCCTACATATAGCCATGTTATTTGTATTCTTTATTCACTGTCACAATTTGTCTTTTTTTTATTAAATGTTTTATCTGATCTCTAACTTTGCATTGTTGGAAAAGGACCTGTACGTAAGCATTTCACCAGAGGAGGCTGGTGGGATGAGCTATAGGAGGACAGGCTCATTGTAATGGCTGGTATGGAATACATTTGGTTTCCATATGTTTGATGTGTTTGATACAGTTCCATTTATCCATTCCATCCATTACAATGAACCCGTCCTCCTATAACTCCTCCCACCATCCTCCTCTGCATTTCACTGTTAGTCTACACCTGTTGTCTATGAAGCATGTGACAAATACAATTGTATTTTATTTGACATATACGGTGCATTCGGAAAGTATTCAGACCCCTTGACTTTTTCCACATTCTGTTACCTTACAGCCTTATTCTAAAATTGATTAAATTATTTCCCCCCCACATCTTTCTACACACAATACTCCATAATGACAGAGCAAAAATAGGTTTTTAGAAATTTCTGCAAATGTATTAAAAATACAAAACTGAAACATCACATTTACATAAGTATTCAGACCCTTTACTCAGTACTTTGTTGAAGCGATTACAGACTAGAGTCTTCTTGGGTATGACGCTACAAGCTTGGCACACCTGTATTTGGGGAGTTTCTCCCATTCTTCTCTGCAGATCCTCTCAAGCTCTGTCAGGTTGGATGGGGAGCGTCGTTGCACAGCGGTTTTCAGGTCTTTCCAGAGATGTTCGATCGTTCATTCTGAGACTTGTCCCGAAGTCACTCCTGCATTGTCTTGGCTGTGTGCTTAGGGTCGTTGTCCTGTTTGAAGGTGAACTTTCGCCCCAGTCTGAGGTCCTCAGCACTCTGGAGCAGGTTTTCATCAAGGATCTTTCTGTACTTTGCTCCGTTTATCTGTCCCTCGATCCTGACTAGTCTCCCAGTCCCTGCCGCTGAAAAACATCCCCACAGCATGATGCTGCCAACACCAGGTTTCCTCCAGATGTGACTCTTGGTTTCCGTCTGGCCACTCTACCATAAAGGCCTGATTGGTGGAGTGCTGCAGAGATGGTTGTCCTTCTGGAAGGTTCTCCCATCTCCACAGAGGAACTCTGGAGCTCTGTCAGAGTGACCATCGGGTTCTTGGTCACCTCGCTGACCAAGGCCCTTCTCCCCCGATTGCTCAGTTTGGCCGTGCGGCCAGCTCTAGGAAGAGTCTTGGTGGTTCCAAACTTCTTCAATTTAAGAATGATGGAGGCCACTATGTTTTTGGGGACCTTCAATGCTGCAGACGTTTTTTGGTACCCCTTCCCCAGATCTGTGCCTCGACACAATCCTGTCTCGGAGCTCTACGGACAATTCCTTCGACCTCATAGCTTGGTTTTCGCTCTGACATGCATTGTCAACTGTGGGACCTCATATAGACAGGTGTGTGCCTTTCCAAATCATGTCCAATCAATTGAATTTACCACAGGTGGACTCCAATCAAGTTGTAGAAACATCTCAAGGATGATCAATGGAAACAGGATGCACCTGAGCTTAATTTCTAGTCTCATAGCAAAGGGTCTGAATACTTATGTAAATAAGGTATTTATTTTAATTTTTTCTTATTTTTGCGAAATGTTCTACAAACCTGTTTTCGCTTTGATGAGGTAAAAAATTAATTTAATAAATTTTAGAATAAGGCTGTAACGTAACAAAATGTGGAAGAAATGAAGGGGTCTGAATACATTCCGAATTGCTTAAGAATACTTCCCTAGATTATTTTAGTAGGTCTACGGTACACAGATAATTCAGTTATAGGCCTATTCAATTACAGCGTGGTGCTACTTGGAGGTCAACATCAGTTACTCAAGTCTTTACATGGAAGAAACACTTTTAGCATTATAAAGGCTTATTCCTGCCTGGGTTGTAGCCTGAATGGAAAAGCCTGCTCTTATTTTTCATTGTTGCCCTTTTCAAAAAGACATCACACATGTCAGAGGAAAGGTCATTTAGCTCTAAATAACATTAGAGATCCTCCCCTCCCCTCCCCTCCCCTCCTCTCTCCCTTTTCCTCTCCTCTCCTATAGTTTTGTATAAAATGGGACCCCCAGCTCTCGTCATCCAAACAATACATATGATGCAGATAACCTTGCCCATCCACTATAACACAAACCGCAATCAACACAGAGGGAGAGGGAGAGAGAATGAGAGAAAAGCCTTGTCTCATCTCTCCTCCTCACACGGGGGCAGTGTTACTCTGCCTGACACTGCACACCCACCACCACCACCACCACATCCCTCTCTCCATCGACCATCCTCCTCTGGCATGCTTTTCATTTACTATTACTGCAGAGCAGAGGCTTGCAGCAGGCCTCAGCGCAGCAGCCCTCCTCCCCACCATTCCCCACACGCTGCCTCCTATAACACTCAACCACAGCGGATATGACAGGAACCCCAGAGCGTCGTATAGCACACAGCCCCAGGAGTGTAATAAGTGTCTGTGCAGTAATGTCCCACTCTTCCCTAATCACCTACATGTAAATCGACTCCCCCTCTCCCTCTCTCATTTTAAGAGGGGGAGGGTTTGTCTAACTTCCTCTTCTCATATTGATACATCTACCCCCCACATCGATCCCCCCGTTATGAAACTTAACAGCACAACATGTGGGAGCATTGGGCTCTCCTGCTGTTTTGTTCAGTGTGTGCATCTATCTGTGTAAAGCAATGGGCTACCTGACTGGATCTCACAGTGGTTCACGACACCCATTGATTTGTGAGGGCATTAATGCCCTGCCGTGGTGTGGGGATATTTCTCAGGAAGCCCAGCCTGCACCACACCACAGACTACTCCACTGCTTACTCGTCCCCAGCAACACAGCAGTCAGCTGAGGACAACAGGTGTGTGTGTGTGTGTGTGTGTGTGTGTGTGTGTGTGTGTGTGTGTGTGTGTGTGTGTGTGTGTGTGTGTGTGTGTGTGTGTGTGTGTGTGTGTGTGTGTGTGTGTGTGTGTGTGTGTGTGTGTGTGTGTGTGTGTGTGTGTGTGTGTGTGTGCTCGCAGTAGTCAGATGAGGACAGCTGGAGTAAAGTGTCTGCAGCATAATGTCCCTGGTGGGCAGTGTGTTTGATGAAATGTGACTTCACAACAACTTCAGGACAACCCCTCTTAGTGAGGATTGTGGAACATTGATTTACACTGAGGGTACAAAACATTAAGGAGACCTGCTCTTTCCATGACATAGACTGACCAGGTGAATCCAGGTGAAAGCTATGATCCCTTATTGATGTAACCTGTTAAATCATCTTCAATCAGTGTAGATAAAGGGGAGGAGACAGGTTAAATAATTATTTTTATGCCTTGAGAAAATTGAGACATAGATTGTGTATGTGTGCCATTCAGAGGGTGAATGGGCAAGACAAATTAATATTAGGAAGGTGTCCTTAATGTTTTGTACACTCAGTGTATATTATTACCATCTTGTATAGTGGCCAGTCATGAAGTTATAGAACAATTTCCTTCAAAGAAACTTTAACAAGGTGGCACATTCAATAATTCATGAGTAAATCATATTCGATATAAACAAAAAAGAGAAATATGGATCAAGAGATTATTTTGGATATATTTCAGACAGGCAGCCCCACCAGAAGCAAAGTGCTTAAGATGTTATCAGTCAAGCTCAGTTGGCCTCAGAGCATTTTCTTAACTGACGTTTCGCTGCATGGAACTTGGCATGAGCAGAGGCTAAACCATGAACAGACACCAATGCACAAAGGCATTCCTTACGGACAAAATCATTACAGTGGGGATATTGAAACAGGCTAGGCCTTAGTTTACAGCCTCACAAAGGCACAAAATCTCATCCAGATTTCATTTATTTTCATTTAGACAGGCGGAGCTCTAAAAAGCTCATTTTCCACCAGTCTGTAGGAAATGTTCTGTTCCCTTTCTCCTTCTTCAATCTTACTATCTACAGCAGTTGGCAGTTACTCTAGTAAATCGACTGGGGATTGAAAAGAGGGGACTGATTCAAGGACGGGATGTGAGTAAGACCTTTAAACAGGTTAACATTCACAAGGCCGCAGGGCCAGACGGAATACCAGGACGCATACTCAGAGCATGTGCTGATCAGCTGGCAAGTGTCTTCACTGACATTTTCAACCTCTCTCTGACCCAGTCTGTAATACAGCCAATAGGGAGCAGGTCAGTGACCTGGCAGTGTGGTGCGAGGACAACACCCTTTCCCTCAACGTCAGCAAGACAAAAGAGCTGATCGTGGACTACAGGAAACGGAGGGCCGTGCACGCCCCAATCCACATCGACGGGGATGTAGTGGAGCGGGTCAAGAGCTTCAAATTACTTGGTGTCCACGGATGCAGGTAACCTAGCAGTTAAGAGCTTTGGGCCAGTAACCAAAAGGTCGCTGGGTTGAATCCCCGAGCCGACTAGGTGAAAATCTACCGATGTACCCTTGAGCAAGGCACTTAACCCTAATTGCTCCTGTAAATCGCTCTGGATAAGAGTGTCTGCTAAATTACAAAAAATGTAAATGTAAAATCACTAAGGAATTAACATGGTCCACACACCAACACAGTTGTGAAGAAGGCACAACAATATCTCTTCCCCCTCAGGAGGCTGAAAATATTTGGCATTGGCCTTCAGATCCTCAAAAAGTTCTAAAGCTGCACCATTGAGAGCATATTGACTGGCTGCATCACCGCTTGGTATGGCAACTGCTTGGCATCCGACCGCAAGGCGCTACAGAGGGTAGTGCGTACCCTCTGTAGCACTACCCTCATCACTGGGGCCATACTCCCTGCCATCAGGTGTCAGAGAAAGGCTCTAAAAATTGTAAAAGACATAGACTATTCTCTCTGCTACCGCACGACAAGCGGTACCGATTCCCCAAGTCTGGAACCAACAGGACCCTGAACAAGCTTCTACCCCCAAGACTTCTACCCCCATAAGACTGCTAAATAGTTAACCAAATAGCTACCCGGACTACCTGCATTGATCCCCCTTTGCACTAACTAATTTGACTCATCACATAGGCTGCTGCTAATGCTTATTATCTACCCTGTTGCTTAGTTACTTTACCCCTACCTATATGTACATATCTACCTCAATTACCTCGTACCCCTGCACATCGACTCGGTACTAGTACCCCATGTATATAGCCAAGTCGTTACTCATTGTGTATTTATTCCTTGTGTTATTATCTTTTAAAAAAAGTAACTAAGCATTTCACTGTTAGTCTACACCTGTTGTTTAAGAAGCATGTGACAAATTTTTTTTACATTTACATTTACATTTAAGTCATTTAGCAGACGCTCTTATCCAGAGCGACTTACAAATTGGTGCATTCAACTTAGGATAGCCAGTGATTTGATTTGACGGACACCCAAAGCCAAAGATGATGCAACTTAATGAAATAAGTTTTATTTTATTGAATGACTGTTTAAACTCTATAAGACTGCCAGAAGTGTTATGGTTGAAATTTAGTACTGGTAACCATTATAAGAAAGAAGTGAGTTTTCTTTAAAGGAAGAATCTTTAACTAAGCTCTAGGAGACTTGTCAGAAGTGTTGCGGTTGAGAATGAGTAATTGGTAACCATTTCTTTACCCCGTCCCGGTCCCCCTCTCTCCTCCTGGCCCACCAGACCCTAATTAATCTCCTTGGGGACCCCTACATTCCTGTGGTGAAAAGTCACTTCTGGATCCCATTTCCTGCAGTCTCTGAGAACACATGCAGACAAACACACATGGAGATTGTTATCCGGTCAAAAGGCCATGTAATCCATCCGACTTCCCTTTGAACCGCTTTTTTCCTCTCTTTAAACTCCGACAATGAAACATACTTGATTCAATAAAGATGAATTTCCTTTTCCCTCTAGATACTGAGTTTCCTCCATGGTAATTGGAGCACAATTAGTAGGTGTAGTTTATCAATTCAAACAGATTAGTGAGCTTGACCCTTTACCTCCTCAAAGCATAACGATGTATAGGCTGAGTTTATAGACTGTTGCCATGTTGGGGCGCTGACTGGAAAATATCACATGGGACTAACAAACATACTTCATACATAGGCAGACTGACCTCTCCATCTGGGGGAACACATGCAATCTGGACCACCATGTTTTGTGGAAGGGTTTTTAATTCAAAATATACAGTACCAGTCAAAAGTTTGGACACACCTACTCATTGAAGGGTTTTTCTTTATTTTTACAATTTTTTACATTGTAGAATAATAGTGAAGACATCAAAACTATGAAATAACACATATGGAATCATGTAGTAACCAAAAAAGTGTTAAACAAATCAAAATATATTTTATATTTGAGATTCTTCAAATAGCCACCCTTTGCCTTGATGACAGCTTTGCACACTCTTGGCATTCTCTCAACCAGCTTCACCTGGAATGCTTTTCCAAAAGTCTTGAAGGAGTTCCCACATATGCTGACCACTTTGCCTTTCCACATATGCCTTTCCTTCACTCTGCTGTCCGACTCATCCCAAACCATCTCAATTGTGTTGAGGTTGGGGGATTGTAGAGGCCAGGTCATCTGATGCAGCACTCCGTCACTCTCCTTCTTGGTAAAATAGCCCCTACACGGCCTGGAGGTGTGTTGGGTCATTGTCCTGTTGAAAAACAAATGATAGTCCCACTAAGCCCAAACCAGATGGGATGGCGTATCGCTGCAGACTGCTGTGGTAGCCATGCTGGTTAAGTGTGCCTTGAAATCTAAATAAATCACAGACAGTTTCACCAGCAAAGCACCCCCACACCATAACACCTCCTCATCAATGCTTTACGGTGGGAACTACACATGCGGAGATAATCTGTTCACCCACACTGCGTCTCACAAAGACACGGTGGTTGGAATCAAAAATCTCAAATTTGGACTCCAGACCAAAGGACAAATTCCCACCGGTCTAATGTCCATTGCTCTTGTTTCTTGGCCCAAGCAGGTCTCTTCTTCTTATTGGTGTCCTTTAGTTGTGGTTTATTTTCAGTAATTCGACCACGAAGGCCTGATTCACACAGTCCCCTCTGAACAGTTGATGTTGAGATGTGTCTGTGACTTGAACTCTGTGAAGCATTTATTTGGTCTGCAATTTCTGAGGCTGGTAACTCTAATTAACTTATCTTCTGCAGCAGAGATAACTCTGTGTCTTCCATTCCTGTGGTGGTCCTCATGAGAGCCAGTTTCATCACACAAGGGTGCGTGCTCAGCCCACTCCTGTAATCCCTGTTCACCCTTGGCCAAGCATGCCTCCAACTCAATCATCAAGTTTGCAGACGACACAACAGTAGTAGGCTTGATTACCAACAATGACGAGACAGCCTACAGGGAGGAGGTGAGGGCTTTGGGAGTGTGGTGCCAGGAAAATAACCTCTCACTCAACGTCAACAAAACAAAGGTGATGATCGTGGACTTTAGGAAACAGCAGAGGGTGCACCCCCCTATCCACATCGACGGGACCGCAGTGGAGAAGGTAGAAATCTTCAAGTTCCTTGGCGTACACTATACTATTCTACTGTATCTTAGTCCATGCCGCTCTGACATCACTCGTCCATATATGTATATATTCTTAATTAATTCCTTACTTAGATTTGTGTTTATTGGGTATATGTTATAAAATTGTTAGATATTACTTGTTAGATATTACTGCACTGTCGGAGCTAGAAGCACAAGCATTTCGCTACACCCACAATAACATCTGCTAAACACGTGTATGTGACCAATACAATGTGATTTGATTTGATTTGATCATAGCGCTTGGTGGTTTTTGCGACTGCACTTGAAGAAACTTTCGAGGTTCTTGAAATGTTCCGTATTGACTGACATTCATGTTTTAAAGTAATGATGGACTGTCATTTCTCTTTGCTTATTTGAGCTGTTCTTGCCATAATATGGACTTGGTCTTTTATCAAATAGGGCTATCTTCTGTATACCCCCCCTACCTTGTCACAACAGAACTGATTGTCTCAAACGCATTAAGAAGGAAATAAATTCCACAAATACATTTTTAAGAAGGCACACCTGTTAATTTAAATGCATTCCAGGTGACTACCTCATGAAGCTGGTTGAGAGAATGCCAAGCGTGTGCAAAGCTGTCATCAAGGCAAAGGGTGGCTATTTGAAGAATCTCAAATATAAAATGTATTTTCATTTGTTTAACACTTATTTGGTTACTACATGATTCTATATGTGTTATTTCATAGTTTTGATGTCTTCACTATTATTCCACAATGTAAAAAATAGTAAAAATAAAGAAAAAACCTTGAATGAGTAGGTGTGTCCAAACTTTTGACTGGTAGTGTATATATATATATATTTTTGGGCTAAATAATTAGCATTGTTTTGTTTAATTTCCAAGCCCACAAAAAACCCAACAGTGTTTTCCATGCTAGCTCCAGAGGAGACAGTTCTGCTTCAGTCAGAGCTCCTGTCCAGGCCATTTAGCTGCCTACCTTCAAACTCAGGGCCTCTTTGTTTGACATCATGGGAAAATCAAAATAAATGAGCCAAGACCTCAGAAAAAAGATTGTAGACCTCCACAAGTCTGGTTCATCCTTGGGAGCAATTTCCAAATGCCTGAAGGTACCACGTTCATCTGTACAAACAATAGTACGCAAGTATAAACACCATGGGACCACGCAGCCGTCATACCGCTCAGGAAGGAGACGCGTTCTGTCTCCTAGAGATGAACGTACTTTGGTGCGAAAAGTGCAAATCAATCCCAGAACAACAGCAAAGGACCTTGTGAAGATGCTGGAGGAAACAGGTACAAAAGTATCTATATCTTACAAGCCGAATAACACCATCCCAACCGTGAAGCACAGGGGTTGCAGCATCATGCTGTGGGTGTGCTTTGCTGCAGGATGGACTAGTGCACTTCACAAAATAGATGGCATCATGAGGAAGGAAAATTATGTGGATATATTGAAGCAACATCTCAAGACATAAGTCAGGAAGTTAAAGCTTGGTCGCAAATGGGTCTTTCAAATGGACAATGACCCCAAGCATACTTCCAAAGTTGTGGCAAAATGGCCTGAGGACAACAAAGTCAAGGTATTGGAGTTGCCATCACAAAGCTCTGACCTCAATCCTTTAGAACATTTGTGGGCAGAACTGAAAAAGCGTGTGCGAACAAGGAGGCCTACAAACCTGACTCAGTTACACCAGCTCTGTCAGGAGGAATGGGCCAAAGTTCACCCAACTTGTTGTGGGAAGCTTGTGGAAGGCTACCCGAAACGTTTGTCCCAAGTTAAACAATTTAAAGGCAATGCTACCAAATACTAATTGAGTGTATGTAAACTTCTGACCCACTGGGAATGTGATGAAAGAAATAAAAGCTGAAATAATTATCTCTACTATTATTCTTAAAATAAAATGGTGATCCTAACTGAACTAAAACAGGGAATTTTTACAAGGATTAAATGTCAGGAATTGTGAAAAACTGATTTTAAATGTATTTGGTTAAGGTGTATGTAAACTTCCGACTTCAACTGTACATTGGTGTAGGAGCAGCAGAGGCATTCAGGGCAGTTAGAGGGACATAAATTAGGTTACTTATATTGTGTCTACCGACGCCCCTGGTGTAATGTACATTTGCTGAAGCGTTTTGACATCTATGCGTCACAATGGTAGGTATTAGCTGAACTGGGCTTGGTCATTGTTAAGTCATTGTCTCAACGCAGCCTTATAATTCTATTCATATGCAGTGTCGTCGCTCTCTCGTTCTCTTGCTCTCTCGCTCTCTCGCTCTCTTTCCCTCTGAGCCCATTCTTCCGAGGCTATGGTGTGTTCAGGCATCTCCAGCCTAATCCCTCACACCTCAAGGGGCGAGGAGGAGGCTTTTCCACCTTGAACCCTCCGAATCAGATAACCCCAGGGCTTAGGTTCCCTTCGCCCTCCTCACACCCCCGCCCCCTGCCCCAGCGGGACATACTCATGGAATGTTCAGCTCACGCCGTCTCCCCATCACATCAGCCCTCCATCCTGTTCCAGTGATTTAGTCCCCCTCCAGGGACTGAGGAGGAGAGGATTATAGCTTATTCTCCTGGAGAGAGCCTAAGGCTCTTGTTCCAGCTTGTTTACCATTAGGATCTATTTCCTTCCATTGGAGCCAAGCACTTTCTTTCCTTCTTTCTTTGGCAGCAGATCTTGTTACTGCATGACTTTTCATGAGAGGAAAGGAAGAAAGAAGGAAAGAAGGGAGTAGGTTTGGGATTCTGTGTGCTGAGGAGGAGTTGATCGACTCGTCGTCCTATTCATCACCTCTCTGTGTCCACCACTTCTGTCTGAATGAATAGCAGCTTGTAGATGCAGTGGTGAAAAGGAGCACTGTATGAGGACACTCTTTGTCTGTCTTAACTGTTCCAATGGACTTTGTGGTTGTCTCTACTTACAGTGGTAAAAGAGGTCAAATCAATGTCATAGTTTTACTCTCTTTTTCACTTGTCGATCATCTAACTAGCAGGAAAAATACTGGTCAGAAAATAGTTATATGCATTTCTAGCACCCTTCCTTTTACAGATCATTTGTTAAATGAATCTGTTTGAATTAGCATTGAGCTTAACTGAAAGTCTGTAAGAAGTTGTAAGATTGCAGATTCAGCCTTCCCTCGACTGTGTGTGTGTGTGAATGTGTGTGTGTGTGCGTGCGTGTGTGTATTATGTTCCAGACAGTGTATGCAGACAGCCTCGCCCGGCCCCCCTCTGACGACCTATCATCTCTTGCATTCTGATGCTCCTTACAACAGATTAACTCGCAAACAACATCTCACCATGTCACAACTTGGACTGCTGTTCAAGTAGCTCAGCTGGTATGGGTGGTCCTCTGTAGCTCAGCTGGTAGAGCACGGCGCTTGTAACGCCAAGGTAGTGGGTTCGATCCCCGGGACCACCCATACACACAAAAAAAAATGTATGCACGCATGACTGTAAGTCGCTTTGGATAAAAGCGTCTGCTAAATGGCATATTATATTATTATTATTATATTATTATTATTTGTTCACAGAGTAATGAGCACTCTCTCTCTCTCTCTCTCTCTCTCTCTCTCTCTCTCTCTCTCTCTCTCTCTCTCTCTCTCTCTCTCTCTCTCTCTCTCTCTCTCTCTCTCCCTTGATGTCCTTTTTTGTCTTTTCATATTTTTTAAAATCTTTTTGTCATTTCTTACCTCACCCCTGTCTGCAGTAGATGTGATACAGAAGAACGCCTAGTGCTCAACAGGCTCCTCTACCAAGTGCATTTCCCGCTGGTAGTTATTCAGTCAGATAATAAAATGTCAGGAATACAACTATAAAATGTGCCTTTCCAAATCATGTCCAATCAATTGAATTTACCACAGGTGGACTCCAATCAAGTTGTAGAAACATCTCAAGGATGATCAATGGAAACAGGATGGACCTGAGCTCAATTTCGAGTCTCATAGCAAAGGGTCTGAATACTTATGTAAATAAGGTATTTCTGTTTTTAATTTTTTATACATTTGGCAAACATTTCTAAAAACCTGTGTATTCCTCGTGTTACTCTTTTTTTCTTTCATTATTACTAATGTTTTATTATTCTATTCTGCATTGTTGGGAAGGGCCCGTAAGTAAGCATTTCACTGTTAGTCTACACCTGTTGTTTACTAAGCATGTGACAATGAACATTTTATTTTATTTGACTGTAACCGTGCAGATTATGGTTTTTATTCAAATGTATTCTATATTGGTACTTCTATTACTATTGTATGACTCCTTTCTTTGCACAAGTTATTTTGTTGAGTTTCCTCTTGAGTGACTGTTGGAGGGCTCCTGAGATATTGTCAAAGGCCATGTGCAGTCAAAAACATGATTTTCCTATGTTTTATATGTATTTCCACACTATGATGTTTGAATAATACTGTAAAATTGTGAAAATGATGATAATGCCGTGTTAGTGCAAGAGCTGTTTGAAAACACCGGCTGAAATTTCAGCCTGTTTTGGTGCGATGGAGTTAATAGACCAATAAGAAAGAGAGTTCCAAACCTCTCTGCCAATAACTGCTAGTTTTCAGTTTTCCCCTCCCCACTCAGACCACTCCCAGATAGTCCTAGCAAAACTCTTGAGTAAGAAATTGTTCTTTGCTAAGTCTTTTTTTTCATTTCTTTCTCTCCATTTTAATTGAAAACAATCACAGTAAGGTACTTAATTGTTACCCAGAAATTATTTGATATTGAGATAGAAACGGCTGCATTGGACCTTTAAAGACATAGGTACCTTTTTTAGATTGGGTGGGAAATTAATGCTTTCCCAAATGAATAAATGGCAGGCAGGCAGGCACCAGGCACAGTGAGAGATTTTCTCTCTCTTTCCTCCCAGATGAAAACAACTATCACAGTTTTAAGCACTCGGGACTTGTTGTTGAGATCTGTAGAGATGCGTGGATGTGTGTTGTTTTGGTGAGAAGAAAAAACAGCATTTAGAGGGTGGGGCAGCATTGATGCTTTCAGCCTTCCCTCGACTGTGTGTGTGTGTGTGCAGGTGCATGCGTGTATTATGTTCCAGACAGTGTATGCAGACAGCCTCGCCCGGCCCCCCTCAGCAGACTGTCGACCTATCATTTCCTGCATTCTAATGCTCCCTACAAAAGATTAACGTGCAAACAATGTCCCACCATGTCACAACTTGGACTGCTGTTCACAGTAATGAGCACTCTCTCTCTTTCTCTCTCTCCCTCACTCTGTCGGGGTGTTTTTTGTGTCCTTGATGTACTTTTTTGTCTTTTCATATTTTTTTAGATCCTCTTTTTGACATTTCTTACCTCACCCCTGTCTGCAGTAGATGTGTTACAGAAGAACGCCTAGTGCTCAACAAGCTGCTCTAACAAGTGCATTTCCTGCTGGCAGTTATTCAGTCACAGAATAAAATGTCAGGAATACAACTGTGCCCAGACTTCAATATTTTATTACAGTTTTTCTCGATTGCTAAGACACATTTCTTGAAAGCTGCTCTCCTTTTCTCTTAACTGTGAACACAAAACCCAATTTTCAAGCTACATTCACAAAACCTCAGACTCTTCTTGCAAAACCAAACTTTCACCTCAAAACAGTTCAATCTGTGCTCAAAACTGAACTATGTTGTCAAATCGTGCCCCGAGTCAATCAAAATAAAAAACACTACTGAACAGTCACTAAACACTACGTAGAAAAATAGAAAACACAATGCTCAGGACATGAAGCTGGAGAAATAAATGTTTATTGTTCACTGTAGGCTAAATGCATGTTGCAAAAAAAAAAAAAAAACTGTGCATTTAGCACTTGTACAAAAAGACAAAACAGAAATCTTGTGCATTTACATGTAGCACTTGTAAAAACAAACAGAAATCTTATGCGTTTGCCACTTGTGTACAGTAAGCCCATGTAAAAATAAAGTACAAAAAAATTCAAATAAGTGCATTACTCAGCCACAGCATCATGTCTCCGTACTGGGTCAGGCCACAGGACTTCATCCACATCACAGGCCACCTTTTGTCTGGCCAGGCAACGGGGGAAAAAACCCCTGGCATGCCGTATCCAGGCTTGGCATGCCTCCACACCTATGTCACCACAGGCAAGTCCCATGGCTTGCAGGAGATTTACCCTGGTGTAAGGTTGGTGTTCATATACCTTCCACCGCCATGAGGAGAAGAATTCCTCAGTGGGGTTTAGGAAAGGGGAGTACGGTGGAAGGCAAAGATTTGAGGCATATTGTACCACTCTCTAACCTGGAGGGCTCTGTGAAAACTCACATTGTCCCAAACAACAACATAGATGGGATGCTCATCCTGCTGCCCTAACAAAGCATCTCGCATGTGACTGAGGAAAATGAGGAGCTGGTGAGTGTTGTAGGGCCCCAGGTTGGCATGATGGTGGACAACCCCATGATTGCTGATGGCAGCACATAATGTGACATTGCCACCACGCTGCCCAGGAACACCAACAATGGCCCGATGGCCAATCACATTACGGCCTCTCCTTCTCCTTTTGGTGAGATTAAACCCAGCTTCATCCATGTAGATGTATTGATGGGGTCTTTCCATTGCATCCAGTTGAAAAACCCTCTGTAGAAATAGATATAGTTTTGTAAGTGATACGGAAAAAGTGATTTAGGCCACTACATTAAATCACTACTTAGAGTAATCAACATTGAATGTGTCTGGATATATGCCAACCTGTACATACTGGAATCTTTGCTCTTTGACTCTGTCTGAGTTGCGATCAAAGGGCACTCTGTATAGCTGTTTCATGCGCAGTCTGTTGCGCTTGAGGACACGATCAACAGTAGAGAGGCTGACACTGTTGATACCCTCAAAATGTAAATGGTCCTCAATGATCTTCTGCTGAATTTCGCTCAGTTTAATGGCATTGTTCTCACAGACCATATCAACAATTAGGGTCTCTTGGTGTGGGGAGAACATACCTGGCCTCCCACCCCCATGTGGCAGTCTTTCAATTCTACAAAAAGAGAACATGGAGTTACAAAAAATATACATGGAATACTAGGCCTACAAACAGTTAGACCAACCCTCCATTACAATACTACAGTACATTGGTACAGTGATGTACTGAAACATATATTTACTTACAGTATACTGTGGTACAGTATATAGTATGTCATACAGTAATTGCTGTCAACATTTACATACTGTACTATAATGTCAAAAAAAGGTAATTACCTGTTCTCTTCTCTAAATCTTCGGATTATGGTGGACACAGTGAATCTACTGATGTTTGGTTGTACCCTTTGTCCAGCCTCCCTCATGCTCATACCATGGACAAGAACATGGTCAATCACAGTAGCTCTGATTTCATCAGATATTACTGTTCTTTGTCTTCGCTGACCACCTCGACCACCTCGACCTCCTCTCACACGAACTCTTCCTCTCAGATTTCTATCCATTGTAGGGCCTCACAAACCAGTGCTCTCTGAACTGGCTTACTGTATATGTTCCCTCACATCATTAGCCACAAGTGTGATCAATTTTGAGTTGTTGTGTTCAAGTGGTGACACCTGTGCTCTAATTGTGTTTGACTTTTGTCACCTGTGCTCACCATTATGCAGCACGGGTGCATCACAATGAAAATGTGTTGGCAAGTTATGTCTAAACAGGTGAAAAGTGCTTATGGTTTTGCCAAAAGAGTGATTGATTCAATCAGTGGGTTCAGGCAACTGAGCATTTGGTTCAGACAATAGGGTTTTGTGTTTTAGCAATTGAGAAAAACTGTAATGTAGTAATGTTTCCCTCCCTAGAAAGCTATGACCTTTGGCTTTCACCTGGAATTGTTTATTTATGTCTGAGAAAAAAACTATTTTCAATCAATATGATCTAGTACACAATAAAAGTATAATAAAACATATACAAAATATGATGGTATGATAAAAAATAAAATACAAATGAATGAATAAGCCTTTCCATACTTTATAATAGTCCCCTGTAGCTCAGTTGGTAGAGCATGGCACTTGCAACGCCAGGGTTGTGGGTTCGATTCCCACGGGGGACCAGTATGAAAATGTATGCACTCACTAACTGTAAGTCGCTCTGGATAAGATAATATGTCCATATATATACTGAACAAATATATAAATGCAACAATTTCAATGATTTTACTGAGTTACAGTTCATACAAGGAAATAAGTCAATTGAAATAAATTCATTAGGCCCTAATCTATGGATTTCACATGACTGGGCAGGGGTGCGGGCAGGGGTGCAGCCATGGGTTGGCCTTGGAGGGCATAGGCCCACCCACTTGGCAGCCAGGCCCACCCACTGGGGAGCCAGGCCCACCCACTGGGGAGCCAGGCCCAGCCACTGGGGAGCCAGGCCCAGCCAATCAGAATGAGCTTTTCCCCACAAAATGTATTTATTACAGACAGAAATACTCCTCAGCACCCCCCTCAGACGATCCTGAAGGGGAAGAAACTGGATGCGGAGGTCCTGGGCTGGCATGGTTACACGTGGTCTGCGGTTGTGAGGCAGGTTGGACGTACTGCCAAATTCTCTAAAACGACATTGGAGGCAGCTTATGGTAGAGAAATGAACATTAAATTATCTGGCAACAGCTCTGGTGGACATTCCTGTAGTCAGCATGCCAATTGCTCCCTCAAAACTTGATACATCTGTGGCATTGTGTTGTGTGACAAAACTGCACATTTTAGAGTGGCCTTTTATTGTCCCCAGCACAAGGTGCACCTGTGTAATGATCATGCTGTTTAATCAGCTTCTTGATATGCCACACCTGTCAGGTGGATAGATTGTCTTGGCTAAGGATACATTATCACCAACAGGGATGTAAACTAATTTGTGCACAACATTTGAGCGAAATAAGCTTTTTGTTGCGTATGGAACATTTCTGGGATTTCTTATTTCAGCACATGAAACATGGGACCAACACTTTACATGTTGCGTTTATATATTTGTGCAGTGTAGTTATAATCTTTTTTAGGAACATCTACCCAAAATATTTCACCTTCTTTATTACTTTACCAAACATATCATGACGTTAGTGATAGTCAAAATCTGTTAAATTTGTGAACGTCTAAATCAACATTTGGGCCATTTAAACAGTGTGCATCCCTCATATAGACAAGTGTTCTGGAAAAGGATACATTTTGTCATTCTGAGCATATGCGATGTGTCTGCCTCCGATGTAAACAAATGTTTGACTTCCACACCAAATTAATGATTTACTTAATTTAGGTTTAAGGAAGTGTGTAGGTCGCATTCTTTATCATAAAGCTATGAAAGTTATGTATTTAGATCTGCCTGCTAAAGACAAATTCCGCAATTGCTTTGCCATGTCTCTGCCGTGAAGCAGTCAAGCTGGATAAATGTTTTTCTAAGGACCGCCCCTTTGACGTAACGTTGCAGTGAAATGATATAAATGGATCTAATGATGCAGCTGACCACCAGAGGGAGGCAAATACACATTTATTCGACAGAGGACGTTGACATGGTCTTAGGAAGGTCTGGATGTCTGTCTTCTGACTTATAAAATGTGGGAAATCAATAAAATACTTAATGTAAACATATACATATATTTGTTAGTAATTCTAGAGCCCGATTTCGGGGACTGTCAGCTTAAGAGGTTTTAATATAATATAATAATATAATATGCCATTTAGCAGACGCTTCAAGATATAAGTACTTTTTTAGGTTGGGAAATTAATGCTTTCCAAAGGGAATAAATGTCAGGGAGATAAAAACAACTATCACAGTCTTAAGCACTCAGGGCTTGTTGTTGAGCTCTGTAGAGATGCGTGGAAGTGTGTTGTTTTGGTGGAGAAAAAAAACAGCAAGGGACAGCAAGATATATTTTGAGGGTGGGGCAGCATTGATGCTTTCTACAGTGTGCGTGCGTGCGTATGTGTGTGTGTGCATACGTGTGTGTGCATCCCTGTGTGTGTACTGTGTGTGTTTTCTCGCTTGTTGCTCACAGTCGTAGCCAGGTGCAATCTGGTAGCACTTTGTAGAGCGGCAGCATGGAGAGGAGAGATAACAGGAGGTTCAGTGGAGGAGGAATAAACACACATTTTCAATGGCACCTCTTACCGCAACAGCACTGCCACAGACAGACAGACAGCACCCTGTCTGTTGTTCTCTGGGCCTCATTGCGTCTGTCGGCAGCTGTGTCTTTGCCCAACAATTGCTTGGCTTCTCAAACACAAAACAAATGGCTTCTCAAAGAGACAGCTACCCCCTGTAGCGTTCCCTTTCCTTTGTATCTCAGACTAATGCTGCGTTCGTAACCAAGTGGGAGGTGGGAATTTACCAGTTGTGAAATTGTACCAGTTGGATGCATTCACGTGCTTTGAACTTGTTGGAAAACGATGATTGGCTAATGGCCAACAAGCTGCATAAACCATTAACTAAAAGTACTGCTATTGTAAACAAATTATAGTGTTCAAAAACCATATTAATAGATTGTTTTTTATAAATAATGTTTTGTTCTTGCATTTAACTGCCGAAAATGTTGTTATCAAGGTAATTTCCTTTTTAGGTGATGCCAGAGGTCAGCATGTGGGAGAAGTGAGAGCACAGGATGATAGATGTTTCCCACTAGTAATTAGCAGTTGGAGGGCCGTTCAAGTGGATTTCTACCAGTCGTATGTGGTAAATTCCCACTTCCCACTTGGTTATGAACGCAGCATAAGGCTGAGACAAAGTGACATGGGCCCTTCTATGTTTAGTTTAGTTTTTATATATGTGGGTTGTGTGTATGCGTGCCTGTGTATGTTTGTTTGTTTCTATGTATGTATGATTGTATGTATGTATCAGTGGAGGTTCCTCAGAGGAGGAAGGGGAGAACCATCCTCCATAGAGAATTTCATAAAAAGAAAAGAGTGAAACATTTAAAAATGTATCCTTTTTAGATAAAACTATGCTAAATATATTTACGTAATTGATTAAAACACACTGTTTTGCAATGAAGGTCTACAGTAGCCTCAGCAGCACTCTGTAGGGTAGCACCATGGTATAGCTGGAGGACAGCTAGCTTCCGTCCTCCTCTGGGTACATTGACTTCAATACAAAACCTAGAGGCTCATGGTTCTCACCCCTTCCATAGACTTACACAGTAATTATGACTATTTCCAGAGGACGTCCTCCAACCGATCAGAGCTCTTGCAGCATGAACTGACATGTTGTCCACCCAATCAAAGGATCAGAGAATGAATAGTACTGAAAGCAAAAGCTACAGCTAGCTAGCACTGCAGTGCATAAAATGTGATTAGTAGTTACATTTACATTTTAGTCATTTAGCAGATGCTCTTATCCAGAGCGACTTACAGGAGCAATTAGGGTTAAGTGCCTTGCTCAAGGGCATATCGACA
This sequence comes from Coregonus lavaretus, assembly GCF_964263955.1. NCBI lineage: Eukaryota > Metazoa > Chordata > Actinopteri > Salmoniformes > Salmonidae > Coregonus > Coregonus lavaretus. The sequence goes on from NC_139997.1 coordinate 31,903,625, forward strand.
GATTTTTCACCTAGTCGTGACTCAAAGAGAGAGAAAGACAATAGTTGAACAGTTCTGAACAAATTAATTTTTTCGAAAATGAAGGAGAAGCAAAAGAGAGAGAGAGAGGGATAGCTATATTTCGTCATTTTTTCCCACTTCCAGTTTAACTTACTTAGCTAGCAAATGCAGCTAGATAGTTTAACCTACTCAAACACCCGGCTCAAACAGAGGGATGCTTTGTCAGCTAGCTGGCTATGACTATCCAACACAACACTGGAACTCTTCCAAGTCAAGGTAAGCTTTTGGTTTTACTAATCTATTGCCACCGGGGCCCGCCGTTGTAACTGCTAAACTGCTTACTGACTGTACACTGTACTGCATGATTGTAGCGGGTTTACTAATGCGTTAGTTCTATTAGCTACAGTATGTTGACTGTGACCTTACTTTAGCTAATATAGTGACAACGATGTAGTCTGTGTGTAGCGGTTATGATATGGTTTGGCTTGGAAAGTTGTTTTTGCCTGGTCACATACAGCCTATGTGTTGTGCATTGAAGTCCACAAGCGAAGGGAAAAGGTGAGAGCAGGAGAGCGTGTGGATGCGAGAAGGATACAATGTGGCTGCTATCATAGTAAACTGTGTTTACGTGTGATCAGGGGTGTATTCATTCCACCGGTTCTGTTTAAAAACATTTCTTAAACGGAAGCAAATGGAATGAAACGGGATAACATACCTGAATTTGTCCAATAGAAACTCTCGTTTGCAACTGTTGGACTAATGTCACACCAGTCTTTGCTTTGGCTCCCTCTCCTGTCCAGCTCAGGCATTCGGCGTTGCCGGCCTTCTAGCTGCTGTCAAACCTACTGCTGGCAAACGCCCTTCACTCATCAACCCCGGACTTGTCTCATCATCATTACACAAACATGGTTCCAATCCCCACTCTATCACTGTATATATACTTCCTCTGCCATTTGTCTTTGTCGGTCATTGTAAATGTTACTTGTTTTCCTGAGAGGAATCTCGCCTACTATTTCCTGAGTACTTTATATTTTTCACTTTGGGTTCGCCCTGTGCCTTTTTTGTTTATGAAGATATATTTTGAGCACAACAGCATTTGGGTTTCGTCCCGCTTTGATCTATGGTGCTTAAATAAATTCAGCAGTTCTAAACCTGCGACTGCCTACTCCTCTCTACACCTGTAACAACTAACGATTGCACCCTAGATCAGCTAGATGCAGGCAATAGTGTGCAAGGCGGTATTGAATGTGTCACTGTCTGTCCATGTGTCACTGTCTGTCACCTCAACATTTTCTCCCGACCTGTGCAACTACGTTGCAAACTTTCATTCATAGGCTAGGTTGTAGCATCCTCATGATGGGTATAGGGAAAATTTGAGTATCATTCATGTAGGAGCCTAAACCTATCAATGTTACATTGAACTGGGTGAATGGAATATGAATGACCGTCATCCAATATGCTGTAATAGAAATAAGGCCATGGACATGAAACATTTTTTGGGTCCTCCCTCATCTTAAACGGCACTGACCGCCGCTGGTATGTATGTATGTATATGTATGGGCGCGTGTGTATATTCCACCCATCACTCTCTAACACTGTCGGGAGGAAGTGACCTGGGAACATTTTAATTTGCAGTTTATTTCTAACCTGCTGTGACAGGTCATGGGTCAAACCAGTGGCGTGACACCAACCCCCAGGTTGTTAGTGGTGTGTCTGGAGGATGTCAAACAGCTCACACAGCCCAAATCACATCACCCTATTCATTACTACTGACCTTTCTCTCAGAGGTTAAAGAGGTCTAGGTGCACTGAGGGAGGAGAGGAGAGGAAAGGAAAGGAGTATTCACAGGGTGAGGTGTGGGCTTAGTGGATGATGAGCTATGCTCAGTTAAGGCTGAATACATCTTTTTACATCCCACATTTTCTCCTGTCTTTTTATTGTAGACTCAATTACACACCAGTCACAGGCATTAAAAGCTGCTGAAGGGAATGGAAAATGCAGCTGATTTGACATGTGATGGTTCCTCCTTGGCACAGTGCTGGCTGGTGGACTGGACAAATGCCTGGGCCGTCTGCAGAGACAGAGACAGGCCAGCTGTGGCAGTGGAGGAGGGAGATGCTAGGGCAGCCTGACCACAGCTGCTGCTGCTATCGCAAAAGAGGGGGGAGGGAGGGAGAGAAGGAGGAGGAGGACTTGGCCCTGCTTAATGGCCTTGACCCAACCACCTGGCCTGAGTTTGCAACACTGAGTCAGGAGGAGAGAGAGATCAGAAGAGGGAGCGGGGGAGAGAGAGTACAGACCAGGCAAGGCCAGGTAGGGTGTAAAGGATGGGGTGCTAATTGAGGGTAATGAGTGAGAGATCTCCCCTGTCTCAGGCTGGGCAAATGGGAGTCAGGTCAGGGAGCTCAGGGCCTCCTTGTGCTGCTCATCTGGCCTGATTTGTGGGGCCTGGCTCTCTCTCTAGACTAGATCACTTTCATCAGCAGATAGAGGTGCCCTGCCTGCCTGCCTGGACAGCACTGGGCTTGAGTTACAAGCTGCTCACATCACACAGAGAACAGATGGAGAGAACAGTGGACATTTTCATAGAATGGGTATAGTAAGTGATGAATCTACTGAATCAAATGTTTATTTATTGCTGTTATACAGTATCACATTTGCACAACTAATGTGTGTGTGGGAAATATGTTAACTACCTCACACTTTTAACAATTGTGAATCATTGACTGTAACAAAACATTTGTGTTGATGTCCCAAGTGAGTAAAGTGAACTGAGCAGGGAATGGAGTTAGTTTGTGGCCCAACCAGAACATCAGTACTCACTCTGACTGTACATTTCTCTCACCTCAGAGGCGACTACACTTTTGCATTTTTTATCAGTGAGTGTGTTGAGCATTCCACTCCTGTCGCACACTATTAAGAGAACAATTAATTTGCTCCCCAAACGTAATCTGGGCTCTGAGGCTGTGGGTGAAGGCGCCATATCTGCCCAGCCCGCGGCCACACATTCTGCATTCTCCCCAATTCAGCTATTTTCATGGGGAGAATAGGACACTTTATTCAGTTATACTTTACTTTACATATTACCAGGGGCTCAAGATCATTCTGGCACTACTGTTCCTATAATAAGTACTTGAGTCCTCGATATCTTGTGTTTGCTTAGCCCTGTGGGAATTTCCTTTGTTAGTATTTTTTTTAATCAAGCCCAAGCATCTAAGTCAAGCCGTGTAGCATCTTTGTCAGAGCCTAGAAGCTTTGTCAGGGCCTAGCATCTTAACTACTCTCTGGACCTGATCCATACTGTTGGGGAGGATGGGAGACAGCACATCCCAGGGCCTCCCTCCCTCCCTGGGCCCTTTGGTGGGGGACTCAGAGGAGCAGGCTGAGGGATCCAATGACAACCCTGTGGAGGATTCCAGCTGTGCTCAGCAGCCAGGGAGCCAACCAATGTCCCATGTGACCGTCAGTGTAATAGCCAGCCGGTTAGCGCTCTTCCCCAGCTACATCCCTCAATCCCACTGGGTTGGACTAAATGGAGAGAGAGAGAGAGAAGGAGAGGGAGAGAGAGAGAGAGAGAGAGAGAGAGAGAGAGAGAGAGAGAGAGAGAGAGAGAGAGAGAGAGAGAGAGAGAGAGAGAGAGAGAGAGAGAGAGAGAGAGAGAGAGAGAGAGAGAGAGAGAGAGAGAGAGAGAGAGAGAGAGAGAGAGAGAGAGAGAGAGAGAGAGAGAGAGAGAGAGAGAGAGAGAGAGAGAGAGAGAGAGAGAGAGAGAGAGAATGAGGGAAATAGAAGAGAGAGAGAGTGTTAAAAGAGAGTAAAAAGTGAGAGATTGGAAGGCCACAGTGGAAGCAGACTTGGCTTGGTTTGGGGGAACGGGGCCTCAGTACTCTCTCTAAGCAGCAGGCTCCAGGCAGCAGGCAAAAGGCAAAAGGCTCCATGCAGCAGGCTCCAGGCAGCAGGCTCCAGACTCCAGGCAGCAGGCTCCAGGCAGCAGGCAGCAGACTCCAGGCAGCAGGCAGCAGACTCCAGGCAGCAGGCTCCAGACTCCAGGCAGCAGGCTCCAGACTCCAGGCAGCAGGCTGCAGGCAGCAGGCTCCAGACTCCAGGCAGCAGGCTCCAGACTCCAGGCAGCAGGCTCCAGACTCCAGGCAGCAGGCTCCAGACTCCAGGCAGCAGGCTGCAGGCAGCAGGCTCCAGACTCCAGGCAGCAGGCTCCAGGCAGCAGGCAGCAGGCTCCAGGCAGCAGGCAGCAGGCTCCAGGCAGCAGGCAGCAGTGAGGGTCACTCTAGAGGAGAGGGATCTCTCTCCAGCTGGCTGAGGCAGAATCCCCAGAGCCTACTGCTGAGTCTGCTGGGTAACTAACATCTTAATGACAGATCCCTTTCAAACTGAAGTCTGCTGCTGCTGAACATTAAGACATTTATATTTTTGGGAAAATACTGTAGGCTGTATTATATTACTATTCTTAAGAGTATTGTTCTGTCTGGGTCATTCTGTTATTTCATGATCAGCACGTGTTCTGTTCCCCTCTGCTTGAATGATGCACCTGGTAGAGATTTCTTTATGTTTTTTGGGGAAACACTAATACTTTCCACAACAGGAATGATGCATTGCTAAAACATAAGTAGTGCTTAAATCTCAAATAAATGTGTGGAAGTCCTGAACGCCAATCTGTAGTGTTCTCTCCTGTGGTTAGCTACAGTCCTATGAAAAATGTTCTCTACTTTTGCATATTTTTGATACTGAATGTTATCAGATCTTCAACCAAAACCTAATACTAAATAAAGGGAACCTGAGTGAACAAATAACACAACAATTACATACTTATTTCATTTATTTAATAAACAAAGTTATTCAACACCCAATAATCCAGTGTGAAAAAGTAATTCCTCCCTAACACTCAATAACTGGTTGTGCCACCTTTAGCTGCAATGACTCCAACCATAATATAAAAATTATGTTATATCAATGTTATACTTTTGACTCATCTGTCCATAAAACATTCTTCCAAGAGTCTTGATGATCATCCAGGTGCTTCCAGGTGTTTTGTGGTAAACTTCAGTTAACTTTTTGGATGAGATGGGTCCCATTATGTCTGGCGAAAACCAAACACTGCATTTCACAGTAAGAACCTCATACCAACAGTCAAGCATGGTGGTGGTAGTGTGATGGTTTGGGGATGCTTTGCTGCCTCAGGAACTGGATGACTTGCCTTAATAGAAGTAACCATGAATTCTGCTCTGTTTCAGAGAATTCTACAGGAGAATGTCAGGCCATCCGTCTGTGAGCTGAAGCTGAAGCGCAGCTAGGTCATGCAGCATGACAATTATCCAAAACACACAATCAAGTCTACATGAAAATAGCAAAAAAGCAACAAATATGACTTTTTGGAATGGACTAGTCATAGTCCAGACCTAATCCCAATTGAGATGTTGTGGCAGGACTTGAAATTAGCAGTTCGTGCTTGAAAACCCACAAATGTCGCTGAGTTAAAACAGTTCTGCATGCAAGAGTGGGCCAAAATTCCTCCACAGCGACGTGAGAGACTGATCAACAACTACAGGAAGCATTTGGTTGCAGTCATTGTAGCTAAAGGTGGCACAACCAGTTATTGAGGGGACAATTACTTTTTCACACAGGGGAATTGGGTGTTGCATAACTTTGTTAATTAAATAAATAAAATAAGTAAATTCAGAAAGGGGGCAAATACTTTTTCACGGCACTGTAGTGGTTAATGCTAGTAGTTAATGTCATGGGAACTACCTCTGCTGTTTTTGAGTTGACGTGTGTTTGTGTCTGTGGGACTTAGTGAGAGAATTACTACTGTAATGCAACTTTAAGAGCCCTTTTATAATTTAAACGGCAAGTGGTTAATGTTCCCAGCATGCTGCCCATCGCACAACGGCATGATGGGATTCCAATATCACACTGCTGGGAAGTGCAATGATCTTTTCATATTTTTTTCACAAAACAGATTCATAGGGAAATGAACTGTAGTGTGTGTGTGTGTGTATGTGTATGTGTGTGTGTGCTTGTGGGCAGCAGCCAGACTTTAAACTGTTCTCACCCTGCTCCCGTCCATGGCCTGGCATTACATTTTACATTTTAGTCATTTAGCAGACACTCTTATCCAGAGCAATTAGGGTTAAGTGCCTTGCTCAAGGGCACAACAACAGATTTTTCACCTAGTCGGCTCGGGGATTAGAACCAGCGACCTTTCGGTTACTGGCACAACGCTCTTAACCACTAAGCTACCTGCCGCCCCAGGCCGGTAGTCACACTTGTCATCCCAGGCCAAGCTAGCTACAGCTAAATCAAGGAACTCGCTGGGCTACAGTGCTGTACCATCTGGGGGAAAAACAACTGGCATTCTGAATTGAGAAATGACTAAATAAATGAAGTGAAGCCTGGGAGACTTCACACTAACCTGGGAGACTCTCCTCTCCATCTGTTCAGATCAGTCTCATTATGGCTAACACAGGGCCAGAGCTGATCCTCTATTTGCAAGCAAGCACGCACACACACAGCGGCAGCATTCATCTTGTACACTACACTACGCTACGCTCTCTCATACAGTACAGGGGAGATGATGATTACATGAAGCCTAACCTTGTGGAAAATGACAGCAGAATGCCAAGGGGTGGTAATGTTGTTTCCCTCCATGGTTGACTGGCCACAGCTTAACCATGAGCTAACAGAAACCATGAGCTAACATGTGTTGGTACTTTAGTTAATGCAGCAGTGCCCAGTCTGGCTTTATTCAGCCGCGTTGATTTGTTTAGGTACACTGTCAGATTGAACAAATGATTCATGATATTGTCAGTGTTGCAGCACGTGTATGTTTTTCCCTTTGTGGAATGGCTGCCGTGGCAACAGAAAGTATGTGTCTGTGTCTGTAGGAGCCTTGGGGGATGGATGATGTGATGGAGGTTGTGCGTGTGGGACTGTGTGTGCGTGTGTGGATGTGACGTGATGGACTATGCACTACGCAGGACGTGCTGTGATTGAGGATATTCATCTACCGTCACTGTCCCCTCCTTGCCGGAGTGTACATCCATCATAGTATTAACCTTGTGAAATAAATCAGGAGAGCAAGAGAGAGACCACATGAATCAACTGAATGAATACACACTAGATCGTGAATGAATGGAGATAGAAACCACTCATAGCTCAGACAATAAAAAGCAAGCTGAATGTAGCGGTTGGTAGAGTTGCTAGCTAACAAAAGGGAAACTTACAATGTTGGGGTTCTTTGATTTCTTTCTCGCAACAGAAATTATACTGACCCCAGGGGCCTCCTAGTCAAAAGTAGTGCACTATAAAGGGAATAGGATGCCATTTGGGATGCAGCCTAAGAGTGTCCTCTTAGTAAGCTATTTCAACCTGCCACAATGTAAAGTCTTGAAGCGCATCGCTGTCTCAAATCGGTCGAGTGCCTTTAGTGTACTTAAGTGTAGTGGACATAAAAGACTGTAAAAACACCAGGACATCAGCTCCAAGAGATTTTAATTTAAGAAATCTGTTCCCATGTATTCCCATGCATAATAGAGAGATACACGATCATATACAAATGTGAGCAAGGTTTGAAATGATTATGTTTTAGTCAAATATTATATCTGTTTGGGATCCTTGCAGTCAATTTGCAGTCAAATGATTTGTAATTATGTTCCGGCCCCCGACCATCCACTCAAGACAACATTAGCCCGTGGCTGAATTTAGTTGATGATCCCTGCTCTACAGGGCAGCCAGAGGAAGAGATAATAGTGCTGTTTGAAAGGCCTGCCTGGCTGGTTGGCTGGCTGGCTCTAGGGCTGGGAGACACCTGCTCTCAGCACACTTCCTGTACACCTTGGGCCCTGCCAGGTGTTTCACTCTGTGTAACGCAGCAGGGTACCAGGGTGCACGCTCTTGGAGACTCAGTGGGCATGGCATGGCCAAGGTTTTTGTATTACGATAAACCCAGCAGATGATCCACTCCCTTTGGTTTCTCCACAGGGCTACTTTAACCAATCACACAATGGTGTTGGGCTAATTATCATCAGATTGACTGTTCTTTACTTTTGTTTTCATCACTTTTGATATCTGCCACTCATTCGTGCCATACTTTAGCGTCTGTGCCTTCAGACCTATGCTTTATTTTTTGTGAAGTGGCAGGCAGACTAGAGGAAGTGTAGAAGTGCATTTGATGGCTGCTTGTACTGTAGCTGTAGAGACAAGCTCCATCCTTGCAGGCACCAATGGCAGGTTTCAGCAGCAGCGTGTCTCTACCCCCCGCTCTCCTCTCCCTTATCCACCGCTGACGATGTGTCTTCACCCCGAGCTCCGAGCTGTACAATCAAGGTTTAATTAGTGAAGGGAAGCTTTGCACTTCCCTCTCAACGATCTGTGGAGCCAAAGCCAGAGCCGGTAAATTGTCAGGCCTGCCTGCGGAGCCTGTAATGGGGAATGTTAAGGGATGCTCAGGTTGGGGGTGATACTGCCAATGCACCAGTGTATGTTAGTTTACAGGCCCTAGAAGGCAACGCTGCTGTGCCGTCAATTCTCACTCAGAAAAACAATTACAAAAGGCTCTGCAGGGATGTTCTCATTCTCACCATCCATACCCATAAAAGTAGAATGTGGAATTGATCCCTATGTGGTTCGCCTAACTGTTATTTCAATTGACTCAGTGATAGACTGTTTTTATGGATGCCCAACCTCTTCCATCATTGGTGTGCTTGTACGTGTGTGCCTTTGTGTGTGTCTGTTTGCAGGCGCGTGTGTGAGGCTGGTTGAGTGAGAAGGAGGCCGCTGTACTGTAGTCTTTCTTTGGTTGAACACCCAGATGAAATAATGTGACAGATACGGTTGCTCCGTCACCGAGGCTAATGCCCGCTGAATGCCACTGCACTTTGGTTAATGCAAAGTAGCCTGACATTTTAAGGAGCTTGGACTGCATGTAATTGGAGCTGTGGCCTTTCTGAGGCTCCTCTCCTCTTCTCCTCCCCCTCTGTCAGGACAAAGCAATAAACACGCTTCCTTCTTTTCTTTTCCCTCTCCCTGACATGAAAAACGGCCTGCACACAGCTCGCCGTCTAGCGTCTATTGTATGAACAATAGAGCGCTGGGCCTGGGCAAATTGGTCACAGTTTTAAAAAGAGAGGAAGAAAAGTATTTTGGGGGAAATACAGTATAGTCTATTGCCTGCCTAGCAGCTATCCTAACTGGGCCTACATGGTGTTTTATGTCAACTCCTCTCCTGCTCTCTGTATACATTATTGAGATCAACTGGGAAGTCAGAGGGCATAGAGTATGCTCTATTAGTCTGCATACAGTCTCTGTGTTTTAAGTTGAAATACATAACAGGGCATTTTTCCAACTAACTCTTTCATGCTACCAGTTTTTGCTAGTCAAAGTACTGTAAGTCCTCCAGGAATCAACAGGGTGACCTGTCCAACACGAAGGGAAAATAGTCATACAGTGCCCTATAAGACTGGGTACTGTAGGATACCCTGAGGCCACTTATCAGTTGCCTCCTTTCAACCCCGCTCAATTTGTGTCCTCCAAAGAGTAAAAAAAAAGTACTCTCAAAACGGCATTCAACAGCATATTTATATCTGATATTGTTTGTAAAATGGGCCTAGATTGGATCCCCTTTCGCGGCGCGGCAGGGAGAAAGGGCACAGGCCAGCAGAGGACAGGAGGATATACTGCTTTAATGACAAAGGTGACATAACACTGTTCTCTTCCCCCTGTCCTCGGGCCACCAGCAGGCCACATATCACTGCAGTGAAGATATAGGAAGTGTCAAGTGAACAAATCAAGGACAAGGACAATGGTGATATCAACAGCAACTATTTCACCAGCCTTTTAGCACTTTATTTGATCCACACTTCAGCACATAAGTTGAAATTAATTATTTTCAGAGTACCTGTTATGAAAATAATTTATCTAAGAATGAGAGCCTAAATACAGTTGTTAATGGTATGTTTTTTTTTTTGTACAGCTCATCATGTATTCATACACTTAATGTACTACGTCCTACTGTATCCATCCACGTGTGCAGCAACTCCTCCCAGCAGCTTCTGTATCACTATCAATGGTCTTTGTAACCAGATTCCTTCTCTGCTCAAGTGGCATCCCTACACTCAAGTGGTGCGGCATGTAGAAGGTTTCCCTCACTTACTTGACCTTACCAGCAGACATTAATAATTGCTCTGCCTGTACGTGCGGTGCAGTGGCACAGCGGCCTCCTGCTCACTCGACTGTGCTAATGCTTTATGAAAGCACAGAGAAAATGCACCCAGAGTAATTTCCTTCGACTGTCTTGGCGAAAAGGTCATTAAAGCCTATGACCCCGCTATCTCCTTCTTTCTCTAATATCCCTCCATCATCCTCTCTCTCCCTATCCACACCTCCCCTGCTATCCCCCTCTCTCTTTCCTCAAGTCTAGTGAAACCTGCATAACTACAGTGCTAGAGACTTAAAATACACTTGCTTACTTTTTTTCAGAGCTGAAAAGGCAAGTACATCCAAGAAAGAAGTGAAGAAAACCACACAACACAGAGTCTGCTGGAGGAAGTTTGTGGATGACCTATACTCCCTGAAGAGCAACAGGGTTTAAGTCAAGTAAGTCACTCTCTTTCTCCTGTCTGTCAAAGAACTGAAACCACGTGGGCAGAGTCTCTGGCAATCAAAAGCAAATAGGCCTACACAAAGCATATCATATCAAATTACCATTACAGGACAGAGTTTATACGTTGCCTGTCAACAAAGCGTTAATTTTATCGCTGCAGGGCTGTCACTTGCGTAAATGAGTCCAAGGGGACTCTTAACAGTGGCAGGATAGATGAACTGTGTAAACCAAGTAATGAGATGCTCTCTACATGAAGCTCAGTGCTTTCTCTCTCTAGACTAGACTAGAGGATTCTTCACTCCATGGCTAGGCTACACGTCTTCACCATCAAATCAGATACACTCCCTAATAAATGAAAACAACAGTGGCTCACCCTGTGTGACCAAATCGATAATGTCCCCTTTCGACTGATAGCTTAATCGTCTGTACTGCCTGACCAAACAAAATGAAACAGGAACATTCTGCTGTAGCAGCATTTTTTCACTCTGACCTTGCCCAAGCCAACTAAAGCCTTCCCTCCTCCTCTCCTCCGCCTCCCTCCATCCCTCCATCCGCTTCTCACAGTCTCATTCGGAGCACACAGCCAGCAAGACAGGACCAGATAACACACATGTAATAAGTGCCCTGGATCGCCACTATTGATGGAACTGCCAATCTAAAGGAGATATTAATAAAGTAATGGGCGGCCGTGTTAGGCAGGGTAATGATTCTGCTAGACACAGATGTCAATAATAAATCCAGTAGAGGCAGTTGTAGGAAAGTCAGAGCCTCTGTAGGTATATTGTCTGACTAAGTTTCTCTGGTGTACTGAGATACCTAGATATAACTGACCTGACTGTGTAGAATCGATCTGGTCATTGCACTATGGAAGCAGAGGGTGCTTTTTCACTCTGTTGCCTTAGGAAACCAATGACTGGTTGTTGGAAACTCTAAAATCTAATCTAGCTTTATTGCCTCCAAAGTGGGCCAGTTAAGTGACTGCTTAAAGGTGCTACACATAGAATTTCTCCCCCATGTAGAAGCTAGGTGAATTGCAGAACACTAGGCTGCATTCAAAACAAATCTCCCCCGCATCCCATTTGGCCTTAACATGGAGACTCGCGCTTCAGTTTTTTTTGGTTGATATTTCACAGCGATTTAGATGGTACAATTCTTCTCTACACTATTCAGTGCATTGAACTAACTGTGTAGATTTTTAGAAACCAGGAAATGACAACGATTTCTACATTGTCCGCTTGCTCCGGTTTCCACTAGATAACAAAACCACAAAGTCAAAACAGCTTTCCCATTTTGACAACAGAAGCTGGTCCGGTGGGAGAAATCAATGCCAATCACTACACTGTAAGTAATATGGTTTACATTAGTTACCACAGCCACAAAGTGGCTATACTGTCAAATTTAATCAAAACAAAAATGAGCTTTTTGGTCTTCATTTAAGGTTAGGGTTAGGCATAAGATTAGCAGTGTGTTTAGGTTTAAGGTTAGAGCTTTGTTTAAAATATTTCTGGAAGAGAAATTGTAGAAATAGGCATGGGTTATGACTTTGTGGCTGTGGTAACTAGTGACGACCAAATGAAGGTGTTCGATTAATCTCGCCCGGGTGCCCGTGTAGGCGTGTATTACACCAGCTGAAAGTTAATTGCATTCGATTTGCCTCCCGGGCGTCAGCCAGGAGCCTCACTCTGTACGATGGCGAAGTCGGCTCAAGTGACGAAATTAAGCATGTACAGTGGGGAAAAAAAGTATTTAGTCAGCCACCAATTGTGCATGTTCTCCCACTTAAAAAGATGAGAGAGGCCTGTAATTTTCATTATAGGTACACAGCAAATATGACAGACAAAATGAGGAAAAAAAATCCAGAAAATCACATTGTAGGATTTTTTATGAATTTATTTGCAAAATATGGTGGAAAATAAGTATTTGGTCAATAACAAAAGTTTCTCAATACTTTGTTATATACCCTTTGTTGGCAATGACACAGGTCAAACTTTTTCTGTAAGTCTTCACAAGGTTTTCACACACTGTTGCTGGTATTTTGGCCCATTCCTCCATGCAGATCTCCTCTAGAGCAGTGATGTTTTGGGGCTGTCGCTGGGCAACACGGACTTTCAACTCCCTCCAAAGATTTTCTATGGGGTTGAGATCTGGGGACTGGCTAGGCCACTCCAGGACCTTGAAATGCTTCTTACGAAGCCACTCCTTCGTTGCCCGGGCGGTGTGTTTGGGATCATTGTCATGCTGAAAGACCCAGCCACGTTTCATCTTCAATGCCCTTGCTGATGGAAGGAGGTTTTCACTCAAAATCTCACGATACATGGCCCCATTCATTCTTTCCTTTACACGGATCAGTCGTCCTGGTCCCTTTGCAGAAAAACAGCCCTAAAGCATGATGTTTCCACCCCCATGCTTCACAGTAGGTATGGTGTTCTTTGGACGCAACTCATCATTCTTTGTCCTCCAAACACGACGAGTTGAGTTTTTACCAAAAAGTTCTATTTTGGTTTCATCTGACCATATGACATTCTCCCAATCCTCTTCTGGATCATCCAAATGCACTCTAGCAAACTTCAGACGGGCCTGGACATAAGCAGGGGGACACGTCTGGCACTGCAGGATTTGAGTCCCTGGCGGCGTAGTGTGTTACTGATGGTAGGCTTTGTTACTTTGGTCCCAGCTCTCTGAAGGTCATTCACTAGGACCCCCGTGTGGTTCTGGGATTTTTGCTCACCATTCTTGTGATCATTTTGACCCCACGGGGTGAGATCTTGCGTGGAGCCCCAGATCGAGGGAGATTATCAGTGGTCTTGTATGTCTTCCATTTCCTAATAATTGCTCCCACAGTTGATTTCTTCAAACCAAGCTGCTTACCTATTGCAGATTCAGTCTTCCCAGCCTGGTGCAGGTCTACAATTTTGTGTCTGGTGTCCTTTGACAGCTCTTTGGTCTTGGCCATAGTGGAGTTTGGAGTGTGACTGTTTGAGGTTGTGAACAGGTGTCTTTTATACTGATAACAAGTTCAAACAGGTGCCATTAATACAGGTAACGAGTGGAGGACAGAGGAGCCTCTTAAAGAAGAAGTTACAGGTCTGTGAGAGCCAGAAATCTTGCTTGTTTGTAGGTGAACAAATACTTATTTTCCACCATAATTTTCTGGAAAACAAATTCTCAATTTGTCTGTCATAGTTGACGTGTACCTATGATGAAAATTACAGGCGTCTCTCATCTTTTTAAGTGGGAGAACTTGCACAATTGGTGGCTGACTAAATACTTTTTTTCCCCACTGTATACTAATTAGTACAATTCTGAGATTGCTTTTGATAAAAACGCTTTATCTGCCTTCCCAATGAAAACTAGTTTGAAAATTCAAACATTTATTTTACGGAAAATAGATGTTGTATGTTTCTGGATGATGCACCATGCTGCCTTGTTGACAACATGCTCCTCCCTCCCCGCCTTCGCCCGATGACGTGACGGGCCATTGCCCGGTTCAACCTGGGCCAGCGTAAAAAAACTCCCTCAGTAATACTGTGAAACAGTGGGAGAGTTCGTTTTGCATATTTTAACCATTCCATTGGTCCTTAAGTGAAATCTCCAACCACCAGGGGTACCGGGCCATGCAAAACAAACTTGCCCACTATCATTCCACTATTACTGTAGATATATTATGAAAATTTTCTGAAATTACAATGCAAAAATTCACAAATCCTATGTGTAGCACCTTTAAATTACTACTTATTTCTGTAATTGTAAAGCAACTTTGGGTCCTTGAAAAGCGATATATAAGTCCCATGTGTTTTTATTATTATTATTATTAGTAGTAGTAGTTAGGCTTTTGTTGCCTTTGAATGAATTTTAACTTAAGGTGGCTTTATTCATGTATATGCTATCTATGTTGACTGTAGAAAAACAACCTGGGCTGGCCTCAAAGTAACAGAATGCTTGACCTGAGAATTGACCTGAAAAATTCCTGAATAATATTTCATTAACTAACATTTAGACTCAATGACATGGATCACAATGAGTCTAAAAGAAAATCTCTCTACTCTGTTGTGTTTATCTATTCTCTGTACTTCAGGGACATTAAAGCAAGGTGCAATGGATTAAGGCGCAACATTATTAATGCGATTGGCCCTCCTCGGAGTTGGCCAGGCAGATAAAAGCAAAGCGGAGGAGGGTTTAGCAGGCGATGAAAGATGTTTACTCAGCCTCCCTCCTGCCCCATGCCAAATCTGTGTTTGTTTACGTTGTGTCTGGTTGTATTACAGCCTCTCTGCATTGTTCTGCTCCAATTCATTCCCTGCTAATTCTATAAATACAACAACCGCTTCAATTAGACCTGTCTGTTATCTCACTGCCGTGAAACTGATTGCCACAGGTAGAGAACACACTCCACCGTAATGATACCGTATCCTGTTGAGGGAGAGGGGGAGAGAGTGAGAGCGAAAGAAAGGGAATGAGGGAGGCAGAGAGCGTGAGGGAAAGGGAGAGATTGGGGGTGGGGGGATTTGATGGTAGGAAATGAAGCGGATCTCTTCAATTTAAATATGATCCCTTTGGAAATTAGCATGTTAGTGTGCCTGAAAATGTTTATGATCTTCAGAGACGCAAACAGCGTGCACACACACACCACATCCCCTCATGGAAATTGATCATTTCTAGTTGAATACTGCTAATGCATCCAGTCTCTCAAGATTGACATCTGATTCCCCATTAAGAGAACGAGGCATTTAGCAATTCCGTAATAATGCAAGTCTGTTTAATTATGATATTAATATGCATTATGACATGGCAAGCCTGGTACATGCACTATTGCTAATAACATGTCATCTTATTGTAATTTAATGCAGCTGTAGTAATAACCACATATAAATACATTTTAAAGGAGAGTTTATAGTGGCGCATACCCTGTGTGGTAGAGGTTATTATCTGTATTTAAGATGCCGTTTCCTGTCGTGAAAGTCCTGCTCTAGTGTAGCTGTAATGTAAACAGGGTACGTGGTCAGTGACTTGGAACATGTTTCACAAGGTAAATTAGGCCTTGTGGCAGCATGGGGCTTGCGGCCTGGAATCAACGGTGTTACATGGCACTATATGCCTAGGGCACCTCATTCCTGTGTACATATTTTGTGTTTGTTGGCCCATGGACATATTGTGTTGTATCAGGGATTGCGTGTGTGTGTGTGTGTGTGTGTGTGTGTGTGTGTGTGTGTGTGTGTGCGTGTGTTTTCCTAGTATAACTGCATTTTCCCTGCTGCTGACTACAGTCTACCTGACTCACACAGGGACCCATGATATGTTTAGATACACAGGGCATAATAATATTCTCCTCTCTAATTGCCAGATAAGTCAGATAGGTCAGATAGGTCAGCAGCTATTTTGATCCTATTCCTCAAGACAAACAAAAAGGTGTAATAAGTTCGCACTCAAAACGATGTCACATAAAGCTTACTTCATTATTCTATTATTTTATTTTTTTCACTGCATCAGGGATAGTGTACACAGACGTTTCACTGCATCAGGGATAGTGTACACAGACGTTTCACTGCATCAGGGATAGTGTACACAGACGTTTCACTGCATCAGGGATAGTGTACACAGACGTTTCACTGCATCAGGGATAGTGTACACAGACGTTTCACTGCATCAGGGATAGTGTACACAGACGTTTCACTGCATCAGGGATAGTGTACACAGATGTTTCACTGCATCAGGGATAGTGTACACAGACGTTTCACTGCATCAGGGATAGTGTACACAGACGTTTCACTGCATCAGGGATAGTGTACACAGACATTTCACTGCATCAGGGATAGTGTACACAGACGTTTCACTGCATCAGGGATAGTGTACACAGACGTTTCACTGCATCAGGGATAGTGTACACAGATGTTTCACTGCATCAGGGATAGTGTACACAGACGTTTCACTGCATCAGGGATAGTGTACACAGACGTTTCACTGCATCAGGGATAGTGTACACAGACGTTTCACTGCATCAGGGATAGTGTACACAGACGTTTCGGATTTACAGCCTTCTTCAGTGTGTAGGTACAATTTTATTTTAATTCAAAACAGCATTTGTAATGAACAGGAGGTGCTTCTAATCAGGGTTGCCACTCATCTGCCAATCAGGGATGTGGCTTTTCTCGTCTACCTGTATACAAATTAGTTACAAGGAAAAACAGAATTATTGTCACGGTTTCGGCCGAGGCTGCTCCTCCTCCTGGTTCGGGCAGGCTTCGGCGGTCGTCGTCCCCGGAGTACTAGCTGCCACCGATCTATGTTTCATGTTCGTTTGGTTTTGTCTTGATGTTGTACACCTGTGTCTTGTTAGTCCTCGTTAGTGTCCTATTTAGTTCTCGTTGTGTGTGTTGGTCTTTGTGTGTGATTGCTCTTCTGTTTCGTGTTGGAGCTACGTACTTCCCTCCAGTGTTTTGGAGAGGTTTTCGCACATGTTAGTGCGCCGTTTGTTTGACGCCTGTGTGCGCCGTTATTTCGCCTTCGGGCTTATTGTGCTTATTTTCTACGTGAATATTGCACTAAAGTCTTTTGGACTGAGCTTCTGCGTCCTGCGCTTGATTCATGCACCACACCCACCTTCAGCACCCCTTGACAATTATAGGGTATGGGAGCGGGCACAAACGGCAACTCACGAATCAACCTCTCCAGGTGTCCGCTCACCTGAATACATCATATAAATTCATGAGATAGCCTACCACAAAGGTAGGGTAAATATACATAAATATGTAGGGCCAACTCATAAACGATAGGCAAAATCTGATATGGACTGTGTTCTTGTATAACAGTCTAAATTTGGCTTGTAGGAAGGAGGTGAAATCTAATAATTTTTTTAAACCGTGTGGAGATACAGCATTTAATCTATATGTCCACACAGCTTCTCTTTGGAGTCATTTGTTGTCGTTATCGTCTCCTCTACTTGGTAGATGAACTTTTTCAATCCTGACGCAACACAATTCATTAATAGAATGATTTTGTTCTGTAAAGTGTCTCACAACTGGCGATTCTATTCTTCCAACTAGAGAGAGAGAGAGAGAGAGAGAGAGAGAGAGCGGCTATCCTTATTAAGGCATTAGCATGCTTCAGTTCGGCTGGCGGCTAGCCAAAGTCGGCTAGGTGAACTGAACTACTGTGCTCACATACTCCCTTAAAAGACATTCGCTTGAAAACCTAGAAAAAAGTAATAGTACTGCTTGTCCATATAGAGATGCTGTAGGCAGTTACGCTTCCTTCGGAAAGTATTCAGACCCCTTGACCACATTTTGTTACATTACAGCCTTGTTCTAAAATTGATTAAATTGTTTTCCCCTCATCAATCTAAACAATACCCAATAATTACAAAGCAAAAACCGTTTAAAAAAAAAAACTGAAATATTACATTTACATAAGTATTCAGACCCTTTACTCAGTACTTTGTTGAAGCACCTTTGGCAGCTTTGCACACCTGTATTTGGAGAGTTTCTCCCATTCTTCTCTGCAGATCCTCTCGAGTTCTGTCAACTTGGATGGGGAGCGTCGCTGCAAAGCTATTTCCAGGTCTCTCCAGAGATTTCCAGGTCTCGCCCCAGTCTGAGGTCCTGAGCGCTCTAGAGAAGGTTTTCATCAAGAATCTGTCTGTACTTTGCTGCGTTCATCTTTACCTCAATCCTGACTAGTCTCCCAGTCTCTGCCCCTGAAAAACATCCCCACAGCATGATGCTGCCACCACCATGCTTCACTGTAGGGATGGTGCCAGGTTTCCTCCAGACGTGACACTTGGCATTCACGCCAAAGAGTTCAATCTTGGTTTCATCAGACCAGAGAATCTTGTTTCTCATGGTCTGAGAGTCCTTTAGGTGCCTTTTGGCAAACTCCAAGCGGTCTGTCATGTGCCTTTTACTGAGGAGTGGCCACTCTACCATAAAGATCTGATTGGTGGAGTGCTGCAGAGATGGGTGTCCTTCCGGAAGGTTCTCCCATCTCCACAGAGGAACTCTGGAGCTCTGTCAGAGTGACCATCAGGTTCTTGGTCACCTCCCTGACCAAGGCCCATCTCCCCCGATTTTTTAGTTTGGCCCGGCGGCCAGCTCTAGGAAGGTAGTCTTGGTGGTTCCAAACTTCTTCCATTTAAGAATGATGGAGGCCACTGTGTTCTTGGGGACCTTCAATACTGCAGAACTGTTATGGTACCCTTCCCCAGATCTGTTCCTCGACACAATCCTGTCTTGGAGCTCTGAGGACAATTCCTTCAACCTCATGGCTTGTTTGTTGCTCTGACATGCATTGTCAACTGTGGGACCTTATATAGACTGGTGTGTGCCTTTCCAAATGATGTCCAATCAATTGAATTTACACAGGTGGACTCCAATCAAGTTGTAGAAACATCTCAAGGATGATCAATGGAAACAGGATGCACCGGAGCTCAATTTCGAGTCTCATAGCAAAGGGTCTGAATACTTACAGTATGTAAATAAGGTATTTCTGTTTTACATTTTTTATAAATCTGCAAAATTTTATAAAAACATGTTTTCACTTTGTCATTATGGGGTATTGTGTGTAGATTGATGAGGGAACATTTTTATTTAATCAATTTTAGAATAACGCTGTAACGTAACAGAATGTGGAAAAAGTGAAGGGGTCTGAATACTTTCCGAATGCACGGTAACTCAAGAATCTGTCATTGATTTGCACGTTTTTGCAGAGGAGAACTTAGTAGCACAATTTTTCATCTAACTAAGATGTTTGGTGCAGCATTTCTAAATGAAAAAATGTGCATGAAAACGAGTTGTCTCTCGTTGAATAACAAGAAAGACTTCACTTGTGACAAGTACTGATTATACGAAGAGGCAGGGCGCAGACGCAGGAATTAACAAGGTAAAGGTTTACTTAACAATGAGAAAGAGAATAACAAAGAGCGAGTAAACGACACAACGCTAACAATTACACACAACAATGAACGAACAGTCCAGGGCTATATAGTGGTGGTGATGAGATGATGAGGTGCAGGTGCGCAGGAGGGGATTAGGGTGTGTTGGGTTTCCATTCCTGTGTTTGCCGAGGTGGTGTGCTCAGACCGGTGGCTCAGTAGACCTGCGAATCAGAGCACTGGAGGGGAGCAATGGGATGAGACGTGACAGTACCCCCCGGACGCACAGCTCCCACCGCAGGACGTCACCGGCCAAGAGGACGACACCGAGGACAAGGACCGGGCCGGTCAGAGCGGCGACGGTGGAAGTCCCGAATTAGGTTGGGGTCCAGAATGTCCCTAGCCGGAACCCAGCTCCTCTCCTTAGGGCCATACCCCTCACAGTCCACCAGGTAACGGAGCCGTCCCTCACAGAACCTGGAGTCCAGCAGATCCCTCACAGCATACGCAAGACTCCCGCCAATGTCCAGGGGCAGAGGGGGCGTACCCCGGGGGACGGCATCCGCCAGAGGACCAGGAACCACCAGCCTGAGGAGAGACAAATGAAAAGTAGGTGAGACACGGTAGTGAGGGGGAAGGAACAGCCGGTACGACACCTCATTAATCCACCTGAGGACCTTAAACGGCCCCACAAACTGGGGGCTCAGTTTCTTGCAGGGCAGGCAGAGAGGGAGGTTTCGAGTGGACAGCCAGACGTGATCACCAGGCTGGAATACGGAAGCCTCACTGCGGTGGCGGTCAGCTTGGTCCTTCTGCTGACGAATGGCCCTCTGGAGATAGACATGGGCGGCGGCCCTGCGGAACCACTCGTCGACAGCGGGCGCAACGGTCTGGCTGGGTGTCCAAGGGGCCAGGGCCGGCTGGTACCCCAGGACATATTGGAAGGGAGTGAGCCCCATGGAGGAGTGAACGAGGGAGTTCTGTGCATATTCTGCCCAGGGAAATAACCTTGGCCACTCACTCTTCCAGTCCTGACAGTGGCAACGAAGAAACCTCCACAGCTCCTGGTTTATGCGCTCCACCTGCCCATTCGACTGAGGCCTATACCCGGAAGTGAGGCTGGCCGTGGCCCCGATCTTCTCCAGGAAAGCTTCCACACTCGGGAGGTGAATTGGGGGCCACGGTCCGAGACGATGTCCTCCGGAAGTCCATAGTGCCGGAAGACCTGTTGGAACAGGACCTCAGCGATCTGGAGAGCAGAAGGAAGACCAGTTAGCGGCAAAAAATGCCATGATTTTGAGTACCGATCTATGACCACCATGACTGTGGTGAAGCCGTCAGAACGTGGGGGCAAGTCTATGGACAGGTGTGACCAAGGTTGCTGAGGCACCGGTAGAGGAACTAGTTTGCCTGCCGGGGCATTCCGAGGTGTCTTAATTTGGGCACATACGGAACAGGAGTTGACATAGCGAGAGACATCAGAAGCCAAGGTGGGCCACCAGTATTTTTGTGCTAGAGAATGCAGGGTGCGCGTAATACCGGAGTGCCTTGCCATAAGGGTGGTGTGCGCCCAGATCAGCAGGTGGTCACGGACACTGGTGGGTACATACACGCGCCCCCGGAGGGGCGTTGGCAGGAGCTTGGTCCTCCTGAGTCGCCAGGTGGATGTCTTCGTCCACATCCCAAATGACAGGTGCAACGATGAGAGACGGGGGCAGGATAGGACCCCCCAGATCCTTCCTCTCTCTGGTATGGTGCATCCTGGAGAGTGCGTCAGCTTTCACATTCTGGGATCCTGCGCGGTAGGACAGAATGAATTGAAAGCGAGTAAGAAATTGGGCCCACCTGGCTTGACGAGAGTTCATCCGTTTCACTGACCGTATGTGCTCCAAATTCCGGTGGTCAGTAAGAATCCGGAATGGATGGACTGCGCCCTCCTGCCAGTGTCTCCATTCCTCCAGAGCGAGGACCACCGCCAACAGCTCCCTGTCTCCAACTCCATGGTTCCTCTCTGCGGGTGTAAGCTTTTTAGAGAAAAAGGCACAGGGATACATTTTCTCTGGCCTACCGTGCCGCTGGGAGAGGACCGCACCCACGCCCTCCTCCGATGCGTCCACCTCCAGGATGAAAGGACAAGATGGATCTGGGTGTTTTAAGATGGGCGCTGTGGTGAACCTCTCCTTCAGCCTCTTGAAGGCAGCATCAGCCTCAGGGTTCCAGGCCAGCTTCTGAGGCCCACCCTTAAGGAGAGAGGTGAGCGGGGCAGCTATGGAGCTGAAGGACCTGATGAAATGCCGGTAGAAATTTGCGAAGCCCAGGAAGCTCTGTAGGCCCTTCATGGTGGTGGGGACTGGCCATGACCTGACGGCGTCCGTCTTCGCTCTTTCCATGAACACCCCTGAGGACTGATCCTGTATCCCAGGAAGGAGATGGCCTGTTGGTGGAATTCGCATTTCTCCCCCTTCACCAACAGGCTATGTTCCTGGAGGTGGAGTAGGACAGCTCTGACATCCCTGATGTGCTCCTCAAACGTAGCCGAGTAAATCAGGATATCGTCGATGTACACCACCACCTGTCTACTCAGCATGTCTCAGAACACAGAAGGTGCGTTGGCGAGGCCGTAGGGCATGGCGCAGTATTCATAGTGGCCTGAGGTAGTGCTGAATGCCGTCTTCCACTCGTCTCCTTCCCGGATTCGGATCAGGTTATAGGCACTCCTCAGGTCCAACTTGGTAAAGTACCTGGCCCCTTGTAGCTGCTCGATGGCCGACGGAACCAGAGGGAGGGGGTACCGGTACTTGATGGTGGCTGCGTTCAGCCCCCTGTAGTCAATGCACGGCCTCAGTCCTCTGTCTTTTTGGGCCACGAAGAAGAAGCTGGCGGAGGCAGGAGAGGTAGAGCGTCTGATGAACCCCTGTTTCAGGGTCTCCGCCACATACTTCTCCATGGCCTCAGTCTCCACAATGGAAAGGGGGTAAATGTGACTCGTCGGGGGGTGTTGTCCCTCCACAGGTCAATAGCACAGTCCCAGGGCCTGTGAGGAGGGAGACACGTAGCCTTTGATGAAAAGAAGACATCGGAGAGATCTGCGTACTCATGTGGAATGTTGGGCTGGAGGGCGGACTCCGGATTCTCCACTGACATGGAACATCAAACCACCGGCAGGCAGGTCTTCCGGCATGAGGTGGACCAGGCTGTGATTCTTTTGGTGATCCAATTGATGGTGGGGTGGTGTAGTCTGAGCCAGGGCAATCCCAAGACGATCCGGTGAAGGGGTGACGTGACGATATACAATGACAGCTCTTCGTGGTGCTCCGGTAGTGTGGGAATGGTGATGGTGATTGGGAGAGTGACGTGCGTAATGGTGCCTAATCCAAGTGGTTTATTGTCCAGCGAGGTGACGTGTAACGGAGAAGGCAGTGGCATGGTGGGCAACCCCCATTCAGAGACCAGCTCCCTATCTACAAGGTTCCCCACTGATCCGGAATCTATCATTGCAGTGGAAATGGAAGAGAAGGAATAACCAGTCACCGTTATGGGAACTACAAACAATGGTTTTGTGATAGGAGATGATGTAACACTCACAGAGTGGCTACGGGAGTCATACCGCCTAGATTGGGAGCCGCCAGGAGATCTGTGGTCCGTGGTGGTGTAGGGGGTGCTGCCCACCTCCATGGGAGAGGAGTCGGAGGCAGGGCGGCTTCCATAGCTCAGATGGGGTGAGCATCGAGGCTCCGGTGGTGTTGGGAACGCCGTCTGTCTCTCAACATGTCGTCAAGACGGATGGACGTGGCGATGAGGGTATCAAGGTCCATCTCGTCGTCCCGACATGCGAGTTCCGACTTGATGTCCTCCTGTAAGCCTCTCCCGAAGGCCGTGCGCAGAGCACGCAGCCGGAAGACTCCGCCACCGTGCGAAAGCTCAGAACGTACTCGGACGCGGGCCCCTCTCCCTGTTGTAGATGGAGGAGACGTTCACCCCCGTCCTTTCCCTCCGTGGGATGATCAAACACCGCCCTGAACCGATCGAGGAAGGTGGAGTAGGGAAGCGCCACGGCCTCACCTCCTTCCCAGACTGCCGTGGCCCAATCCTACGCCTTTCCTTTAAGTAGCAAAATCACCAGCGCTATCCTGGCTTGGTCAGATGGATATGCCCCAGGCTGATGCGCCAGATAAAGTGAAACCTGTAGCAGGAAGCCGCTACATTTAGTAGTTTTACCGTCATAGCGCTCCGGTAGGGCGAGGGTTCCCTCAGAAGTGGGTAATAGCACAGGAACAGGTGAATTGTGTGCACTCGCCGCTCCCTGAGGTGGAACCGGAGCGCTGGGCAGATTATGCAGAGTTTGCAGCACTTCCTGCATGGCGGCGTTCAACTGGGAAAGCTGCTGCTGGTGCTGGTCGAGGCACTGGGAAACTCCTGCTGCATTCATTTTCGTGAGTGGTGAGTAATTCTGTGACGAGTACTGAGTATACGAAGAGGCAGGACGCAGACGCAGGAATTAACAAGGTAAAGGTTTACTTAACAATGAGAAAGAGAATAACAAAGCGCCAGTAAACGACACGACGCTAACAATTACACACAACAATGAACGAACAGTCCAGGGCTATATAGTGGTGGTGATGAGATGATGATGTGCAGGTGCGCTGGAGGTGATTAGGGTGCGTTGGGTTTCCATTCCTGTGTTTGCTGAGGTGGTGTGCTCAGATCAGTGGCTCAGTAGACCGGGAGGAGACTTGACATCACTGAAGAATTCCTACTGTTGACCAATCACCGACGAAGGGGTGATACTTCGGCTACCGACTTCAGCTTGCCTCAAGAAAATAATGTGTCTGCCCGAACAACCGGAAAAACATATGCAAAAACTCTTCCGAACTGTTTAGACTGGGAAACATGTGGACACCTTTAGGCTCCTGCGCTCATCTTTTGATTAATATTCATGAGGAGGAGAAGCCAGAGCACCAGCCTGTCGGCTAGGCGCTGTACTGACTACATGCTTAGCAACTATCCTACCTGGGCCTACATGGTGTTTTATGTTAACGCCTCTCCTGCTCTCTGTATACATTAATGAGATCAACTGGGAAGTCAGAGGACATATGCTCCCCACAGATGTTGTCAAGTCACAATGGGAATAGTGCTTAAGGTCTCTGCCGTCACATTAGTTTTGTCTGTGTGTAACAACCATATCACGTCCTGTAGCTGTAGTATATGTCTTAAAACTAGTGAATCTGTACATCTAGCTAACATCTCTCTTAAGCCAGCTCACTACTCACTACTCACTGATCCATGAAGCTAGTGCTCATTATACTTTATTTGTGCACACGATAGGCCATTCAGATTTCTTTTACACACAGATTCTATCTTCTTTGCACTAATTGCTTCACTCTATCTTTTGAGATATTGATACCCAAAATGAATAATATGAATGGCTTAAGGCCCTCATCAGAAGATGAAAAATGTGTCTTCATTCGTATTGAATGATGTAGCTACAGTATCTCTCCTCAATGATCCAAGGCTCTTCTCCTGTGAACGTAATCTGAGTTTAAAGGCAGTTTATTTAAATGCAGCTTTCAGTTGTTTTTAACATTTACATTTTCTTCTCCATCTTTCATAAACCGCTGAGTTGCTGAGTGATAGGAACGTGTAACGTCATTGCATTGCCATATAAACCCACTACAAGTGCACATCATATTTCATAATCAGCTCCACTGCCTTTTTCTCCCTGGTTTCCCTCTGTGCTGACATGGCTGAATGGGGCTTTTTTGTCAGTTGTTGTTGTTTTTGTAATTGTTGCAGTGGAGGTTAATGTGAAGCCGGGGGATGCCGTGTCTGTTTATCATTCTCGCCCCTGACGTCTCTCTTTTTCTGCTCTATGTAGTCACCTTCCATTCATCCTGGAAGGCCACCTGCTCGTCGAACATCTCATTCCAAAATCATGGGCATTAATATGGAGTTGGTCCCCCCTTTGCTTCTATAACAGCCTCCACTCTTCTGGGAAGGCTTTCCAATAGATGTTGGAACATTGCTGCGGGGACTTGCTTCCATTCAGCCACAAGAGTATTAGTGATGTCGGGCACTGATGTCGGGCAATTAAGCCTGGCTCGCAGTCAGCGTTCCAATTCATCCTAAAGGTGTTCGATGGGGTTGAGGTCAGGGCTCTGTGCAGGCTAGTCAAGTTCTTCCACACCGATCTTGACAAACCATTTCTGATTCAGGAAAGGGCCTTCCCCAAACTGTTGCCACAAAGTTGGAAGCACAGAATCATCTAGAATGTCATTGAATGCTGTAGCGTTAAGATTTCCCTTCACTGAAACTAAGAGGCCTAGTCTGAACCATGAAAAACAGCCCCAGACCATTATTCCTCCACTAAACTTTACAGTTGGCAATATGCATTGGGGCAGGTACATTAGTGTTCTCCTGGCATCCACCAAACCCAGATTCGTCCGTCGGACGGTCCAATGGCGGCGAGCTTCACACCACTCCAGCCGACACTTCGCATTGCGCATGATGATCTTAGGCTTGTGTGTGGCTGCTCGGGCCATGGAAACCCATTTCATGAAGCTCCCAACGAACAGCTATTGTGCTGACATTGCTTCCAGAGGCAGTTTGGAACTCAGTAGTGTTGCAACTGAGGACAAACGATTTTTACGCGCTACGCGCTTCAGCACTCGACAGTCCCATTCTGTGAGCTTGTGTGGCCTACCACTTCGCGGCTGAGCCGTTGTTGCTCTTAGACGTTTCCACTTCACAATAACAGCACTTACAGTTGACCGGGGCAGCTCTAGCAGGGCAGAAATGTGACGAACTGACTTGTTGGAAAGGTGGCATCCTATGACAGTGCCACGTTGAAAGTCACTGAGCTGTTCAGTAAGGCCATTCTACTGCCAATGTTTGACTATGGAGAATGCATGGCTGTGTGCTCGATTTTATACACCTGTCAGCAACGGGTGTGGCTGAAATAGCCGAATCCACTAATCTGAAGAGGTGTCCACATACCTTTGTATATATAGTGTATTTGTACCAATTTTCAATTCTGGAGTCATTTTATGCTTGCTGCATGCTTATATGAGTGTTTATGCCCTGGGCAATGGATTATTGGTTTTTGAATTTACAACTAAACTCTCTTATTTGTGGAGAGAGAATCACTGTTGCATGATATTATCTGGAGAGTGAAGCGATATACTGTAATGCAGTGGTGATACTTTCAGTGATGGATATAATCTGATTGACCCTCTATGTGAGCTGGGAAACTATTAATTAACCATATCTAATCAGGTCACTGTGTCACCTGCAGGGAAAACATCAGTACTGTTCATTAGAGCACACAGTAGCAAAATATTTTGCAGTGGAAAAAGAAACATGTTCAGATAGTACCTCCCTGTCACACTTGTTTTCGGACTGTTTTCTTACTTTCACGCCTACTGAACACGAACCAGCAGTTTTCATTCTAATCTCTCTACATTGCCCCTCATGTCCACTAGACTAACACAGACTAACACATTTCCTTTGCTCCTGTTATGTAACAACACAGAGTTGATTAGTCCATATGATTGTTCCCCTGACCCTTAATATAACCAGCCAGGGTGAATACGTTATCAAATGACTTGATAATATTTATATCCATTATGATACGAGACAGACAGATGCAGCCCGTCAGAGATGAACAATAAAGCTGACATGTTTGACTATGTCAGAATTCTATTTCCCGACAGCGTCCCTCTCCCCGTCTGTGTGCATCCGTGGTGCCAATGACACGGTCCTTAGTCAGGGTTGTGTGTGTGCGTGTGTGAGTGTGTCCATATGCCTTCTATTTTATAAGCTTCTTTAACATTGGGCTGCCGTTACAGATATCTGAAGAGCTCTGAACCATTTCTCTTGAAGGTAACTTGTACCAAACGTGTTGAAGAGGGTATGTGCTTTGTTCTTTTAAAGAGAAATCCCACCTCTGTGAGTGCATGGATCTCAAAATGCACAATTAGTAACCCTGTAACTACAAAGCCTTGTGTTTTTGTTGTTGTTGTTGTATTTCTAAACCAACCAACAGTGATACCGGTCTGGGTCTAATTAAGCCTTTCTACAAAATGTTTGACTTGGTGCCATTTGAACATTTCACCTCCCTTCCTTTTCTATTAGCACTTCTATTTATGTAGTGCTCAGGGTTAAATGATGATCATCACACTCTCACATTTATGCCATCACTGGCAGAATTAAAAATACCTGGTCAGGAAGTGCCGCACTTCGTTTAATTAACCTTTGTCTACTACGCCATTAAAAAGTCTCAAACTCGCTGCTAAGCTGTCAATTTTTTTTTTGCCTCCCTCGACACATGTTCAATTAGAGCAGCAAGCTAAACTATGGTCAATTTCAGCTATACGCTAAATGAAGATTTTATTGGCTCATGATTTACTTTATAATAATGTTGACCATACAGTGCTAGGTTACTGATGCTCAACATTACAGCTTCTAGTGCTATATAATAGCATATATAAACACTTGTAAACATTTATCGTAGTAATTACTAAGAGGGGGAAAAGCTTTCAGGAGGGATAATGTGTTTTTTTGGTGTATCCCTTGACGTTAGTGTCCATGGTGATGGGTGGAGGTGTAGTAAATGCAGACTGAGGACTATGGTGGCAGGTGACAGGAGGTAGGAGGCAGCTGGCGCAGTGCCAGGCCCAGGGTGTGCCAGGGGGGCCACCTCAAACTGTCATAATCTCTGTGGGGGGGGGGGGTTCCACCTCTGTTGTGTTCTGGGGGACATTCGCCTCTCCTTCTCCCCTTCTCTCCATCTTTCCCTCTCTCTGTCTCTCCCTCTCTCCCTTCATCTGTTATCTCTGCTTACCTGTCTTGCCTGCCATCAAGCAGTGTTGCCAGATGTTGTCACTGTCAGCTGAATGCATGATTGGATTACTATGAACTGTCTATGATCTCAGATCTAGAGGTTTTGGGAGGTTTTAGATGCCAATATTATCATATCATAAAACCCTCAAGCTGAATGCACTGCAATCATCACTCTGTTATCCTTACATAGCCTGTGTGTGATTCAACTACCAGACCTCTCAGCTCTACTCTGATTGACAGCTCTGTCAGAGACTGAGTGACACCTTATCATATCACTCTGACATGGGCGGTGTGTTCAATAGGGCGATATGGGCGACGCACTGCCAAACGGGAAAAGGAAGGGATTTTTTTTCTAAT
Source organism: Coregonus lavaretus (assembly GCF_964263955.1). Taxonomy (NCBI): domain Eukaryota; kingdom Metazoa; phylum Chordata; class Actinopteri; order Salmoniformes; family Salmonidae; genus Coregonus; species Coregonus lavaretus. The sequence continues at coordinate 31,932,295 of NC_139997.1, forward strand.
CAATTATATCATGGCAACAGTAGTTCAGTGTTCACGTCTGATCTGCCAGCCACTAAATGTCCAATCAGGCTAAAGTCGTGCTTCAAATGTCCCCGCCCGTTTTGGGGCGATTTCAGTCAGGTTGAAAATCGCCCAGAAGTCTCTCATAGCCTCTAATGTAAAAAATTTTTTTTTCAAATTTCTGAGCTTTCAATACATTCTCTATGGGTGTCTGAGGGCTTGCACTTACGCGCTTTCGTCATACGTAACGTAACGTAACCATGAACGGCAGACAGCAACGCTTGGACAGCGACTGGTGTAGCCGACATGCACCATCTTTCAGAAAAGATTAAGAAAAATGAGCTGTCAAAGACCCACATTGATAGCTGTTTGAGATTGTCTGCTTTGGTGAGAGTGAATATTGCCACTCAACTGGATGAGGGATACAGGCTAGCTGTCCGCCGCCACAACGATGAGGTTAGCAACAGCAGAGTCGTGAACACTGTCTACGAGAATCGAGACGACCTCATATAATGTTTTGAAGCCATCCGGACGGGTTCATTGGGTTCATTTGACCAGCCCACCGTACCAGAAGCTACAGAATAAGGACATCGATGCTGTCTTTATCAAACGTGCCCTCGACAGCTTCGCAAGCAGTGTGCAGGCCATAAGGTAAGATAAAGATTAAACAATATCATTCGATCTTTCTCAAAGCAGAGCTTTATTTGAAAATGTATGCATGAAAGGAGACTGCATTTGTGTTTGAAATTACATTATTGTCATTATATATGGCCAGTGGTGTAATCTATCTTATTTTATATACTATGTGTACTGTACAGTGGTGCTCATACGTGTATGAACACATTCTAAAGCTGACTAAAAATAGGAATAAAAAAATAAAAAAATCATCTTTTGGAAATTGATCTTAATGACTTAATTAAAAAAAGTTGGAAAATCCAACCTTTAAGGACACCAATTTTCTTTTCTTTTTTATTCCTCTTTTTAGTCAACTTTAGCATGGGATCATAAGCTTATGAGCACCACTGTATACTGTGCTGAACATCCAGGCTATGTGAGACACAAAGGCTAACTTAAACACTAAAGACTTTATGCATCCCTGCCCATTTTAAGTGGAACTGAAGTATTTGTACTATACATGGATACATTGCATATACCTGTGCATCACATAGACAACAATACTGTACAAAGCCAACAAACACATTGGTCTGTTTGCCTTCAGGGACTCCTCTCAACAGCAGCTGCAAGAAGCAACAGGAGCCAAAAGACCCAGAACAGCTTTGAGAGAAGAGGAGAAGCAGAGGCTGTCTGAAGAGGTCTGCAACACCATCCTGGATCACACCAAAGAAAGGTTCTCTTTCTCTGGCCACCTTGTGAGTGCTACCTTACTGCAAGCAGACATGTTTGAAAGGTACTGCCATTCAAAAAAATAAAAAATCTGTTCATGTTCATTTTTACAAATCTATACAATTGGCCAGAATATGGTTGTTCATATTTACAAATCTATACAATTGGCCAGAATATGGTTGTTCATTTTTACAAAGCCATACATATTGTTTATGCAGTGTTGAGGAATGTGAAAGAACACCCTTGATTATTTTTACTGTGATAACTTATTTTGCTTTTGTAAGCCAACACTTTTGAGATCAGTCAATAAATGCTTCTGGTATTGACTTATACACTGCCCCTGTCTTCATGTTGTTGCTGGACATATCTTTTTAAAAATGTGTGTAGGTCACCTAATTAATCAGAAAAATTGCCCCTCCTGAGAATTTTTTCAGGAGCCGCCACTGCGACTCTGATGATATCTGACAGATGGTAGCTAGCTGAATGACTCACACATGCTATGTGCGGCATGTAGCCTAGCAGTTATAGCGTTGGGCTGGGTAAACGGAAGGTTGCTGGTTCGAATCCCAGACGTGGCGAGGTGAAAAATCTGTTGATATGTCCTTGAGCACGGCACTTAACCCTAACTCTTCCTGTATGTCGATATGGAAGGGAAAAAAACTCTGCTAAATGTACAATATGTAAGAATAACACAGTAGAGAGTAATGGTTACAGTGCATTCAGGATTTTATGACATGATATTGATATATCAAAACATTAGAATGGCTGCACAGAAGAGCGTTTGCAGACCTCTGAGCTAGCAAGTCCGTCATGCTTATGCACTTTGCAAAATATGTTTTTGAGGAGCATTTGAACTGCACCTGTAGCAGACTATATAGTCAGGGGCTTTAGTCTAGTGCAGTCATGTTCATTTATCTCCTAAACAGCTATAGCAACGGCTGTAGATTGTTTCCCAAGGGTTCATTGCCTTGCATGTATACATGCATACCCCAACGTACCACATCCCTCCGTGGTTCCACCTTCAACTGATAGCCGTGGTAGAATCGAGAAGGTGACACCCAAAATTGGTCCAATTCCCATTTTATATAGTGGCTTTTCTTTTCCATTGTATTCCATTATGGGAGGCTTGCTTCCAAGGCTCAATGGCCACTGATTTCCTGCCAGAGCCCATCAGATTCAATAGGTTCTCCCCTCCTCTCTCCTCCATATAACAGCCGAGCCCTTGCACTGGGCTTTTAAACACTTCTGTGGTGACTTATCTTCCACCAGCATGGCCTGTCAACAGTAATCCATTTCAACCCCACTCCTCTCTCTCGCCCTCTAACCCTGTTATTGATAAAGTGCTACTGTTTTACACGAGACGCGAGGCCAGAAAAACAGGTCTGAATGAAAAAATATTGTTAAAAAAAAAAAATGTTATAAGGTAAGGGAAATGTTATAAAAAACATTGTGACGTTTTATTCTATAAGGAGAGCCTAAATAAATTTCGCTCCATTTCACAACTTTATATAGCAATGCATTACACCCCTGTACACAGATTTAATGTGTTTTTATAGGTTATTTACAATGTGGTTTCTCTCTAATGTGCTATAGAGAGCATTTTATTTAACTAGGCAAGTCAGTTAAGAACAAATTCTTATTTACAATGACAGCCTACCCCGGCCAAACCCGGACGACGCTGGGCCAATTGTGCTCCGCCCTATGGGACTCCCAATCACAGCCAGATTGTGATACAGCCTGGAATCAAACCTGGGTCTGTAGTGACGCCTCTAGCACTGAGATGCAGTGCCTTAGACCGCTGCGCCACTCGGGAGCCCTGCATAAGGCCGGGGTCTCTAGCTTTTCATCAAATACAGCAGACCTTTATTAACATTTGGCACTGGCAGTCTAATTGGGCTGCCGTGGACACTGGCGAGAGAGATGCTGTAATCTATGGTGTATCAGTTCAGTGCCATATGAAATCCACCTGCCCCTTTGATGAAGAAGAGACTGGAGGTTCAAATCTAATTTAAACTACTGTTCTGATCTGGGAGAGACCTGGCTAGCTGTCTCCAACCTGTCTCCAATATGCAGGGGCAAGATTGTCTCAAATCTGTTGGAGCTAGAAACTCAAGCATTTCACTGCACCTGCAATAACATCTGGAAATCTGTGTACTCGACCAATAAACTTGAATTAGATTTTGGATTTGAGTTTACCCAGGGCTCCACAGTAGTATAGGGGAGAGGGAGGGGGGTTACGGGATAGTTGGAGGAACGTTTAAGGTATAAGAACTATCATTAACACCACTTTAAACTGTAGTCAAGTCAAGGCACTCCTCCTCCCTAACACAGAGTCCTTGGGCAGATTCTGACAAATAATAACATTCAGCACAAGCTTGTCATCCGTGACAGGCAAATCTCAAGCAAACTGTAATACAAAACGGGTCCTGTGGAGAGAGAATGAGACAGGGAGAGAGATATAGAGACAGGCAGAGACAGGGGTGTAGAGGTTGTAGGGGCGGAGGCTGGTTGAGGAGAGGTGGTCCAGTGCCAGCAGGGCTGTGTCTTGGAGGAGGTAATGCTGTTTTCTGGTAGAGATGGAATAGATGTACCTGCTGCTAATCTGATTGTGGCCCTTTTATTCCCTGCAGCAGATTGATGTTGACTAATGGACGGTGGACCAGCCTACACAAAGCCCATGCCATGGGATACTGGCTCCCTCAGTTGACATTGATTTGACTTTAATACCCACAAATAATGATGGACTGGGCTCTGCATGGGGAGCGGTGGTAGGGACTGAATGGAAGGGGAGGCTGTAGAGCCTCTTAGGTCCTCCATCTGCTCTCCCATTGGTGTTTCTCTTGTTCTAGAACCAAAGAATACCACAGAAAAAATCCAATAACAGAATGGCCAATTGCCACTCAGACATCCATGGCAAAGGAACACCAATGCCGTCTGCCTGCTTGATGGTGGGTGGCCATTGCCGGCAGTCAGAGGAGTTGGGGTTGTGCCATGTTTGCACGCTGGCAGTGGAGTGGGTACGGAGGATGCAGGGGTAAAGATCTTTGATGATCAGTGAAAGCCCCCCCAGAGGAATGCCTTTCAACCTCTCACTCTTGTTGCAATGAGAGACGGTGGCAACACAGTGCATGCGGAAGCATTTGGGCTCAATGGCACGCTGTACAAAAGAGGTTTTGTATTCACCGCGTATGAGCAAGCTGCACATCAATGGCACTCATTCAAAATAGCTCATTCGCGCTTTCTGCCCGCAGGCCATGTCTTTGTGCTTTTGTGCGTGTGTTACCTGTGTGTGTGTGCTCGTGTAGGTGTGTGTGCGTGCGTGTGTGTGTGTGTGTGTGTTTGTGTGTGTGTGTGTGTGTGTGTGTGTGTGTGTGGGCTGGGGTTTGTACTTCTTTCTCCCCCTCTGTTGTGGAGGCGGACCGACAGGCTGCCTGGGGAAACCAGTGAGGCATCAAAGTACCGGGGCAATGTAGGTCACTCTCAGGGAAGATCTGAGGCTTCATAGAGACAGGCCATTCTGTCTGTCCTCCTTCCTTACTAACCCCCCCCCCTTCCGAGTCACTTCAGCCCAGTCAGTCAAGCCATAACACCTCCAGGCAACCTCAACATGGTTGTGCCCCAGGCAAGGCAGCGTTTAACCTGGGAGGAAATGAATCATTACTGTAGATTTGCCTCTCGTTTCCTCCAAGCATGCCTTATTTTATTACTGCATGTTCCAGTTCCTCCCTCCCTTCTTCTCTCTCCTTCCCTCCCTCTCTCTCTCCCTCCCTCACCAGCCTCCCTCACCACAACCAGCTACGGAGCTGCGCTTTTATTTCCTGAGAGACAGAGAGAGGGAGAGAGGGAGGAAGAAAGAGGGCGAGTGAGAGAGAGCTAGGGAGTGAGAGAACACACTAGTCTATTCTCATCTCCCAGGGTGTCAGCTTTTAATTCTAATGATGACTCGATTTAATTCAGGATCTGATGACTAATGTCTGTCAAGCTGCCTGTGATTTTGATCGATGGAAAGCAGCTGTCGAGTCAGTGTGGGATGAATTTAAAGAGCACTTTTAACGCTCAGCCTGGGAAACAAGGGCCCGTTGTAATCTAAATTGATTGCTAAGGAATATATCACTTTCTTTTCATGTGTGCACAGCAGTTGGTTGCACTAAAATGTCAACAAAGAGATGGCTATATTTTTCAGTTGCATTTTTATCTCCTCTGGCAGCTGGCGGAGAGAGACGAGAAAGAAAGAGAGAGAGTAAAGGAGAAAGAACGAGAGAGGTTTTTCCTCAGTTCCATAAACTGTGTATTAGCATGCAGATTATTCACTCCTCCTGTTTCTGATGAGACGAGGCACACCAGTAAATTACCTTTTGTTTCCCTGTTGTTGTTTTTATCCTCTTCCTCCAGGCTTCATTTAACATGGAAAGTGTAAATCCAAACACAAGCTAAATGAGCCTTAACAACAGCTGATAGATCTATGTCTTATCTTGCTCTCTCAAGGTTCAAGTTGTTTTCCTTTACACAGAGGCTAGTGAGACATGCTAGATGACTTCATATGACCTGCATGACCTTCCACTATAAATCGATGCCTTACATGCCAGTAATTCCTTTATACTATGCAATATCCATACTTGTTGCTTTCTCAACACATATTTCTAACTTTGAAGTATACCTTGCAATGATTCATTAAATGTAGTTTTTTCCTCTTTCTCACCCTGTTATTCATATTTCCCCTCTTGTCAGTAGTGATAATGAACTCACTACCAGGTTTTCCCACTTCACTGACTCTCTCTTTACACTGGATACAGGTACCTATCTGCTACCTGAGAAGATCATTTGGCAGCAGTAGAGGTGTGTCCTGTGTTCACCTAACCTACTCTGCAGACCTGGGTTCAAATACTATTTAGGGTATTTAAATTACTTCCAAAGACATTTCAAAGTAAGTCTTTTAATTGTTTTATTTGAAAATACATGTAGTTGAATATTGGAATGTATTTAGAAATACACTTGGAAAGCATTTGAAAATAATCCCATGCATTTACCCAGGCATTTGAAAATATTATTTAAAATACTTTTTTTTTTTTTAAATACTTTCAAGTAGTAGGCTATTTATAGGAAAGTATTTGAAAATACTTTCAAATACTTCCAATAGAAGTAGTTGATTCAGGCCACATTATTGGAAAATACTCAAATACACAGAAAATAAGTATTCAAATAACAAACAATCAAATACAGGTGTATTTGAACACAGGTCTGCTACTCTGGCATCGAATAGTCTTCCCTTCATTTGCCCAATATTAGGTAAGACTTGCCTACTTTGGACAAACATAAGGCCTTGAGTTAGGTATAGATGTTCCATATGCTGAGCTCAAACATAAACTTGACACTTCAGTACAACCTATTGAATCAGTAGTGCACTGGGCCGCTAGTCATCGCAGTAGTGAGTGTGCCTCTTTTCTCTCATGCTGGTGTGTGCCATTAAATGAAAGCTTTAGCTGCCATCAAGGACAACTCCTTGTCAGATTACTGTACCATTGATACTGATAGTGTTTGAAGATAACATTTCTCCCACAGGATCTCTCTGTGTGAACATATTTATTTTTCATTTCTGCACAAAACCATTTTCTCCATTGACTTTGACTTTGGCACAATGAAATATATTTTTTCTCTCTCTCTCTCTCTCTCTCTCTCTCTCTCTCTCTCTCTCTCTCTCTCTCTCTCTCTCTCTCTCTCTCTCTCCCTCCCTCTCTCTCATTTGTCTCTTAACATATAAGAGGTTATTAAACTTTTGTCTTTGTAGAGTAATAAAAGGATTAAGTCAATTAAAACGCAGCCAAGCTTTTCTCTGTGGAAGAGCCTTTTGTTGCATTAAATGATCAAGCCAAGCTCTTACACAGACACAATACAGGCCTGGTCTGTCTCTCTCCATGTTATCTCAATTATTATTATTATTATTATTATTATTATTATTATTATTATTATTATTATTATTATCTCTCTGTTCTACAAGACAGGAGCTTGTCCAGCACTGACCTATGGATCATTAATATGCATGAGTGTTATGTATAATTATTCATCTGTTGTGACAATATAAACAATATTTAAGTGATATGGTATACTGTACAGATCATACAAATATGTATAAACTCGTTCCATAGCACATACTGTATATATTTCAGATTTTAATTCATTTTCTGCAATACAAAATCTTTGCTATTCTGATTGTGGTATTAATATTGATATCAGAGTATTGATTTACCTTATATAAAACTGTGTTTAAAACCAGTATGTGGTGTGTATGTTGGAGGGGAGGTTAGGGGTGATGGATGGGAATGAACAAGATTCAGATAATAACAAGAGGTCCATTTAAATAATATGTAATCTTCAATGAGATCATTATCGTCCTACCACTGTGTAGAGCCCCTGTGGGCCTCTGAGCTACAGTAGCTCCACCAAATAGACATATGATGTAGATAGCTAGCAGACCTGGGTTCAAATACTTTTTCAAATCTTTAAAATACCTTAAACGTTTGCTCTAGCCTGCCTGGAGTGCAAGATGGGCACTGGTTTACAGTGTTGGGACGATTATATTGGTCCATTAATCCAGGCAAGCTCAATCAAGCACAGATAATATTAGTATAGTATTTGAACTCAGGTATGATAGCTAGGGCCACTCTGCTCTACTCTCTGGTGAAAAGCCTTGACACTTCCTATAACAGAGCGGCTGTGGCTGGCCTGGAACAGATTGACAGTTTCATCGTGATGAATACATTGTGTTGGAAGGTGCAGCACACTTCTTGACATTTTCTTTCTAGGGCTCTGTACTGAAGCTGTCAGCTGAAATGTCTCACCTTGGCTCATGGGAGAGTTTCTGCCAGAAGAGAATGATCTCTCCCACCACGTCTACCCTGGTAGTCATGCTGTATATAAAAGCTGTTGTTTTCACCATCACTGTCAAATCAATCTATTTTAATTATAACCTTATGTTGTTGATGTTTATATTGACGTTGTTGCTGATGTCATTACTGACAATCTTGATTAGATTGTGAGTAGATTGTTGGAACAATAATCACATCATGGTGCAACAAAGTTGTATAGCATTAACAACATTATAAAAAGTTTAGGTTGTTTTTTTCCCAGACAGACTTGGGAAGACTTGAGCAAAGAATACGCTTTTTGAGATTTAATCAACAAGAATCACGTTGTTGCCCCTTAAAATCATGTTGCATATCATTTCCAGCGACTAATCACTAGCTAAGGGTCATAGTGAGTCCTTATTCTCCTGATTCTGCTAAATCTGTATGTGTGGGGTGTTAGACCGTCTCTGACTAATTACTGGAGTTGTTATGAGCGACCCACCTAATTCATTACTCCGCTGAACATTTAATTAGCTGGTATGCCCAGCGCAATTAAGTGCTGAATTAGGACAAATGTAACTGCAAGCCTAGCAGCTTGAAGGACACACCACATCACATCATGTCCAAATGTGATTTCAGCTAGGAAAACATTCAGACCACGTCATAGCTTGACTCAGATGGCCTGTCTCCATCTCTTAAGTGAAGACAGTTGATTTATTTATCTGCTAATCTTTACATACAACTTTATTTTAAAATTATCCGGGAAAAGTGATAACATTATCAGTTCAACAGTTATCCTGTGATTTATTACATTATCTGGTTTTATTACATTACAAGAAGAAGATATTACATTATTGAAAGTTATTACATTATCTGGTGTTATTACCTTATCCGTTGTTACAGTCCCTAATGAGATCAAATCTCTTACAAGAAAGACCTGGGTCAAGGTAGCAGCAGCATATTCTGAATTACATGATAATTTCTTAATGGATAAAACCTCTCAAAGTTAAAGTGTTTAATAATAATACTGATGAGATTCATCTGCAGCCTGAGTGAGTTGTTATGTGTGTCAGGATCGTCTAGAACAGATGAGGACCAAGGCGCAGCGTTGCAGGCAAACATACTCTTTATTACGAGACACGATCAAAACAACAAACGATACGTGACAGTTCACGGTCTACCATAAACAGACTAGAAACAAAATCCCACAAACACGAATGAAACACAGACTGTTTAAATATGGCTCCCAATCAGAGACAGCCAGCAACACCTGACACTCGTTGCCTCTGATTGGGAGCCACTCTGGCCAACATAGAAATAGCACCCATAGACACAAAACACATTGATCTACACACCCTGGCTCAACATAACAGCGTCCCCAGAGCCAGGGCGTGACAGTACCCCCCCCTAAAGGCGCGGACTCCGACCGCGTCAACCAAATACCACAGGGGAGGGACCGGGTGGGCACTCCGCCTAGGCGGCGGATCCGGCTCCGGGCCTGATCCCCGCTCCCTCTCCAACCCCCCAAAGTACCCCTGGTCCGGTCTGGCCCCGCTGGCCGGAGCTGGACTGCACACTGATGGAGCGGATTGCTCTAGCCCCGGCGTAAAACATCTGACCAGTGCCGAACCAGGCACCAGTGGAACAGGCACGGGCCGTGCCGGACTGACGACGCCCGCCACTGGCTTGGTGTGGAGAACAGGCACGGGCCGTGCTGGACTGACAACGCACACCACTGGCTTGGTGTGAGGAGCAGGAGTGAGCCGAACCGGGCCGACGAAACGCACCACTGACTTGGTGCGGGGAGCAGGAACGGGCCGAGCCGGGCTGACGAAGCGCACCACTGACTTGGTGCGGGGAGCAGGAACGGGCCGAGCCGGGCTGACGAAGCGCACCACTGACTTGGTGCGGGGAGCAGGAACGGGCCGAGCCGGGCTGACGAAGCGCACCACTGACTTGGTGCGGGGAGCAGGAACGGGCCGAGCCGGGCTGACGAAGCGCACCACTGACTTGGTGCGGGGAGCAGGAACGGGCCGAGCCGGGCTGACGAAGCGCACCACTGACTTGGTGCGGGAAGCAGGAACGGGCCGAGCCGGGCTGACGAAGCGCACCACTGACTTGGTGCGGGGAGCAGGAACGGGCCGAGCCGGGCTGACGAAGCGCACCACTGACTTGGTGCGGGGAGCAGGAACGGGCCGAGCCGGGCTGACGAAGCGCACCACTGACTTGGTGCGGGGAGCAGGAACAGACCGGACCGTACTGGGGACACACACCACTGGCCCTACACTGGGATCTGGAACGGGCCGGACCGGACTGGTAACACACCCCAGTACCTCTCGCCGTGCCTCTACACCTTCCATCCCCTCTTCTACCAGTGGCCCCCGTAACCTGGAGGCCTCCTCTGCCAACCCGCTGGACCGCTCTATCGCGGCCTCCTGCTGCCCCGACGTCGTGAGCCCCCCCCTAAAAATTTTCTGGGGGTCTCTCCTCCCCGTGGGCCAGGCCTCTATAGTTCTCGCCCAACTCTCGCTCTTCTGCCTCCAACTCCCGCTATTCAGCTCCTCAATTGGCTTGACCCAGTCGAAGCTCTTCCTCCATTGTTCCCAAGTCCACTCTCTCTGCTCTTCACTCGGCTTGACCCAGTCGAGGCTGCCACGGAGATCTGCTAGGGATTTCCCTGGCGATGGCTCCTCGACTCGCTGCTTGGTCCAGTCTCGGTGGGATTTTCTGTCAGGATCGTCTAGAACAGATGAGGACCAAGGCGCAGCGTTGCAGGCAAACATACTCTTTATTACGAGACACGATCAAAACAACAAACGATACGTGACAGTTCACGGTCTACCATAAACAGACTAGAAACAAAATCCCACAAACACGAATGAAACACAGACTGTTTAAATATGGCTCCCAATCAGAGACAGCCAGCAACACCTGACACGCGTTGCCTCTGATTGGGAGCCACTCTGGCCAACATAGAAATAGCACCCATAGACACAAAACACATTGATCTACACACCCTGGCTCAACATAACAGCGTCCCCAGAGCCAGGGCGTGACAATGTGATTAACATTAATGCAAAGAGAGATTGTTCCAGTCTCATTCAGAGGCAAGACAGACCAATATCTTAATTATTGAACCAGTCATTGATGTCTGCACAGCTAAGATAATGGAACAATTTAGCCAATTTAGATTTCATTGTGCAAATAGAAAAGGTACTTGGAAAAATTGTAATTTCACATCCTCTCTGTTCTGCTGAAGCCTAAATGCTGATGTAATTTCTGATCCTTTCGTTGGTAATTAAGCATCTTTTGTGTCGTCACAGAGACAGTCAGAGTGATCGGAAGCCTGGAGCAATGTTTGGAGAAACGAGGAGGCCAAATGTCCGACTGACTCCTGATGATGGAGTCATATAGGAGGGAGAAATCAATATCTGTCATCCCCACACCAGAAAGGGAAGTGGATCCACTACTGTATATATTTATAAAGCCAAAAATAACAACTCAGACAGCCAATTGCATTGAACCTAGAGGGTTGAGGAATAAAAAGGAAGAGGGCCTGTTATAAATGGTTCAATAAACTAGGATACTGTATTATAACTGGATTAGTGTTGAACACTCAACCATGTCAGTAAGTGCTGGGCTGTGGCAGAGTAACCAAGCCCTAAGACAAAATAAGTTGAGCTCTCCACCACAAAACAAAACCTCACTTAAGCACTCATTCAGAAAGTACCACAGGTTTGGTTTTTCTTCAGCACTCGCTCCTATCCCCATTGTGTCTTAGTGCACACAGAGTACAACCTGACAGTGGAGACCAAATACAAAGCCTAATACAAAGCATGACAGAGTAGATGAGAATTTTCCACACACTGCTTAAATAAACTATAACACCTTGCTTGCCATTCATTCAACAATAATTATTTAAATGGTAAAAAACATGCCCTTGATTTCCTGCTTAGCTAATTCTGCTCTCATTATAAACGAAGTGCCCATGCTTAGCAGTTCAGCAAACAAATTGTGTTGGACTAGAAATTCTTGCATTTCTTTACCCCACTTTGCCATATATAAAAATATATATATTTTGATCAGACGCTGCCTTATTGCCTGTCTTACCACAATCCCAACAATTCTAAAACAATGAAATAGAGGGCGAGTTTGGCATCGTTCCCTGGTTGGCATTAAGATAAAGGAGTTCCAGAGCCCTGCTGGATGCGGAAGTATCCCAGTTAATTCCCAGGGTTCCGCTGTGCTTTGAACAGGGTTGGACTAATGAGGGCTGTGTGGAAATTAGTGTGGCCTTGCTGCTCTGTGGCCCTCCACCAGGCCTGCTCAGGCCTTCAGAGTTCTGTGGTTTCCATGTTAGGCCCTCTGTTTGGCCCTGTGTAAGGCTGTAGCCCGCACAGATTCCACAGCAGTTACAGTGAGGGAAAAAAGTATTTGATCCCCTGCTGATTTTGTACGTTTGCCCACTGACAAAGAAATGATCAGTCTATAATTTAATTGGTAGGTTTATTTGAACAGTGAGAGACAGAATAACAACAAAAAATTCCAGAAAAACGCATGTCAGAAATGTTATAAATTGATTTGCATTTTAATGAGGGAAATAAGAATTTGACCCCCTCTCAATCAGAAAGGTTTCTGGCTCCCAGGTGTCTTTTATACAGGTAACGAGCTAAGATTCGGAGCACACTCTTAAAGGGAGTGCTCCTAATCTCAGCTTGTTACCTGTATAAAAGACACCTGTCCAAAGAAGCAATCAATCAATCAGATTCCAAACTCTCCACCATGGCCAAGACCAAAGAGCTCTCCAAGGATGTCAGGGACAAGATTGTAGACCTACACAAGGCTGGAATGGGCTACAAGACCATCGCCAAGCAGCTTGGTGAGAAGGTGACAACAGCTGGTGCGATTATTCGCAAATGGAAGAAACACAAAAGAACTGTCAATCTCCCTCGGCCTGGGGCTCCATGCAAGATCTCACCTCGTGGAGTTGCAATGATCATGAGAACGGTGAGGAATCAGCCCAGAACTACACGGGAGGATCTTGTCAATGATCTCAAGGCAGCTGGGACCATAGTCACCAAGAAAACAATTGGTAACACACTACGCCGTGAAGGACTGAAATCCTGTAGCGCCCGCAAGGTCCCCCTGCTCAAGAAAGCACATATACAGGCCCGTCTGAAGTTTGCCAATGAACATCTGAATGATTCAGAGGAGAACTGGGTGAAAGTGTTGTGGTCAGATGAGACCAAAATGGAGCTCTTTGGCATCAACTCAACTCGCCGTGTTTGGAGGAGGAGGAATGCTGCCTATGACCCCAAGAACACCATCCCCACCGTCAAACATGGAGGTGGAAACATTATGCTTTGGGGGTGTTTTTCTGCTAAGGGGACAGGACAACTTCACTGCATCAAAGGGATGATGGACGGGGCCAAGTACCGTCAAATCTTGGGTGAGAACCTCCTTCCCTCAGGCAGGGCATTGAAAATTGGTCGTGGATGGGTATTCCAGCATGACAATGACCCAAAACACACATCCAAGGCAACAAAGGAGTGGCTCAAGAAGAAGCACATTAAGGTCCTGGAGAGGCCTAGCCAGTCTCCAGACCTTAATCCCATAGAAAATGTGTGGAGGGAGCTGAAGGTTCGAGTCGCCAAACGTCAGCCTCAAAACCTTAATGACTTGGAGAAGATCTGCAAAGGGGAGTGGGACAAAATCCCTCCTGAGATGTGTGCAAACCTGGTGGCCAACTACAAGAAACGTCTGACCTCTGTGATTGCCAACAAGGGTTTTGCCACCAAGTACTAAGTCCTGTTTTGCTGAAGCCTAAATACTTATTTCCCTCATTAAAATGCAAATGAATTTTATAAAATTTTTGACATGAGTTTTTCTGGATTTTTGTGTTGTTATTCTGTCTCTCACTGTTCAAATAAACCTACCATTAAAATGATAGACTGATCATTTCTTTGTCAGTGGGCAAACGTACAAAATCAGCAGGGGATCAAATAATTTTTTACCTCACTGTAGGTGCAAATCCATCAGGCCATCCACTAGGGCGCCCCAAGGGCCTGTGGGATCCATGTTAGGTCCTCTGTTAGGCCCTCTGATAGGTGCTGTTAGGCAGTGGCGTAAAGTACTTAAGTAAAAATACTTTAAAGTACTACTTAAGTAGTTTTTTGGGGTATTTGTACTTTACTTTACTATTTATATTTTGACTACTTTTACTTTTACTGTACTGCATTCCTAAAGAAAATATTGTACTTTTTACTCATTACATTTTGAATGCTTAGCAGGACAGGAAAATGGTCAAATTCACACACATCAAGAGAGCATCCCTGGTCATCCCTACTGCCTCTTATCTGGCAGACTCACTAAACACACATGCTTTGTTTGTAAATGATGTCTGAGTGTTGGAGTATGCCCCTGGCTATCCGCAAATTAAAACAACAAGAAAACCTTGCCGTCTGGTTTGCTTAATATGAGGAATTTTAAATTATTTATACTTTTACTTTTGATACTTAAGTATATTTTAGCAATTACATTTACTTTTGATACTTAAGTATATTTAAAACCAAATACTTTTAGACTTTTACTCAAGTATTTTACTGGGTGACTTTCACTTTTTCTTGAGTAATTTTTTATTAAGGTATCTTTACTTTTACTCAAGTATGACAATTTGGTACTTTTTCCACCACTGCTGTTAGGAGCCTCTGATAGGCCCCAGCCTGCCCAGCAGCCACAACAGTTATGTGATCAGGCCAGGGTAACAGGCTTGGTTAGAGGAGGGCAGGGATCGATAGCACTAGCACGGCCCTGGGTGTTGATTATGTGGATACACTGCACTGGCTGTGAGGCCTGAGTCTTCTAAAGTAGAGGACTACTGGGATTGCTCAGTTTCCCCTAACCTGCTCTTTTCACAGAGGTACTAAAGGAGCACTGTATCACTATCTTGTCTTCAACATACAGTCAGTATACTTCTGTGATGATTTAGGGAAGTTGAAGGTGGGGATAGTTGTATGTAATGGCGCCGGAGGGGATTGCTGCCGTTTTACGGGCTCCTAACCAACTGTGCTATTTTGTTAGTTTTTTCACATTGTTTGTAACTTATTTTGTACATAGTGTTGCTGCTACCGTTTCTTATGACCGAAAAGAGCTTCTGGACATCAGAACAGCGATTACTCACCTCAAACTGGACGAAGATTTTTTCTTTAATGAGTCCGACACGAAGGATATACCGCTTTCCCGAGACCAGGCCCAAATCCCCGTCATTCGTGTGAAGAAAAGACAGAGAATCCGGGGGCGGAGGTCGGGGTGCCTTGTGAGAATTAGTCGGCGAGTGGGTAAACCGCCACTACCATCCGTCCTATTAGCCAACGTGCAATCACTGGAAAATAAACTGGATGATCTACGACCAAAACTATCCTACCAACGGGACATTCAAAACTGTAATATCTTATGTTTCACCGAGTCGTGGCGGAACGACAACATGGATAACATAGAGCTGGCTGGGTTTTCCGTGCATCGGCAGGACAGGGCAGCTACGTCTGGTAAGACGAGGGGCGGGGGTGTGTGTCTATTTGTCAATAACAGCTGGTGCACTATGTATAATATTAAAGAAGTCTCAAGGTATTGCTCGCCTGAGGTAGAGTATCTCATGATAAACTGTAGACCACACTATCTACCAAGAGAGTTCTCATCCACATTATTCGTAGCCATCTATTTACCACCACAAACCGATGCTGGCACTAGGACCGCACTCAACGAGCTGTATAATGCCATAAGTAAACAAGAAAATGCTCATCCAGAAGCGGCGCTCCTAGTGGCCGGGGACTTTAATGCAGGCAAACTTAAATCCGTTTTAGCTAATTTCTACCAGCATGTCACATGTGCAACCAGAGGGAAAATAAACTCTAGATCACCTTTACTCTACACACAGAGATGCATACAAAGCTCTCCCTCGCCCTCCATTTGGCAAATCTGACCATAATTATATCCTCCTGATTCCTGCTTACAAGCAAAAACTAAAGCAGGAAGTACCAGTGTCTCGCTCAATAAGGAAGTGGTCAGATGATGCGGATGCTACGCTACAGGACTGTTTTGCTAGCACAGACTGGAATATGTTCCGGGATTCATCCAATGGCATTGAGGAGTATACCACCTCAGTCACCGGCTTCATTAATAAGTGCATCAACCCAGCTGCAAGCTGCCCAGTGACGCAAGCCTACCAGACGAGCGAAATGCCTTTTATGCTCGTTTCGAGGCAAGCAACACTGAAGCATGCATGAGAGCACCAGCTGTTCCAGACAACTGTGTGATCACGCTCTCTGTAGCTGATGTGAGTAAGACCTTTAAACAGGTCAACATTCACAAGGCCACGGGGCCAGAACGTGTACTCAGAGCATGTGCGGACCAACTGGCAAGTGTCTTCACTGACATTTTCAACCTCTCCCTGACCAAGTCTGTAATACCTACATGTTTTAAGCAGACCACCATAGTCCCTGGGCCCAAGAAAGCGAAGGTAACCTGCCTAAATGACTACCGCCCCATAGCACTCACGTCGGTAGCCATGAAGTGCTATGAAAGGCTGGTCATGGCTCACATCAACACCATCATCCCGGAAACCCTAGACCCACTCCAATTCGCATTCCGCCCCAACAGAACCACAGATGACGCAATCTCAATCGCAATCCACACTGCCCTTTCTCACCTGGACAAAAGGAACACCTATGTGAGAATGCTGTAAGGGTAGGCAACAACACAACTGCCACGCTGATCTTCACCACTGGGGCCCTCAGGAGTGCATGCTTAGTCCCCTCCTGTACTCCATGTTCACCCACGACTGCATGGCCAAGCACGACTCCAACACCATCATTAAGTTTGCTGACGACACAAAAGCGGTAGGCCTGATCACCGACAACGATGAGACAGCCTATAGGGAGGAGGTCAGAGACGTGGCAGTGTGGTGCCAGGACAACAACCTCTCCCTCAATGTGAGCAAGACAAAGGAGCTGATCGTGGACTACAGAAAAAGGAGGACCGAACAGGCCCCCATTAACATCGACAGGGCTGTAGTGGAGCTTGTTGAGAGTTTCAAGTTCCTTGGTGTCCACATCACCAACAAACTATCATGGTCCAAACACACCAAGACAGTCGTGAAGAGGGCACGACAACACCTTTTCCCCCTCAGGAAACTAAAAAGATTTGGCATGGGTCCCCAGATCCTCAAAAAGTTATACAGCTGCACCATTGAGAGCATCCTGACCGGTTGCATCACTGCCTGGTATGGCAACTGCTGAGCATCCGACCATTAGGCGCCACAGAGGGTAGTGCGTATGGCCAAGTACATCACTGGGGCCAAGCTTCCTGCCATCCAGGACTTATATACTAAGCGGTGTCAGAGGAAGTCCCAAAAAAGTGCCAAGCCAGTAGTCTTATGGCCTGGCGGTAGAAGCTGTTAAGGAGACTTTTGGAGCTAGACTTGGCGCTCCGGTACCACTTGCCGTGCGGTAGCAGAGAGAACAGTCTATGACTTCGGTGACTGGAGTTTTTGACAATTTTTTGGGCTGACGGGCTGACGAAGAGGAGGTTAGGATGGAGGGATGAGGAGTGGTAGAGGCTAGAGAGTTAATAAACCATTAGCCTGTGGTGTCAGATGTACGTTGGTTCAAAGAGTTAATTATTATTTTTATTTTTTATTTTTTTCCCACCTTTATTTAACCAGGTAAGCCAGTTGAGAACAAGTTCTCATTTATAACTACGACCTGGCCAAGATAAAGCAAAGCAGTGCGATAAAAACAACAACACAGAGTTACATATGGGGTAAAACAAAACAAAGTCAAAAATACAACAGAAAAATATATATACAGTGTGTGCAAATGTAGCAAGTTATGGAGGTAAGGCAATAAATAAGCTATAGTGCAAAATAATTACAATTAGTATTAACACTGGAATGATAGATGTGCAAGAGATGATGTGCAAATAGAGATACTGGGGTACAAATGAGCAAAATAAATAACAATATAGGGATGAGGTAGTTGGGCGGGCTAATTTCAGATGGGCTGTGTACAGGTGCAGTGATCGGTAAGGTGCTCTGACAACTGATACTTAAAGTTAGTGAGGGAGATAAGTGTCTCCAGCTTCAGAGATTTTTGCAATTTGTTCCAGTCATTGGCAGCAGAGAACTGGAAGGAATGGCGGCCAAAGGAGGTGTTGACTTTGGGGATGACCAGTGAGATATACCTGCTGGAGCGCATACTACGGGTGGGTGTTGCTATGGTGACCAATGAGCTAAGATAAGGCGGGGATTTGCCTAGCAGTGATTTATAGATGGCCTGGAGCCAGTGGTTTGGCGACGAATATGTAGTGAGGACCAGCCAACAAGAGCGTACAGGTCACAGTGGTGGGTAGTATATGGGGCTTTGGAGACAAAACGGATGGCACTGTGATAGACTACATCCAATTTGCTGAGTAGAGTGTTGGAGGCTATTTTGTAAATGACATCGCCGAAGTCAAGGATCGGTAGGATAGTCAGTTTTACAAGGGCATGTTTGGCAGCATGAGTGAAGGAGGCTTTGTTGCGAAATAGGAAACCGATTCTAGATTTAACTTTGGATTGGAGATTCTTAATGTGAGTCTGGAAGGAGAGTTTACAGTCTAACCAGACACCTAGGTATTTGTAGTTGTCCACATACTCTAGGTCAGACCCGTCGAGAGTAGTGATTCTAGTCGGGTGGGCGGGTGCAAGCAGTGTTCGGTTGAAGAGCATGCATTTAGTTTTACTAGTGTTTGAGAGCAGTTGGAGGCTACTGAAGGAGTGTTGTATGGCATTGAAGCTCGTTTGGAGGTTTGTTAACACAGTGTCCAATGAAGGGCCAGATGTATACAAAATGGTGTCGTCTGCGTAGAGGTGGATCTGAGAGTCACCAGCAGCAAGAGCGACATCATTGATATACACAGAGAAAAGAGTCGGCCCAAGAATTGAACCCTGTGGCACCCCCATAGAGACTGCCATAGGTCCAGACAACAGGCCCTCCGATTTGACACATTGAACTCTATCTGAGAAGTAGTTGGTGAACCAGGCGAGGCAGTCATTTGAGAAACCAAGGCTATTTAGTCTGCCAATAAGAATGCGGTGGTTGACAGAGTCGAAAGCCTTGGCCAGGTCAATGAAAACGGCTGCACAGTACTGTCTATTATCGATCGCGGTTATAATATCGTTTAGGACCTTGAGTGTGGCTGAAGTGCACCCATGACCAGCTCGGAAACCGGATTGCATAGCGGAGAAGGTACGGTGGAATTCGAAATGGTCGGTGATCTGTTTGTTAACTTGGAATCCAGAATATCACATTGTAGGATTTTTAATGAATTTATTTGCAAATTATGGTGGAAAATAAGTATTTGTTCACCTACAAACAAGCAAGATTTCTGGCTCTCACAGACCTGTAACTTCTTCTTTAAGAGGCTCCTCTGTCCTCCACTCGTTACCTGTATTAATGGCACCTATTTGAACTTGTTATCAGTATAAAAGACACCTGTCCACAACCTCAAACAGTCACACTCCAAACTCCACTATGGCCAAGACCAAAGAGCTGTCAAAGGACACCAGAAACAAAATTGTAGACCTGCACCAGGCTGGGAAGACTGAATCTGCAATAGGTAAGCAGCTTGGTTTGAAGAAATCAACTGTGGGAGCAATTATTAGGAAATGGAAGACATACAAGACCACTGATAATCTCCCTCGATCTGGGGCTCCACGCAAGATCTCACCCCGTGGGGTCAAAATGATCACAAAATGATCCCAGAACCACACAGGGGGACCTAGTGAATGACCTGCAGAGAGCTGGGATCAAAGTAACAAAGCCTACCATCAGTAACACACTACGCCGCCAGGGACTCAAATCCTGCAGTGCCAGACGTGTCCCCCTGCTTAAGCCAGTACATGTCCAGGCCCGTCTGAAGTTTGCTAGAGTGCATTTGGATGATCCAGAAGAGGATTGGGAGAATGTCATATGGTCAGATGAAACCAAAATAGAACTTTTTGGTAAAAACTCAACTCGTCGTGTTTGGAGGACAAAGAATGCTGAGTTGCATCCAAAGAACACCATACCTACTGTGAAGCATGGGGTGGAAACATCATGCTTTGGGGCTGTTTTTCTTCAAAGGGACCAGGACGACTGATCCGTGTAAAGGAAAGAATGAATGGGGCCATGCATCGTGAGATTTTGAGTGAAAACCTCCTTCCATCAGCAAGGGCATTGAAGATGAAACGTGGCTGGGTCTTTCAGCATGACAATGATCCCAAACACACCGCCCGGGCAACGAAGGAGTGGCTTCGTAAGAAGCATTTCAAGGTCCTGGAGTGGCCTAGCCAGTCTCCAGATCTCAACCCCATAGAAAATCTTTGGAGGGAGTTGAAAGTCTGTGTTGCCCAGCGACAGTCCCAAAACATCACTGCTCTAAAGGAGATCTGCATGGAGGAATGGGCCAAAATACCAGCAACAGTGTGTGAAAACCTTGTGAAGACTTACAGAAAACGTTTGACCTGTGTCATTGCCAACAAAGGGTATATAACAAAGTATTGAGAAACTTTTGTTATTGACCAAATACTTATTTTCCACCATAATTTGCAAATAAATTCATTAAAAAATCCTACAATGTGATTTTCTGGATTTTTTTCCCTCATTTTGTCTGTCATAGTTGATGTGTACCTATGATGAAAATGACAGGCCTCTCTCATCTTTTTAAGTGGGAGAACTTGTACAATTGGTGGCTGACTAAATACTTTTTTCCCCACTGTACATACATACATACATACATACATACATACATACATACATACATACATACATACATACATACATACATACATACACATACATATCCTTTTTTTATTTTATTTTTTATATATTCCCCTTTATTACTTTCCAACCCCACCACCCTTTCCCTAATTGGAGTAAACTAGTGAACAACAATGCTTAGGCCTCTACTTACATATTATACTTACTATATGCATTTTATGGACACAGTCAATTTTACAGTAATTATATTTTGTTAGTTTTTTCTCCTGAACTTCTTCTACTCTCAACCTCTCCGATCATTTTCATGATGTCCATCCGGTTTGCTTCTATATGCCATATCTTTCTAACTGTGCTCTTTCACAAAAGCTCCCAATCTACAACCTATATACTTATTATGGACACAGTATGCTTACATTATTAGTTATCTTGTTATTAGTTGTTGTTAGTTGTTATTAGTCCCATCCTTCAACTCCATTCAACACCACCCATCTATCTCTTAACACCATCCATATAGGATTTCTATTTGCCATATATTTTTCAACTGTACTGTTATGTTTAACAAAAGTTCTGAACCTTTCTATTCTCATTGTTTCTACAGATTGTAAATTGACAATAAACATTTTTGCTAAAAGTATTATTATATTATTGATCGATTGACTATGACTTTTCAGATCACCCAGTAATGCTATCTGCAAGGTTAGCTCCAGGTAAATATTGCAGTCCTTTAGCCATTCCTGGACCTGTGTCCAAAAACAAGCTACAAATGGACAGTACCAAAACAAATGATCTAATGATTCTGTCTCTTCGCAGCAAAATCTGCAGAGCTGGGAAGATTGTATCCCCCATATAAATAACATTCTATTTGTAGCAAGAATTTTATATAATAATTTAAAATGAAAGATTCTAAGTTTTGAATCCGGTGTCGTTTTGCGTATCAGTTCATAAACACTATGCCATGGGATCGGTACGTCAAAAATCTCTTCCCAACTATTTTGCAATCCTTTGGTCCTTAAATGAAACAGGTATACTTTTTTATTTATTACAGTTTTCTTTAACCAATTATGTTCTTTAATGCAAGGCCGACATACAAGTTCCTTACTTTCTCCCCCTTCCACTTTCCTCTTCCATTTTTGCGGTAAGGCTGCAATTATTTGGTTGTAATTTTGGGTAGAGCAGACATTTCCATATGTTTTTGTTAGCTGCATATGCGACATAACTCCACCAGTCCTACCGATGATATCATTTACGAAGATTATACATTTTTTAAACATTTTGTAAAAACAAAATAGTTTTTTTGTCAATTTGTATATTTGAGTTTAACCACAGTATTTGTTGCATTATTTGTTCTGTCGTTTCTGGAGGATTAAATTGAAATTGCAACCAACTTTCTATGGCTTGTTTTAGAAATAGTGATATTTGGGAGATTATTTCCTTTTCAAATACAGTGAGGGAAAAAAGTATTTGATCCCTTGCTGATTTTGTACGTTTGCCCACTGACAAAGAAATGATCAGTCTATCATTTTAATGGTAGGTTTATTTGAACAGTGAGAGACAGAATAACAACACAAATATCCAGAAAAGCCCATGTCAAAAATGTTATAAATTGATTTGCATTTTAATGAGGAAAATAAGTATTTGACCCCCTCTCAATCAGAAAGATTTCTGGCTCCCAGGAGTCTTTTATAGAGGTAACGAGCTGAGATTAGGAGCACACTCTTAAAGGGAGTGCTCCTAATCTCAGTTTGTTACCTGTATAAAAGACACCTGTCCACAGAAGCAATCAATCAATCAGATTCCAAACTCTCCACCATGGCCAAGACCAAATAGCTCTCCAAGGATGTCAGGGACAAGATTGTAGACCTACACAAGGCTGGAATGGGCTACAAGACCATCACCAAGCAGCTTGGTGAGAAGGTGATAACAGTTGGTGCGATTATTCGCAAATGGAAGAAACACAAAATAACTGTCAATCTCCCTTGGCTTGGGGCTCCATGCAAGATCTCACCTCGTGGAGTTGCAATGATCATGAGAACGGTGAGGAATCAGCCCAGAACTACACGGGAGGATCTTGTCAATGATCTCAAGACAGCTGGGACCATAGCCACCAAGAAAACAATTGGTTACACACTACGCTGTGAAGGACTGAAATCCTGCAGCGCCCGCAAGGTCCCCCTGCTCAAGAAAGCACATATACAGGCCCATCTGAAGTTTGCCAATGAACATCTGAATGATTCAGAGAAGAACTGGGTGAAAGTGTTGTGGTCAGATGAGACCAAAATCGAGCTCTTTGCCATCAACTCAACTTGCCGTGTTTGGAGGAGGAGGAATGCTGCCTATGACCCCAAGAACACCATCCCCACCGTCAAACATGGAGGTGGAAACATTATGCTTTGGGGGTGTTTTTCTGCTAAGGGGACAGGACAACTTCACCGCATCAAAAGGACGATGGACGGGGCCATGTACCGTCAAATCTTGGGTGAGAACCTCCTTCCCTCAGCCAGGGCATTGAAAATGGGTCATGGATGGGTATTCCAGCATGACAATGACCCAAAACACATGGCCAAGGCAACAAAGGAGTGGCTCAAGAAGAAGCACATTAAGGTCCTGGAGTGGCCTAGCCAGTCTCCAGACCTTAATCCCATAGAAAATCTGTGGAGGGAGCTGAAGGTTCGAGTTGCCAAACGTCAGCCTCGAAACCTTAATGACTTGGAGAAGATCTGCAAAGAGGAGTGGGACAAAATCCCTCCTGAGATGTGTGCAAACCTCGTGGCCAACTACAAGAAACGTCTGACCTCTGTGATTGCCAATAAGGGTTTTGTCACCAAGTACTAAGTAATGTTTTGCAGAGGGGTCAAATACTTATTTTCCTCATTAAAATGCAAATCAATTTATAACATTTTTGACATGCGTTTTCTGGATTTTGTTGTTGTTATTCTGTCTCTCACTGTTCAAATAAACCTACCATTAAAATTATAGACTGATCACGTCTTTGTCAGTGGGCAAACATACAAAATCAGCATGGGATCAAATACTTTTTTCCCTCACTGTAACTGAAAGTGAGAGGTTGTAATCTGAATAAAGGGAAAAAGGCCATTCTTGAACATTGGGTGAGACATCTTACTAATTTGCTATAGAACCAGTTCGGATTTAAGTATAACTTTTGTATGACTGAAGCTTTTAGTGATAGGTCTAATGCTTTAATATTTAATAATTTCTGTCCTCAGAATTCATATTCATTATATAAATAAGCCCGTTTAATTTTGTCTGGCTTGCCGTTCCAAATAAAATGGAATGTTTTTTCTCATATAATTTAAAAGAAACTGTTCGCTAGGCGTAGGCAAGACCATAAGCAAATAGGTAAACTGGGATAATACTAAAGAGTTAATCAGGGTCTTATCTATTTTTGCTAACTTTCTATTAAAATGTATTGGAGTCAGATCATTTATTTCCTTTGGGATATGTATTCCGAGTATATCCACATCACCATCAGACCATTTTATTGGTAAACTACATGGTAATGTAAAAATTGTATTTTTTAGTGATCCAATACGTAATATAGTACATTTGTCATAATTTTGTCAGTTTAAAACTTTCTGAGAAATAGCCATTATTTATTATTTTATACCTAGGGTTACTATACATGATTTTGACCCATTTTATAAGAGATTCTCCAAAATTGAAATGCTCCAGGCATTTATATATAAACCCCAGTCGTACTTTATCAAATGCCTTTTCGAAGTCTGCTATGAATAGCAGGCCTGGTTTTCCAGATTTTCCATAGTGTTCTATTGTTTCCAGTACTTGCCTTATATTATCTCCAATGTATCTTCCATGTAAAAAACCTGTCTGATTAGAATGAATAATGTCCGACAATACCTTTTTAATTCTATGCGCTATACATTTTGCTAGAATTTTTGCATCACAACACTGAAGTGTAAGGGGCCTCCAATTTTTTTAATGGACTGGATCTTTATATTTTCCACTTGTATCCTGTTTCAGTAATAATGAAATCAGACCTTCTTCTTGAGTGTCTGATAATCTACCATTTACATAAGAGTGGTTAAAACATGCTAATAACGGTCCTCTTAGTATATCAAAAAAGGTTTGGTATACCTCGACTGGTATGCCATCCAACCCTGGAGTTTTCCCGGACTTAAAGTCTTTAATTGCATCCAGAAGTTCCTCCAGTTTACCTTCACATGAGTCTTTCTGTATGGCTGTTAATTTTACATTATCATTAGAAAAAAAATCTCTACAATTAGCTTCAGTTAGAGGAGATGGAGGCGACTGAAACGAAAACATATGCTTAAAGTACTTTGTTTCCTCCTTCAAAATATCATTTGGTGAATCATGGGTGACTCCGTCAATTGTAACCAGTTTCATTAGATTATTTTTGGTAGCATTCCTATGTTGAAGATTAAAAAATTATTTGGTGCATTTTTCCCCATTTTCCATCCAGTTTGCTTTATTTTTTATAATATATTACACTTGATCTTTCTTGAATAAGTTTCTCCATTTATTTTTGTTTTTCCTCTAATTTATTCTGAGCCTTTATGTTACAGTTTTTATTGCCATCTAGCTGTTCTGTTAGACCTTCTATTTCCTTTGTTAGTATAAACTCTTTTGACCTAAATTGCTTTTGTTTTTCGAGATGAGTGCTGAATTGCATGGCCTCTAAAGGCACATTTAAAGGCGTCCTATACAATAAGGGGATTTGCTGTACCTATGTTATGTTGGAAAAAATATGTTATAAATTCCTTTGTCCTAGTTAAAAAAAAATGATAATCCAATAGGCTTTGATTACATTTCCAATATCCTCGCCCACGTGGAAATTCAGTAAGAGTAATGTATATGCCAATTATATGATGGTCCGACCGCATTCTGTCCCCTATCAACACTTTTTAAACTTTTGGTGCCAACGAAAATGACATAAGAAAGAAGTCAAGACGACTAGATTGATTGAGTCTCCGCCATGTATTTCTCACTATATCAGGATATTTAAGCTTCCATATATCTACTAGTTCTAATGTATCCATGACATTCACGATTTCCTTAAGAGCATGAGGGTGATTGTTGGTGGGATGATTTCCTTTACGGTCCATTGAGCTATTTAAAACAGCATTATAATCCCCCACCATAATAATATTGTCTTGAATTGCTTGCAGGGTTGATAATTTATTATATATATTGTCAAAGAAGTGTGGATCATCATTATTTGGTCCGTAAAGGTTAATGAGCCATATCTTTTATGGTCCAATAACATATTTAAAATAATCCATCTACCTTGTGTATGTATTTGGACAATTTGCACATTCGGATCAAAATTACTATTAATTAATATCATCACCCCTTTTGAGTTTCTTTGCCCATGGGAGAAGTATATCCCCCCCCCCCCCCCCCCCCATTCCCTTTTCCACGCAACTTCATCTAGAATTGTTGAATTTGTTTCCTGTAAACAATAGATATTATATTCCTTCTTTTTGAGCCATGTAAATATTGTTCTTCTTTTGTTATTATTATTATAACTGGCTATACTTATTTCACCACATACCATATTGACATACAAGTTTCATGTCTATTTATCATTATATATGTTTGTAAATTTACCAATAAAAAATACCGTAATGATTGAGTGTCCATATAGCTGTACCATGATATGTGCATTGCTACTAAGTAACCCTCCAATTGCTCTCCACTAATTGCCCCACTAAAGCCCCTCCCCATCCCAAGTTGAGCCGTCATCCCAGTGATTGGCATCCCACCCCCGTCCCTCCGGATCCCTAGGGCCAGGACCCATCCATCGAAAGCAGCACACAGTGCCACCCACAAAACAGAAGCAGGTTAACCGCCAAAAGCATTTCCAATGCTGTCACCTCAATATATATATATATAACTATTTAAAAATATATATCTATTCAAATATCTTGCATATCTTATTTTCCATCACTATCAATTAATATGCGTAATAATGTTGGCAGTTCATACGTAGGATTTGAACATGTAACCCGGATTGCCATTGTATTACATTTTATTGTAGCAAACAATTATTGTGGTTCATCCTATATTCTCCCTAACATCCTTACCCCCTTACAACAGATGTGGAATAAACACACAACCACATACTCACATACTCTGACACACTCAACCCCTTTCCTCCACAATCAACCATAAAATCAGATGCTCAACGGTTGTTACATCCCAGAGCCCAACTCAAGAAAGGACCTGATTTACGAATGCATATACAGTTAAAGCTGATTGAGAAAGCATGCAAGATTGAGCAGAAATTGAAAACAATGTGAGATTTGATTAATCTATGTAATCTATGTCAAGTCCTAGGTGATGGAGATCAGATCCACCCTCTTCACCTGAGACACAAACACTCTGGTCCCCCGTTGTAACCATTTTCCCCAAGCATCTCTGTGCAGTCAGACCTTTGATTATTTTGTGCCACCTGGGCCACAACCTCTCTGATTGTCAGAGTGTGACCCCCTCCCCATGGGTTACTGCAGCCAGTGTTGCCAGCACTGCCACTACCTGGGTGGGGGTACCCCACCGGAATCCCCACCGGGGATTATATTAAGCTTGCATTCAATTGCCACTCAATTGCCATTTATTAGGCACTTACTATAGTACATTTTTTATTTAACCTCTTCAGATGGGAAAACACAGAATTTGTGGAACGACCCAACTATAAGATTGCAGTCTTGATTGGTTACAGCCTTATTGTCACAGTGTTTATCTCTTACACTGTGGTCAGTGGTGTTCCATCCACCCATTTCCAGGTCCCCTCTTCATCAATGTCAGACGCAAACATGAATTTCCTTCAACTTATTACACTGTGAAGCAATACAGGCACAATAAAGCATGTGTGGTTATTAATGACATATAATTTATTGCTTTAGGTTTACTCACTGAGATTGGTAAACCTCTTGCTAAGAACATCTCTTAGTCTGTAGCTGGTCTCTGTTATCTGGAAAGGATTGATACATATACAGTTGAAGTCGGAAGTTTACATACACCTTAGCCAAATACATTTAAACTCAGTTTTCACAATTCCTGACATTTAATCCTAGTAAAAATTCCCTGTCTTATTTTAAGAATCAATTGGTATATATCATTGATTTAAAAGTCAAAAAATGGATGTATCAATTGCAGATTGCCCTTAAAACGCCTGCCACTGTCACGATCGTTTATAGACTGGACGGACCAAGGCGCAGCGTGATAAGCATACATGTTTATTTAAACGAATGAACACGCGACAAAACAACAAACGAAACGTGAAGTCCAAGGTAACACACAAACATACCATAACTGGAACATACACAACAAGGAAAATCACACCCTGACTCAACAAATAAGGGTCCTCAGAGTCAGGGCGTGACAGTACCCCCCCCCAAAGGTGCGGACTCCGACCGCACAACATAAACATAACAGGGTAGGGGCCGGGTGGGCATTCCGCCTCGGAGGCGGATCCGGCTCAGGGCGTGACCACCACTTACTCTCCACCTCCCTGTTGCGCCCCTGGTCTGGTCTGGACCTCGGTGCGCTGCTTCCCCTCTCCTTCCTCCCACGAAGTACCAAGCCCTGTCTGGACCCTGTTGTGGGAGACCCCGAACCTGGAGAGGGGCTGACGTCTGGGTCTGGACTGGAACCGCTGACTGGAGCTGGACCCGACGACGATGGAGCGGACTGCTCTGGCTCCGGAGTGGAGCCGCTGACCGGAGCTGGACTGGACCTCGGTGGAGCGGATTGCTCTGGCTCCGGAGTGGAGCAGCTGACCGGAGCTGGATCAGGCACCGGTGGAGCGGACTGCTCTGGCTCCAGAGTGGATCCGCTGACCGGAGCTGGACTGGACCCCGGTGGAGCGGATTGCTCTGGCTCCGGAGTGGAGCAGCTAACCGGAGCAGGTTCAGGCACCGGTGGAGCGGACTACTCTGGCTCCGGAGTGGAGCAGCTGACCGGTGCCGGACAGGCACGGGCCGTGCCGGACTGGACACACGCACCACTGGTTTGGTGCGAGGGGCAGGAACAGGCCGGACCGGGCTGGCGACGTGCACCACCGGCTTGGTGCGAGGGGCAGGAACAGGCCGGGCTGGCGACGCACACCACTGGCTTGGTGCGAGGGACAGGAACAGGCCGGACCGGGCTGGCGACGCGCACCACATGCTTGGTGCGAGGGGCAGGAACAGGCCAGGCCGGGCTGGCGACGCGCACCACTGGTTTGGTGCGAGGGGCAGGAACAGGCCGGACCGGGCTGGCGACGTGCACCACCGGCTTGGTGCGAGGGGCAGGAACAGGCCGGGCTGGCGACGCACACCACTGGTTTGGTGCGAGGGGCAGGAACAGGCCGGACCGGGCTGGCGATGCGCACCACTGGCTTGTTGCGAGGAGCAGGAACGGACCGAACCGTACTGGGAACACACACCACTGGCTTAGTGCCGGAAGCAGGAACGGGTCGGGCCGTACTAGGAACACGCACCACTGGCTTAGTGCGGGGAGCAGGAACGGGCCGGACCGGACTGGCGACACGCACCACTTCCTTGGTGCGAGGAGCGGGACTGGGTTCCTTTATAAACCCCCGCTCCTTCTGCTGCCTAACCAGCTCCTCTCGCCGTGCCTATACACGTTCCTTCTCCCCTTTAGCCTCATGTAGCTCCTCCCTCTGACCGTATAACTCCTGCTCCCTCTGAACCAATAGCCCCCGTAACCTGGTGGCCTTCTCTCCTAACCTGCAGATCCGCCCTGTCGCTGCCTCCTGCTGCCTCGTCGTCCACATCGTGTGCCCCCCCCCCTAAAATTTTCTTGGGGTTGCCTCTCGGGTCTCCGTCGTCGGCACTCCTCTTCCCGTGAGGACTCCTCCGGGAGCCCCCACGAGTTAGGGAACAGACACTCGTCGTCGTCATCATCCTCCGACTCCTCAGTGTAGTACTGTTCCCACTCCTCTTCCCAAGGTCGTAGGGACCCAATCCGAAACCCAACCGGGTGCAGTGGTCGGGGCTCTTCTCTATCGCTCCCCGACCACCTCTTTAGCCCCCCCAAAAAAATTATTGGGGCTGCTTCTCGGGCCTCCTCCTCGGCCGGCTTCCGTGTTGTTGTCGTTCCTTTCCTGCCTGGGCATTTACCTTCGCCCATGGCCCTTTCCCCGCGAATATCTCCTCCCATGACCACAATTTGCCCACCTGTGACATCGCTACTCACTCTTCCTGGGCACGCTGCTTGGTCCTCGTTAGGTGGGATCTTCTGTCACGATCGTTTATGGACTGGACGGACCAAGGCGCAGCGTGATAAGCATACATGTTTATTTAAACGAATGAACACGCGACAAAACAACAAACAAAACGTGAAGTCCAAGGTAACACACAAACATACCATAACTGGAACATACACAACAAGGAAAATCACACCCTGACTCAACAAATAAGAGTCCTCAGAGTCAGGGCGTGACAGCCACTTACAGTAGCAGTAAGAATTGGCAGTTTAAACCAGTAGCTACAGTTGACGTCGGAAGTTTACATACACTTACAGTGAGGGAAAAAAGTTTTTGATCCCCTGCTGATTTTGTACGTTTGCCCACTGACAAAGACATGATCAGTCTATAATTTTAATGGTAGGTTTATTTGAACAGTGAGAGACAGAATAACAACAAAAACATCCAGAAAACGCATGTCAAAAATGTTATAAATTGATTTGCATTTTAATGAGGGAAATAAGTATTTGACCCCTCTGCAAAACATTACTTAGTACTTGGTGGCAAAACCCTTGTTGGCAATCACAGAGGTCAGACGTTTCTTGTAGTTGGCAACGAGGTTTTCACACATCTCAGGAGGGATTTTGTCCCACTCCTCTTTGCAGATATTCTCCAAGTCATTAAGGTTTCGAGCCTAACGTTTGGCGACTCGAACCTTCAGCTCCCTCCACAGATTTTCTATGGGATAAAGGTCTGGAGACTGGCTAGGCCACTCCAGGACCTCAATGTGCTTCTTCTTGAGCCACTCCTTTGTTGCCTTGGCCGTGTGTTTTGGGTCATTGTCATGCTGGAATACCCATCCACGACCCATTTTCAATGCCCTGGCTGAGGGAAGGAGGTTCTCACCCAAGATTTGAGGGTACTTGGCCCCGTCCATCGTCCCTTTGATGCAGTGAAGTTGTCCTATCCCCTTAGCAGAAAAACACCCCCAAAGCATAATGTTTCCACCTCCATGTTTGACGGTGGGGATGGTGTTCTTGGGGTCATAGGCAGCATACCTCCTCCTCCAAACACGGCGAGATGAGTTGATGCCAAAGAGCTCCATTTTGGTCTCATCTGACCACAACTCTTTCACCCAGTTCTCCTCTGAATCATTCAGATGTTCATTGGCAAACTTCAGACGGGCCTGTATATGTGCTTTCTTGAGCAGGGGGACCTTGCGGGCACTGCAGGATTTCAGTCCTTCACAGCATAGTGTGTTACCAATTGTTTTCTTGGTGACTATGGTCCCAGCTGCCTTGAGATCATTGACAAGATCCTCATGTGTAGTTCTGGGCTGATTCCTCACCGTTCTCATGATCATTGCAACTCCACGAGGTGAGAGTTCTTGCATGGAGCCCCAGGCCGAAGGAGATTGACAGTTCTTTTGTGTTTCTTCCATTTGCGAATAATCGCACCAACTGTTGTCACCTTCCCACCAAGCTGCTTGGCGATGGTCTTGTAGCCCATTCCAGCCTTGTGTAGGTCTACAATCTTGTCCTTGACATCCTTGGAGAGCTCTTTGGTCTTGGCCATGGTGGAGAGTTTGGAATCTGATTGATTAATTGCTTCTGTGGACAGGTGTCTTTTATACAGGTAACAAGTTGAGAGTAGGAGCACTCCCTTTAAGAGTGTGCTCCTAATCTCAGCTCGTTACCTGTATAATAGACACCTGGGAGCCAGAAACTTTCTGATTGTGAGGGGGTCAAATACTTATTTCCCTCATTAAAATGCAAATCAATTTATAACATTTTTGACATGGGTTTTCTGGATTTTTTTGTTGTTATTCTGTCTCTCACTGTTCAAATAAACCTACCATTAAAATTATAGACTGATCATTTCTTTGTCAGTGGGCAAACGTACAAAATCAGCAGGGGATCAAATACTTTTTTCCCTCACTGTAGGTTGGAGTCATTAAAACTAATTTTTCAACGACTCCACAACTGTCTTGTTAACAAACTATAGTTTTGGCAAGTCGGTTAGTACATCTACTTTATGCATGACACAAGTAATTTTTCCAACAATTGTTTACAGACAGATTATTTCACTTATAATTCACTGTATCACAATTTTACATACACTAAGACTCTGTCTTTAAACAACTTGGAAAATTCCAGAAAATTATGTCATGGTTTTAGAAGCTTCTGATAGGCTAATTGACATCATTTGAGTCAATTGGAGGTGTACCTGTGGATGTATTTCAAGGCCTACCTTCTAACTCAGTGCCTCTCTGCTTGACATCATGGAAAACAAACAATAGTACGCAAGTATAAACACCAAGGGACCACACAGCCTTCATACCGCTCAGGAAGGAGACGTATTCTGTCTCCTAGAGATGAACGTACTTTGGTGCGAAAAGTGCAAATCAATCCCAGAACAACAGCAAAGGACCTTGTGAAGATGCTGGAGGAAACAGGCACAAAAGTATCTATATCCACAGTAAAACAAGTCCTATATCGACATAACCTGAAAGGCCGCTCAGGAAGGAAGAAGCCACTGCTCCAAAACCACCATAAAAAAGCCAGACTACGGTTTGCAACTGCACATGGGGACAAAGATCGTACTTTTTGGAGAAATGTCCTCTGGTCTGATGAAACAAAAATAGAACTGTTTGGCCATAATGACCATTGATATGTTTGGAGGAAAAAGGGGAAGGCTTGCAAGCCGAAGAACACCATCCCAACCGTGAAGCACGGGGGTAGCAGCATCATGCTGTGGGGGTGCTTTGCTGCAGGAGGGACTGGTGCACTTCACAAAATAGATGGCATCATGAGGAAGGAAAATTATGTGGATATATTGAAGCAACATCTCTAGACATCAGTCAGGAAGTTAAAGCTTGGTCGCAAATGGGTCTTCCAAATGGACAATGACCCCAAGCATACTTCCAAAGTTGTGGCAAAATGGCTTAAGGACAACAAAGTCAAGGTATTGGAGTGGCCATCACAAAGCCCTGACCTCAATCCTATAGAATATTTGTGGGCAGAACTGAAAAAGCATGTGTGAGCAAGGAGGCCTACAAACCTGACTCAGTTACACCAGCTCTGTCAGGAGGAATGGGCCAAAATTCACCCAACTTATTGGGGGAAGCTTGTGGAAGGCTACCTGAAACGTTTGACCCAAGTTAAACAATTTAAAGGCAATGCTACCAAATACTAATTGAGTGTATGTAAACTTCTGACCCACCTGTAATGTGATGAAAGAAATAAAACCTGAAATAAATAATTCTCTCTACTATTATTCTGACATTTCACATTCTTAAAATAAAGTGGTGATCCTAACTGACCTAAGACAGGGAACTTTTACTAGGAAAAATGTCAGGAATTGTGAAAAACTGAGTTTAAACATATTTGGCTAAGGTGTATGTAAACTTCTGACTTCAACTGTAGGTCAGCAGCCTCTAAGGTGCAGGGTTGCGTAAACAGGTGGAAGCCGGCTAGTGATGGCTATTTAACAGTCTGAGATGGAAGCTGTTTTTCAGTCTCTCAGTCCCAGCTTTGATGCACCTGTACTGACCTCGCCTTATGGTTAATAGCGGTGTGAACATGCCGTGGCTCGGGTGGTTGTTGTCCTTGATGATCTTTTTGGCCTTCCTGTGACTTTGGGTGCTGTAGGTGTCCTGGAGGGCAGGTAGTTTGCCCCCAGTGATGCGTTGGGCAGACCGCACCACCCTCTGGAGAGCCCTGCGGTTGCAGGCGGTGCAGTTGCCGTATCAAGCGGTGATACATCTCGACAGGATGCTCTCAATTGTGTATCTGTAAAAGTTTGTGAGGGTTTTAGGTGCCAAGCCAAATTTCTTCAGCCTCCTCAGGTTGATAAGGCACTGTTGCGCCTTCTTCACCACACTGGCCGTGCGGGTGGACCATTTCAGATCATCAGTGATGTGTATGCCGAGGAACTTGAAGCTTTCCACCTTCTCCAATGCGGTCCCGTCGATGTGGATAGGGGTCTGCTCCCTCTGCTATTTTCTGAAGTCCACGATCATCTCCCTTGTTTTGTTGACGTTCAGTGAGAGGTTATTTTCCTGGCACCTCTCTCCGAGGGCCTTTACCTCCTCCCTGTAGGCTGTCTCGTCATTGTTGGTAATCAGGCCTTCTACTGTTGTGTTGTCTGCAAACTTGATGTTTGAGTTGGAGGCGTGCGTGGCCACGCAGTCATGGGTGAACAGGGAGTACAGGAGGGAGGATCAGCGAAGTGGAGGTGTTGTTTCCTACCTTCACCACCTGGGGATGTACTATCAGGAAGTCCAGGACCCAGTTGCACAGGGCGGGGTTCAGACCCAGGGCCCCGAGCTTAATGATGAGCTTGGAGGGTACTGTGGTGTTGAATGCTGAGCTATAGTCAATGAACAGCACTCTTACATAGGTATTCCTCTTGTCCAGATGGGATAGGGCAGTGTGCAGTCTGTGGATCTATTGGGGCGGTAAGCAAATTGAAGTGAGTCTAGGGTGTCAGGTAAGGTAGAGGTGATATGATCCTTAATTAGCATCTCAAAGCACTTCATGATGACAGAGGTGAGTGCTACGGGGTGATAGTCAGTTAGTTCAGTTACCTTTGCTTTCTTGGGTACAGGAACAATGGTGGACATCTTGAAGCAAGTGGGGACTGCAGACTGGGATAGGGAGAGTATGTCCGTAATATATATGTCCGTAAACACTCCAGCCAGCTGGTCTGCGCATGCTCTGAGGACGTGGCTAGGAATGCCGTTAACGCGCTTAGATGTTTTACTCACATTGGCCACGGAGAAGGAGAGCCCACAGTCCTTGGTAGCGGGCCGCATCGGTGGCAGTCTGTTATCCTCAAAGCGGGCAAAGAAGGTGTTTAGCTTGTCTGGAAGCAAGACCTCGGTGTCCGCGACGTGGCTGGTTTTCCCTTTGTAGTCTGTGATTGTCTGTAGACCCTGCCACATACGTCTCGTGTCTGAGCCGTTGAATTGCGACTTCACTTTGTCTCTCTACTGACGTTTTGCCTGTTTAATTGCCTTGCGGAGGGAATAACTACACTGTTTGTATTCTGCCATATTCCCAGTCACCTTGTCACGGTTAAATGCGATGGTTCGCGCTTTCAATTTTGCGCGAATGCTGCCATCTATCCACGGTTTCTGGTTTGGGTAAGTTTTAATTGTCACAGTGGGTACAACATCTCCTATACACTTCCTGATGAACTCAGTCACTGTATCCGTGTATTCGTCAATGTTATTCTCAGAGGCTACCCAGAACACATCCTAGTTCGCGTGATCAAAACAATCTTGAAGCATTGAGTTTGATTGGTCAGACCAGCATTGAATAGACCTTAGCACAGGTTCTTCCTGTTTGAGTTTCTGCCTATACATTTTAGTCATTTAGCAGACGCTCTTATCCAGAGCGACTTACAGTTAGTGAGTGCATACATTTTCATACTGGCCCCCCGTGGGAAACAAACCCACAATCCTGGTGTTGCAAGCGCCATGCTCTACCAACTGAGCTACAGGGGACTATAGGAAGGGAGGAGAAAAATTGAGTTGTGATCAGATTTGCCGAAGGGAGGGCGGGGGAGGGCCTTGTAGGCATCTCGAAAGGGCAAGTAGCAGTGGTCTAGTGTTTTTCCTAAGCAAGTACCACAGTCAATGTGTTGGTAGAACTTCAGTAGTGTTTTCCTCAAATTTGCTTTGTTAAAATCCCCAGCTACAATAAATGCGGCCTCAGGATATGTGGTTTTCACTAACCTGTCCAGGCCAATGAGTGACATGAGACTGGTACCCAGGCTAGTGTTCCGCTGCAGTTGGTAGAATGCGTGTGTGCGCTCATGCGTGAAAGTTCCTCTCTAGGTTTCTTCCTTCTAGGGAGTTTTTATTGGCCGATGCGCTTCTGCTTCTGCTTTTGCTTGCTCTTTGGGTCAAAACAGGGTTACTGTAAAAGCACTGTGTGACAACGGCAGAGCTAAGTCCTTAATTATTTTGCTGTGACAATATCTAGTTTAGTCATCATATCATCACACAGACAAACCTCATCTCTGTACATTTCCATATGGCACGCAGCACAGTGTAATGCCAGATGCAAATTCTTCCTGTCCTCTCTCTGAACTTCCCCAGTGTGTGTTTATTTTCATGTCAATCATCCCCACAGCTCCCAGAAAAAAGGAGGTTAACACAGAAACTCTGCATTTATTTATTTAATCACATACACTGCCTTTCCTGCCTGCCTGCGCTACTCCTAAACAGCTCCTCCTAAAAAGACAAAAATATTATCTGGTAAGTCTCCCAAGAGCGGTGCAGGATGTGTATTGCAAACATCTATTTCCTTTAACCAAAGGAACAGACTTGTGGATTCAACAAGACTTGCATAACAAACAAACTAGGCTGCAGGTGTAGCACATGGGGATGTGTGGAACTTACTCCTCAGCCTGAAGTGTCCCCACTTGCACCAGTGAACAGCTAGCTTTAAGAATAGCACGCACTGGTAAGTCACTCCAGGAGGGTGGTCACATGTGCTAGCAAGGCAGAGGTCCAGAGTTCGCGCCAGGTATGGGCTGAATTGGGAGGAAGTGGTACTCGCTAAGCAAGTTGACGTCCTTTACACAGGCAATATATTTACACAAACAGTCCTTGTAAAACTAGACTTGCTCAGGGCAAGCTTTCTGTGGGAAAATAGTTTTATTTGTCTTTATTGCATAACAAATGTGAGATACTGTGATCACTTACACTGAGTATATGCAACATTAAGGACACCTGCTCTTTCCATGACATAAACTGACCAGGTGAATCCAGGTGAAAGCTATGATCCCTTATTGATGTCACTTGTTAAATCCACTTCAATAAGTGTAGATGAAGAGGAGGGGACAGGTTAAAGAATGATTTTTAAGCCTTGAGACAATTGAGACATGGATTGTGTATGTGTGCAATTCAGAGCGTGAATGGGCAAAACAAAATATTGAAGTGCCTTTGAATGGGGTATGGTAGTATGTGTCAGGTGCACCGGTTTGGGTCAAGAACTGCATCACTGCTGGGTTTTTCACACTCAACAGTTTCCCGTGTGTATCAAGAATGGTCCACCATCCAAAGGATATCCAGCCAACTTGACACAACTGTGGGAAGCATTGGAGACTCCTACTGTCTCTCCACCATCAGAGACTCCTACTGTCTCTCCACCCGAAAGCATTCCACAGCATCCCTGTGGAATGCTTTCGACACCTTGTAGAGTCCATGCCCCGACGAATTGAGGCTGTTCTGAGGGCAACAGGAGGGGATGCAACTCAATATTAGGATGGTGTCCTTAATGTTTTGTACACTCAGTGTCTATTAGACATTATTATTTTTACTTTTCTCCCCAATTGGTAGTTACAGTCTTGTCCCAACGCTGCAACTCCCCTACGGACTCAGGAAAGGTGAAGATCAAGAGACATGTGTCCTCCAAAAAACGGCCCTGCCAAGTCGCACTGCTTGCTTAACCCGGAAGCCAGCCACACCAATATACCCAGCTGGTGACCAAAGTCAGCTTGCAGGCGCCCGCCCTGCCACAAGGAGTCGCTAGATCGCAATGGGACAAGGAAATCCCGGCCGGCCAAACCCTCCCCTAACGACGCTGGGCCAATTGTGGGCTGCCTCATGGGTCTCCCGGTCACGGCTGGCTGTGACACAGCCCGGGACCGAACCTGTGTCTGTAGTGACACCTGAGATGCAGTGCCTTAGACCGCTACGCCACTCAGGAGGCATATATTAGACATTCATTGATGAATGCTATTAGCAATTTTTTTGAATTTCCCCTAGCTATGGGCAAACAAGATACAACATTATTGTATTATATATTATAATGACACCTTTTTAAGCTAATTTCCCGACGATGGCTCCACACTCATTGTACTGGGTGACTTCATCCGCCCAATGCCTGACTTCGATTAATTTCTTTCCGCCTCTTTCTTTCCACTACTTTTCTCTTTTGACCTCACCCTTTCCCAGTACCCATCCCACTCACAAGGCAGGCAATGGACTTGATCTCATCTTTACTAGAGACTGTTTGCCTACTAATCTCACTGCAAACCCCTCCATGTCTCTGACTACTACTTTGTTTCCTTTTATCTCCATCTCTCCTCCAGCCCTACCTACTCAACCCCTACCCAGATAGTCATGCGCTGTCGTAATATTCGCAATATTCGCTCCATATCTCCCACTACTCTCTCCTCTACTATCTCTGCCTTCTGCTAAATCCTTTTCTCTCCCGTCTCCTGATTCTGCCTCTTTGACCCATTTCTCCTCCCTTTCCCATCCTGTGACTCTCACTGTCCCCTGTCCTCCCGGCCGGCTCGGCTCTCCCCTCCTGTTCAAGATGGTCAAAGTCGCTCCCCTCCTCAAGAAACCAACACTCGACCACACTGATGTCAAAAACTACAGACCAGTTCTCCTTTTTTATTTTCCTTAAAAAACACTTGAGCCTGCTGTCTATACTCTTAGAAAAAAAGGTGTTATCTAGAACCTCAAAGGGTTCTTTAGCTGTCCCCATAGGATACTTCTTTGACTAACTCTTTTTGATTGCAGGTAGAACCCTTTTGGTTCCAGGTAAATCCCTTTTGGGTTCCTTTCTATAGAGGGTTCTACATGGAACCCAAAAGGGTTCTTCAAAGGGTTATCCTATGGGGACAGCCAAAGAACCCTTTGAGGTTCTAGATAACACCTTTTTCTAAGAGTGTAGACAGCACACTCAAGAGTTTTGGAAAAATGGATACCGGTCTGTAGTTTTTGACATCAGAGGGTCAGACAAAGAACCCTTTTGAAGGCCTTTTTTCTAAGAGTGTATGACTAACTCTCTCATTATCTCTCGCAGAAAGATCTTCTTGACCCTAACCAGTATGGCTTCAAGACGGCTCACTCAACTGAGACCGCTCTCCTCTGCGTCACGGAGGCTTTCCGCTCTGCCAAAGCTGACTCTCTCTTCTCTGTTCTCATCCTCCTAGATCTATCTGCTGCCTGTAAGGGTTGGTGTGAGGTGTGACCCAGGTGTGGTGCAGGATAGACAGTAGGCAGTAGGTAAGGATGGTGAAACAAGGATCTTTACTGGTGGTTCAAAAACCAGGATACAAAACAACGGACTATACACGAAAACAAATGAGGAGCACATAGGTCTCCAAAAAAGCAGGCTGACAGCAAACGATACGAAATACTAACTCTGACTAGAAAAACACAATGACACAGGGAGAACACTTCTCGAGTACCTGTAACTCCGTCACATGATCCGACACTGATACATACTGCTTGACATCAAGGAACTAGCAGAAAAAACTGAGCAGGGAACACAGGGAAGTGAGGGCATAAATACACAGGTGAATCAGATAGCCACAGGTGACACCAATAGGCAGATAATTAGTCCCGACTGTGAGTGAGGAGGTGCGTAAGGTTGTCGGAAGATGACATCTAGTAGGTCGCTCCGGAACTGCGACCCACTCCTGTAACAGCTGCCTTTGACATTGTGAACCATCCTCCTGAAAGAACCGCAATGACAACTATCAGAACTTGACTTCAACTTCTTTAATATCACGATGTACGCAGTAAAATACCTACCGAAATGGCAATGACAAAGCATTTTATACCCTTAGCTATGTGGGAGGCCCTAACAGCTCCTCCCTCAGCTGACATGATACTTGATTGGTTAATACCGAACTGGTACATGCAAAATATGAATGTTGTTGAACAGAGGCAAGAAAAAAAGAAAACAGATAGCATTACATTGACATTTTAGTCATTTAGCAGATGCTCTTATCCAGAGCGACTTACAGTTACTGCATTCATCTTAAGATAGCTAGGTGGGACATCCACATATCACACTCATAGTAAGTACATTTTTCCTCAATAAAGTAGCAATCAGCAAAGTCAGAGCTAGTAAGAAAAAAAAGAAGAAGAAAAAAGTTATGTGCGAGTGTTGCATTCTTTTTTTTAAGGTGTGAGAGGGAGAAAAGTTAAAATCTCCACCGCGACGACCAGATGCTCTCGGAATATGAAAGAAAACGTATTCAGATGAAGAGAGAGCAGCTGGAGTTGCAGTGTTCTCTGGGGTGATCCATTTCTCCGTCAGGGCCAAAAAAACTAGGTAATGAAGGGCAGCATAGGCTGAGATGAATTTGGCGTTCTTGACAGATCGGCAGTTCCAAACGCTGCCAGAGACCCGAAATTCTCAGTACACTAAATTAGAAGGGTTGCAGCCAAGTGTTGGGGAGCGTCTGTAAAACCTACAGGGAGAGGAGCGAACTGGGATAGAAAACACACACTTAGTTGCCAACGCTACAAAATATAAAAATTTCATCATCTGAAAATAACTAGGTATGATACTCAAGTGAGAGAGCCGTGTAGAGACTCTCCTTCCTTCCTCGAATAACTCGACAGAACCGTCATTGTCTCGGCGACGGTCCTAGTTTTGCGACGAAACCATCGCTTAAAGCTGCCGCTGAGAGAACAGGGGAGACTGAAGTACTACTAAAAATGTCCTTGCAAAGGTAAAGAGCACACCTCCCGGTACTAATTGCTAGTTGCCTATGAGAGGAGAAACCACTCCCCCTCCAATACAGCCACTGATTACGAAAACAACAACTGTCACAAATTGCCCTGCCCCTTAATCCTGGTTTATTTGTCAATAATCATCTGCAAGTTAATAGCAGTCAGCAGTTCACCCACGAAGTAGGCCACTGGGAAGACAGACAGCACTTAAAGTATATGGCCTAGCTAGCAACAAGACAGTACTAGACAACAACAGATAAAAACAAAATTATACTTATCACTCCTGGAGATATCAGGAGTCCTCTAGCTATACAATGAAGTACTGTATGTCTGGGAAAGAGGCGCAAATGTCTGGGAATGTCTAAGGAGAGATACATTTAGAATGGAGCTTTTCTAATAGAGACAAAAACAAGCTAGTAGATGTCTGATAAGAAACACATTTTCACAATGAAGCATTCAACTATTCTGAGAAGCAATTTGAAGGAATGTGCAAGAAGTATCTGGGGAGGTAGCCTACAAGTCTTTATCTCTGTGGGAGAATAATGCCAATCTCTTACCAGCTATCTGTCTACTCTTCCCTATGTCTATTATGTTCCCTTGGGACACTATATCAGCTAATTCCTCTCCAGTTGAATGATAGGGCAAAATGTAGATTCCCGCCTAAATAGACATACCTAAACATAATTATTTTTAATGAGATGGCCATCAACAATAACTGGTAATGTTGCATCGTTTTAGAAAAGGTCTGGAACTTTCTGGTAAAAAATTATTATACATTGCTGAGATGTAGTCACTTTTGAGGACACAAGCTCAAGTACATAGTACAAATATTATGAAAATATGAAATATCATATATACACTACCATTCAAAAGTTTGGGGTCACTTAGAAATGTCCTTGTTTTCGAAAGAAAAGCAATTATTTTGTCCATTAAATTAACATCAAATTGATCAGTGTAGACATTGTTAATGTTGTAAATGGCTATTGTAGCTGGAAACTATGATTTTTTATGTAATATCTACATAAGTGTACAGAGGCCCATTATCAGCAACCATCAGTCCTGTGGTCCAATGGCACGTTGTGTTTGCTAATCCAAGTTTATCATTTTAAAAGGCTAATTGATCATTAGAAAACCCTTTTGCAATTATGTTTGCACAGCTGAAAACTGTTGTGCTGATTAAAGAAGCAATAAAACTAGCCTTCTTGAGACTAGTTGAGTATCTGGAGCATCAGCAATTGTGGGTTCGATTACAGGCTCAAAATGGCCTGGTTCTGAGAAATGAAGGCTATTCCATGTGAGAAATTGTCAAGAAACTGAAGATCTCGTACAACGCTGTGTACTACTCCCTTCACAGAACAGCGCAAGCTGGCTCTAACCAGAATAGAAAGAGGAGTGGGAGGCCCCGGTGCACAACTGAGCAAGAGGACAAATACATTAGAGTGTCTAGTTTGTGAAACAGGCTCCTCTCAGGTCCTCAACTGGCAGCTTCATTAAATAGTATTCAACAAAAGTGGTGCAATAGGGCTTGAAATGACTGAAATGGTTTCTAAATATAGTAACAATCAAATTATAAATGACTTACTATAATATTTCAAATGTCTTACAACTGTAAAATAAATATGATCATACTTAGTGACAGTACAATATTGGCATTATTTCATATAACTGCCGACAGATCATTTTCTCCTAAATGTCCACTGAGCGGCATAGAGACACAATTCAAATGTGAGCAGACTCGTTACAAATTCAGCTTTAAGCACAAAGGGATTCCGTTCGTCTGTGACCAAGAGATAATGTGCTTAGTTAAATTCTATGAAATTATTTAGTATTTTTTCATGTTGAGAGCTCTAAATCCGGCTGAGAATATCACAGCGAGATTAAACTATTATTGTTGCATCCGCTAGATTATCCCATTTCATATGCGCTACTTCAAGCACAGCTGTGAGTTTCACTGAAATCGTTCCTTTGTCTGGATAGGCCAGAAAATGTGACACGTCACTCCCTTTGCAAATGTGGGGTCTGAAACCTGACACTTCAAGTCAGCTCTGCTGGGAGAGAAGGAGCAGAGAGCAGAGACAAACAAACAAACAAACACACACACACACACTACATACGCTCACACACACAAAACACACAAATACATGCATATTGACACCACACAAACACACACACTTTTACACTCTTTCAGGCTTCTTCTTTTTTTATTTAGCTAATTGTTCTTACTTTTTAACTCTGCATTGTTGGGAAAGGGCTCATAAGTAAGCATTTCACGGTTAAGTCTACACCTGTTGTATTCGGCGCATGTGACATATACCATGTTATTTGATTTGGATTTGATTCGATTTAAGAAATGAGGCTTTCTGGCACTGTAAGACACAGGAACCTAAAATGTTCACAGAGTGCTTTGTACACCAAAATAGGGGAATTAACATCTAAGATGTTTTAATACACAGTGCTTATGCTATTACGTGTAGGTATACATTGGTATGGAAGATTAAACAAAGATGTGTTCTAAGACCTCATCAGCTTGGTTATTAGTGGGTTATTAAAGGTCATAGTTCATAATTACCCAAATTAATACAGGTCATTATTAGTATACAGTGGGGGAAAAAAGTATTTAGTCAGCCACCAATTGTGCAAGTTCTCCCACTTAA
This sequence comes from Coregonus lavaretus, assembly GCF_964263955.1. Taxonomy (NCBI): domain Eukaryota; kingdom Metazoa; phylum Chordata; class Actinopteri; order Salmoniformes; family Salmonidae; genus Coregonus; species Coregonus lavaretus. Next base: position 31,975,611 of record NC_139997.1, read on the forward strand.
AAAGATGAGAGAGGCCTGTAATTTTCATTATAGGTACACGTCAACTATGACAGACAAAATGAGAAAAAAAAATCCAGGAAATCACATTGTAGGATTTTTAATGAATTTATTTGCAAATTATGGTGGAAAATAAGTATTTGGTCAATAACAAAAGTTTCTCAATACTTTGTTATATACCCTTTGTTGGCAATGACACAGGTCAAACGTTTTCTGTAAGTCTTCACAAGGTTTTCACACACTGTTGCTGGTATTTTGGCCCATTCCTCCATGCAGATCTCCTCTAGAGCAGTGATGTTTTGGGGCTGTCGCTGGGCAACACGGACTTTCAACTCCCTCCAAAGATTTTCTATGGGGTTGAGATCTGGAAACTGGCTAGGCCACTCCAGGACCTTGAAATGCTTCTTACGAAGCCACTCCTTCGTTGCCCGGGCGGTGTGTTTGGGATCATTGTCATGCTGAAAGACCCAGCCACGTTTCATCTTCAATGCCCTTGCTGATGGAAGGAGGTTTTCACTCAAAATCTCACGATACATGGCCCCATTCATTCTTTCCTTTACACGGATCAGTCGTCCTGGTCCCTTTGCAGAAAAACAACCCCAAAGCATGATGTTTCCACCCCCATGCTTCACAGTAGGTATGGTGTTCTTTGGATGCAACTCAGCATTATTTGTCCTCCAAACACGACGAGTTGAGTTTTTACCAAAAAGTTCTACTTCAGACGGGCCTAGACATGTGCTGGCTTAAGCAGGGGGACACGTCTGGCACTGCAGGATTTGAGTCCCTGGTGGCATGGTGTGTTACTGATGGTAGGCTTTGTTACTTTGGTCCCAGCTCTCTGCAGGTCATTCACTAGGTCCCCCCGTGTGGTTCTGGGATTTTTGCTCACCGTTCTTGTGATCATTTTGACCCCACGGGGTGAGATCTTGCGTGAAGCCCCAGATCGAGGGAGATTATCAGTGGTCTTGTATGTATTCCATTTCCTAACAATTGCTCCCACAGTTGATTTCTTCAAACCAAGCTGCTTACCTATTGCAGATTCAGTCTTCCCAGCCTGGTGCAGGTCTACAATTTTGTTTCTGGTGTCCTTTGACAGCTCTTTGGTCTTGGCCATAGTGGAGTTTGGAGTGTGACTGTTTGAGGTTGTGGACAGGTGTATTTTATACTGATAACAAGTTCAAACAGGTGCCATTAATACAGATAACGAGTGGAGGACAGAGGAGCCTCTTAAAGAAGAAGTTACAGGTCTGTGAGAGCCAGAAATCTTGCTTGTTTGTAGGTGACCAAATACTTATTTTCCACCATAATTTGCAAATAAATTCATTAAAAATCCTACAATGTGGTTTTCTGGAATTTTTTTTATCTGTTTGTCTGTCATAGTTGACGTGTACCTTTGATGAAAATTACAGGCCTCTCTCATCTTTTTAAGTGGGAGAACTTGCACAATTGGTGGCTGACTAAATACTTTTTCCCCCCACTGTATAATCATGGCATGTACAGCTCTCTAGTAGAAGGCTACATACCTTGCGAAGACATTCAGTTGGTGTTGTACTAATTCTGTTAGTGTTGTATATGAGGATTATGAAGACAGTTGAGTCTGCTAGGAGAGCATCTGTGTGTCTGGGTATACGACTTTGGGCACATGTGCGAGTTGTAAGGGAGGGGTGAAGGTGCTCGCTGTCTCACTGAATCACTGAGTTGTGTGTGTGTGTAAGGGAGAGAGAGACATTCCTCTTCATTAGTTATTAGTAAAAGCATACCTTACCCCAGCAAAATGAAATCATAAAGACGGCTCAGTTGGTAGAGCATGGCATTTGCAAGGATTGTGGGTTCAATTCCCGGGGCCACCCATATATTAAAAAAGATATATAAATGTATGCACACATTACTGTAAGTCGTTTTGGATAAAAGTGTCGGCTAAATGGTATATATTATATCATCTGATTTTTTTTATAAACATATAAACGTATAAAATCCACTTCTAACACTCCTCTCCACCCTCTCAGGGCTGGGCATCTCTGCACACTCTTGGTTTGCATCCTACCTTGCAGGTCACTCTGCACCACATGCTCTCACTACTGATGTCCCCAAGGACTCAGTTCTAGACCCTCTCCTCTTCTCCCTATACACCAAGTCACTTGACTCCGTCATATCCTCACATTGTCTCTCCTATCATTGCTCTTCTACTCTTTGCTGTACAGTGTCCTTGTTTTTTTTAAAGGTGTTTAAAATCCCATGTATTATTATTATTATTATTATTATTATTATTATTATTATTATTATTATTATTACTACTTATTTTCTTCTTCCCCCCCTTCTGACTCCCGAGTGGCGCAGTGGTCTAAGGCACTGCATCCCAGTGCTAGCTGTGCCACTAGAGATCCTGGTTCGAGTCCAGGCTCTGTCGCAGCCGGCCGCGACCGGGAGACCCATGGGCGGCGCACAAATGGTCCAGCGTCGTCCAAGGTAGGGGAGGGTTTGGCCGGCAGGGATGTGGGTTCGTTTCCCACGGGGGGCCAGTATGAAAAAAAAAACTAAAAACAAAACAAACAAAAAAACATGTATGCATTCACTAACTGTAAGTCACTCTGGATAAGAGCGTCTGCTAAATGACAAAAAAAATAAAAAAATAAAAAAATAAATAAACACGCATATCTGCGTGCCTGGCAGACATCTCATTTTGGATGTCAGCCCACTACCTCAAGCTCAACCTCAACAAGGCGGAGCTGCTCTTCCTCCAAGGGGAAGGCCGCTCCAAAACCTCTCCATCACGGTTGACAACTCCACAGTGTCCCCCTCCCAGAGTGCAAAGAACCTTGGTGTAACCCTGGACAACACCCTGTCATTCTCTTCAAACATCAAAGGAATGACTCGCTCCTGCAGGTTCATGCTCTACAACATCTGTAGAGTACGACCCTTCCTCACACAGGAAGCGGCGCAGGTCCTAATCCAGGCTCTTGCCATCTCCCCGTCTATACTACTGCAACTCTGTTGGCTGGGCTCCCTGCTTGTGCCATCAAACCCCTGCAAATTATCCAGAAGGCCGCAGCCCGCCTGGTGTTCAACCTTAACAAGTTCTACCATGTCACCCCGCTCTTCCACACACTCCACTGGCTTACATCCACTACAAGACCATGGTGCTTGTCTAAGGAGCTGCAAGGGGAACTGCCCTCCCTACCTTCAGGCTATGCTCAAACCGTACACCCCAACCCAAGCACTCTGTACTGCCACCTCTGGTCTCTTGGCTGTCCCACCCCTACGGGGTCAGCTCCCACTCAGCCCAGTCAAAACTTTTCTCTGTCCTGGCATCAAAATGGTGTAACCAGCTTCCACTGAATCAAGACAGAAGTTCCTGCCAATTTTCAGAAAACGTCTAAAACCCTACTTCTTCAAAGAGTGTATAAAAAATCCTACAAGCACTGACTTTGCTAATAACTACTTTATTGAGGGAAAATGTACTTGCTATGATATGTAGCTGTCTCACCCAGCTATCTTAAGGAATGTCACTCTGGATAAGAGCATCTGCTAAATAACTCAAATGTTAAAATATGCCATTTCGCAGAAGCTTTATTTGAAGAGACTTACAACAATGAGTGCATACTTTGTTGTATTGGTGGCCATAGCTGAAATCCAACCTACAACCCTGGAGTTGCTAGTGCCATGCTCTTACCAACTGAGCCACACAGAAATGGCATCCTACCTCACCCTGACAAGGGTGTGGCCACTGTCACAGGCCCAGGGCTCCCTCCCTGGGGAGCTCATTTATGATGTAAATTAAATGTAGGCCTGCTGATAGGCCATCAGAAACACTGTGATGGATCTGCTAGGCTTAGAGTCTCATCCAGCATCCATGTGTCCTAGTCTCTCATGTTGAGGAGAGACGTCCCGCCACCACCACAGCTCACACACACACATACACACACACACACACACACGCGTGCGCACACACACACACACATGGATCAGCTTTACTCTGCTCTGTCCTCCCGTTGATTGTTTGAGCTGATGCTCCACGATGATTATCTATTTTGATTATGTCATCCCGTTGTTACAGTATGTGCACTGCAGTTCTATTTTAGATTAGATCATTGACTCAGGGCTTCCATTTTAATATAAAGTCATCACGGGAAACATTTGACGCTGCCTAAAGAGGAATTAATTCAAAGAGAGAAGAGCTCAGCACATGTCAGCCTGTGCCCTTGAGCCGTATGAAAAGCAGAAGTATTATTAGATTGAAGTAGTCTTTCACTCTGCTCCATATTCCCCCTCACTTATTTTCATTTAGAAAAATGCTTAGTTATTTCGCTATTAGCTTAGATAAGTACCATTGTTTAAATGCAGATTGAAGTTATTCGTTTTCCTCAAAGCTAGCATATTTAAACAGACTGAACGGAAGGCTTTCTGCAATTACATTTATCTAGGAAAGGTCGGTTGCTTTGTACACTGAAAAGTCAATTTCATTCGGAAGATTCAGTGTGGCTACAGCTGTAGAATTTAAACACAGTCTTTTAGGTTTGTTTATAATAGCTTAAGTGATGTTTTTTTCTCAGGCTACTACTGAGAACCATGAGTCATTTTAATCGGCTTTTATAGTGAGCCTTTAATAGGTGATTCAGAAATATGCAAATACACACTTCTCTTGCTCTCTGCATACCTTTCAAATGCAAATCACAATCTGACCACTGTGGAGATTAAATCAAGAGAAGGCACAGGTATCAAATTAAGTTCATGCAGAATAGAGTCCTTTAAATATAGCATCACTCAGGATTGCTGGGTTTGTGGAAGTGGTATACGTTGCTGCCACTGACTTTCTGTCATTGTTATCCACACAAAGAGAAAGTCGTATTTTTGATGTTCTTGATTCTTCGGGACAAAGTGGTTATGTTGCTGGATTCAAACAATCCACTTATGCCATTGTAAGAAACAGAGAGCAATAACAATGCCAAAATGATTATTTTGTTATGTCTTAGATTAGCACACAGTTTGGGTTGTAGAGACATGCTTTCCCAAAAGAAAGTGTTCCAACCTGTAGAGGAAAGGAAAGGAAACAACCCATAGTGTCTAGGAGTTTTCTAGGAGAGGTATCTATCTGTACTATCTGTACTATCTGTACTATCTGTACTATCTGTACTATCTGTACTTGGTCAGGCATTTTGCCTTCTTACCCTTTGTTCTTGTTATTCTGTCTCTCTAATCATGAACAGTCCTCTGTTATCTTGAAAGCTCTCATGTTTTTGTTCTTTCTTACATATGCTAATAATAATTAAGATGATTGAATGAACGACCTTGAACCTGGCACTAATTACAAGTAGTGAAGGGAAAAAGGAATCAAAACAACATTGTTTCTCTTGTGAACTCATTTTAATGAATTCCTATGAAAATATCTAGTCATTAATTACTCTAAATTCCCCATTGGCTTTAAAGCTGGAATCCGTAGTGGTGAAACTGACATATCTGTTTGCAATATTACAACAAAGACATTACTTCAAACAATGAGCACAGTTTTTTTTCACTCTGACATCATTGCACATCATTGCACGTGCGATAGAACAGCAGAGTAGGTATTACACACTTTTTTTTACCAAGATGCTGGATGCTCCTCTCCTACTTTCATAAACAAAACAAAAACAATAACAAATGCGCCTGGGGCGACCAGTTGCACTGTTTTACCTAATGCAGATTCCAGGTTTAAGAGTGTTGTAAATCAATAATGTAGCAGACTAGGCATAATCTACTTGAACAGTCGTGATGGAGAGGTATAATTACAGTTGTTGTAGTTGGAATCACTAAGCAGAGAGTAGTACGGGACTACTTTGAGTTCTAATCAAAGTTCACTATGTTATTTTGTAAGGTGGAATCAGGAGGAGATCAGAGGTGTTACAGTATGCTATGCCATCGTTGCTGTTTCCCATATACACATCATACGCAGCATCTCAGCAACAGGGGAGTTATCCAGCCTCTAGCAGCAGCCCAGTATTCATGGCATGTACAGTAGATTTCTTGACAGCGCTTAAATTGTGATTTTCCCCACACCGATTTGTGGCATAACTCTATTTTCCAGCAGTCAATTACTGTCTGTCACCTTCCACGGAACAGCTCTGCTGTGTATGTGAAAATTACCCCCTGCCCACACGCACGCACGCACACACACACACACACACACACACATACACATACACACACACACACACACACACACACATCCACTCTAGATTTGAATTGATGCTGCAATACACTTTATTTAACATTTACAATGCAGCTTACCAATATCCTCCCCCAGCCCCCCACCCTACCACACTTTTCACAGTGCTGCTTCGCTCAGCCAATTATTCCTGACTGAGCTTCCAGCCAGGCATCTAGGAGTGGGTAAGGAAAGTGTTTAACATATGCAAAGCAGGCTTGTCGCCCAGTTTGTGTGTGTGTGCATAGGTTTATGTGATGAGGATTGTCTTTACTCTCAGAGCCTACATTTTACATTTCAGTCATTTAGCAGGAGCTTTTATCCAGAGCGACTTAAAGTAGTGAGTCCCCCGTGGGAATCAAACCCACCACCCCCCTAACATATGGAATTGTTTTAGAAAGGTCATACCATGGATAATTTAGCTATTTGATTTTGAATTGTAGGACCCCTGTAGATATCCCAAAAATATAGGGGGAAAAAAGTACAATAATGAATGAGGACTACTATAGCCCATTGAAACACATTCATAGATGGCAAAGCATACAGTAAAAAGATCAACCATAAGGAATAAGGTTTTGAAGTGTCTGTCCTATATCTAGGAGATACAGTGAGGGAAAAAAGTATTTGATCCCCTGCTGATTTTGTACGTTTGCCCACTGACAAAGACATGATCAGTCTATAATTTTAATGGTAGTGTCACGCCCTGACCTTAGAGATCACCTGTATTCTCTGTTTGGTTAGGTCAGGGTGTGATTTGGATAAATTCTAGTGTATCTATTTCTATGTTGGCCGGGTGTGGTTCCCAATCAGAGGCAGCTGTCGATCGTTGTCTCTGATTGGGGATCATACTTAGGCAGCCATTTTGCCTACCTATGTTGTGGGATCTTGTTTCTGTTTGTTGCTGTTAGCCTTTAGAACTTCACGTTCTGTTGGAATTTGTCGGTATTTTATAATAATAAACAACTATGTACGCATACCACGCTGCACCTTGGTCCGACCATTTACTCAACGAGACAGGTAGGTTTATTTGAACAGTGAGAGACAGAATAACAACAAAAAATCCAGAAAAACGAATGTCAAAAATTTGACTTAGTACTTGGTGGCAAAACCCTTGATGGCAATCACAGAGGTCAGACGTTTCTTGTAGTTGGCCACCAGGTTTGCACACATCTCAGGAGGGATTTTGTCCCACTCCTCTTTGCAGATCTACTCCAAGTCATTAAGGTTTTGAGGCTGACGTTTGGCAACTCGAACCTTCAGCTCCCTCCACAGATTTTCTATAGGATTAAGGCCTGGAGACTGGCTAGGCCACTCCAGGACCTTAATGTGCTTATTCTTGAGCCACTCCATTGTTGCCTTGGCTGTGTGTTTTGGGTCATTGTCATTCTGGAATACCCATCCACGACCCATTTTCAATGCCCTGGCTGAGGGAAGGAGGTTCTCACCCAAGATTTGACGGTAAATGGCGCCGTCCATGGTCCCTTTGATGCGGTGAAGTTGTCCTGTCCCCTTAGCAGAAAAACACCACCAAAGCATAATATTTCCACCTCCATGTTTGACGGTGGGGATGGTGTTCTTGGGGTCATAGGCAGCATTCCTCCAACTCCAAACATGGCTAGTTGAGTTGATGCCAAAGAGCTCGATTTTGGTCTCATCTGACCACAACTCTTTCACCCAGTTCTCCTCTGAATCATTCAGATGTTCACTGGTAAACTTCAGACGGGCCTGTATATGTGCTTTCTTGAGCAGGGGGACCTTGCGGGCACTGCAGGATTTCAGTCCTTCACGGCGTAGTGTGTTACCAATTGTTTTCTTGGTGACTATGGTCCCAGCTGCCTTGAGATCATTGACAAGATCCTCCCGTGTAGCTCTGGGCTGATTCCTCACTGTTCTCATGATCATTGCAACTCCATGAGGTGAGATCTTGCATGGAGCCCCAGGCCGAGGGAGATTGACAGTTATTTTGTGTTTCTCCATTTGCGAATAATCGCACCAACTGTTGTCACCTTCTCACCAAGCTGCTTGGCGATGGTCTTGTAGCCCATTCCAGCCTTGTGTAGGTCTACAATCTTGTCCCTGACATCCTTGGAGAGCTCTTTGGTCTTGGCCATGGTGGAGAGTTTGGAATCTGATTGATTGCTTCTGTGGACAGGTGTCTTTTATACAGGTAACAAAATGAGATTAGGAGCACTCCCTTTAAGAGTGTGCTCCTAATCTCAGCTCGTTACCTGTATAAAAGAAACCTGGGAGCCAGACATTTTTCTGATTGAGAGGGGGTCAAATACTTATTTCCCTCATTAAAATGCAAATCAATTTATAACATTTTTGACATGCGTTTTTCTGGATTTTGTTGTTGTTATTCTGTCTCTCATTGTTCAAATAAACCTACCATTAAAATTATAGACTGATCAATTCTTTGTCAGTGGGCAAACGTACAAAATCAGCAGGGGATCAAATACTTTTTCCCTCACTGTATAAGAAAGCTCAGGAAATACATATTTTTGGACACATACAGTGGGGAAAAAAGTATTTAGTCAGCCACCAATTGTGCAAGTTCTCCCACTTAAAAAGATGAGAGAGGCCTGTAATTTTCATCATAGGTACACGTCAACTATGACAGACAAAATGAGAAAATATCCAGAAAATCACATTGTAGGATTTTTAATGAATTTATTTGCTGATTATGGTGGAAAATAAGTATTTGGTCAATAACAAAAGTTTCTCAATACTTTGTTATATACCCTTTGTTGGCAATGACACAGGTCAAACGTTTTCTGTAAGTCTTCACAAGGTTTTCACACACTGTTGCTGGTATTTTGGCCCATTCCTCCATGCAGATCTCCTTTAGAGCAGTGATGTTTTGGGGCTGTCGCTGGGCAACACGGACTTTCAACTCCCTTCAAAGGTTTTCTATGGGGTTGAGATCTGGAGACTGGCTAGGCCACTCCAGGACCTTGAAATGCTTCTTACGAAGCCACTCCTTCGTTGCCCGGGCGGTGTGTTTGGGATCATTGTCATGCTGAAAAACCCAGCCACGTTTCATCTTCAATGCCCTTGCTGATGGAAGGAGGTTTTCACTCAAAATCTCACGATACATGGCCCCATTCATTCTTTCCTTTACACGGATCAGTCGTCCTGGTCCCTTTGCAGAAAAACAGCCCCAAAGCATGATGTTTCCACCCCCATGCTTCACAGTAGGTATGGTGTTCTTTGGATGCAACTCAGCATTCTTTGTCCTCCAAACACGACGAGTTGAGTTTTTACCAAAAAGTTCTATTTTGGTTTCATCTGACCATATGACATTCTCCCAATCCTCTTCTGGATAATCCAAATGCACTCTAGCAAACTTCAGACGGGCCTGGACATGTACTGGCTTAAGCAGGGGGACACGTCTGGCACTGCAGGATTTGAGTCCCTGGCGGCGTAGTGTGTTACTGATGGTAGGCTTTGTTACTTTGGTCCCAGCTCTCTGCAGGTCATTCACTAGGTCCCCCCGTGTGGTTCTGGGATTTTTGCTCACCGTTCTTGTGATCGTTTTGACCCCACGGGGTGAGATCTTGCGTGGAGCCCCAGATCGAGGGAGATTATCAGTGGTCTTGTATGTCTTCCATTTCCTAATAATTGCTCCCACAGTTGATTTCTTCAAACCAAGCTGCTTACCTATTGCAGATTCAGTCTTCCCAGCCTGGTGCAGGTCTACAATTTTGTTTCTGGTGTCCTTTGACAGTTCTTTGGTCTTGGCCATAGTGGAGTTTGGAGTGTGACTGTTTGAGGTTGTGGACAGGTGTCTTTTATACTGATAACAAGTTCAAACAGGTGCCATTAATACAGGTAACGAGTGGAGGACAGAGGAGCCTCTTAAAGAAGAAGTTACAGGTCTGTGAGAGCCAGAAATCTTGCTTGTTTGTAGGTGACCAAATACTTATTTTCCACCATAATTTGCAAATAAATTCATAAAAAATCCTACAATGTGATTTTCTGGATTTTTTTCTCTCAATTTGTCTGTCGTAGTTGACGTGTACCTATGATGAAAATTACAGGCCTCTCTCATCTTTTTAAGTGGGAGAACTTGCACAATTGGTGGCTGACTAAATACTTTTTTCCCCCACTGTATTTACCCCCTTTTTTAAACCGATACCGGGATTCCTTTAGTTTGTAGGCCAAACCTTTGGATGCTACAGAGGTTTTGGTGATAAGACCGATTTTTGGGATGTCTCCTGGACTGACAAAAAGCACTGTAGCTCTGCTACTTTCCACTGCAGATGCGGATGCGGTGGATTAAGACGCAGCCCATACAAAAAAACTGATATCTCTAGCTTAAACAGACGGATTTTGATGCCGATATTTGTATTATGTTAATTAGATTGACGCACAGGTGCATCAATCGACTCTTAAGGATAACACAGTGTTTCCAATGACGGTGGCACAGTGGGGACATGGAGCAGCACAGTGTGAATCACAGTGTGTGTGTGTGTGTGTGTGCAGAAGTGCAGTGTCAAACAGAGAGAACAGAAAACAGCTGCTGCACCATACGGCCTCACGGACCTCACAGCTTTGGCCTGGCAACCGCTTCTCTCCAACACTTTATTACAGGTTTATAACATCACACATTTCATTGTCTTGTTGTTATTTTTCGGTAGAATGTCTCGCTGACTGATTTTGTTGGCTCAGTGATGCTTAATTGCTTAGGTTAGGTGAAACACATTAATAATTGTAGACCCCAGTTCAACCCAAACCTTCCTTTCCATCCCACCTCAGTCTGTATAGTAAGTTGTAGAGAAGGATATAAGTATAGACCATAGTTCAACCCATGCCTTGCTCTCCTCGCTATCCCACCTCTGTCTACTAGCCAGGCCGTGCCAGAGAGAGGCTTACGAAGTATAATTCTGAGTCGTAGAGAATCTGCTCCAGGCAGCAATCCACTCAAAGCTATGCAGCCCTCATGTGTGGCACTTTCTGTATTTTGAAAGTTATATATCTTGAAAACTTGATTGCTGACATGAAAAACATTTTGGGACTGTATCAACAGTGAAACAAATACCAAAAGATTTTGAGTGGTATTTTCCTTTAAGTTAATACGATTACCCTCTGCTTTTTATCTTCCAGGGCAGGATTAGTGTGTTGGACAGCTAGAGGGAAAATATGTTTTCGAGTAGAGGGAAACATATTTCAGCCTGCTGATTGAGGAGATTATCAGATCTAATCTGATCAAAATTTACCCCCATCCCGTCCCCCTGTCCCTCACCCCTGTTGGCATGCAAGCAGGGTGCCTGGAGGTCAAGGCCCTGATACTAGGGACATAACATCCTGTCAATCTGTTGGAGTTGTATTTGACAGTATTGGAAGGCTCTTGTGGTAATGGCAAAAAGTTACAAAAAAAATGTATCTGCTAAAACATTATCAAGCACACACACATGCACACACACACACACACACACACACACACAGTTTTTCATTGCTATTCTTGTGGGGACCAAATAATTGATTCCCATCCAAAATCCTATTTTCCCTAACCCCTAATCCTTAACCTAACCATAACCCTAACCTTAACCCTAACCCTAAGCCTAACTGTCACGCCCTGGCTCTGGGGACTATGTTATGTTGAGCCAGGGTGTGTAAGTCTATGTTTGTATATCTATGTTGGCCTGAGTGACTCCCAATCAGAGGCAACGAGTGTCAGCTGGTTGTCTCTGATTGGGAGCCATATTTAACTGTCGGTCTTTTCACTTTGTGTTGTGGTTTCTTGTTCCGTGTTTGTTGGTTTATGTAACCAGGGACGTCACGTTTCGTTTTTGATCGTGTGATCATCTTGATAAAATAAAATGTTCGCATTCAACGCTGCGCCTTGGTCCTCCTCATGTGTCAACGATCGTGACAGAAGAAACCACCAGAACTGGACCAAGCAGCCTAGTGAGGAGCAGAGAGGGTGGACTTGGGAGCAGTGGAGTAGGAGTCTCGACTGGGCCAAGCCAAGAGAAGAGGAGAGAGGTTGGACTTTGGAGCAGTGGGGTGAGAGTCTGGCGAGAACGATGGAGGCCTGGCCCACGGGGAGGAGAGACCCCCAGAAAATTTTTAGGGGGGGGCTCACGACGTCGGGGCAGCAGGAGGCCGCGATAGAGCGGTCCAGCGGGTTGGCAGAGGAGGCCGCCAGGTTACGGGAGTCACTGGTCACCAGGGGGAAGGAGGTTGTAGAGGCACGGCGAGAGGTACTGGCGTGTGTTGCCAGTCCGGTCCGGCCTGTTCCTGATCCCCACGTAGGGCCAGTGGTGTGTGTTCCCAGTACGGGCCGGCCTGTTCCTGCCACTCCCACCAAGTCTGTGGTGAGCGTCGCCAGCCCAGTCCGGCCCATCCAAGCTCCCCGCACCAAGTCAGTGGTGCGCGTTGTCAGCCCGGTCCGGCTCATTCCTGCTCCCCGCACCAAGTCGGTGGTGCGCGTCACCAGCCCTGTCCGGCCCGTTCCTGCTCTCCGCACCAAGTCTGTGGTGCGCGTCGCCAGCCCAGTCCGGCCCATTCCTGCTCCCCGCACCAAGTCTGTGGTGCGTTTCGTCAGCCCTGTCCGGCCCGTTCCTGCTCTCCGCACCAAGTCGGTGGTGCGCGTCGCCAGCCCAGTCCGGCCCATCCAAGCTCCCCGCACCAAGTCAGTGGTGCGCGTCGTCAGCCCGGTCCGGCTCATTCCTGCTCCCCGCACCAAGTCAGTGGTGTGCTTCGTCAGCCCAGTCCGGCCTGTCCCTGCTCCACGCACCAAGCCTACGGTGTGCGTCGTCAGCCTGGTAAGGCCCGTTCCTCCTCCACGCACCAAGCCAGGGGTGCGCGTCGTCAGTCCAGCACAACCCGTGCCTGGGTCATGTCCGGAGCCGGATCCGCCGCCGAGGCGGAGTGCCCACCCGGTCCCTCCCCTGTTGTGGTTGTTTGGCGCGGTCGGAGTCCGCGCCTTTGGGGGGGGGTACTGTCACGCCCTGGCTCTGGGGACTATGTTATGTTGAGCCAGGGTGTGTAAGTCTATGTTTGTATATCTATGTTGGCCTGAGTGACTCCCAATCAGAGGCAACGAGTGTCAGCTGGTTGTCTCTGATTGGGAGCCATATTTAACTGTCGGTCTTTTCACTTTGTGTTGTGGTTTCTTGTTCCGTGTTTGTTGGTTTATGTAACCAGGGACGTCACGTTTCGTTTTTGTTGTTTTGATCGTGTGATCATCTTGATAAAATAAAATGTTCGCATTCAACGCTGCGCCTTGGTCCTCCTCATGTGTCAACGATCGTGACACTAACCTTAACCCCAAACCCCTAACCTTAACCCTAAAACTATGCCTAACTCCTAACCCTAAACCTAACCGTAACCCCTAACCCTAACCTTAATTCTAACCCTAACCCTAATTGTAACCCTAACCCTAAACCTAACCCCTAAGCCTAAAATATCATTTTTCCTTGTGGGGGACTGGCAAAATGTCCCCACTTGTCCGAATTTTCCTTGTTTTACTATCCTTGTGAGGACTTATGGTACCCACAAGGATAGTTAAACAAAAACACACACACACACACACACACACACACTGGCCCTGTCCTTGCTCCCACTCCTGTATATTGGCAGTGAGTTTGGCCCCTGGTCCCCTCCTCTCCTCTCCTCCCTCCCCGTGCCCTCCCATGCAGTGAGGCATGGCCATGCTCATTACTCACTTGGCTTGTGGCTGAGACTAGAGCAGAGCAGAAGCGGAGTTATAGACAAAGCTTTACACACACGCTTGCATCTGCAGTCCACTGGGCCCGGCCATAACATTTACCGTTTAATAATCAACAGCCCGCAGGGAGCCCAGGCTTATTCAAACTCCAACGGCTTTCTGCTGATTGCACACATTCTGGCCTGGCAAGAAAGAGGAGAGAGGAGCGAGAGCCAGTTAGTTTAGTCAGCTGTGGCACCTCTAGCCCCAGTGAGAGGGGCGAAGGGTATATGGACACAGTTTGTGTGTGTGTGTGTGTGTGTGTGTGTGTGTGTGTGTGTGTGTGTGTGTGTGTGTGTGTGTGTGTGTGTGTGTGTGTGCGTGCGTGCGTTGAGACAGGGGATTGGCTTCCTGGATTGGCTGTGGTTGTTATGCTTTTGTGCCAGAGTGTCAGATGTACCAATGATGTCACCATTTGGCATTATACTCTGGAAGAGAGGAGTTGGTGCTCTGTACTTTTTGTTGTTGTATCCAATCACTAGCCCTGGGGGTTGAATTTTAGAAACTACCTCACCCACACACAATATCCACTTCAGTGTCAGTGAAGAATACAACCCATTATGCAGAAGTCATGTAATTGCGGTGAGGCTCTGAGAATAAGAGAGGAGTATGGAGAGGGAAAATGATTGTGTTCTAAACTTGAAAGCTGTGAGATATTTTTCTCAAACATACAAAGCTTGATTGAAGTTCCACTTAGACACTGAATAACTTCCTACAACATGGCAGGTGTAATTTATGAGTTCAGGAAGATATATCTGAATGTTCCTAATGAAGCCTCCATGCATATTTAGGGCTGCATTATAATATATTCTGTAATAATGAGAGTGAGAGAGATCAATGAGACCAATAAATAAACATAAACAGACATTACATTTGATGGCCAACACCTCTCATTGAGCAATAGATATCAACTTGTCTCTACGCTTCAGAGACCTAGGTACATCCTAAATGGCACCTGGTTCCCTATATAGTGCACTACTTTTGACCAGAGCCATATGAGTCCTGGTCAAAAGTAGTGCACTATATAGGGAATAGAGTGCCATTTGAGTCACAGATACACAGAGTAATAATGCTGTAAAGATTTATCCTCAGAGCTAATCTCTCATCCTGGTATCTGGCATCAGCCATCCCAGGCTGAGGGATATCTGTTTAGCCAATACCATTGACAGATCAGGTCCATTTGCCTTATTAAATTATTAATGTTGGAAAGCCACAGTATTATGTGACCCTGTGAGCTTGACTGTCTCTTTTTCCCACAGTTACCTCTCTCTCTCTTTCACTCTGTTATTGATCTCCTCTCCTTTCCTCCCTTTTTTCCCCTGTGAGTTGCCCTAGGCAACCCATTCCTCCCAGGACAGGGATATGATGGAGAAGAGAAGAGTTGAGGGAAGACGAGAATGACAAATCCTTTGCTAAACAGAACATAATAATGGAAAATGAAGCGCCTGTCAGACCTGGAGGGATGCGGGATGGTCTTTCT
The DNA here is from genome assembly GCF_964263955.1 of Coregonus lavaretus. Classification (NCBI taxonomy): domain Eukaryota; kingdom Metazoa; phylum Chordata; class Actinopteri; order Salmoniformes; family Salmonidae; genus Coregonus; species Coregonus lavaretus. The sequence goes on from NC_139997.1 coordinate 31,990,983, forward strand.
CCTTCTTTACAGATGAGGATATGTTATCACAGGGCTTCTGTCTTCATTAAATCAAATCAAATCAAATTTTATTGGCCACATGCGCCGAATACAACAGGTGCAGACATTACAGTGAAATGCTTACTTACAGCCCTTAACCAACAGTGCATTTATTTTTTACAAAAAAGTAAAAATAAAACATCAACAAAAAAAGTGTTGAGAAAAAAAGAGCAGAAGTAAAATAAAATAACAGTAGGGAGGCTATATATACAGGTGGGTACCGGTGCCGAGTCAATGTGCGGGGGGCACCGGCTAGTTGAGGTAGTTGAAGTAATATGTACATGTGGGCAGAGTTAAAGTGACTATGCATAAATAATTAACAGAGTAGCAGCAGCGTAAAAGGATGGGGTGGGGGGGCAGTGCAAATAGTCCGGGTAGCCATGATTAGCTGTTCAGGAGTCTTATGGCTTGGGGGTAGAAGCTGTTGAGAAGTATTTTGGACCTTACACAGGCAGGAAAGATGGTTGTTATCAGACTCAGAGAAAGGTTAAGGGATGATATGCTCTCATTCTTCACCAGGGGGTGTTGTGCTGAATACTCATAGTGGATAGTAGAAAAGTACCATTCTCACCCCTTTCTCTTCTCTCTCCATTTCTCTCTCTCTCCATTTCTCTCTCTCTCCATTTCTCTCTGTTTCTCTCTCTTTTTCTTTATCTTTCTGTCTCTCTCTCCACCTTCCTCTGTTTAAATAACCTATCTTAATAGCTGGTCTCTACTCCACTCCGCTCTGGCTTGGGTTGGCTTGTCAGAGGAGAGATTATCAATTTGCACGCTAGAGCAAGTAATTAGGCCCTTTCACTTCTGGGGCATGAGACAAGCTGTTATCTCCCAGCACCTGAGCACCCCCCACACACCCCCATCACCCTTCACCCTCCCCTAGCTCCCCTCATCTCCCCCTGGTAATACCCATGGCCGTCAGGCTGCATGTCACCAAATTAGGCTCATTCCTTGCATCCAGAGCTACAGCTCCTGGAGAGAGCCTCCCACTGAGCCACTTTATAAAGGTCTATGGCTTCAGTTACAGCTACAGTTATATTCACCACTACCATTACAGTACATCTTCTTACAAGCTTTCTACCTCTCATTTTCCCCATTATAGCCCTGAAAATATACATGAGAAGAGAGGCTGCTCTCTCTTAGACCCCTTCAATTACAATTAGTATTGTGAATTACCTAAGAGGCGAGAAATGACAGAGTAAATGTTTCTGTATCTGCTGCTTGTAAGTGTTATTTACCGCACCAGCCTTTGGAATTAGCACTGCATTGTGTCAGAGGTCTGAACAGCAAATTCCCCAAGACAACAACACTCCCTACAGCATCAAGCTATTAATTATGTTTATTAATTTGCTTGCATCCCTCGGTCCATATTCCCATTATGATGGAGAGAGGCTCTTTAACCTATGTTTAAGGAGCCTTATGTATCGGCAGCATCACATACACACCATCATTAGTATTCTAGTGTGGGGCCGAACTCTGTTAACAGAGCATACAATGATTAAAGGATACGTTTTTTTTTACAACCAAATCTCAATTTTTTATGTAAATAGCATGTTATAGTAGGGTGAATTTGGGGAATTAACTTGTTTTTTTAAACTTACCACAAACTCACTTCCTGATTCTGTTTGGTAGTGTGGGTCCCCTGAAAAAACATGAACAAATACGTCCTTTTAGAAACGACAAAGCTCTCAGTATAGTGATGCAGGTCTTTAGATGTTGTACACATTCAATTGTGTCATTACGAACTTTATCCGCAACATTATATTCCCTTTGGTGTGACTCAATCCGTTTCCACTATCCAGCTGTTCCATTTATCCATGTAGCCTGCTGCTACAGGTAACTGCCAAAATGAAGGAAACACCAACGTAAAGTGCCTTAACAGGGCGTTGGGACACCACGAGCCGCCAGAACAGCTTCAATGCATCTTGGCATAGATTCTACCGTGGCTTGCCAAAGTATTCACCCCCCTTGGCACTTTCCCTATTTTGTTGCCTTACAACCTGGAATGTTTGTATCATTTGATTTACACAACATGCCTACCACTTTGAAGATGCAAAATATTTTTTATTGTGAAACAAACAAGACAAGAAATAAGACAAAAAAACAGAAAACTTGCATAATTATTCACCCCCCCCCCCAAAGTCAATACTTTGTAGAGCCACCTTTTGCAGCAATTACAGTGGCAAGTCTCTTGGGGTATGTCTCTATAAGTTTGGCACATCTAGCCACTGGGATTTTTGCCCATTCTTCAAGGCAAAAAAGGAGTTGGATGGGTTCCGCTGGTGTACAGCAATCTTTAAGTCACACCACAGATTCTCAATTGGATTGAGGTCTGGGCTTTGACTAGGCCATTCCAATACATTTATATGTTTCCCCTTAAACCACTTAAGTGTTGCTTTAGCAGTATGCTTAGGGTCATTGTCCTGCTGGAAGGTGAACCGTCCCAGTCTCAAATCTCTGGAAGACTGAAACAGGTTTCCCTCAAGAATTTCCCTGTATTTAGCGCCATCCATCATTACTTAAATTCTGACCAGTTTCCCAGTCCCTGCTGATGAAAAACCTCCCCACAGCATGATGCTGCCACCACCATGCTTCACTGTGGGGATGGTGTTCTCGGGGTGATGAGAGGTGTTGGGTTTGCACCAGACATAGCGTTTTCCTTGATGGCCAAAAAGCTCAATTTTAGTCTCATCTGACCAGAGTACCTTCTTCCATATGTTTGGGGAGTCTCCCACATGGCTTTTGGCGAACACCAAACATGTTTGCTTATTTTTTTCTTTAAGCAATGGCTTTTTTCTGGCCACTCTTCCGTAAAGCCCATCTCTGTGGAGTGTACGGCTTAAAGTGGTCCTATGGACAGATACTCCAATCTCCGCTGTGGAGCTTTGCAGCTCCTTCAGGGTTATCTTGGGTCTCTTTGTTGCCTCTCTGATTAATGCCCTTCTTGCCTGGTCTGTGAGTTTTGGTGGGCGGCCCTCTCTTGGCAGGTTTGTTGTGGTGCCATATTCTTTCAATTTTTTAATAATGGATTTAATGGTGGATATTATTTTTTTATAACCCAACCCTGATCTGTACTTCTCCACAACTTTGTCCCTGACCTGTTTGGAGAGCTCCTTGGTCTTCATGGTGCTGCTTGCTTAGTGGTGCCCCTTGCTTAGTTGTGTTGCAGACTCTGGGGCATTTCAGAACAGGTGTATATATATACTGAGATCATGTGACAGATCATGTGACACTTAGATTGCACACAGGTGAACTTAATTTAGCTAATTATGTGACTTCTGAAGGTAATTGGTTGCACCAGATCTTATTTAGGTGCTTCATAGTATAAGGGGTGAATACATATGCACGCACCACTTTTCCGTTTTTTTCTTAGTCAAATTTTTTGAAACAAGTTATTTTTTTCATTTCACTTCACCAATTTGGACTATGTTGTGTATGTCCATTACATGAAATCCAAATAAAAATCCATTTAAATTACAGGTTGTAATGCAACAAAATAGGAAAAACGCCAAGGGGGATGAATACTTTTGCAAGGCACTGTACAAATGTCAGGAACTTCCTGTGTGGACTCACCCCATGCTTTCAATATACTTTGTATCCCTCATTTACTCAAGTGTTTCCTTTATTTTGGCGGTAAGCTGTAGAATGGATGGAGAAGTATCGCTTAAGTCGCAAAAAATGGAATATAACATTGCAGATAAAGTTCGGAATGACACAATTTCAGTTGTACAACATCTAAAGACCTGCATCACTATACTGAGAGCTTTGCCGTTTCTAAAAGGACATACAGATGTAGGATCTTAATTTGAGGGGGGATAAAACACAGATCTCTTTGCCACCTGCAGGCTATGGGGATTCTGCTACATTTATGTAGGTGGATATTTGTTGGGAGAATCTACTTATACATTCAAAACTTGTATCTTTTACAGAAATGAGAAAATGCATCTGGACTGGATCTAACACTGTGTGAGTGCATCCAAGCACGTCCTGCACCATCTCTAAGATGGACATGGTAGATCTCTGCGTCTCTCTCTCACAGAGCAGTGTCTAGCAGGCAGGAGCCCAGGGATGACCTGATTGGCACCAGGGCTTATTTGACATGTATTTGTCAGCTCTAACAAGGATTTGAGCTCTCTCTCTCTCTCTCTCTCTCTCTCTCTCTCTCTCTCTCTCTCTCTCTCTCTCTCTCTCTCTCTCTCTCTCTCTCTCTCTCTCTCTCTCTCTCTCTCTCTCTCTCTCTCTCTCTCTCTCTCTCTCTCTCTCTCTGATGGTTGGTTGGCCACAGCACTGGAATGATACAGCTGGAATGTAACCCTGCTCTGCTGATTCTCCAAAAGATAAATAAATGGCTAGAAAAACATCAGTGTCCGCATCAGTGCCCGTTGGGTTCATGATGAGTCCATGCAGACAATTAAGAGTGCATAAAACAACTGGCTGAAAAGCTCATGTTTGGCTGTTACCCTCTCATGCCATTGGAAGCCAGCTGAGAGATGTCATCAGGCAGGCCCAGTGATGTCATCAAGCGGGCCTGAGAAAGCATTGTTGTGACTGGATAATCCCCAAAGCGTCTTCATTATGTCATCCAGGCTCACTCTGATTAGATTCTGTTTGCAGACTTTGCTATTTATATAAATAAATGTGGTCTTTCTGTTAAATTTTTAATATTCATCTGTATGCAGACGACACTGTTATTTATTTTTACATTTACATTTTAGTAATTTAGCAGACACTCTTATCCAGAGCTACTTACAGTTAGTGCATTCATCTTAAGATAATGTAGCTAGGTGGGACAACCAGGTGAGGTGAGGAGGGGGATTATTTAAGATACTCTTTGGTGCTTTTGGAAGATGGGCAGGGACTCTGCTCTCCTAGCTTCAGGGGAAAGCTGGTTCCACCATTGGGGTGCCAGGACAGAGAAGAGCTGACCCCCGTAGGGGTGGGAAGGCCAAGAGACCAGAGGTGGCAGAATGGAGTGCAAGGGTTGGGATGTAGGGTTTGAGCATAGCCTGAAGGTAGGGAAGGCTGTTCCTCTTGCTGCTCCGTAGGCAAGCACCATGGTCTTGTAGTGGATGCGAGTTTTGACTGGAAGCCAGTGGATGTGCGGAGGAGCGGGGTGAAATGGGAGGACTTGGGAAAGTTGAACACCAGGCGGGCTGCAGCGTTCTGGATAAGTTGCAGGGATTTGATGGCACAAGCGGGGAGCCTATCCAACAGCGAGTTGCAGTAGTCCAGACGGGAGAGGACAAGTGCCTGGATTAGGACCTGCAGCGCTTCCTGTGTGAGGTAGGGATGTACTCTATGGATGTTGTAGAGCATGAACCTGCAGGAGCGAGTCACTGCTTTGATGTTTTGCAGAGAACGACAGGGTGTTGTCCAGGGTCACGCCAAGGTTCCACTATGTTTTTTATTATTATGATTTTTTAAAAATGGTACTTTGCACTCTGGGAGGGTGACACTGTGGAGTTGTCAACCGTGATGGAGAGGTCTTTGAGTGGGCAGGGAGGAAGAGCAGTTCTGTCTTGTCGAGGTTGAGTTTGAGGTGGTGGGCCGACATCCTAGCTGAGATATCTGCCAGGCACACAGAGATGCGTTTCGGCACCTGGGTGTCAGAACGGGGGAAAGAGAAATGTAGTTGAGGGACATCCGCATAATAATGATAGGAGAGACCATGTGAGGATATGATGGAACCGAGCCCTGGGGACCGAGCCCTGGGGAACACCAGTAGTGAGAGTATGTGGTGCAGACATAGACACGTCACATGGTAGGAGCGGCCTGCCAGGTAGGATGCAATCCAAGAGTGTGCTGAGCCTGAGATTCCCAGCCCTAAGAGGGTGGAGAGGAGGATCTGATGGTTCATGGTGTCGAAGGCAGCGGATAGATCTAGGAGGATGAGAACAGAGGAGAGAGAGTCAGCTTTGGCAGTGCGGAGAGCCTCCGTGACACAGAGAAGAGGAGTCTCAGTTGAGTGATCCATCTTGAAACCTGACTTGTTAGGGTCAAGAAGATTGTTCTGAGAGAGATAACGAGAAAGTTGATCAGAGACAGCACACTCAAGTGTTTTGGAAAGAAAAGAAAGAAGGGATACAGGTCTATAGAGGGGACGGAGCCAGTGGTCAGGGATGAGTTGATGAGGGAAGTGAGGAATGGGAGAAGGTCTCCAGAGATGGTCTGGAGAAGGGAGGAGGGATTGGGCAGATTGTCGGGTGGCCAGACCTCACTAGTCGCAGGATTTAATCTGGAGAGAGAGGGGAGAAAGAGGTCAAGGCGTAGGGTAGTTCTGTGTGAGTGGGACCAGTGGACTCAATAGGCTGAGTGAATGAGGAGCGGATGTGGTCAAAGTGGTTGACAAATTCGTCTGCAGAGAGGGAGGAGGGATGGGGAGTGGGTGGAGGATTAAGGAGGGAGGAGAAGGTGGAAAATAGTTTCCTTGGGTTAGAGGCAGAAGCTTGAAATTTAGAGTGATAGAAA